>NC_139486.1:57056546-57656546 GCF_008360975.1 Lichenostomus cassidix
TATTACTTGCTAGAATTTTTATATGCATACTACTTTTACTGGGATTTCTAGTCTTGGGAGGCAAGACAAGCAGGAATCATGGGGTCAGGACATTGGAATGGGAGCCTGAACCAAGTCAGATGCTGCTGTTTCTTCAATTAAAGGAGTCACCCATTTCCATTAAGCCAGTACATCTAATGCATCTGCCTCTGTTGGAAATGTGGTTTGTCTAACAAAGCTTTTCTTGGATAATTTGCATTAGCTCATTCTGAAGCGCTTACCACTAGTGATTTTTCACGGCTGAAGTTGTGTAGAAGTGCTTTGATTACATGGTAATAAACTATATCTGAATGTCCAAATGAATGCAGGTGTCCAGCCTCTGGTGTTGCAATGCATTCAAGAAAAAAAGAATCAGAAATAGCATTTAAAAATTCAAGCTGTTTATGGCAAAAAATAAAGGCTGTCTGAGACCACCACAGAGATGGTAAGAATGCAGTTTGCAATACTGGCATCCAGCAAAATCAGTGGAATTGTGTGGTAAGATAGGAAAAGGCTGCAGTCAGCCTAAACCTAAATGAGTTACAGCTGTGCCCCTAAACAAGAGAGGTAAACACCTTTGTTAGAGAATGAAGCGGAGAATGTAGACTTGTAGGACTAATTGGAAAAGCACCTGTGGATAGTTTACTGACCAACGGTAATGTAATAAAGAACACCTGTCATGTAGGTGAAAGAGTATAAAAAGGTGTAGCAGGGGCTAATAACTGGCTGATGCCTAACACTGTCTTGCATGTCAGTGTTTGAGTCCACCGTCAAATGATGACTACCGACGTGAGGTTAGTTCAGCCTGTGGATCAGAGAGCGGCCGGCGGTGGAGCCCAGCCAAGCAAACAGACGGACCGAGAGCCTGAAGCCCGGACGATTTAAGAAAGGGAAAAAAAAGAGACACCCGACCCTAGGTGAGTGGCTGGGAACATAGAAATGGGGGCTCAAATGTCAGCAGAAGAAAACTCTCTTTTGGACATTCTGCTGTGTATTTTACAGAAGAGATGCATTATACATGAAGAGTGGGTGTTATGCACCCTGCTCAATTGGTGTAAGGGAAACAGAATAAGAACAGATGTACAGACTGCCTTTTTTTTGTTTAAACGGGGAAAGAAATAGGACAAGTGTTATGGGAGGCAGCTACAAAAGGGGATGAGATAGCCACAAAATGGTTAACGAGGTGGCGCTCAGTTCAGGACTCGTTGCTGCTATGAAAAGCTAATAGGGAGGCAGCAGCCAATATCCCACTGCGGCTGCTGCCCCTTGGCCTCCTTCTTCTCCCACCGAGGTTGCTCCTGTGCAGAAACCTGTTTTGCCGGTATGTCCTAAGAGCTACCCTCTCCCCTGGACTTCTGTGCCGACACTCTAATGCCTCCAGAGGTGGCACAGGCAGTGCTGCCCCTGACAAAGCCCTGAGCCTGTTTCCATCGATCTATCGGGAGGGCTGAGCGGTTGGCTAACAGCTCCTCCACTGCAAGGTGTATTCACACTAGAACCAGTGGCCATCTGGGTAAGGGGGGGCTGATCCAAAAAGGTTTTGGACAAGATTATATGAACAAACTAGGGAAGCAGGTTAGTGAGATTTGGCAGACCGGATTCTAGCATGCCCTGTGACCTGAAATGGTGGTGACAGAATGGGACCCTTTTCATTGGAGTGTAATCAGAGACCTAAGAAACACAGTGATGCAGGATGGGTTTGTTTCTCATTTCACACAGTCTGTGCTACGAGGTATCTTTGCTGATGAGCTCACCCCTTTTGACTGTTGTCAGCTAAGCTCAAATTTGCTCCACTCTGACTCAGATGATGATTTTTGAGCCTCAGTGGAGGCAGCTAGTGAATGAGGTTGCTATGGGTAATTTAGAACTCTCTCAAGGTGACCCTTGTTTTGGAGCAGGTCTGGGACAGCTCATGGGGTACCCTCTGCTTAACTCCCCTCAATTACAAATCCGACTGCATTCCTTAGTGTCTCAGCAAGGGAAAGAGCTCGCATGTCAAGCACTGCAGTGTGTACCAGATGAAGGAGCTCCTCGTCAGGTGTGGACAACAGTTCAGCAGAAATCAAGTGAGCCATATATTTAATGTTTATAGATCATCTTAAGCAATCGGGAAGCAGGCTGACAACGTAGCAGCCCAAAAAACTTTTGTTTTGCAAATAGCTAAAGATCATGCGAATGAGGACTGTAAGCAGGCTTTATTGCCCTGCAGAATCCTACACTGGTAGATATGATGGAGGCTGGCAGTAAGGTCGAAACAGTGAAGTATCAGATGGAGGAGCTTGCAAAGCAAGTTGCTCCAGCTGTGCAAGTTTCCAAGAATTGTTTTCAGTGTGGTCAAGGAGGGCATTTCAAGAGAAATTGCCCTAACTGACCTAGTGGCCATTCAGTACCAGGGAATGGTGGACAAACCCCTCAGAGCAATGGGCCTGGAACACAGAGAGCACTGAATTGACTTTTTGTTATTATCCCATGGGCATGAGGGTGAGGATTTTGATGGTGTGTGCCATATGAATTTAGAAATCAAATCAATGTTAATTCACGAATGTATTCAAAAATTGGTGGAAAACACATAGGAGATTCTTGTGCCATGTTTACTATTTTTTCTGCAAGGGCCCTGCAGGGAATGGTAAACAAGGCGCTTGTAGTTGATAAGCAAAAAAGGGGAATTGTGTGCCAAGATAGGAAAAGGCTGTGGGCAGCCTAAAACTAAGTAAGTTACAGCTGTGCCCCTAAACAACTTCGTTAGAGAATGAAGTAGAGAAAGCAGATGTGTAGCACTAATTAGAAAAGCACCTGTGGGTAGTTTACTGACCAATGGTAATGTAATAAGGAACACCTGTTGTGCATATGAAGAAAGAGTATAAAAAGGTGTACCAGGGGATAATAAAAGGCTGATGCCTAACCCTGTCTTGCATCTTACCTTCTGAGTCCACTGTCAAAATTGGTTGAAAAAGGATTTTAAAGTACATAGAGCTTTTGTGTACAGTCTGCTGGATTCAAAGAGCTTTTTTGTTCACAGCAGAAGTCACTCTTCTTTTTCTTGATTTACCCATAAAATGGGAAACACTTAAATTGATAAACCAAAGAAAAAAATGTTGGTATGACCTCCACTGAAATTAATTTTTAAAGGCCCTTTTATCAAAAACATGTCTTAAAAGTATTTTTGACTTACTGTTACATGCTAAAGGCCAACTTTGTAGACACTAAAATAGAAACATATTGCTTACACTAGCAAGTAAATATTCTTTAGATGAAAATTCTCATTCTCTGTTTTTGATAAGCTCTGAGCAGGAGAGCATCTATATCCCTATAGTGTAAGCCAGCCTGGATTTTGCAAGACTGCAGTTCTGGTTATGGGAGAATAAATAGATATTCAGGTGTATCTGGATAGTTACTGACAGTAACTTTGGAAATAGTGACATGAGACAGTTTTTCTCTGACATTAGGGCAGATCCCATATGACACATGAGTTTTTTGAGAGATGACATCTTACAGATGAGAAATTCCTAGGTTCCAGACTGTTGGGTAATTATAGACCATGCCACACCTCTCACCCCCTCACTGCATACATGAATTGCATCCAGTTACACCTCAAGTAAAATCTTTATTTTGTTGATGCTTTGGCTGACTGGTTCAGGAGTTTATCCTGTATGTGAGTGGATCTAACTCTTTAAGTGAGAAGCATTCTTTGCAGATCAGAGAGTCTCAGGTGCTGCTGTGAAAGACTTGTAGTCTTTCTTGCTGACTGTTTTCTCTTAGTCCAATTGAGTTTAGAGGTGATGGACTGGAATCATGCTTGTATTTTCATATTGTCAAATTAATACCATTGAAAAGTTTCTCAAGTTTCCCAAGCAGATTAAGGATTAAGCCTTCAGGATTGAATTTCTATTAATGACTTAACACATTATAGTGAGTTGTTACCAGTACATGTGAAATGCCTTTTGTAGCTTGGATTTTTTAATATGGACATCTTAGCATTTATTTTGTTTTATTAGAGAAATTGCTCAACTTTTTTTCATTCACTTCACATGAGACAACACCAGAACAAGAATGGGATTTGTAGAATCAGGCACATCCTCATTCTCCATTCTCCCCAAACTCACTGAAAGAAAAGGAAAACACAGCCTTTTTTAAACAAAAGTAAAAAAGTATCTAGAAGACTGTGAGGTACATTTGGCATAACAGAGCGGTGCAAAGAAGGCAGAATATGGCCTTTATGCAAGCTGATCTATGCAGCTTTTGTGCTTGCTGCTGCACAGAAGTCTCCAAAGAATGTGCAAGGTTTGAGGTTTGACTCAGGGAATGATGAGTTCATTTGTCCCCATTCCTGTTCAAGGATGCAGCAAAATCTTTCTGGCCCAGAAGTAGATGAAAACTGAGATAAAACTACTTCTGCCTTCTTAAGGCTTGAATTTTGCTCTACAGAATCCAGTAGTGACAGTAGAGCAAGAAGTACAAGAAAGGGACAAGGTCAGGAAGAGAGAGGAATGGGGATAAACATGAAGCTTCCACGTTGCTTCAGTTTTAAATTAAATTTGCTTTCTTACTTGTAAGTGTTCCCTCTCCATCCCGAGGCTCTGTGAGTTTATCTGAGCCAGGTTCTTCACACAAATAAAGGCAGCCCTCGTATGCTAAAGAGGTGTCAAGTAAGTCTTTGCTTCTCCTAACTGCCAGCTTGGGGAAGGCCTGCTGGGCCTCCTTGCCTCTGCAATAACAAGTGATGGATGTGGGTACACAAGCACATGTGTGCAAGGCCTTGTGCATCCTGCTTTGTCAGCACTTGGCTCTCTAACAGCTCCTGTGACCTCAGCATCCTTCGGGCAGGACCAAGAAAAGCTGTGAAATTCAGGCCCTTTTTTTTATTTACTTGCAAGTAATGTAATGGAGGAGACATCATGGATACAACAACAGAGATTAGATGCGAATTTTGCTTGTGTTAGTTCATTCCAGTATTTAAACTTCACCAAAAAATAGAAAAGGAAACTGCAGAAAATAAATGAAGGATCTTGATCTCTTATCTATGGCTGATTTTTACGCAATACTGAGAAACGGAGCAAGAATTGACACTTAGAGAAGAATCTCCTTTGATTTAGAGATATCAAAATACATTGTTTTCAGTATCATTCTTTTCAGGGCTGCTCCAAGCCTTAGAAGAATTGCCACTTTTGCAGTCAAATCCAAGTAACATCTGCTCTATGCAACCAGTCAATATTGTGGAAAAGTTCAAAGAATGAAGATCATTAGTAGTGTCAGCTTTACAACCAGAAGGTAATGGCATTGAAGTGAGCAAGTATAATACCCAACAATACCAGGCTCATTAACCAGTGATTTATCATGATGAAAAGACATGTTTAACCTTTAGTCTTCACATGCTTTCTGTTTTTAACAAAAAGACCTATTATTTCTAGTTGTCAAGTGATAATTTGTGGGTTGTTAAAGGGATGTATTAAATTATACTTTAAATGATTATGCACAATTACACAAATATTGCTTTTGCAATGGGATGAGTTGATGCTAAAATGATTTTTATTTTCCCCTTCTCATAATTTTTGTTCATCCATTTGGGAAGTGAAATAATAGCATTATATGCATTAAGGATACAACTATGTGATTTTTAGGCAATTTAAATCAAGTTTGATGTTTGCTGCGAGTGACAACGTTGTTTCACAGAAGTAGCAAAGCCCACATAAAATACTTTGAGGATTGTATATACCAGTGCAGAAACCTTGTTCTTACCTCTGAATAAAGAGTTAAAACTGTCTATAAAACTGTTTCTTTTATCCCTGTGTTGGGTTGCTTCATTGGTTTAATTTTTGGGGTTTTGTTTTAGGAAAGCACTACTGATTTTCAACAGCTTTTGACAGTAGCCTTTTCTACAACAAAGCAGGCAACATAGCTTATTCTGAACCACAAAATCTGTGCCTTGCAAGAAATAAGGCTCTTGGAATGTGTCATTCCATGAAAATGTGACAAGCAATATGGTGACTTTTGTGATGTAGAAAAACATCCATCAGGGGTTGGAATCTGAGACTCATTTCAGATCTAATTCAGACTTGCATTTCAGGTCACTGGGAACATAGTATTATCTCCTGTCTAGTTCCACCTTTTCTCTGTCTATCCTTAGTATAAGGGAAGGATAAATTTATAACTGATTTAGTAATTCTCCAAATGTTTTTGTACACAAAGTGATTCTAAACTAAGCTATATGAGCAGATAAAATAGAATTATTGTGGACTTCACACCTGTCTTTTCACCTACATTCTGAATGTTATCCATCCAAATGTACTGATGTTTCATACACAAATTGGAGGAAAATTAGCATTTAAGAAGTTAGTAGGAATAAAATGAGAGGGCTTAACATGGTAGTAGAGGGATCATATACAATATTCAAAATGAACAATTAGGAAGGATTTTCTAACCTATAATTGGGATTTCACAGTTGGAGGGAAGCTTGGTTATTTACAGGCAATGCAGTATTTGTGACAGAGCTCTTCTGAAATAGACAATTGCAACACCTTTGAAATGAGCAGAGATGTAAGATACTTTCTCTCCCTCAAGCTTTAAACAGGTTTTAATAAATTATTAGAAAAAGGCTAGGTACACCTTTTTAAATAACAGAGACTATACCTACAGATCTCTGTAGATACCTTCTTTCTCTGCTTACCTACAATACTAAAATTTTGACCTCTGTTTCCTATCATGAACATGTTGTAAATTTTTACGCAAAAAACATTGAATGTTTCACTCTTGGTGGTGCTGATCCTCAGCTTCTTGATGATCTAGGTCTGAATAAACATTTGGGGATGTACTACTGTCTACCAATTTGACTGTGAAAAAATCTTGCTTGTCAAGAAAATATTTAAAATCTTGCTGCATTTGAGAAAAAGTTTGGACTGAAAATAAGTCATAATGATCTCTTTATCCAATATTGTAGTAGTCATGTATTTGTTCATATTTCTGGAGTGGTAGTTTTGTTTCTCCTCAATCTGGTAAAAATAAAATTTTTTTTCTTCCTTCTGCAGGGTGACCACCCCAAGTACCATGGCAAGAGGGTGATGTGAGCTTCCCTTGCTTCTGGTAGGTGGTGCTTCACTATGTATTAAATAAATATTCATGCTTTCTCTTATTTTGATTTTTTGAAAACATATGCTTCATTCAAAAGCACTTAAAAAATTTCCTGAAAGTTTTTTGTTAATTCTACACTTTGTGTTAGATTTGGAAGCTAAAAACTCCCATGAATCTGAACTGTGTGCTTCATATCAATTGGACTGAAAAGTCTACCACTTACATATTTGAGAGGATCAGGCTCCTAAAAGAAAGCAGTGCTTTTAGCAGGATTGTATCTTAGTGCTTTCCCAATGATCCACTAATAAATGTGGCAGATTGGGTTAAATTCAGGCCTCACAGAAATTTTGCCATTGACTCCTGTAGGAGTAAGGTCTCAGCTTTTGTCTTTCCACTGCAGTCTGATGGGAAGGGCAGAAAGACAGATGTCTCTGAAGGGAAGAAAAGAACTTCTATACTTTTTTTTTTTTTTTCCTTTTTGCCTTTGCAGTTATAAGGTTTGAGTGATTGACTGCAATATCTCCAAAAAAGAAAAGCATCTCTGTCTCTTGGCTTGCATTTTTGCCTGAAATAGAATTTTCAATACATTTTAGCCCAAGGAAAAAGCTTACAGGGCAAAATGTGAATATGCATAAACTTGTATTTTTCCTTTATAAATGTGGAAAACACCCAAATTTTGTGTTTGGCGTTGACAAACTAAAAATTCACAAATTTTTCAATTCTCACATGGAGGGGGAAAGACAAAAAACCAAATGAGATGAATTTGATAGGTTCAGCTTTTGTATGCAACTATTTGTAGCACTCCAGTGGTGACACCAGAAAAGTTTCACAGCTGTAACAAATTGTTGCTCTTCCTGGGTTCCATTTCATGAATTCCTATTCTGTCTCCTCTGGACAAGATAATTTCAGGGTATGTTATCTCAGAGATAAGCTTCGTCCTACATCTGGAAATGTGTGAAATACATCCTCCAAAACCTGTGGAGAAACACGGGGTATGGGATTAGAAGCAGCATAGTGTCTGTGGTAGGACTGCTTGGAAACTGGGATGTGGTTGAAACATAGTCTGGACTTTTCTTTGGTGTTGTCTATCCAGTTTGAAGGACTTGTAATAATTTTGCAGCACTGAAAAATGAGTATTCTATTCTTACTGAGAAAAAAAGTGTTTAAGAATTGATTTTATTTAGTTTCAGGTCTTATTTGGTCTAATAAACCAAAAAAGTAGCATAAAGAGGAGCAAAGGAAAGGGACTGGAAGACTAGTGACTTTGAAAGAATTGCAGAGCTCTCCTCAAAGAGAGCTTAGAGGCAGCACAGAAGCACAGGGCTGGCTCCCTCAGCAGCTTGGCACATCCTGGGGTGTATATCCACACCCACATTAAAATGCACTCGGTCTCAGAACGGGCTCTCTGCACTCCCTCTACCCTGCTCCCCTCCCCGTTCTGCGCCGCCTAACAAAAGCTTTCCAACAAAAGAAATTCTTCCTGGTTTGTAAAACAGTTGTGTAAAAATTGGACTGTAAAGCCACAGTTGACTGCTTTAATGTGGAACAGTTGGGAGGGTGGGGAATGGCTGGCAGGTTGGGACAGGACACAGCCATGGTGCCCCTATTCTGTCGAGGCTCTACTTAGTCACACCACCTGCTCCCCCTATTCTTTCAGAGGCAAACCAGTCATGACAGTATGAACAGACGGATGTTTAGGCTCAATACCTTGGACACACTGCACCAGACGGAGCAAGGGGAGCTAAGAAAAGATAAATTAAGTGATCAATAAAGATAAGGGACCTGTTTAGCAGTAAATGGAGGGGACAGAGCAGACAGAAAAAGGGGTGAACGTGTGTTAAATAATGCAAGTGTGTCTGTGGGCACACACAGGCTCCCCAATATAAGCCTCTTCCAGAGTCAGCTATGTGGTTTGGTGCTTGGCTGGAGGCTGAGGAAGGGGGAGAATGGGGTTATGTCCAGGGCTGAGTCACTGACCTGTTTGCATCTCCCACCTGTGTGAGAGCAGGGAAAGAACAGTAAGAAGCAGTGAAATTCTGACAGAATCAGTGCTTTGATAGCTGAGTGACAGTTAAGTGATCCAAAAATGTGGACTTGTATTAACTGGCTATCACCATCTTTGTCTCACGAACACTCTTTTTGTTCTGTCTTTTGGCCTTGATTTCAGGTTCAGACTTCTAACTCCACCCTAGTTTAAGAAGATCTAAAAATCAATTTGCAGTCACTTCCCATGACAGCTGACCTGTTGAGAGTTACAAAAGAAGCTGCTGATATAAATGCTCATGCACAGCCCAAATGAGAGCTGGTTTTTAACATGAGCATGTCTCTTATTCCTCTCTAATGCCCAAAGAAGGAGTGAAAGATTCAGGGTTGATGCAATCAAACTCATCACTGTGATATCAGTAATGATGTTTCTCACTGTACTCTGTGGTAGCAGCACTCAAGGGAGCAGCTACTGTGTTTAGCAACAACAGGCACAGGGGAAGCTGATGACGTGTTGAGAGTTTACAACCTTGCCAAGGTGCCTTGTTTTTGTGCTTAGGCCACCAGTGTCATCCATGTATTTGGGAAATTGCACTTCAGGTACAACTAATCTCAGAAGAGAGTAATTTGGTTAGTAGGGACCCACAACAATCATGTAGTCCAACTCCCTAAGTGTCAGCAAGCAGCATGTTCACTGGAGTGGACCTCGTGGCACTCTCAGCTCTCACATTATGGTTCAAAACCCAGGGAACAAACCCCAGTTCATTAGGCTGATCAACCTTCTTTTCTGCTTGATGAAAGACATTGTAATTCTGTTTAAATGGATAATTGCCAGGTGACATTAAATAGGTTTTTCTATTACATAGATCCCATGGCCTATATGGCTCCCATCCTTTCCATTATTTTATTTGTTTACTTGTTGTGTAATGCTAAAACAATGATGCTGTAGAAGAAATAGTAAAATGCTGGGAGTTTTTAAGGGTATCACTCACCAAAATGCCCCAGGAGGAAAAAACTGAATTATAGTGGTGCGATGGGGCACAAAATCTACGTCCATGTATTAAAGGTCTATAAAAGTCTATTCCTTTTCTCTGAGCAGAATAAAATGCAGACCCTTACAAGGCTCTATTAGGTAGGCTAAATGGACAGGGACATACAGTCAACTCAAACAATTTAATCAGCCTTGGAGACTTGGTGATGGCTTGTAAGTGCAGCTGAGCCTCAGCTGTTCTCTCGAGTGTCATCCTGAAGTGACACTTCGATTTTAATTTCGGAGCTGAAATGTTTCTCACTGAGTATCCTGCACAGCTGACCCCGTGCAGCTGTGGGGACTTGGGCAACAGGAATCCATTTCCTGAGAGGAAGGGGCCAGCACAGCTGCATGGAGACAGCTGCTAGGGCCGGCTGGTTCTCATCACTGGGGAGATGGAGGTGTCCTCCACAAACCAGCCCAGCACTTCAGGGCACAGCAAGTCCCAAGTAACAAGTCACAGAACAAGAGGAAAGGGTTTCAAGTTGCACCAGGGGAGGTTTACTTTGTATATTAGGGAACGTTTCTTTACTGAAAGGGCTGTCAAGCCCTGGCACAGACTGTCTAGGGAAGTGGTGGAGTCACCACCTCTGGGAGTGTACAAAAAAGGAGTGGATGTGGCACTTGGGGACATGGTTTCTTTGTAGGCTTGGCAGTGCTGGCCAAGTGGTGACCACCTCTAAGATCGTTGAGTCCAGTGGTTGGACATCATTTCCAACCTAAATGGTTCTCAAATCAGGAAGTTGCTGTGCTCCAAGCAGTGCTATTTCAGCCTTTCTCTGATGGCCACAAGGGACGACCTGGGCTCCAATAAGACCTCAGGCTCTCATTAGGAGGATCCCTTTATTTTTGCTGTACACTGGTTTTATTGATTGGGAGAATTCCAATATAAAGATGAAAAATGAAGATAATGTGGATAATAAGTTTTCTGCCCATTTTAGATGTGAGCCCCAGGCTCTGAATGGATACCTGGTTATAAGCAATATGGATGGAAAATTGGATAAATGTTTGGAATTACTCCAACAACTGTGAGAGTCAGTGGTTCTGGACCAATGTCCTTGATGCTCATGTCTTTATGCAACTAAACTTTTTTTCTTTCCCCCTGAAAGAGAGTGTGGAGATTTTCCCAAGGTGTGTTTCTTGGCTGCCCAGAATCCTGGGGCTCAGCCGTGCTTTGGAGACCAGCTGGAGTTAGTAATAGTATTTGCCCCTTTGTATTTTTATGGGTTTTTTGAGCTTGGTGGTAGAGGGAGAAGGTATGAAATAGAGTAGGCCTGAGGGAAAGAATGGCTTCTTGCAGCATCAACCCCTGTGCCATGCCACAGTAGTGTTGAACATGGGATGGTGATGCTGACTAGAAACCAAATAAATTGTCAAAGCTGGCAGAAATTAAAATTATTTGCAAATAACTTAGTGTAAAGTGTTTCCACTTAAAGTGAGTTTAGTCTTCTTACACAAAGGTTTGAAGTGAGGAGAAAAACAACCCAACTGCTTTCATTCTGTGCTTCATTCTCTCATGATTCACAAGCAAGAGAAAAGACAAAGAGACGGCAGCTCTGTGAGAGTCAGGCCCTTCTCCTGCTTTATGAATTGCACCTTGTTAAGCATAAACATGCAATGAAGGCTTTTTAGTTCCCAGCAGCAATGCTGAGATGTCTGCATGTGTGCTAAAGAAAAGTGATTTATTTAAGAGAAGGAGAAGGTTCTGTGCAGGCAGGATATTGACAGTGCTGTGATGAACATGGCTGGGTGAACACTATAGTTTTATTAGGATCTGATCCTTGTGGATACAGAGGGATTTCAGCAGCAGGCAACTGCTGTCTGCTCTGTGCAAAAAGAACATAATCTAACCACACACCCACAAACTTCACAAAACAGATCCCTGGTTTGGTAATTACCTCGATACATCCTGTGATTAATGGCTTTTATCTGTGGGATTATCATTCATGTTGAGCCTGGCAATAAAACTGTTTATTTTTATGAGATTATTTTATAAATCCAGCTCCAAGAACAGCATGACACATTAGTGTTGGTACATCAGCTAAATGTGCATGCAGCACTGTAAGATGATTCAAACAAACAACTGGGAGCATTGTTATGTGCTCTGGAATTTACCACAGTGCAGCCAGAGCATGATTCACTTGGCAGCCTTCTTCTGCAGCTTAGTATAGTCATTTTAGAAAACTGCTGGTCTTTTTTCATAGAGTCAGCTTGATAGTAAGATGCATCCCACAAATAAAGCATAATAATAGTAATAGCAATTGCTCCAAAGACATTGTGAATTCTTAACAAAAATGTGTTGAATTGCAGAGGTGCTGAACTCCCTTCCCTCTGGGACACATGAACACCCTTGTTTTCCTCAAAGTAATTTGACTAATATAAGTGGTTTGCTTTTTTGAATTCCATGGAGTGTGTGTTCCAGATTTCAGTTTTTATTTTCTGGGAAGGCACATCTGTAGTGGGGCCTGAGGACTTTGCTCCAGTGAGAGGGCCCCAAGAGCCCTCTGTCCTCTGCACAAAATGTCCTGATCCTTAGTTTGTTTCTGACATTATCAAACACTTTTTGTATTAATCTCTCTATATCTCCCACAACCTGCTGATTTAATTCTTTCTAATACTTCACAGAAAACAGCCCAGGTTGGAAGGGACCTTAAATGACCCTGTGGTCCAACCAAAGGAAAGGGAACCTAGTGGCACCTGATGTTTCATATTCTGCAGTACAATCAGTGGTAACTTAACAGGTTACATTATATCATTAAAAAATAATACTAGGTGAAATTTGGTAGGCAGCACTTGATAAAAACACAGATGGTTATTTCACGCTATCTCTTTTTTGTCTAATCCAATGTAACATTAACAACCTAAAGTTCTGACTGGCTTGTTTACAACATCACTTCTCTTGCATGAAGTAATTTGCAGTATATGGTTGACACACACTTATGTGCTTGCTCTTATATGAAGAAATACGATGGTTATTTTCAGATAGAAGCCCCAAAGGAATTCTATTATTTCCTAAATTAATTCCTACTTCAATAAAGGAAATCAGTCTGGAAGGGCTAACTTGAACCACAGAATGTGGCTGTCAGAGGAAACCCTGTTTTGTAGCTCTTCTCATTTTGCAGCAGATACATGATGTGTTTGACTTTCCAGCACTGCACTCATAGCCCAGCTGACTCAAAAACTATTTATTTCAGTGTCCATTCTATCCTGGCAGCAAATCCATTTGTTGGGTCTATGTTATAAACCCCACCATGAAAATAATCTGAATTAAAAGCACCGTCTCCTTAGGAGAATGAGAATGCTGCCTCCTTCTCTTCTGAGGCTGGGACTGGAGTTGATTTCACCAACCAAGACTCAGGGCAGAGCATGTAAGGAGCTTTTGAAACTTGCTTGTTTCTGAAAACAGAGAGGGGATGAGTGACCTAGGTACCCTAGGCAGTTCACTCTAGGGTACCTAGATGAGTACACTTCTTAAGGAGTGTAATTTTTGTTTTTTTAGTGGGGGAAAATAGGTCTGTGATTTAGATGTAGATTTTTATTTGTTCTCTTGGCTGCTATTAGTGCTGTTTTAAATGTGAAATGGACAGAGCAGAAGTCCTTGTTTAAGAAGGAATATTGTAAATGGTGTGGTTGTCACCTGCTGGTGGCAGTGGAGGTCAGTGAGGGCAGAAATTCACCTCTTTGGACTCTGTGAATTTTTAACTGTCAGCACCACCTCACACCATCCAGTTTGGGAGTGTTTGGATCCAAGGGTTCAGCTTGGCTCTAGGAATTGGAGGCTCCACAACTTCTGTGTTGTGCTGTCACGCAAAGGTGACAGAGCCAATGTACCCCAAGTTTGTCACCTTCCAGAGAACCCCTCCAGTGCAGTCAGGCAGGTGGTTTGTGCCTGTCCCTGTCTTCTGATGACCTGAGGCAAAGAAGCTGCAAAGCTGCTTTGGATGTGAATCTTCTCATGGCCTTGAGCTGCCTCATCAGGTAGATAAATGATACAGGTATGGATGGAATTAAGGAGGAAATGTTGGGATGAGTTGCATTTAAACATTCCCCTTTACATCCACTTAGAAACATGGTAGAGTCTTCTTGCTTTGTGAAATTCAGGCAATAAATAGCATCATTCCAATAAATATTGACTCACATGGAGGCACTAATAGAGACTCAATCACTGCCTAATAAATAGGCTCTGTGTCATTATAGTTCCATGCTGATAAAACAATTCCAATGAGGAAATCCTGGAGTAATAAAAGGACAGATGATACATTATTCTTAATGTTGGGTTGCTACTGTGTGTTTGTTAGTTCTAAAGTTTAGCCCTAAATATCAGAATATTTTCAGTTTTCTCACATCTCTGACAGGAATTTTTAGTTACTCTTATGCAAAAAACCAACTGCTATTGTTTAAGATAAAAACATAAAATAGAAAGGTGATATAAAATTATCAAAGCTTAGGGAAGTGTAATTTACAGAACTATGATGTTAAGCTTTGAGGATGAAAATACTTTCTAAAATGAGAAAAAATATGCTACCTGTGGGTTATTACTATATTTCAATAGCCCCATCTTCCCTGTGACCAACATTTTCATTCACATAGTAATTTTTCAAAGTTTTAGCTATCCTGAACAAAAAAAGCATTCTCCTAATCATTGTGGAAATGATGCCATGATGTTAAATGTCTAAATTGATTCCCCATCTAATTGATGTCTGTTAGTAAAGTCTATTGCATGGAATTTGTGCCTTCCCACCCTGCCAAGCCTATCACTGGCACCAGGCTTCCCTGAACTATTTGTTGTGTGTTCTTCCTGTTGTAGCTGAAGGTGCATTGTTGGCACTATGAGAGAGACAGGCTTCAAAATTTTTTTTTTTTTACATCATTGGTCACACAAAGTGATTACTCCAGCTGTACAAATAATGTAGGAAATGGATTTTTTTCAGCATTAGAATTATGCAAGCCCAGCAAATAATCCCAACAATTGCTTCTTAAGTCAGTGAAATTTCAAGCCATTCAGTTTACTTGTAAGGAGCTCACGGCTTCTTTGATGATGGGGTTTGTTAAGCCCAAATGTAGAGAACTAATAAAATAATAAAAAGGCTCCAGAGGTGTTTATAGATTTCAATTATCTCTTACTTTCTCTCCCAGGATTGGGCTGGGCAGGATTGTGCTGCCCTCAAGTAGCACTTGAGTCTAGGCTGCGTTTTATGCTGGCTGTCTCTGAGGTTTCTCCTTTGTGGCTGAATCCCTTAGTGTGGGCAGTGTACAGAGGTGCTAAGGGCTCGCCCAGACAAAGCACCAGCCTTCACAAAAGCAAGGGAGCAAAAGGAAGCAAAATTGAATCTCTAGCACCCAGCTCCTGGGCAAACAGACAAAACTAATGGATCCACTCTTGCTCCTCCCATCCAATTACTGTGATCCAGTGGAGAGAATATGGCAACATCGGTTCACACAAACTCTAATGCTCTTAATCCCTTCCATACATATAAACCTCACATTCAGCACCGTTCCTTCATTATGGAGCCACCCAGGCAGCCGGAGCGTCGGAATGGACCCACCGGCTGCAAAAACCTGCCTCCTTCAGGTTTTAATCAGCTAATGAGGGATATGCAAATGACAAGCTTATGGGATTATGCCTTGTCTACCAGCAGCGCTCCTCACAGCGATGCAGGACTAATACAGGTGTTAGTAAACTGGTTATTAGGCGCTGCCTAATTTAGGTCCATTCAGGCAGGGATTGTGCTGGCAGCCCTGCCATTTGTAGCGGTGTTTGTGGCCCAGTAGGACATCTATTAGGGCTGTGGTGGGTCCCAGGCAAACCCCTGGCCGCTCGATATGAAGTTAATAAATCCGGTTGGTTTGGTCTTTAGGCGTACACAACAACCCAGGGCTGACGTGGGGATTTCCCCTCTACCCCAGCTGCCTGGGAAATTGCCACAGGAGGGCAAAGGGGAAGTTTAATTGACAGTTACTTAACATTTATATGAACTTCTCACATGCTTTTGAATCAAATGGAAAGCATAGCGGTATGATTAACCTGGATTTTCCCTTGGTCACAACCAGCCAACTCTCTCCTCCATGAAAGAACATACAGCCCAGAAATATACAGTGAGAACAAAACACGCTGTGTCTGGGGATGAGCCATCTCTCTGGGTTTTGGCCGTTTCAACTGTTCAGTGTATCTTCCTCCAGTCAGCAGAGGAAAGGTGGTATTTCAAAGTAAATCTAAGTTTAAGATCCATTTGAGGATTTTGCCAAAAAAGATGAGACGTTGTAGAGGTTAGTTTTATTATGACAGTAATACTTCCAACTGCACTGTTTTTCATTTAAATATTATTTAAAATTGAAGGACTTCACTAAATTATTAAGCTGTTCTAGGAAAAGCCAGAAATTCAGACAAATTCAGACACCTAGGTAGCTTTTAATGAGTTTAAAGGTTTGATTTCATCTTTAAAACAACTAAATTGGAACTGTCATCTTCTACAGTGGGAGGCTGAGACAAATGTTTAAAGGACAAAGTATTCAAAAGTGAGCCCAGAAATGTCAATAAGCAAAGCCTCTGAGGTTTAATGCACACATATCCATTGTTCTCTGTTTGCTCTGGCTGACACTGACTCAATGTGTACCTTTAGGGGCAAAGTTCTGCAGCTGCATTTTTTCATGCCTTTTCACTTTCAGATGTTTGAAAACCAACCAGGGGTCCAAACTTTGTAAATTCAGATCAGCGATCAACCTCTTGACCCTAAGGGTTCTAGATAAATGAGGCTGGCTCATCTGCTCACACATCACCTGTACTGAGGTTACCTTGTTCTCCTGCTCTGCAAACTCTGCCCTGAGGTGTTCTCTGGACACTTTCATTCACCTTTTCCTTGGGATAGCCTGGTGCTCTGTGTAATGAATTTGCCTGGGACATATGGACCAGGAATGAACTGAAAAGCATTGAGTAATGGATGGGGGAAAACAAATATAATGGAATATATGGAGCATGTATTTTTGGTTTATTTATCATCCTGCTCTTCCCCTGCCTCTGAAGTAACTTGGAGGATATGATAAGGAGAATTGAAATGTTATTGATTAAACCAAATGGAGTTCTGCTGATGGAATGTTGTTGTGCTATTTATAGATAAAAAAAAGGATCTCTCTATTTATTCTTGTGCTTTGTATCTCCATTTTGCTGCTACAGATACTGAGGTGAGGAAAGTTTATCAAATTTGGACCTATTCAAAATCCCCAAAGCCAGAATCCCTGATTGTTCACAAAAAACATAAATCCTCAGAAAGATTAAGAAATTCATTAGAACAACAAAAAAGAATATTTTTCTTTTAATATTTCAGGAGCACCTCCAGATGCTGATGGCTTTGCTTTAGCTGAGAGCTGAGGATGTGAAGGATATTAAATTCATTAAATTCACCACACCTAAGTGAAAAGACGTGGTGGGGAAAAAACCTTCTTGCACTTGGGCAGTGCATATCAAAAATATTGTTAAAACTTTAAAGAAACATTTGATTTCTTAACAATGTTGGTAACATTTGCTACAAGTGGGAGCAAGAGAATTGTTTCTAAGAGCGTTGTTACACAATGAATTTTCTGTGTGCTTGTTTTTCATCTCTTGCTTTTCTTTTTTTCTTTAACACATGGATGATTACTTCTGGCACTTTGAGGAGAGAGCAAGTTGCATCCAAGCAAAAGGTTACATCTTGATTGGTTGAGAAAGTATAACAATGCAGTGTTCAAAAATGAATGTGTGTATGAAAATGCTCCAGTGGAGAGAAACACATGGGCTATGAGCATGAATGAGGGATGAAACCGTGACAGTAAATGTTAAATTAAAATTTAATTAAATTAAGAATCCACTCATGCTGATTTCCACTGGATGACAGAACCAGCTGCCAGGTGATGTGCTGTCAGCAGCTCATAACCGTTTTAGTTTAAAGAACATCCTCTCCTAGATTTCAGGAAAATAAGTTTTTCAGCTTAGTGTTTTACTCAGTATTTTTGCCAATAAAATTGGGGGTTAGGTGAATCATACACCTGTTTTGAGGAACTCACTGTAAAACATTTATTTCCCATACATGTGGAATAAATAACAATTAAAACCAAACACAAACTGCCTTTGTAAACAGGATGCCTAGCTTTTTATGAATCAGACTCCCTGAGAGTTTCAGCTGGAGTTTCAGGTGCTGGGATACAGCTACAGCCGAGAGAAATCTAATCCAGTAATCTAATCTGGGATCTAGCTACATGCAAGTAATTTTAAAATTGCTTCATGGAAACAAATATATTCACAGAAAAGGGAATCAATTTTTGCCCTCCTTTTCTCTGAAGATAATCCTTCACCATGCTAAACAGAATATAATATTCCCAGGCTACTAGAGTATCTTTAAGAATGTTGTAAGAGCATCAGCAAGGAATTCTACGCTGCTTAAAGAAATCCTATGTTCTGCCTTCTAACACAGTATAATATTTCAGACGAGAGGAGATGCCTAATCAAGAGATGGGGTTAAGGTAACTTTGGATTATGAATTTAGCCTGAGCCAGCTGAGTTTTGTCCTGAATTGTGTCTCATGGTGTGGCCCACAAGCCATACAGGCAGAGGGCCTGTGGAGCAGCATCCCTGCTCTGGGACCTTCTACATTTTCATCCACCCCACTGTGCCTTGGCCTCTCTCTATGCTGTGGCTTCTTTTTCAAGCAAGTTTCAATATCTGACTACAACAGTTCTATTCTGTATTTTTGTTCTAGATGGTGGTTTTGTATTACATAAAATTTTTATGGCATCTATCTAAAATACATAGTTTTCTTTTCAGAGGTCTATACCAAGCTTTTCACTTTTCCCAGTGGATGATTTCTGGTCCCTTGGGATAACTCTATTATCAGAAAGGTCACTTGTCAAAATCAGCTTATGTACCCCAACCTCTGGAAAGTTAATACAGCTTCTTAGGCACCTCTGAATCCCAAATTGTCTGCAACTTTTCCTGGAAAGAATTCTCAGTTCCCTCACTGCTAAATGGGATCACAAAATGGGGGAAAAAAGCACCATGGAAAGTAAGTTTGTTAACATTCTTGTTTAAGGCCTTATTTGCAAATGCAAAAAGATGTGAGAAAATTACATCCAGAAGTTACCTTCTGAAAATCCTGAGGTCAAACAGCCTTAATGCTACTTGTTGTGTATCTTTACAATGAGAATTTTAAGCGGATTCCTCCTGCATGGCAGTACACAGGGTTAAAGGTTAACAACTGGCCAATTCCTTGGACAAGGTGTTATTCAAAATCAGGTACTTAAGACATTTGCTAGAGGACTTAGCCATTATGGCTGTTTGGAATCAGTGCATTTTCCAGCAGGGAAAGTATTTAGGAGAACAAAAAGAGTGCAGAGACAGGGAATTCCAGAAAGCCTGTCACCATATAAACTAAAAAGCACCATTAGAAGCCCAGTTCTCTTTAGAAAAATCTGACAGTATCCAAATAGGTTGTGTGGAAATCATGGTCACTAGAAAGAGATGAGAGCTTTCTCCACAAATACTTTAGCTTGGCTCTATTTAAGCTCTGTTTTCAATGTACACACGAGTTTTCTCTTCCCATGTTGCTTTCCTTTGATGTAGTTATGCCTCTCAAGACCTATCTGACTTTTTTTTTTTAGAGCTAGTAAAGTAAGTGGTAATTTTACAGTCAGGTCTGAATCAAAGGAAAAAGCTGTTGGGGGCTTATGATCTTGCACTGTTCAGAGCAATATCTTGTCAAGGATTGGAGTTTGCTTGGGAGAAACCTGAAATAATAAAAGATCTCTAAGTCATGTTGCCCTGTTTTGGAGATGAGTTTATAATGCAGGTGGCCAGAGATATTCATCTTGTTCCAGCAGTGAGTACAGCTGTTGGATCTCTTTTCTGATCTGGGTTGCAGGGTTTCTTCTCTAATTTTTTTTTTTTTTAACCTGGGTCTTTTGGGGTTTTGAGAGCTTGGCTGTTATGGACAACACAGCTCTTTCCTTTGTTGGATATGAAAAAGTCCACAGTGCTTTTGAACAGGGTTTAGGGAAGAAAAGACAGGCACTTCCACAGCCTTAAAGGAGCAGTACAGCTCTCAGGACTAAAACTTCATGTGTGCATAAAAGTGAATCTACTTCTAGTAATAAGTTTACAAAAACGTCACTCTCGGATTCCACAGCTGTCACGAGGGGGAAGATGTTCATTCCACCTTGCACTAAACCCCTGCTTTGATTCAGCATGTGAAACAGCTGCTGTGCTACCAGCTGCAATTTAACTGTTCTGTGGCAGATCCATTCTGTAGCCTCACTGTGTGTAAAATAGCTTTTAACAACTACAAGGCAGTTGTGAGGTTTAAATCAAAGGCGTTGTGCTTGTAAGAAGAATAGGAAGTGTTTATTTAGAAATATTTTTGAAAAAGCAATACCAGACGGCAATGTAACACACATATTTTGAAGAGCTGAATTTAGAACTGGGTTCTTTGATGTGCTTGCTTTAAACATACACATTCACATAGACATTTAGCAGAATTTGGAAACCCCAATCAAAATAACTGCGTCTCTGAAAGGAATATAAAAAAATTTGAGCTTCAAGCATGATTCAAAGACTAAGTAAACTGATAGCCTCGTATAGTTTTCAAAGTATCTTAATTTCTTTTTTTAAATCTCAGGCTCTTCTTGTTGTGGAAATAAATTCCTCAATGTACATTTCAGCGAGCTTCTTTTAACCTATCTCTTCTGACTGCAGACATGAAAAAAAAACCTGATAAAATACTAGTCTTAGATATGACATTTAGGAGCTGGTATTGTCTCACTAGATATTAGGCAGTAGCCTTTGGTTCTATCCAAGTGAAATACATGCTATCCATTTTGAAAAGAATAACACAAAAAAAAGTGTTATTCTTTTCAAAATTGGTAAAAAAAATGTATTTGTGGGTAAAAAAAAAAAGTATCAGATTGGTAAAAAAAAATGTATTTGTGGGAGCACGTGAAATGATGTTTAGTTTCATTTGCTTAAAAATATATTGCACAACAGGGTATTCAAACAAAATAAACAAAAACCAAAAACCCAAACAACAAAACAAACAAAAAACCCCAAACAAAAAACTAAACCCAAAACAAAACAAAACAAAAAAAAAAAAAGGAAAAAAAAACAGTAAAAAAAAAAAGGAAAAAGCAGAAATGTAACCTATCCAAAGTCATAGATGGATAGATCTATCTCAAATCAGTGCTGGGACCAGGAACAATAGTTGGATTTTACAATCTGTAACTTCACTCCTGGTCTAAACGGTTATTAAAGGTACTGAATAAGGTGAGTGTACCCAGTCAAACCACACGCAGCAGAACATGTAGGGGAATGTATATGGAGGGAAGAAAAAGAGAAACTTCATCTAACAAGTATAAATGTTTTTAACCTATGAAATAGGACCCAGGCATGGATGGTCCAGCTCCCCAAACTTGTGTGTCAATCATGTAAAAACTTTTTATTTATTGTTATAATGACTTGTAATATGGTTGCAATTTGTCTTGCTTTCCTATAGATTGATTTCTAAAGAATAGCCAGCTGGAGGATGAGGAATTAGAAACAGGTTTTTAATCTCTTTTTACTATTTGAGTTATGAAGGAAATTTGATGGGAATTGGGGCTAGTTGTGAAGCCTGGCAAGATCAGGTTAAACAGAATTTCTTACAAAATGTAGCTACGATTGTAAAAGACCTGTTTTTCCTCTGTTGAGGATGAATGCTCCTGGGTTGATGGTTTTGCTGTTGACTCCAAAGATGTGCATGAATAATTTTTTCTCAAGTGTTACTATTCCAGCCTAATTTAGGTTGGCCAAAGCATGTGAATTACAGCAATTATGATATGACTTTTAGAGGAGAAGAGCTTACTTCAGGAGAAAGCAGGATTGGACCATCTTTATTTCTCATGCAACATATTTGCTTTTCCAGTGAGACAGCACATTCTGGGGCTGGAGATTGCAGCAGGAAAAGGGGATGGTGAAATGGTGGGTTTGGAAAGGGAGTGATGCCTCCCATTGGAGCTGCAGGGAAGAGGGAGGTAGCACATTCAGCCTCCAAATGTGTAAGGTTATCTGGGTGTGTATCATCCAAACACTTACTCCACTGATGGAATAGATGCCTTCCCAGAGGAACCACTCCTCGCTGTGGTGTTTTTGTTGCTATGGATAAGTAAGGCAGAAACTATTTCTAATGTGGAGAAGGTAAACTAACAAAACCCCAAAATTATGTCCCTGTTCTCATCTGAGTGTGACTTGGATATGGCTTCCTTCAGTAGAAATCTCTGGGTTTTTAATTGTATGAATATCCAAGATTCAGGATTTAGCTCTCCTTCAGATTGTCCATGCAGCTATGTCTTTCTGTTTCAAGAGTGAGCAGGAGGAAAAATGGTCTGTACTATTCCAGCTCTGTTGGGCAGTTTTGTCCTCACCTCATTAAGATGCCTGTTCTAAGGCACAGAAAGTGGTCTTTCTCTTACTCTATAACTTCAACCTAAACAACACACAAGTCAAAGCCCTACATCTACTTTGCAGGGATAGTTCAGTCATTATTGGAGCTGTGCAGGTAACACAGCCAGCCCAAACATCAAAACCAGCTGAATAGGACATCTTGCTTGACATACAGGTACTTCCATGGCATCCTCTAAACTCACATTGGTGTTTTGAAGGGCTTAGATCCTTAAAAATGTGAGTATAAGATCCTACCAGATCCTATTCCTATGGTCACTGACATTGGTTTCAAAAGACTTGTTGTGAGAAGAAATGGGAGGTGTTGTTTGTGGAGCTCAGGTCAAATCCTGGAATGGCTGGGCCAGATAGCACACAGCCTGTGCAAGTTCTGCCCCTGCAGTCTAGTGCTCCATCAGGCTGGGCTTCCCTCTGAGCCCTGTCCAGCCCTCAGCATATTGTCTTTGCCCAGAGCATGAAGTACTTCCAGTTGTGTTGATTATCAATGTCACAATAAAACATTTATTTTGCACTATCCTTATGAGAAAGCGCCTTAATTTTTTTATGGAGAGAAGTGAAATTAATAAAGCAAGGTCAATTTTCACCAGTTGGGGCTGGCAGGTATTTTGTCTACTTTCTCCATTGTTCTTACACATGATGAGAGGTATTAAATCAAATTGGGGATTTTTTTCTTTCGTTCAGCTCCCCTGCTCCCTGACATAGCTACTAGAATTATGTGTTCTTTACTGCTTTCTAAGAAGATTACTAAGCCAGCTGACCCAAACAGTAGTGGCACCAATTAGACATCATTCAAAATTAATAACCACTACGATGATAACAAATCAAAAGATTGATTCTTGTGATGGGAGAATCATTTTAATTAATTTAATCCTTGTTGAAAGATCAGCTGTGCACAGTCCTGCTCACCAGTGGGGCCCATTTGTCCCTGTCTGTCCCCGTCACCTAAAGCCAGTGAATATGATCAGTAGCCAGCACTTAGGGAACAATAAGAAACAGATTGTACTGTCAGGCTTCATTAAAGATCATCATTAGTATTCCAATTTGGAAACAGTCAATCTATCCCAACCTTTTACAGCTGCTTTTGTGAAGTTTGGTTCAGCTGCTAGATGTAAAAACGCTGCTCAGGCTTTTTTAAAACAACAAGTTGGGTCTGGCTGATGCCTGTCAGGCTGCAGCTTAGGGACAAAGCTCGGGGGAAATACGGGTTATGCAGGCAGGCTCTAAATGATATCATGTGCAGCTGCTTATGATCAGAGTATTTATGGGCAATGAAACTTTCTTAAACTCGAAGCTTAACAATGATGAATGGAAATGAAATGGATATGGCACTTTCTTTCATCCCACTGCTGAGGGGTTTTGTGGTCCCCAGGGTGTTTTTGCAGAGCTGCCTGGCCAGGATCACCTCTCCTCTCTGCTCCTCTCAGCTCAGGCTGCTGGGGGCATTTCGAGCATGTTGATGAGGGAGATGGAATTTCAGATTTGTTTGCAGTTCACTTTATCTTTTCTGCCGAGGTCAGATTGCTTTGTTTGTTTGTTCTTCTTTCTGGTGGCTGGAAATAATTATGGAGAAATGGATTCTAGGATTTGGGAGCATATTTCTGTACTGTCATCCCTTTATCTCATGCCCTATGGCTGGGCAGGAGATGGAGCTGAAATTTTAGTTTTCCAAACAGTTTGTCTGCCAGGCAATGATCTCATTATTTTAATATTCTTGACATTTATGATTTGCTAACCTTCCCAGTTGTCCAACTGTCTTTCTGAAGATATTTCAGGAATGCTCTGCCTGAAATACTAAAAGAAATGTACAATCCTAGAATTTTGAATAGTCTGCTTTAAGAGTTCTTTTTTTTTAAAAAAAAGGACTCTACAAGTTTGTTTTTTTCCTGATGTGTTCTTATATATCAGAAGGGGTTTCACAGAGATTGCAAATGAAACCAGAATTAGGCCAGTAAAACAGAGGAAAGATTAGATTTCACATTTCTTCTTACAGAGGAAAGAACAACTCTCTCTCCAAATCTGATTACCAATTAAAAATTTTGTTACTGTAACAGAATGACAAAACAAAATCCCAATCAAAAGTATGAATTACTTTTTCTTTTCAGCTGCTTCTGTGTAGTTTGGTTCAGCTGCTCTCTGCAAAAGCTCAAATACTTTTCTACAGCTTAGTACTACTTTGATTTCTAAATATTTTACACAATTCAGTAACCCCCTTGGAGACAAATATTTGCAATAACTGATTGCTCATTGCATACACATGAAGATTTCTGCTATTGAAATCCATTAATAAGTGGAGTTTTCTACAACAAAAATAGTCACAATAAATATAGGTTCTTCAGCAGGATGATCCAGCCCAAAATCTAGTTTCCAAAAGTTTTCCAAAACCAAACCAGTAATAGTGAAAACATTATTTTTTCACCACAGAAGAATAGAAAATCCTTTTAGTAGAGAATTGCAGCTGAAACTGATGTTATTGAAGATTCTGTGTGAACTTGATAACATTTTCTTTAGTTTTATGCTTGCAATCGGGGGAAAAAAGCAATAGAAAACTCAGGCATTATTATTTTTCTCTGAGAAAATATAAACATCTAATTTTCTGAAAAAATACAATACTGCTGTAACTAAATTTCAAATGGTTTGCTGAATGCTTTTTGCTGTGTATAAGATTTTGTATCATTTTTTGCTTTGACAAGGAAGTTTAAATCCAAATTCAAAGCTAATTATAGATTTTATTGGTTAGAACTTATTTATTGCAATAGCACTGGCTATGTAAGAGGCTACATAGATAATATTAATAATTAGCAACATATATTGCAGTGGTGAATAACATGAATATTGATAGAAATGCAGGTTTAAAAATTCTAGCATCCCACTGAAGAATGTCAGTCTTTCAAACTACCAGTATTCTGGGGGCCCTTTCTTTCTAAAATTTATTTCTAATTTTCCAGTGAGTGCTTTGATTATTTTGTCAGCTTTGCCTATGACAAGCCTGTCACAAAAGGACAGGCAGAGGGAGCTGTTCCATATTTTTATAACAGTGCAACTGAGCTCCAAACTATTGGCTCCCTAAATGTTTTTAAATTGTTTTTTGGAGTATTTCTTTTTGAAATCAATCTTCTCAATTTCACTGATATTTTTTTTCCTGAGGTTATTGATTTTCCTGTGATTTTTTTACTTTTAGCACTTTATTTTTAAATTATTATTTTTATTATTTAGTTATTGTTTATTATTATTATTGTTATTATTACTATTACTACTTATGAGGTGTTTGTAAAGGTGATTATTCTACCAGCAATTCCTGCACTAATTTTTTTTAATCTCACTAAAATATTAACTAGAAATGCTCGTAGAATAACAGCATAAACTAATGGTTGCAGATACAGTCAATTATTTCTACAATTTCTGTATTTCTCTAAGGAACAAAACCACAAAAAGAGCCTGGTAAAGTCAGCATCCTGCGAACAACAGACTCGTGTTAAAAAGGGCTGACTTAACCTCAGTATCTTACAGGGGGAAAAAAGTGCTTAAAAAACCAAATTATTGCACCAGTCAGGGAAATCTTTCTTGCCCCAAACTACCCATTTACTTCAGTGACTATTTTGTTTTGTTGGGTTAGTAATTTACTTTGCAAAATGCCTTTTCACTAGGGAATCTGGTTGGAAGAGCCACTGTGAAATGAACACAGTGAAAGAAACAGAATGCGGCAGCAGAAATCCATTTTACAGAGGAAATTTGAATGAAGAGGCTGTGACCCATCAGAAGGAATCAGACCAAATCTGCCAGAGTTACCAGGTAAATTATTTTTAAAATTTCCTTTACTTATTTCACACATTTTAAAACCATGCAGCTACTGTTTGTACTGCAAGTACAATTTCTAAGGTACTCTTAGAGGTGTACATGACTTGACATTTTTGATGTGTCTGAGTCCAGCAGCTTGTTTATGTGTGGTACAGATAAATACAACAGCAACTTCATTTATTTTCATCTTAAACCCCACCTCAAACTCCCCCTTTCTCCCCACCCGTTATTCCTTCCACCCTTTATCCTTTCTTTCTCCCCCTCCACTCCTTTCTTCCCACCCTTTCTCCTCCTTTCCCCTCCTTCTTTTCCTTCCCTCCCCACTTTCTTTGGCAGTACAGTATTTGCTGCTCATGCACAGGTTGGGGAAGATAATTCATTTTAAAAAGCCCAGCTACAGGTGAATTGCCAAGTGTAGTAATGAAGGAAAGAGTAGAAACTAACGGGAACAGGGGACTTGGACTTGGGCTGAGCTTAGCTTAAGACCATTTGCTCCAGAGACGTTTGAATCCAAACTGGAACTGCACTGCCCTCCTGCGTTCAGAGAGGAAAAGGGAAAAGTTTCGTGAAACATCCCGGGTACTGCAGAAGCACCGCGTTTAATGCCATCAAAGTGAGGGGAAAAGGAACGCGATTATTGCTGAGCCCACACAGGACCGAATTTATTCTGCCTGCTCAGAGCAGATTCTGCTCTCAGTTTCACCCAAAATGTCCAGAAAAAGTGGACAGTCCAAACCACTTGGAGTTGGGGTTTTTTCCCACTATGCATTCCTTGCCTAAACGTTGTGGAAGTTTTGCAGGATGCTCGGCTTTTACAGGCAGCCAGTTCAGGCTCCAGTGAAGTCTGGTGTAAAGCCTTCAGCAGTTCTGACCATCTTGTAGCTGTCTGGATTCCAAAGTCATCGCTGACAACACAGCAGCAGCAAAAAGCTCCTGACAGAGAGGTTGCCCTGTTATTTCTGCTCGCCACTCCAAGTGCTGGGTAGGGCAACTCAGCAATTTCTGGAGAGCAGAAAAGAAGGGCTCAGGCTAACACAGCCAGGATGTACAACACAGAGGTGTCCATGCAGCCCTAAGGTGCTGGGACTGGCAAGCACAGCCTGCAGGGTTGAACCAAGGTGCTCCAGCAGCACAGGCTGTGTCAAGCACAGCTGCAGGGGACAGCCCAGAGCCTGGTCCTAAGGGCCTGGCACATGAGCTGCTGGGTGGAACAGTGTGCCCCGGGTCATGGCTGGGTGGGCTGCTGGATAGGGGGTATGCCAGCAGCCCCTCAGAGAGTCACAGAATGGTTTGGGTTGGAAGGAACCTTCAGGAGGTCATCTAGTCCAGCTCATGTTCCATTAGACCAGGTTGCTCCCAGCTCCATCCAACCTGGTCTTGAATGTTTCCAGGGATGTTTCTGGGCAGCCTGTCCCAGTGTTTTACTACCATCATTGTAAATACAAATTCTTTATAACCATTTTTTAAACCATTCCCCTTCCCTTCCCTCATCCTGCTTGCAGCAGAGTGGCCGTGCAGGCTCGTGGAGCAGCAACAGCTGTGAATGGTCCTGGCCACCAGCTCCACACCAGCATGGCAACTCCATCCACTAGCTATGCTAGAAATAAAATGGTTCCTGAACATTATAAAAACAAAGTCTAGAACAATCCTTTAATGCAGGCCTAGGAACAAGAAAAGCAACTCTTTTTAAAATGAGAGTCAGTGTGCTTGAAAGGAACCATAGTGGCCTGCAAGAGCAATTAGGCAGAATGGGAAAATCTGTGTAAATATATAAGAAGGTTCACTGGCACAGGTTGCCCAGAGAAGCTGTGGCTGCCTGTAAAAGCAGAGCATCCCTGGAAATGTTCCAGGCCAGGCTGTGTAGGGCTTTGAGCAACCTGATCTGGTGAAAGGTGTTCCTGCCCATGGCACAGGGGGGTTGGAACGAGATGAGCTTTAAGGTCTCTTCCAATCCAAACCATTTTGTGATTCTGTGAAAGTTGTTGCTTGTTACAGAGTGCTTTGTACAAATCAGGAGCTCCCTGAAGGGTTATGCACTTTCTCATTTAAGGGCTTCAAACCACATAGCAGGTAAAGTCTTCCTCCCTCTGTTATGCTGCTGTATTTTGGTAACATCTCTTAAAAATGAGTTGTTTCTTAGAGGAAAAGCAGTGACACCTGCACCTAACAGAACAGAAATAAAGCATGCAGGCAAGGAAAGCAGGAAACAGGAGACCAAACAGAATTTTATCCACCGTGGCTGACAAGGGATAATCAGGACAGGTTTCAGATACCATGGCAAAGTATTAGTTCAGTAGGGTTGCACCAGGTTTACTGTAATGGTGACATAAAAGTGGCAGTTTTCAATTTTGGAAGTTTTTGAAGACAGAATCTTTCATGTTTTTGCAATCACAGATTTTTTCTGGGGAGCAAATGTGAAAATAATATTGATAGAAGAATAATTTATTGTCAAGTATTTCCAAGCATGGAAGCTGAAAGTCGAAATAAACTACTGAAACTCAATTTTATTGAATTAGTGTACATCCAGATGAATTTGTTTGGGAATTGGCTGTTGGCTCAAATTCCACCCTGGATCTGGATCCAAATTTCTAGTGTCGAGCTACTGTGAGAGTTATTCAGTTCTGGGGCTTTGAAGTTCAGAAGACAGAATTTTAGCATGCAAATATGATCATTAAAGAAACTAAGTTATTACTACCCAAACCCATGCCTGATCAATTAATAGCAAAACTGCATAACTTCTGTCTCCAGTGTGCTCTGAATGTTGCCGGAGAAATGACCCAGTGGTTTGGGGAACTTGAGCAAAGCAGGAAATGTCCTTGCTGCTCATGTAACTTGGACAGCAGCTGCTTGAGCATCTGCCTCAGCTTTCAGCTGTAGGATTTGGCTGCCAGTTCCAGTAAACAAGTTGGGTGACCTCAGTGTTGTAAAAATGTGCGAGCATCACTAATGCTCAGTTTGCAGAGGCAGGTGACCACTAGCACCAAGTGAAACTTGAGAGGAATGACTCTAAATTGTGACCATTTGTAATCATTCACAGGGATTATTCCTGTGGGGAAGAGCTCTGAAATAACAGCTTGCTCAGTCTAACTGCAAAAAATGTTATGTTTACAGGGTTTCCTGGGAGCAGTTCAATAAACAGAACCAAGAGATGCAGAAATTCTTATGTCTGCAGCACAATAAGTTTAGTCTTTCTATATTTAAAGAGGTCTCATAAGAAAGATGTAGACAGGCTTTTTACTGGGGCCTGTAGTGATAGGCCAAGGTGTGTTGCTTTAAATTAAAAGAGGGAAGATTAAGACTAGATAAAAGGAAGAAATGTTTTATGATGAGGGTGGTGAACACTGGAACAGGATGTATGGAGAGGCTGTAGATGTCCCATCCCTGGAAATATTCAAGGCCAGGTTGGATGGAGCTGTGAGCAACCTGGGCTAGCTGAAGATGTTCCTGCTCATTGCAGACAGGTTTGACTAGATGAGCTTTGGAGAGCCGTCAAAACCATTCTATGATTCTAAGATCTAGGGGGTTATAATCCAGATCAGATTTAGTCTGGTGCCCTGGATTCGCTATCTGCACCACACTTGTGGTTTGGAGCTGTCTAAACAAGCAGTTCAGACCCTCAGTTCTGCTGTGGAGCAAATTTGGTGTGGAGCTGGAGTGGAGACTCTGCCTTACTGTCTTCTGAAAAGAATCCAGTGTGCATCTACCAAAAGGGGCTGCAGATCCTAACAGCAAATCAGAAATGGGATCCCTTCAAACATATAGGGCTGCTCCAACACAAAACAAAATGATTTGGTAGATGAAGCCACTGCAGTCTTGGCATACAGTTGAGGTTGTAACCTTGCAGTAATATTGATTAGACAGAAAAGGTGTATCTTCTGCTTTCCTGTTTAACTTTATTAATTTATTAGTTTTTCCTATAAAAAGCAGTGCATTTAAAGCAAATCATTAAGGAGCTTTCAAGACAAGTACTCTGAGCAAGAACTGAAAAGCTTTCTGTCTATGGTAAATCAAAGAGTGTGGAGTTTACACTGATCAGGGTAGACTCAATACCTGAGGTGGCTTGCAGAGACTGCTGCAGTCTGGACATACCCAGAGCCCACAGTGCAAGAGCTCTTTCTGATTTCCAGTCCTTAGCATTTCTTTATGATGATGGTGTGTTTCTTACTGCACTGTCAAAGAAAATGTTTCAGGTTTCAGTCTATATGAGGTTTTAGATGTTCAAATATTCTTTACAGAATACCTAGGTGAAGATCAAGGTATCAATGGCATTTTCACCCTGTTATTACACAGAAATACTTCTATGAACAAGGAGTAAACTCTTTTTCTGTTTCAAAAGTTGCAGGCTATTGCACAGTGCATCTGCAGATATAATTAAAATTTCAAAATAAAAATAACTACATTATAGTTGCTGTGCAGAACACCTAGCCTGACACAAAATTTGTGATGCTTTATCCTAGAATTCAAGAGCAGTAGAGTTGTTCAGATCTTCAATCAACAATCATTTTCTAAAGTTACCATCACTTGCCTTAGAAATGGATGATTTGGAGAGGAATTGCAAACTATGGTAAATACTTACTTGAGTGAGTACTACTTGTAGTATTGTTTCCTTTTTATTTTATTATTAAAAATACAAAACTGAAAAACATTCTTCAACATTTGTGGCCTTTTTTTTTACCACTAGCAAATGCAACAGGGTCATGCACAGTAGCCAAAGAGAGAGTAACCAACAGTTTCTGCTTTGTTTAGGTTGGCAAAAACTTACATGTTCCATTTAGAATGTCTTGAGATTTAACACATCAACCTTTTTTGAAAATTATGAATAGAGAGTTTTTTGTCATTATGTTCTACTGTTTTGATGGGTGTTTTTGATGGGGCAGATATGTCTCCTAACAGAAAAAGTTGCTGAAAGAAGAGTTTGAGGAGAGCCTGTGAAAGACCTGAGGTTATATGGAAGAGTGATTTGAAACAGATACTGCACAGCCAAATTTAGAACTATTTTAACAGCATACTCCGAGCAGATATGTTCACAGTAATTGTGCTGACTTTTTAAAGCTACTGACTTGAAATGCTGCCCTAAGAATTTGTATCTGCAGTCTCTTTCAGAACTAGGACTCTGTTCTCAAGGCTGGTGACTTAGGGAATCTATGATTTCTTTCAACAGACCTTCCAGAGGATTCTGTCAGCTGAAATAACTTTTCCCCTTCTACTTAAACCACAGTTTGGCTATTGTTTTAAGACCCTGCACAAAAAGCATAAAATGTGTGTTATTTCATTTTTGCTTTTAGTTAACTCCTTCAGTGTCAACAAGAATTTTTCCTAGAGTTAACTCTCTTGTACTGAAGAGTCAAGACCACCCATTTTAGGACTCGTTTCAGGCAGGGTATGTGCAGCATCTCTGAGGCCTCAGCTTGCCCACAACACTTCCTTCCTTCCTCGTTGTTGCAGAGGGAGCACATCTACAGGAACAATCAGCAGGTCTCAGAGGAGTCAAACCCAGACTTACCAAGTCAGTATTGTGTCCCTGAGCAAGTCAGAGTGCCTGTCAACACTGCCTGTCTGCCTTGGATTACACTGCATCACCTGGCTAAACTGCCATTGGATTCCCAGCTCTCAAAATCAGTGTCTCCAGTGCAAAGACAGGCAGACAGTGAGTGAGGATGGGTAAAGCTGAGAGGAATTGTGTTTGTAATGCTGCTCCCCTTGTGCCTCACAGATCTATCCAGGACCCACCATGCAAACCCAGGTATGATCCCAGCCTGTGTCTGTGGCTTGGAGTTGAATTCAGCATGGTTCAAAAGTGCAACAGCTGCTTTGTTAGCATTTTATATATTGTAAATCAAAGCAGCTTACTTCTCTCTCCTTAGTGCCCCAGGCCACAGACGAAGCAAGAATTTCCCATATTGCTGTAAAAAGAAAAGGGAAGGCTCAGGAGCTCTCGTATTCTTAAGTTTCAAATTGATGGATTGAAAGTGGAGGAGCCAGTAAATGTGCTGAGGGTTTGGTGGCATGGGTTTGCTCATGTTTAAAATGTGAAACTTTGGCATTTGCAAATGTCTACTTAAAGGCAACCTAAGACAACAGACCTCTTTTGCTTTTGTGGCTTTGCTTACCAGCTACAATGTCCCATATCAGAGCATGAGGGTTGGGAGGAGAGGAGAAAATCCATCTGAAATTTAGCAGCTTAAAAAAAAAAAAAAACCCCAAACGTTTTTAATCAGCTTGAGAGCTCAGTGGATTTGTGAAATCGTTTGGGATTAACAGGCTATTGATTGCTAATAAAACAATATTTAGCTTTGTCTGATGAACAGCAATGGAAAAAGGTGTGGGCACCTTGTCAAACAAGAGCCATTGAGGAGGGATGATGGGTTAAGTGTGGGGGTCTGAGTGGCAGCGTGGGTGCCCAGGCTTCAAGGAGAACTTGTCAGTTGTTAGTGAGGCTGGTGAAAGGAAGGACGCCAGCGCCTGATGGCTGGGGTAGTATTGATGCAAGTTAGCTGACTAATCAGATTGAAAAAGTCCCATGGTATTTATGTCACTTTAATTTTCATCAAACAATCGGAGACGACAGCACTCTATTAAGAAGAGGTTGATCCAGAACTAAAGCTAAATAAATTAGGGTCTCAGTTTAATCAAATTATCCCTCTACTGGCCTTGGATTAACCGAGGGAGACAGCGTCAGTCTAGGCACTTTTCATTGGCTGGTTTATTTTTTTTTTTTTAAAGAAGCTGGTACAAAGAATGGGAGATTTAACACACATAGCTACTACTCATAATACCTCAAACAAGCACCTTTTAAAGAAGCAGGAATTAATATTTATCAGGAGAATTTGCAGTTTTACTGAAGGATATTTCCATTTTTATGTTAGGAGGGTTTTTTTTTTAGTGAAATGAACTGAAAATGAGGCAAAAATATGTCAACAACAATCTAGACTGAGAGAACCTGAAATAAGCAGGTACAGAAATGGAAAAACTAGCCTAATGTTACCTAATAATTTCTTGTTTGGCTCGTAATATTTTAGTTTACCTGCTCTAAAAATGCTTTGATTGCACATATACATTTTGCTACTGTTTACTTATATTTTTTTTGAGTTTAAGTAATTTTTTCCTCCTTCCTACATTCTTTAAACCTCTGAGTGTAAAGAACTTTGAGGTATCCACATTAACTCAGAAAAAATCATTTTCCCAAGCTGCCTTACATCTTCTCCTTCAAAGTTTTCACTAGAAGTTTCCAGCAAGAGAAATGAAGTGTCTTTTCAATAATAATATGAAAAAATTTCTGTTTATAGTTCTGCTCCAAAGATTTAACTGAACTGTTGAAATAAATTTTTCAAGATCTCAAACTCCTAAAATATTTCAAATCTGTGTGTTGTTATAATCATTGTAAAAGTCAGTCCAGTTTTCTAGACACAGAAATGAAATTAAAATACTACATACTTTGCTGGAAGCAATTAACTGAAATCATCCCACTCAACTACAAAATTTATTTTTGAAAAATGCAATGTGATAAATAACTATCTCCTTCCATCTTTGTTGCAAAAGTCAAAACAATTTTGTGAGAAAAGTGGAGAAAGTGGATGTGGTTCTATGCTTGATTCTACTTTCTGACTGCTTCTTTCTTGGACTTGTAGCATATTTTTTGCTCCCCATGATCATCAGTGTTGTTCCTCATTCTTCTGAGGCAATAACAACTTAGGGAAAGTGAAGCTGAACAAATAAATACTTATAATTTTGTTACATCTGTTGAAATTGAGACATTGGGATGAGCTGTGATCTAGTGCACACTCAGGTAAATAATTTTCACTGCATGTGTATTAGACATGAGAAGTACAACTGGCTTCAGTTGGTCCCCATTCTCCTGTAATCTACAAAATTCCACTCTTTCTCTGCTTGGATTTCAGTTCTCCTCTTACCAAGCCCCTGGAAATCTATGCACTAAGCACCCAATTCCTTACATAGTTATCCACACATCTCCTAATGCTCTTTTCATTTATAATTCCTAAATTTCAAGCTCAAACAATTTGATCATTTTTTAATTTATTTTTTTCCTGGCCCACTTCAAGATTCTGTTCTTTGCTCAGTTCTGGTTCTGGTGGACTTAACCTTGCAGATGCTCATCCCTACACAAGAAGGGTTTTGTTTCCAGGTAATTTATCTAAGTATTTACTTCCAGAGTTTGCTAAATGCCTGACATCCACTCTTGTGACACTAAATAGATAATGTAAAAAGAGCTAACTGCCGAACAGTTGCTTTTGGGTGTTTGTTTTTAATGCACAGCCCTCACAGTTCCATAGTTTGACCTGAAAGCTGATCAGAATGCCACCTGCCTTCACTTGTTTTCTTACTGTGGATGAATAGAGATCATTATAAAGTTGTAGTCTAAGGTAAATGCTTTATTTTACTTCAAACAGGGATAGGACTTTTCTTGTAATTTTTCTGTGCAATCATTTACTGTAAATTCAGGTATTTTTTGTCTTAAAAAACCCACATTTTTCCTGCAGAAACACAGGTATTATGAGATAGAAAAATTTGAATTACTTAGAGCTGCTTTGTCTGTGAACACTGGTTAATCCTCAAGGTGCTTATGAATTCTTTTATCTGCATTTACCCTTTGGACATAAACAGTGAAAGTAACTCTAAAGATCAGTGATTTTATAAGATTCTAATTATTTTTGTAGCAGTACCTGTTTGGAGAGATCTCAGTTGGATCCCAGTGATCTGTAGCATCTGAAACCATCCCATGTTCCTCAAGTTGCTCCACAATGCAGTTCACAATTATATTAAGGGGAATATGGCCATCATTTAATGAAGTTTTTCAAACTGACTGAGCATTTAAATTCAGAACAGTAATTCTGCTTTCAATACTACTAACTTTTCCTGATGATAGGAATAAAAAATGCTTTTTGACTACAGCTCATTCCCTCTATATACCAACTGGCACTCACATTTTCTGATTTACATTTAATTTGAATCTTTCCAAGCTTTATTTTAACAGTTTAAATTCACCCTTTGGCTGTGAGGGCAATAAAGGAGTAAAGAGCTCACTGGCATTAATGATTTTTTACTTACAGTGATGCCCTGCTGCAAAAGGTGAGGTTTCTGCACCTCTTTCTGTTGCACCTAAGGCTGCTGGAGCTGTGCTTTTCACTGCTGTGTGATGTGGGGAAGTGACAGCTTTGTTGAGAAGCTGTTCATCTCTACACATCTGAAAGGCTCACTGAAAAAGCCACTATCTGGTTCTAGACTGCTGGCTACGGAGCTTTTCCATCATTAAATTAATAAAAAAGTGACAAACTGGGGTGGGAGGACTGAAGATAAGTGTATTTGCTTTTGGGAGTGTCATTCTGGGCACGTACATGTAGTAGGCTGGCTTTAGTATCCAAGGAGTGGAGTGTAAAATTTTGGACAGTTTGGACTTTCTAGATAGAACATGCTTTTGAAAAATTGTCTTCAATTTTGAGTTTCAGGGTTCTGTGCAGTTGTCTGTTCTGTTGGCAACCTTGAGTGGTTAAAATTTAAAAAAAATACATCTCTGACTACACAACTAAGAAGTTAATATGGTTTTTTAACATGAACTTTTGAAAATATGCTCTCTCTTTTTTTTTTTTCTAATATATTTTACCCAGGGTAAAGTAATAGCCATTTAATAATAGTGTGTTAAAAATTACCTTTTTTTCCTACACAATTTCTATTAACATTCTGTCATTGTTTTTGAATAATGATAACCACTGTGGCCACAAAAAAAGTGACGCAGGTAGAGAATAAAGTTACACATTCTTGGAAATCCAGATGAAACAAAGCCCCCAAGTGATATGTCTATACCATATTTTGTGTGTGAACACCCTCCGACAGTCTCCCCAGAGTTGTGTTTCCTGAACTGGAAAAAAATTTAAAATGCAGTAAAAAACCCAGTAAATATTTGAAGTTTCTTCCCCTTGGCCCAGATTATGAAATAGTAATCCATTACATTGTAAATCTTCCTGTACCATGCAAATCCCTTTACAGGGATTAGGAGATTGTAACAAAGATGATCATATTTCAAGAGGTACCAGTGTAAATTCCACATTTCTGCTGCAGATTTCATACAGTCCTCGCCCAACACGTCACACACAGCGACCCAAACCAACAGGTGCTTTACATTTATTGAGAATCTTAATTCACACAACAATAAAAAAGAAGGCTCGGTTACAAGGCTGTGCAGCACATTCAGTCTGTGCTCTCTGAGGGACTCCACAATAGCTCAGGGTGTGCAATGGAGCAAAGACTATGCAATCAGTGACCCCTTGCCCCTCGGGGGCAGGAGAGGGGGAGAGGAGAATTTCACTAAAACACAAAGAAGCTGCTGTTTCTGCTTTGCTGCTATCAGCCCGGGCACTACTGACAGAGCAGCGCCTGTTAAATCTATTTCTGCTCTAAGCTGCTCGAGCAAGAATACAGGAAAAAGTGTATTTTATCATTCTTTATCACTTTTTTTTCTTTTGTGGGATCACATCCTACTTTGGAGGCAGAAAGTGGGACCATCTGACTTGGCTAGATTGCCTCTGTTCACTAAGGGAATGCAGCACTTTGCCAGCATTTTGCACTAATTCTAAGTCATTGAGCTGCTCTGTAAGGAAAATAATTCCATGAGAAGCACTTAGTTCACACCACTAGGTAGTGTTTGCAAAGTTGGCAGTATCTTGTCATACCTGTAGAATTAATTCCGAAGGGATACAGGATATCTTAAAAAGCACAGGACAAAATTTGTGAAGAAGTCTGACTTAGTAGCTCTTAGACCCTTTTTCAAACCTGACATTCTGGTTTTATCTAAAACCAGTTTCCATATTTAGGTTTTTCACGCCCCTTTGATTTACCCATAACTAAGCAAACCTAATCCATTTCATTAGTACCATACTTAAAAGTCTTTGTTAGTTTTGAAAGGCAGGAGGGTGTAGTCCAGACAAGTTAAATCAGACTTTCAGGTTTCCTTCTTGAATTCTGTATCCCTCTCCTTTTCCTTCTTAAACTCCACACAATTAGTGATTGCCCAGCTCTCTGATTTCTCAAGGTCTCTCTACAGACCCTCTCTGCCCATGAGGGAGTCAACAGCTCCTCCCAGTTCAGTTCTGTCACCAAAATTATTTAAAATGTAGATTGGTTTCGTATGAAAATCAAGATGGAAAGGGAGGAAACAACCACCATGCTAGATCTGGTGAGTAGTGTGGCACAAGCATAGCAAAACATGTAGTGCTGAAAATCCAGTACTTGGTACCCTCACGATTTTAATTTTAGGCTGCAGCTGTAGTTTGTTACTGTGACTGTAGCTCTGGAGCAGCCTGGTAGTTTCATTTGGAAAAGGAACCTGTTTGATGTGTGGTGTGACCACGCTGAGGACCAAAGCAGGGTAAGTGGAGGAGTTTTGCAACCAGCTTTTAGAAAATGTGTTCTACCTCCTGAACCAAATGCCAATGCAGAGGCCTTCAAACTCTGCTAACTTTTTAACCTACTCACAGATAACCAATTTGATCCAAAAGGACAAGATGTCATTTAAAAATGTGTGTTGCCTAGAGAGGCACAGCTGACCAACAGCAGTGATGAGATATGGGAGACTTCTGAACCATATCATTAGAAAATAGATGATGCACAAAGTACTTGTTCTCCAGACTTGGAGCACTTCTAACAGGATGCAGAGCATAACTCTGCTCCTGCCATTATATGGTAGGTTCCATGTCAAATAGTAATTTAATTAATTTTAGAAGTATTTGTAGTAGCACAGATAAGAATTTAGATGCTTTGAGAGTACATATTGTGAAAATTCCAGCTTTGGCATTTCCTCCACCACATCCTGGTTAGGAGCACCATGGGAACCAGCACCATTTGGTTCTAAAGAGATGCTTGTTTCTGCCAAAATACAAAATACAGAGAAAATGAAGGGGCTTCAGTAACCTAACTGGAATATCAGGTATGATGTTCTTCAAGCGATGACCTTCAAGCTTTGGCTTTCTATATAATTTTTAACTACTTTTTAGCTTCTGCATTTGAATGAGAAGTTATAAAGGACAGTAGGAAAAATTTCTTCACAGAAAGGGTGATTAGGCATTGGAATATGTTGCCCAGGGGGGTGATGTAGTCACTGTCCCTGGAGGTGTTTAAGGAAAGATTGAATGTGGCACCTAGTGCAGTGGACTTGTTGCTTGAGAAAGGATGTTCTTTAATGTTTGATCTTGGCATATTTTCAAGCCTAATCAACAAGAAGGGAGATCTAATCTAACAGAGTGCTGCTAACACGCTCTAAGTGTTGCACATGTGTTAGGAAAACAAATCACTTCTTGGTAGAATTGCCTCCTTAAGGTTCAGGACTGGCCGTGGTTCAATGATCTCACACCTAGGGAGACGTTAACCAAGCTTGGGAAGAAGCTGATAGTGGGCACAAAAAATGCAGAACTTATGGGCCACAAGGACATTTGGCAGAATCCGCAAGATAAGGAGAAACTAGCGAAGACAACTCAGCAATTGTGCTGAAATCAGCTCCAGCAGGGTATAAGGTAATTGCAGGTGAAGATCACGGCCATGGACTCTCAGCACCAACCCAAGACACCACCAACTCAAATCTAGACTGAGCACACAGCCTAATTAATACGAGAAGGAAGAGAATCATTAACTGACAGAAGATAGACTACTAATTAGTAAGAGATCTATGTAACTTGTAACCAATGGATACTAACTGCTTTGCTGAAATGTATAAATAGTAAAAATTCTAAAAGCTGGTGTGCTTGATTTGTGGAATACCACCGAGCACCCAGGCTTGCATTGAAATTAATTATCAATGTCTCTCTCCAGTGTAATTGTTGACTTTTTGCTCATGGGGTAATGAATCCGAGTTCGGTGGCAAATCTGGTTTACAAGGCAGTGTTGGTCGCAGGTTGGACTCGATGTGTCAGAGGTCTTTTCCAGCCTAATTGGTTCCGTTATTCCGCCGCTAAACTTTATTTAAAAGCTGGCATTTAAAAGCGTGCGCTGCTCCCTTTAACTCTCCCTTCCCAGCCGCGACGTTCGCCAGACTCAGGAAGCCGGTGGCCTGCCGAGCGCGCACGGCGGGAAGAGGGGACACCGGGATGGCCGAGGGACGGTCCCCGTGTCCCTGTGGTGTCCCTGTGGTGTCCCTGTGGTGTCCCTGTGGTGTCCCCGTGGTGTCCCCGTGGTGTCCCCGCGGTGTCCCGCCGCTCCTCTCCCCCGCAAGATGGCGCCGGCGCTGTCCCTTCAGCGCGGGCCGCGCGGCCGGAGGCTCCGCCAGGGGGCGCGCTCGGCCCCGCTCGGCCCCGCCTCCGGAAGCGGCGCGCGGGGCGCCGGCGGGACATGGATCCCGGCATGGAGGAGGAGATGCCCGAGCTGTCCGACGGCGAGGCGGCCTGGGACGACGAGGAGGACGACGAGGAGGAAGAGGAAGGCTCTGCCGTGGCCCAGCGGACACGCTGCCTCTTCTGCGACAGGTTGGGTGGCGCGGGGCGCCTTGGGGAGCTGGGTGCGCCGCGCTGGGTGCGCCCGGGCTCGGCCCGCGGGAGGGACAGCATCAATTCCCGGTTTGTAGCCCTGCTCTGTGGCTTGTAATACTCTCCCCTCGTGCTGAAGCAGCGTAGAGGCTTGTCTCCGCTTTTTTTTTCCACTTTTCTCCTGCTCATGTTTCCCCCATGGCCAGGAACTAGACGAGAGGTTTGTATTTCGATGCAGCGGATCAAAGCTGCCCCACCCACCTCGTGGTTTGTACATTTCAGGGTTCAGGCTGTCTTTGCTTTCAGGGAGTTTTTGGAAGTTAGCAGGGTCTGTGGTTTTGTCAAGCAAAGTTTTTGTGTTCGCTGTGGTTTGTTTCAAAATGTTTGACAAACAGGGTAAAAGCTTTGCGGGGCACGTAGCCAGTGCCTGTTCATTTTTTCTCAAAGGCAGAAGATGTGTTCTGAATTGCTCAGTGAGTCACAATAGAACATATAGCACTCATAAGTTAGAACTTGTAAATGTGCCAGTATTGCATGTTAAATAGTTTTTTATTTACAGGTTGTTTAGTTCTGCTGAAGCTGTGTTCTCCCACTGCAAAACAGAGCATCAGTTTGATGTCAGTGATGTGATCCAGAAACACGGTGAGTTTTCTTTACTGACTTGTCATTTCCTTTTCTGTGTATCTCATTTAAAATAAATTGCGAATATTAATTTGTTTCTAACTGATTTCCTGGTCACAGCTGAAACTTCCAAGATTCAGTAAGATGAGCTATTGTGGAAAAATGCTTTTACATTTTCTTTATGCTGGCTGCTTCTTGTGAGCTTTTTCTACTGATAAAGCTTTGAAGTAGTGACAGCAGATTAATCTCTGTGGGCTTGTGCTGATTCCTCACTGACTACTTGATTGACCTGAGCCAGACACTATGTGATTGATGTGATCTGATCTGATCTGCTGTGATTGATCTGATCTGCTGGGAGCTCTTGCCTGAGCAGTGATGCTGTTATTTGGCTCAGTATTTGGCAGAGTCCCATGGCTTGTGTCCTTCAGGTGATCACAGGAAGGCATACCCTCCCATGTCTGATTAATCCTTTCCAAATCAAGTTTAAAGTTGGCTTTCACTTGAAGCTGGTATTCTCTTTTATACATTGTAAGAGCTTACCTGGTCTCTTTTCTATCTAAAATCCAAGGAAAAGTGTCTTTGCTATTCTTGGGGAGAGTACACAGTTATACCTAAACTGCTGTTATTTCTGCCAAGGTGGCAATTTTAAATCAATGTTGGTAGGTATTCTTGGTGAGTAGCATCAGTTTATATCCTTTTAAGCTGAAAGCTAAGAATATGAACAAGGGAGCACAACAATCTAAAATATCAGCAAGGTATCTAGTAGGAGAGAAGTGTGTCCTGATGTATGTGCTTGCCAATGAGTGAAATCCCTATTCATAATCCCCACTTGGACATGTTCTATTCTTAATTTGTGGCAAATGTATTTGTCCTGAGGGTGAGGATTTCCTGGTTTAATCCTAAAGAGAAGGAAAACATAGATGGCAAACTTAAAGATAGAAAGACTGCTCTAGATAGTGATGTACACCCCAAGGGGAAGTTTAAAGCAATTGCCAGTTGAAGAGGTAATTAGTATTCACATAATTGTAAAACGTGTGCTTTTCTGTAATACAAATGTTCTCTCCTTTTTTTTTTTTCTCTCAGGACTCGATTTTTATGGATACATTAAACTAATAAACTTTGTCAGACTAAAGGTAGGTGTGCCACATACTACTCCTGTATTCTGCATCTGGAAAATAGGAACTCAAGGTGCTGTGCTTTCAATTTGCTCATTTTTAATAATTGCATGAGATTTTGTATTGTAGTCTTAGAACAAGAAGTCACAGCAATTAAAATTGACTGGTTGACTGGTTTATCTAGATATGAAGTTGTTTTAATTTTAAATATATTTAATTAATGCGAAGTTATGTTTCCAGAAGGGGATGCTAAGATTTGCACAACGCCTCCATGCTATGTAGTAGTATCATCTTGTTTTGTTAGTTTTTCTTGGCCTTTGACTCTGCTGTCTCACTTCAGAAATGGGTTCACTTCTCAATAACTGAAGATTCTTAGTCCTAGCATATGTGTTGGTGTAGAAGCCTTTCCTGAGGGTGTGAGCTGTCCAGACCCCAACTTAATAAGGACAACAGCTGATTCCTTAGCTCACAGAACTTAAATCTCTGCTAAAATGATTCCAGAATCAGGAAAGCTAATGGAAGCCTAAAGTTTTAAGATAGGCCTTGGTGTATTTTGTGTGTCTTGTGATATTGTGCCTTGGTCGTTCCCTGAAAGTTTAGGTTTAAACTCAATACCATCTTACCTTATTAAGCATTTTTTTACTTAAATAATCACATTTTTAACCCTCAGATAATTACTTAGTGCATAATAAGAGTAAAGACAGAAGGACGAAAACTGAAGTCCAAATCTGACCTTTCCTAACAAAGTGTTAACTGGCTGGATGCCAACAGAAGAGAATATAGTGTTTCTGACATTTGTCCCTACAGCACTGTTCATGTAAGAGCACCTGACAGGAATAGTATCTTGGATTTATTGGTTAACATTACTGCTTGCAGTGAATTCCTTGATCCTGGAGCTGCCTGGGCTTTCCCAGCCTTTGCTCCAAAGCTCCTTCAGTAATACCCTGCGTATTTTAACGTGTGAAAGAACAGGTCTTTGCCTTATTTTGTGGAATGAAATTGAAGGGCTGGTGTTTTCAAAGGAACTTAGCTTACATGTGCTTCTCTTGTCTAGAAACCAACAGGAGCATATTTGAGTTCTCTCAGTGCCCCACTGCCTTGGGAAGGAGAGGAATATTTGAAACCAGAAGTAGAAGATGATCTGCTACTTCAGTTTGGTAAATAACTGTGTTTCAGGATGACTTCTGCTTTGTGGGGTCAGTGTGGTATTGTCAGAGTTCATGTCATGTGAAGTGCTGTCACCATTGCTCAATTGATTTATGGACCTGAGAAAGTCCCCATTCTAATCATATATAGCTTAATTATATCTAAATCTAATGTCTCTTCTAGAAATAATCAAACACTGGTATTTAAAGAAGCCTGAATTCTGGATTGATTTGCTTTAACTTAGAGCTTGCTTCTAGCATATTTGCTTTTTCTGACTAGCCTTGTGTTTTGTAGTTAGTCCTGTCAAATTCAGTGGTGTCTGTTGCAAAACAAACAACTTGTACAAAGCATCCAAAGAGAGAAATAGAATTATATGTTTATAATCTGCTGTGAAGCCATAAATGATTGGTAGGCATTCTCTTTCCTCCCTAAATCTGTATCTATATCTATCTATATCTGTTTCATCAGATATAGAAGATCTTTATGAACCTGTAAAGGCTTTGCCTTCTAATGGTTTAAATGACACCATGGTGCTCCTTGAACAACTAAAACTTGCGGAAAACAGAGCAAGAGCCGCAGAAGCAGCTTTGGCTAGAGCACAAGATGATCTTCAAAAAATGAAGTAAGTGTTTAAACTGGAGTTTTGGGGTGGGTTTTTTTTGCTGTGTTTTAAGTGAGATGAGATGGTGATGTTCAAAGACCAGTAGAATTTGAAAGGAGCAGTAGAATGTCACTATGGAATAAATTTCTTGACTTGGGTTGGGACTGTAGGTTTGACTTGTCTGTTGTATGTGGTTAGTAAATGTCTTGTAGATGGTTAGTAAACACTGCACAAAACCTGCACAGATTGAAAGAGCAAAGTATGCTTAGGGAAGCTAAGCAAGCACATGACTCAGAAACAGGTATTTTCCTTGAGGCTACTCTTTGTTTTTGAGACACCTTTCTGTTTGTTAGTCCTTTAGATATGAATTTAAACACGGAGGATGTACACACTGGAGAAGAGAGAGAGACTGACAAATTAAGTACAGGACTCCAGATGTGTTCAGAGTTGGCACCAAACAATAATTGTTAATAGAGTCTAGTTACAGTTTGGAGAAACTCTTAGTGAAATTAATAAATCAGCTTTTTTCAGCTACGTTACTGTCAGTATCAGGTGAGAGTTCTGTTAGTAAGAATGTTCAGTGCATCACAGTCAGGAATCAGGACATCCCCAGAGCTGCACATGCTACTTCTAGGTCTTGAGGTCTGCAAAATATTGATTGATGATGCTCATGGATAAAATGGAAATATAAACTTCTTTTTGGGTCACATAGGGTTAAATCCTTTACAAACATGTAGTTTCAAGCTCACACTGATAGGGCACTGAGGAACTGAAATTGTATTTAAGAGACTTGGAAAAATACTTTACATGCTTTTTTGTGAGAAGTTAATTGGCAAAAAACCTCATGTTGTAAAATACATTTGAGAGTTTGTTGTACATTTTGACAGTACACACTTGGTGCTACAAGTAACTAAGTACACCAAAATAAATTCATATATTCAAATCCTCTCAGCTGTGAACAATTATTTGTGTCAAAAATCATTAGTTTTGCCTTCAGTTGGGTTTGAATTTTGCAAATTGTACTTTATAGCATACAGTGCATTTCTGGTATCTCTGTGTACATTATGCATTAATTGGTTATAAGCAGTGAGAATGAAAGAAATTTGTGATTGTACTTCAAAAACTTGGGGTTTTTTCCTTTTGTCTTTTTGCCTTCCTCTTGTTCCATTCATTTTCATTTGAAACAAAAAAACCCTTTTCATGTTATCAGTAGCAATTTATTTTGAGCTCTCTAAACTTCAGTCAGGCTTATAGAATTTTTTTTTTTGCGTTAGTATATCAAGTTATCTGCTGTTGTAAGAGGGAGACTTTAATTTTTCTTTCTCAATGCAGCCTCTTCAATTCAGCAGGGATTGGCTGGCAGCAAAAATAGCCAGATGTAGATCTGATGAAGCAGCACAGTTTTCAATTATGGACAGATGAGCCAGTTGCATTGTAGTAGTCTAAATGCTGTAATTCAGTGGTTCATGCTGGAGGTGATTCCACAGAAAGAGATCATCTGTTCCCTTTCAGGTAAACCTCTGTGAAACAAAGGTGGTTAACAGGCCTATAAATCAGGTTGCCTCTAGCGTTAGATGTAACGCAGAGATTTAAGAGCACAGCTTGGATATGCTGAGTTTTTTAATCTGTCACCAGTTTAGAGGTGATGGCTTTTGTTTTTACTTATCTTTTTTCTTTATTAAATAGACAGCAGGGCAGCTGGAGTTTCTCTGGTGCTTGTGTTGCATGCATAGGTCAGAGGAACTACGGGCTTATATAATTTTAAATTAAATCAGTTAAATCTCACACAATGCTTATCATACTTATTACATATCATAGAATGTATTTGATTAAAATCTAAAATGTTATCATTTAGATACTTGTCTGAAAGTAAAGAAAACGCAAAGTACCATGGGAAAGAGCAATATTAAAAATAAGATCCAGACCATATCTGTATAGGCAAGTATAGGAAGTTTCTGAAACTGACATTTCAATATTAAATCCCTTACCATATTCTCTTCCTCATCCAAACTAGCAGAGCAGAGAGGTATCTGAAATGTCAGGAGTGAAATAGTATTTTTGGGTTTGTTGTTCTATAAGGATGGTGGTATTGGTAACGAGATTGTTACCTACAGCTTCTAAATGTGAAGTTCCCATTTAAGAATGTCTGATCATTGTCAAAAGTGAGTGTTGGTGACTTTCTAGTGATCCAGGGTGTGACCTCTGTTGCTGTTGGACTGTAGACTGTAGAGGAATATTGTCTGGCTGAAGTGTGTTTGCTTTTTCACTTCATTGTGGGTGTAGTCTGAGCTGTTTGATTGTCAATTTCTAATAGTGTTTCCATTATAAAACTCTTGATTTGTTTATTTTGTCATCAAACCTGCTTTGAGGAATGAGGACAGGGAATTATGGAATGGTTGGGTTGGAAGGGACCTTAAAGCACATCCAGTTCCACTCCCCTGCCATGGGCAGGGACACCTTCCACTGTCCCAGGTTACTCAGGGCTCCATCCAAGCTGGCCTTGGTCACTTCCAGGGATGGGGCATCTGCAGCTTCTCTGGGCAGCCTGTGCCAGGGTCTCACCATCCTCACAGTAAAAAATTTCTTCCAATATCCAATCTAAACATGCTGTCTTTCAGTTTAAAAGCCATTTGTCCTTGTCCTGTCACCCCATGTCCTTGTCCAAAGTCCCTCTCCATATTTCTAGTAGCCCTTTTAGGTACTGGAAGGACACAGTGGGGTCACTCTGGAGGCTTCTCTTCTCCAGAAGGAGCAATCCCAACTCTATCAGCCTTTCCTTATGTGTTGTAGAAATGAAAGACCATGGAGGAGAGGAAAAAAGCAGCATGAAATTAAAATAATAAATTTAATTTTAAGCTCTGTTTTGTTTTCACCCAGATATCTCAGTTTGGAAATGCTTTCTTCTGCCTTCCAGTAGCCACCCAATGATGTGTGGGCTGCAGTTTTTTTGCTCTTTGTATCGAGTCTGTATCTGCATTACTCAGCCTGAAACACCTTGACCACTGCAGTGCTGCCTTTTGTACCGGCAAGTGCAAAGCAGAGAATTCTGCCTTAAAAACAGAAGCTAAGCCCCAATATTTCACAGCTAATGCTTGCTGTAAGCAGAGAGCAGGGCTTGCAGGAGGCTGCTGGAGGCAGTGCAGCGGTGCAGCAGCCCCGAGGAGCCTGCAGAGGGAGGATTTGCACACCTAAAGCTGGTGCCATTGTTGCCAAACCCCTGGGCAGCCTGGATCCCTTCCCTTTCCCGAGCCCTTTCTCCCCCCAGGCAGCCTCCTTTTCATGGTCCCCTAAACACATCTCAAGGGTATCTTTCAAATTGATTCCAGGCAATTTGCTCAGGATTTTGTGATGAGCACAGATGTCAGGAGCAGCTCGTCGCCCAGCGCCATTGCAGAGCTTCAGGAGGACGAGGATGGTGTTTACTTCAGCTCCTATGGGCATTATGGGATACACGAAGAGATGCTAAAGGTTAGAAAGTCATCTCCACTGCATCTTAGTAGGGCTGAAGAGGAGAGGTGGAGTGAAGTGGACTGTGTGCCCGAAAATATACTGCAGAGCAGCTGCATTTTTAACCCTTTCTGTCCAGGAGAGGTTTTTGGATAGTGGTTGGGCTGAGACATCATTTTTCAGTTTTATTGCCTTTGTGTAAATTCTGTTTATAGGAAGTATTAGGAACATAAAATCATTTACGGTTATGCTTGATACTGCAAAATCTGTACCACAGCCTTACCTTGCCAAAAGCAGCTTCTTCTGCATGCCTAAAACATAAATGATAAAATGTAGCACAGACAGTGAATATTTTTCTTCAGTTTTATATTTTCCTAACAATTGGAATTTGTTAGGTGGGACCATTTCTCACATATTGTGGTTTTCTATTGTATTGGGTAAACAGGAATTGGTACTTGTGCACGGTTGATAACATGACATTGAACAGCTGGAAAATAACCCTGTGCACCTTCTAAATGCTAAAGATTAAAATAATTACTGCTTAAAAACTTTTCAAAGGCAAACCTATGTACGCCTTTTTAACTTTAAAATAAAAAAAAAAAGCACAAAGCCCAACAGCTTATAATTAACTTCTAAATGAAAATCTCTTAATGCTTCCTTTCAGAGAAGATGTCATAGTTGTGAAAGTTATAATCAGTTTTATCATTTTAAGGCATAAATAAATAAAATTCCTATCTAATGTAGAAGTAGAATACAGAGTTGTGGAGTGACTTTGTCCCTGCAGCCAGCATATAAAGCTTTCAGCTTTCTAAATCATTTAGTGGCCTCAATGCAGAAATACACATGAACCTGTGTTGAGAATCATGAGGTAAATATTAAGGGGAGGGGATTTTACAGAAGCACAGAGATGGCTGCAGAAGTAGAAGAATGGTTTCTGAAATGTATAGTTGTAAAAATATAACTGAAGTCTTGAAGAGAAATAAAAATGATAGGTGTTTGGGTTTGCAGTTATATAAAGCTGTCACATGAGATGATGTAGGCTGTAGGACGAGGAAGCCTTTCTCTTGGCTATTAAAATTTACAATAAATCTGCATCTCTGCACAAGGAGATAGGTACAAAACTGTATTTTTATTGATTCTAGGGTTGGTTTGTCAGAATGCATTTAAGAGGACTTTCGACTTTACAAAACATATGAAAATGAGTGTTTTTATCATATGTACATTGAATTTTTTTCTATATGGTAGGCATTCACTTTGATTTTTTTTTTTTCTTTTCATGTATACCTTATTTACATAAGTATAGTGGCTTACTACATAAACATTTTCAAGAAAGAGCCTTGCTGTCTGAACTGTAAGCCCGTTTCTGAAACTGTTCAGCCTTGAAACATTTTTCTTCCTTAAGCCTGCTAGGGGCAAGGCAAAGTTTCAATTCAGGTTTTTTTCCTGCAAAAGCTTCAGAGGTGGAGCAAGAATATTGTTACTTCACACTGGCCAAGTGACTGCTGTTTCCTTTTCTCTACCTTTTTGCTCGAGAATGTCTTGGCTCTCATCTTAAAACATTTTTTTACCATTTTGCTTAAAACCAAGAAAGCATTACATGGAAATGTCGACTGGGGGAAGGGGGTTGGTGAATAAGGACCCAAAGTGGCTGGATGTGGCTGCATTGAGTTGAGGTAGTGCTGAGGCAATGTGAGGGGCAGGAGGCAAGGCTGAAAGCTTTCCAGCTGGCTGCTCTCTCAATTGATTTTTTTTTTTTTAAACTTTTTTGGTCCTTTCAGCAAATCCTATTATATACTGCAGTAGAGGTGAAGTACTAAAAATAGTTGCTCTGAATATAACATCACAGCAAACCAGTATGGTTTTAAAGGATCACAGTTTCTATTATTAATGTTAATTGTATAGAATTTTAAAGTAGAATTTTCTAAGATATCACACATGTCCCCAGCTGCTTCTTTGGGTTGAGTGTGATGCTTCTACACCTAAAGCTGTGTTTTAGGATTTTCAAGTCTCAAAATTTTTTGTGTCCAAAATTTTTACTGTCATACCCTTTGTTCTCAGTCACTGTTTCTGGTGGTGTTTTTTTATTAAAATAGACTTTGTTCTATCTCACTGTAGAAAATGTCTGTTTCTCTGTTGTTTCTAAAAATTCTGAACTTGCTATAATAGAAAAATACTAGATGTAATGTAAGCACTGGGATTTTATATTTCAGCATAATTTGCACTAGGTAAAAAATTGCTGAAATTTTTTTTTTTTCACTTTTCTGTAACACTTGAACTGCATCAGCAATTCCAAAACCTATACTTGGCTGTCAATTTGTGTACCTGCTGATGCATGTTAAGAGAATCAATGTTTAAACAGATTACTTTGCTGGTAAACTGAGCTATAGTCCTGGCTTTGATATACTAAGGTACTGTATATATTTTGTTCTATGCTTGAAAATATTCCAGCTTCTCTGGCCCTGTTGTATTTCAGTCAAACTTATTTATTAATGTGTTGGACTTCCCTAAAATGGGCTGTACAGTTTTAACTACTAGCTCATCATCAGGATTGCAAATTTGTCATTTGTTCAGAAATAGAAACAAGCTAATTTGATGCATACCTTTTTTTTAAAAAAAAAAAGAAAGAAATTTCAGTGTTACGGGAGTGTCAGAGAATAAAATTATATAAAACATTTTATGAGCTTGGGATTCAAATTTTCACCATTGTATATAGGTTGTTATATAAAGTTGGTGTAGTATTTGGTGCTGTTCCTGTATAGAGATGAACAGGTATTAAGAATGTTGAAACATTCCAAAGAAAGGCAGAATCAGGAAACCACATAATAGTTACCTAATTTTTCCTCCAGCTGAGGCAATTGGCTTCATTTGCCTCAGTAAATTTGGAAGTATCATATGGCAGTGTCATGATTGCAGGGCCCATATAAGTACAGTATGAACAGAGCATTCTTAGGCCAACTAAAAGCAAGTTGTTCAGAATTTTTGAATTTTATGCTGTACCTAAGTAGAAAAAGTGAACCCTTTTTGTTCTTTGACTAACAGGATAAAGTCCGTACTGAGAGCTATCGTGACTTCATCTACCAAAACCCTCATCTCTTCAAGGACAAGGTGGGTAAAACCTCTCAGAAGACACAGTCATTTCTGTGGTTTATTTTGTCTCCAACGGTGGAAACCCTGCAGGTTAGCTGCTCTGCAGCTCTGGGAACGGAGAGTCGCAGTGCCAGGATTTGATTGAATGTGCTCTGGCTTTATGAGGAGGTGGAGAGCTGCTGGAGGGTGCAGCATGCTGATAAGAGCAGTGGTGATCTCTATTGTCATTGTGCTGTGTGCCATGGCAGGGGTTCATTAATTATCCTGGCGGGGTGAAGTTGAGCCTCTCTTGTCGAGGATATTAGGTGGAATCTCTCTGAGGGCTCTTTACCAGGATTAAGTGAATTTCTATGTATGCCTGATAGAGTAAAAACGTCCTGGAAGCCCTGTGTAATTAGAGCTGGGAGAGAATTCATGTGGAACTGATTTTTTTGAATTAATGCTGTTTCGTGTCTCCAGACTGGGTTATTATTAAAGGGCTTGGAGCTGTGAGCTCGTATTTCATTTGCAGCGAGGAGGGATTTCACTGATAGGATCTTTACAGTGGTTATGACCCCTGTACAGTTATGATCCTCTTCCTGTCTTCTGTATTTCTGCTGGCTGTTTCTGATGAGCTGGTTGCGTTTTGAGTTCATATTCCCATGGGATGGTTTGGCTTGGAAGGGGCCTGAAACATCATCCATTTCCAGCCCTCCTGCCATGGGCAGGGACACCTTCCACTACACCAGATTCCTCAGAGCCCCATCTAACCTGACCTTGAATGTTTTTGGGGATGGGACATTCATACCTTCTCTAGGCAACCTGTGCTGGGGTCTCACCACCATCACAGGGAAGAATTTTTTCCTAGCATCCTGTCTAAGCCTTCTCTCTAATTTAAATCCACTCCCCCTTGTCTTGTCATGGCCCTTGTAAAGAGTCTCTCTTCATCTTTCTTCTAGAAATAGGCTCCTATCAGGTACTGCAAGGCCACAATTAGGTCACCCCAAAGGCTTCTCGTCTCCAGGCTGAACAATCACAATTCTCTCAGCCTTTGTTTGCAGGAGAGGTGAGAGAGATACAGGTCTGTCCTGGCAAGAAGAATTTCAGTGTTGATTGTGCCTACTCTTTGTCCACCCTCAGTTTTTAATTGGCAACTACAGCAGAAAAAAATAGGAAATAGTTTTCTTCCCTGTTTCATCCCAATTCATGTCACAATCCTGTTTCTACTAAACATTTCTAAACTCTTTGATTCTAGTGGGAGAACAAGCAGAAGGGTTGTAGAATTGTGCTGCCAGCTACTTAAAGGATGCAGGTGACTGTGTAGGTGGGCAGCTCATCTGACAAAGCAGAGAGATCAATAAAGGAAAGAAAACTTTCCTGGGGGAAATTTAGTTTCACAGATGCCCCTAAAATTGATAACTGCAGGTTTTCACAGGGTTACGTGAAATGTGAGTCTTCATGGAACAGTAATTGTTTGTGGCTGGTTGTTTCTCCTGTGCTGTATGTACACACTGGAAACATCCAAAACAAAATATGGATTAACTGTTTGAGTCAATGTTGCTTCAGCCCCTGTGGCAGATACACAGGAAACAGCATAGGTAATGTTGTGCTTACTCTGTTACAAAAGCATTCAACTTCTCTGAAGAAAATCTCAATTACCCCTACATCTACAAACTGATTTCTGAACATGGTTTTTACAGCAGTTTTTTGATCAACATTACCTCAAATTTATGGTGTGTCCAAACCCATCATGGTGTGTTGAGGTTGAACTAAAAGACAGATTTTCAGTTGCTTTGAGTTCCCAATATCCCTCATCCGTGTGACCAGTGCCTTATTTCTCTATTGAGCAAACAATGTAGCTTTCTTGGTAAACTGTTTCTTTGTAGCAACTTGGTAAACTTGTCCAGAATATATGGAGTTTTCTTCAGGAATCTGGCTTTGAAGTGCCATCTATTAGAGATTTCTGCTGAAGGAGTCAAGATACCTTGAGATAAACTATCGTATAAAGCTCTCAGAACCATATTAATGAGTGAAACTTCCAACTTAAAAAGGCATTTTTCCCTTAAAGTTTGATTACAATTTAAAAAAAAAATATGAGAAAAAGTTTGATACTGTATTTCCTAGAACTCCCTTACTGTATTCCTCCCTATAAAACACATACTGATGCTTTTTGGTTTTTTCTGAGCATGTAGTTGTGACTTAGTTTGGGAGGAGCTTGTTCAAAGAGCTGAATTTGTATGCTCACTTTTGGTGCAAGTCTGCATCCTAACCTTTAGGATACTAAAGAGGTGTGATTGAATGGTGATAGATGATAACAGAATATCTAGGTTTGTTTATTATGCATATTTTATTCAGAACCAGCCAATTTGTTTGTTCTCTCTTAGCTTTCAAATTAAATTATTAAAACTTGAATGAATCCTGCTTGTTGCTTTGGTTTACAGCCTGTCAAATGTGTTTGAGATGAGAATGGGGCATCAGATTACCTGGCAGGAGTAATGAAGGTGGCTGTACTCAGCCAAAGGAAATGTGGTCCATTTTACAATGAGACTGTTTTTGGTTGGAAAAAATAATTGTTTAGTGAAGCACTGTAGCCACGCTTGGTTTTTGTTGTAGAATTGAAGTCTGAGGCAAGCATCAATGCCATATTCAGGGAATAAAATGAGCTTTTAAAACATTGTTCATCAATGAAATTCATTTAATTGGACAGAATCCCTGGCTTCCTGTTTTTCTGAGTTTAAAGTAATTTTTTTGTCACTGAAAGGAGAATATGAGTTTTGCTTGGACTGCAGAGGAGGATGTGAAGCTGCAGTGTGTTGTGGTGTAGTCAAATCTCCAGTCCAGCTGCTCCGGGTCTTTGCTGAGAGGCCATATGTGATCACTGCAAGAATGTGGGAGCTGTAGACCCTTGTCCTGAGGCTAATTGGTGATCACTCTGCTTGTCTTTCCCTTCCTCACATGGATTCCAGCTCCTGTATTTGCTCTCCAGTGCCTCTTTCTCCACCCCATCCCCTGCCTAAGGCTAGATGAGTTCCATCTGGGTTTTTAAGTGACCAGGGCAGCTGTCCAAAGTGGTGTCTGTTTTGATTTTTTTCCAATTTGTGGTGATTGCTCTCTTTCATGCAACTGTACATCAAGATCATTCTTTCACAATGGTTTATTTTTGGCTGTGACTTCCAGCTGTCATGGCTCAGTGATTTGGTTAACTACCCCAGGTGAAGTGTTAGATTAGGTGATGTTGGGGGGTGTGAGATTTCAGCAGCTGCAAGAATATTGATTTTTATTTTCTATTCCTGTCTCCAGCAGATTCAGCCTAGGGATTTCTGTAGCCATAACATGCAACTGCTGAGTTGTAGAGTTGACTCCTTTTGAAGCATAGCTGCAAAAGAGTTGCAGGTGGAACAAGTAACTCTATGCACAAATTCCCTTACCTCTGCACAAGCTGCTGTAAAAAGCCCTCATACTGACTTTTTTTAGTCTGTTTCCAGGTTATAAGGGGCTCTACCAAGACAGGTGGTAGCCAATTCTTCAATCATTGCTTCCCAGACCAGCACAGCAGAAGCTTCCTTACACTGTACTGCTAAGGATAACCAGCTGGTTTTACTCATGCTGGCTTCAGGATCATTGTTCTGTGTCCATCATCAGAATGTATAGGATTGTATACAAGGAAGGCAAGCAGACCTGAGGTGCAGAGCATTCAAGTATTTGCTTTGCTGCTCTTTGTCAGGTGAAATTTAGACTTGCATGTGTGAGGTTTCGTTGTGCCAAAGCAAGAGTGATCAGTAGCTTATAAGCTGGAAAGTATATCAGCAGCAGAGTGCATTACTGCCTTGAAATATTTTGTAAAGTGAGGTTATAATTCTCAAATGTGGGGTTGATTAGTGAGGGATTTGGTGCCTTCTTTGGAAAAGGGTTTAATGTCATGAAAACTGGGAGGGCAAGTTTTACAGCACTGTGTGCTCTGAGGAGAAGAGACAGTGAAATCAGTTTCCTTTTTTAATAAATTCTTGCTGTGACTGCTAATTCTGACTCAGAGTTTGTGTTAACCTAGAAGTGTTTAGTAAGTTGTATTTACTCTCAGGTCTAGGTCTCAAGTATTTGAAATGAAGTCTCTCTTTGCTGTTCATGCTTAAATGCATATGAGTGGCTCTACATAGTGGTTAGGAAACTTGTTTTGGTTTTCAGGCTTCAGCACATTTTTGGGTTTAGTGCTTAGAGTTTTTTAACACCATTAGTAAAGCTTAGCTATATTAGATAGGAGACTAACAGTGAGAGACCACTGGTATCTGGCCAATGGAATAAAATACACCCTCAGCATCTTCAGAGATGCCTTTCAGCCCCAGTGATTCTGTGAAAACATCAAGCCTGGAACTCAGCGTAAAAATCTACTGTAGCACACTCTTTAGATTTTAAGCTGTTGAGAAGTTTCCAGCAGGTATAAAAATTCCACTATTATGATAGCAAGGCCTGAAAAAGGCTACTTGGGGAAATCTCTCTTTATGAAGCTTAAAACTGCTGGCAGCTCAGCTCTACTTAGTCATAAATTTAGTACCTAATATGTGATACACAAAAACCGAGGCATCTTGTTGTGCTGAGTGTACTTTTTTTCAAGTGTAGTGATGAAGTTTACTCTTCCATGAAGACTTAGGAATTCCATCTTACTGGACTTCTGTTGTTCTATTTTGATTATAAATGGTGTTAGACAGAAAAGATTTCCAGTGTTAAGACTGTGCCAGTGACCATTTTGAAGTTCAGTCATCTTGAACCATAGGTGTTTTGAGGCACTGTGGTCTTTTCTGGCTGAGATAAAGTTTCTGAATAGACTCTAAATGAAATACTGCAGCTAGAATGTTTTTTGAGTACCAGTGCTAAGTTCAATTATTAATGATTCAGTGATTAAAATTGCTCAGGCTATAATTTCCTTTTTCTCCTGTTCATGTAACATTTTAATTTTTCCCACATAATTGCTTGCTGTTGATTCCCATGTGACTGGGTTAATCTGCAACTGCAGTTAGTCTACTTTATTCTCTGTCTGGAAAAGGTGGTAGAGGGTGTGGACCTAGAACTGCAGTTTGACTTGGATATCTCTGCATATAACAGTAAGACCTTATTCCTTCTGCTGGAATATGGTATCTCACTGATGTAGAAAGAAATGTAAAAAAATGATAGCAAGGAAAGTGAGATGGTTTTGCTTTCATTTATTTGTTTCAGGTGGTTTTGGATGTTGGCTGTGGAACTGGAATTCTCTCCATGTTTGCTGCCAAAGCAGGAGCAAAGAAAGTGATTGGAGTTGACCAATCTGAAATCATCTATCAGGCCATGGACATCATTAGGTAGGAAAAGTCGTGGTTGTTAGTTTTCTGTTTCTACATAGGAATTTAAAATAATTTCTATAATTTGTCTGTGTTACAGAAAATAAAAGCCCTACCCTGTCAACTGCTCGCCCCCAATTCAACATTGCTGAGGGTGCATTCTGTCCTGTTAGGTCACTGAAAGTGTTAATTAGTATCAGAACTAGCACTGAACCCTGAGGGACCTGGCTACCTGTTAGGATTTTACTCCTTCTTTCAATTCTTGAACCTCATGGTCCAGACCCATCTCATGGTTCGTTTATCCACTCCACATGTCACTAATTTGCCTGTGGAGGGTATTAAGGGAGACTGAGCATATGTAAAAATTGAACAATGACATATGAAGACTTCTAGAGGATTTCCTAGCATGAGATAGGAAGAATGTGGGTGTAAATGTGCACTGTTGATAGCTGAAGCATGTTAAGTTTTTTCATTTAGGTAGATTTTGTAAGAACAGCTGTGAAAAAGAAAATCCAGGTAGGTACTGAAGAATTTGGGAGTGGCAGTTTTTTTGTGCAAGCTCAAGTCATACAGAAGTAACATTGTCTGTGCAGAATTTATTAGGTACCATTCACACACTGGTGGTGCAGCACTGCACACTTGGATGCTGTAAAATTACTCTATTGAATAAATATCTGCTTGGGGAAAGTACCATGTTGAGCCTTAAGTGCATCTTTGACTGAAATGCATTTCTGGCACAAGAACTCATTCCACGAAGAGAACTTTTCCCAGGAGTCTCTGACATCTTCAGAATGGTTACAAATGTGAAATAGTGTTTAATATCCAATATACTAGATTACAAATTTAGGGTTGTGATAACTTTCAACAAGTGCACAAAGTCCTTTGAGTGTTATTTATACTTAGGGGAGAATAGAAGTAACAGTCAATATGTATTATCTGTGGGGAGGAGAAGGGCAGGCCTTTTAAGAAAAGCAATGAATCAAAACTCTTAAACTCTTAAGAGTGATGAATTGCCACTTGAAGTACACAGCAAGTCATCAGTAAGGCTGCACATTTATAGGTACCTTCTGCTATAAAAGGTTCAATTCACATTAAAGTCTCCAGTTCACATCAAAACAATTTATATTTGTCTGGTTAAACCTACTTTTCCTAAGGGAATAAAGCTGACAAAGTTGCAGTGAAGTAACAAATATTTATTGGAATACTAAACAACTCTGTGTAGCTTAAAAAATGACTGTTGGGGTGTGCTTCCACCTGTGATTCCAGTATGTACTCAAGGGCTTTTGTCCCTCCCAGAATTCAGGTTAATTGCTAGCATGCTAATTACTGGAAACAGTGCAACCCATGTGTGTAAGTAAACCAGAATATACAGCCTGAGCAGCCTTAAAAGTAAACTTACTTTAAACTAAATGATTGCCTTTTCTTTTTCTTGCTCTGAATAGTGCCTGTGAAAATTCCTAGCACAGTGAATGACTTGATTTTTGTCATTCATTGCTGTTATGCCAGAATAGAAAGTTGAAGTAAACTTCCTAAATAGCATCTCAGCAGTTTTTCTTACAGTGTGTAAACTACATTGGTTGGTTTGGGTTTTTTTTAAACATTATAATTGAAAACAAGTATGTAGGGAATTAATCCTTTTCCTCTCTGTTGCTTTAAATCATGTCCTTGGATGTGGTCATTTAGAAAGTTATCTTCAGATCTCTTTCAGTCCTTCTTAAATTATTGTTGTGGGTGGTAGCTCTTTAACACTTTATTTCTCACTTTGAACTTCTGGTTTTACTTCTGTTTAGAACATTAAATATGATGTTAAGTAATGAACTACTACCTTCTAACAGAAGAATGTCTTGTGTAGAGGGTTTAATTGATCTTTGCAACAGCCCACGTGTTCAAGGAGCCCTTTGACCCTTCCTTTCCCTCCCTTCACACTGATCATTCTTCCATTGTCTTTTAGATTGAATTTTTAATGTCATTACTGGTCTGCATTGAAAGCCAGACAGAGTGTAAGAGTAAGATATCAGGATAGGGAGGGAAGGGGCAGAGATAAGAACTGCCACGGGAAGATAAATTTCTGTGGTGAGAATACTTTCCTTCCCCCTGTAAGAATACCTATGGTAATAAAGATATGTGCAAGAAAGACTAATATGGTTTGCTGAAAAGAAAAACAGTACATTTCAAGCATTTGCACACTTAGTAATTTCACTGTTGTGCAGTCCTTGTTTCAAGCCCTGTGGTTCTGTCACACTCCCTCCTCCTTGTGCAGGATGGTTGTCCCATGACGTGCATGTGAGGTAATAGCTGATCACTGCAGGTACTGAGCATTGCAGATGCTTCTGCCCAAATCACAGTGGGGAGGGTGCCTCAATTGTGGAAAAACTGTAGTACTGATTTAGAGGGAAGCTTTGTTCTCGGTGACTTTGCAGCTGGTTTGGTTAAATAAAAAAACGAGTCGTGCAAAACAGCTTTGTGAGGAAGTTAATTTCCATTGCTGTTCTGATGTGGTGAGTAGTCTCTGATTGCTGTGGAGGTCAAAGGAGGAGAAATGGGAACAAGCAACTCTTAAATAGAGAGGACCAGCAGTTTTAAATGGTCCTCTTCTCTATTTTCCTGGTTTTTGAAGCTTGCACATCTGCATGCATGGCACGTTGGAGATGTACAGATCTACTGTCTGCCATCTTCTCCTGGCACTAAATCTGCTGCAATTTTTAGCTACTTGGAAATGTTCCCTCTGAAATATAACTGAGGAATAGTACGTTCTGGTGCTTCTTGATTAGTTAAACCAAAACGTTTGTGAGGGGAAAAATGTGAAATACAGATGTCAATATATCTCTCTTGACAGCATGAATTGGAAGTAGAAACTAATTTGTTTATGTTTTAACTTGCAGATTAAATAAACTTGAAAACGTTATTACATTAGTGAAAGGAAGAATTGAGGAAGTAGATCTGCCTTTGGAAAAAGTGGATGTAATTATATCTGAGTGGATGGTAAGGTGCATGACTATTCTTTTCAAGTTATTTTCAGGAAAAAAAGTGTTTTATTTAATTTGAAAAGTTATTCCTTAAGTGGTGCTATTTTTTTTTAACCAAAGCATCTATCATGCTTCCAGCAGTGTCTTTGACAATGTCAGAGGTTGGATGGCAGTCTTGATTATGTGGTACTTGGACACAATTCCTGATCCCTGTTGTTTAAGCTCTTTCAACTCAAGCTTCCCTAAGTACAGTTGAGCTGCTTTAGGTGCAACAAGCTTCTGTTACATAGTTGGTTTGCAAACCTATGAAGCACTCAGTCATACTCTTGTGGCTGCTCAGGTGAAAGTAATGGAGAAATATTGTATTGGTCATCTAGCTAGGTAATTCTGGGTAAAATACCTTCAGTCTGCAAATTCAGCTAAGGACTGTCCTGACTCCAGGAAAGGTGATCAGGAGGGGAGGTGCTGCCTCTGAAAACCTGCAAATACAGGGAGAGCTTGAAAACAGCATTGCTTTTCATTGCTGGGCCTTTGTATAACAGTAAAAACGCTCATTTTAAAAGTACAAAGTGAGTGTGATGGACAGCAGCAAATGCAGTGTCTAAATGAGCCTTCTGGAATCCATTGGATCTCAGCTGTTGGCCTGTTACCTTTTCCATGTGGTGCCTGATGGTGGTACACTCCTGTCCTTGCTACCTGCCATTAATCCTAGTAAAGAAATTTGTGTTACAAGACCCAGTGCCAGCCTGATCTTCACAGTGACATAGGAATACCTTTTTCCCATCAAAAATGTGGTAGGAAACATCTCTTGGAACATTTTTTTTCGTGAACTTCTGCTATTCGTATCCTCACGTCACAGACCTTCAAAAAACACTTCAAAACACATGTTTACTTCATGCTACCTCCAGCTGTTTGGACTTTAAAAGTACTTTCTGCCTAATGTATGTTATTTGAAGCATGAGCTTAATTCAGTGTTGAGGTCACTAGTTTCAAGGATAGTTTAAGCCACTGCCTTAAACCAGTGATTTAAAAATAGCACCTTATAGTTAGTGATTTCTGACAGTATGGTGGCTTCACTAGAAATGGAATTACAGTTTTTTTCAGGGAAACTTCTGATCAGATGCCTAATGTGTGCACCAAGATTAATGTTCCCAAAATCACATTTCTCCTTCTGGAGCCCAAGATTTGGTTTTAAAAGAACCTGGGCAGGTGAGCTGAAGTCATGTTGTAAATCAGTGCCTCTAAGGTGAAGTAAAGGATTTCACAACTCAGATCTTGTAAGAAATGAAGTATTAAATATTCCATGTTTGTCATTTGTGTGCTAATTTACCTTTTTTATGTTGTAGTTGTGTAGCCATGTGCATTTCACTTAATTAGGTATTCTAAATATTTAGGAATGTTAGGATTTTTATAGGTTGCTGCAATACAGAGATAAAGAGGGCAATGCTGTGGAAATAAGATTGATAGCAGGACAGTGTACACACTGTTCCAGCACTGTCCACAAAGGAACATTATGTTGCCTGGATGCAGATGAAGATTCCTCTTTGTCTGCCTTTCTTGTGTGAATTTCCTTTTTCATTTCCTTCCCTACATGATACAGTGTGTTGCCTATGTGTGAATGCAAGTGCTTGGAAATGCTGGGAATACTGAAGCATGAGAGCAAAAAAGAATTCAGTGTATGTCAGGTTTTGGGTCTTTATGTAGAGAATCTGTATGATCTGGCAGGAAAATTCTCACGTTATTCTTTGTAACAAAAATATGAAAAGTTGCAGTTCTGGTTAGAAAACAAACTGCTTTTAGGTTAGTAAATGTCAAACCCTTTTGTGGAGCCATAGCTTTGTTTTGCTTGGTACAGAACAGTCCTTAAGACCAGTACACAATAAGCTTTTTTCTTTTTTTTTAGAGCTGTGTCTGGAGCATCAGAAAATTAAAAACAAGTATGAAGCAACAGAGAGGAAAAATACTGCATTCCCCCAGGATTGTTACTAGATTAGGCTTTCTGAAAAAGCTGTCACATAGAGCAGTGCCTTATAAAAGGTACAGCATTGCATTATGAGCATCTCAGTGTGATTGTTTCTGATGATCATTTACTTAATTGCAGAAGTGACCTATCACTGCCACAAACTGCTTGCTGTTCTTCCCTCTTTTTCATTTGTAAATTTGTTTCTTAAATTATGGGAAAATGGGAGAAGTATCTTCAATATTCCACAGTGGGCAGGTGTGTGTGAAGGCCAATGTGTCTGTGTAGAAATGTATATTTCAAATGTATGCTTGCCCTCTTCCAAAATGATATTTTCCCGTTTTAAATTCCCCTGGATATGGTTTTGTCATGTTCCAGGATTAGAGGCTGAATGAAGAGCAACTGTCTCTTCAGTGGTTTTATTTCAGCCTGTGAAAGAAATCAGTAGTGATCTTGTCTGTAATGTACTAAAAGCAGTTTGTGACAACTGGAGTTTGACAGTGTTTAATTGTTTTTTCTATGGAGTGCTTTATGATACTGAATATGCAGCAGAATTTTATGCAAGATCAAACTGAGAAAGAGATGGACTGTAAGATTAAAATACTCTGAGGTTACAACCCAGTACTCATCTTTTAATCACCTTTGGTCAGATAGCTAATATTCTCTTTTCTACTTTTTCTTTTCTTACTTTTTGTATTTGTTTCTGTTTTTTAAAAATAATTTTGAAATTGCATGAGAATGGGCTATGAACAGAGACATTCAGGATCTAGGCAAAAGGACAAGGAAGAGAGCATGTCTGAAACACTGGAAATCAGCTTCTCTCTCCTTCCTCCTTTCCCTTGTTTCTGTGAGAGATATACAGTGATTTCCTAGCATGACTTTTTTTGTCAACACCAGCAATGGGTATCACTTTTCTGCTCTTCACATCTTCCCATTTGGTGTTCTCACTTTTATTTGTTTAAGGACACAACAGGGTGTGCATAATGCCAAAGTCAAGCTGTGATTCTGGAATTTGTGAGCTCGCTCTGTCCGTAATGAATTATTTCCTTTTGTTTTTCTTTTTTTTTTAATTAAATCATACATGAGAGATCAGCATGAAGGCTAACTTAGCATGTGGGAAGTGGTGCTGCAGCAGAGCATGCTGAAGAGTTTAAGTGTAGCTGCTGCTTGTCATTTATATGTGTCACAGGTTTTGGGGGGATTTTGTCAAATAAAAAGTGATTTTTCATGATATTGAGTGGGCCATGACAGTTTTGTGCATTTGTTAAGGCCAGATTAAGTTTTGTGTTAGAAATCTGAATCTGTTGTCCAATCTGTGTTGCATTCCTTCTGTAACTTATTTTACTCTGTAGGACAGTGGAAATCTTGTAGTTAGAAACTTCACTTCAAGAAACTAATGCACTTTTTTATACCAGGGGAGATTAAAAAAGATAATAATGTCAATTCTTGGGGCCAGTGATTTGATAGCTACTTTTCAACTCATTAAATATTCAGTATTGGGCCTTACTGAATCTGGAGAACCAGACTGGACAACCAGTAATGTTGCAGAAAATTGAAATGTTTCTTTGATAGCAGGTGGAGGGCAAACACAGTGCTTGTTCAAGTAGCTAAGTACTTCTTCTCAATTCTATCTTTACAAACTTTTTCTGCTGTACCAAAGATTCCACTAATTCTTGCTGTTGTAAACACGCTAATACCACTTTTTGATGCTTTTAAAGAGCTTAAACTCTTCTACTCCACAAAGATGATCATGATAAATACTGAAACACTAAAGCTAAAAGAGCTTGCTGTACTTATGTTTTGGTTGATTGGTAAAATATTTTTAGGTAGCTTTGAATTAAAATGAAAACAAATGTGAGAATGCTGTAGTGCGTTAGAATAATAGAGGAAAATTTAACAATGCAAGATACTAAGGCATCAGAGATTTATGAGCCTTTTATAATTCTGTTAGGAACACAGAACACAGATAAAAAGGATATATAAGAAATGTAGGAATATTCACATTGCTGTGGATTCAGAGGGCAGACATGATGCAGGGCACAGGTGTGTGCTTGAACACAGTTACTCCACAGTGCTGTGTATTTATTTCTGCTCCTGACCAGATCTGTTTGTGTGGGAGACCATTTCGTTGTTAGCTGGAGAGCATTTCGTTTCAGCTTTGCAAATATAAAAAATAAGGAACTTCATGTTCCTTTTGAGAAGGAACAGCTTTTTAGTAGGAAACGCATAATGGGGCAGCATAAAATTTAAGGTGTTCTGTGTATTTGGGTTGTCTTAAACAGAGAAAATGTCACCTTTTATGCATCTTAGTTTAACCACTATCAAGATTGTACCAATAATATGCAGCTCACAGATTTGTGTCCTAGAGATCTCTTTGCTCTGATTGATTTTGAGGATGCCACTACATGCTTAAGAAGAAACAAACCTCTGAATGTTTTTGGGGGAGAAGCCAGAGTCCCACAGCATGATGGGGGAAAAGATGTCAGGTGTAATTCTCTTTCCAGAAGGCACCCCTACAGGTGGGGCAGCAGGCTGTGAAATTGCATTCTAATTTACACTACAGATGAGCACAGCACACTGAGCAAAATGCTTTGGTGTAAGTAGTAAATGACTTGATTCAGTACCATCAGTGGTTTATGTAACTTACAGGAATGCTGTAATGAATTGGAGCGATGAGAGAACTGGGAGTGGGGGGAGAGCCAACAGTGCCAGAGTGGAAGGGTCAGGGAAAGGATAGTGAGAATTTCTCTGTATTTCTCATGAGAGAGTGTCTCCCAGCTGTACTTCTTGCACAGGATGGCAGGTATAGTTAGTGGGCAGAAAGAAGGGAGTGAAGAGCTGATCCATAAAAATGTCACTTTGAGAGTTGCTGGCTCTTGCTGGTAACTAGTCTTAAGATAAGTCCTAGAGGTTACCTTTAAAATACTGTGAAAACAACTCATTTTCAGTTGCAGACATCTAAATATACTTTTTGTGAGCTAAACATATTCTATTTTTAAGCCATAAGAATAATAGTGTAAAACAGAAACCCGTGGTTCCGTGCTGTGCTTTTGGCTAGCTGTGGGCATCAAATTATCCCTGCCTGACGCAATTGGAGCTCCTGGCCTTTTCAGCTGCTCAGCAAAGCCTACTAACTAACAGCCCTTCTGCTCACAAAGCAGTAGTCTTCCATCTGGGACTTATTCTAAGGACATAGAGAAGCTGGGCAGGGAAGTGGAAGAACAGGCAACACTGGAAGAAAAGTTTCCACTGGAGCGCTGTTAGCAGAAGAAACAGGCTGAGAAAAGGACATGGCCATTGTTCTCACACTGTGTTCTTGTTGAATACAACTATGTCATGCTTCAAGTTTCTGGCGTTTTCAGTTTTGTTTTTCATTCTGAAGTCTGCAGATCGTGGCATTTATAAGCAATTCTGAAACTTGAAGTATGTTTGTAAGATCATTGGCTCCAGCACTAAACCATGTCCCCAAGTGCCACATTCACATGACTTTTAAATCCCTCCAAGGATGGTGACTTCACCACTGCCCTGGGCAAACATGTTCCAGTGCTTGATAACCATTTCAGCGAAGAAATTTTTCCTAATAGCCAATATGAAACTCCCCTGGTGCAGCTTCCTAGCTTTCCTTTGTTAGATTTCTGCTGGCTGGGCTTGTAGGACTGCAAGTCCAAAGTCTGGATATCACTTGTCCATTTTGTTCTTGCCTACTGGCAGTGTTTAAATCAAGCCATGTGGCTAAGCTGTGTTTTAAGCAAAATGAAAATTAGAATGCTAAGTGAAAATTCAAAGTCTTCGTTGGTATTTGTCTTAATTGATTTGATGTTGTGGGGATGTAGATGAAATATGTTCAAGTATTGAGTCGGAAAGATACTCAGACTTGGAGGATAGGAAAGGTACAAAATCAGTAAATCAATTGGAAAACAAAGGGCTGTTTATCTCATAAATCTGCAATTCGTTTAGAAGTAGTAGAGAAAATGGATGTTCTCTATAAAATGTTAATTTTATTTAATGCTGTTATATGTTTTTTTTATATCTTAAATATTTCAGTAAGGAATGCTTCCATTTCAGAAAATGACTCACTGAAGTTTACAATAAGTTACTCTAAACACCAATAGCTGTATGATTGACCTGCCATAAAATTAATTCCAATACAAAAAAACCCCAATGCGAATCTAGTTCTAACCATTTTTATCCTGGAAATCTTGCAAGTCTGGGTGCTGCTAAATGATGTAGAACACCCAGAGAACCGAATGTCTTTGGTGCATGATTTATTTTCACCTCTTAGTGAGCATTGCCCAGGGTGATACCGGGCACTAGGAGGTTGCAAATATGAAGTAGCCAAGATGCATTCCATTTGGCCTTTCTCTGACAACAGTTTCAGTGTTACTTGCAGTTCTAAGGGGGAAGGAAATTTTTTTATTGTTTCTTTTTCTTGGAACCCGACAATTATTACTAAAAAAATCAATATGTGCAGCTTTTCACTTGGTTTTATTTGAGTTTGATGTCTTTTGATGTTGTAGGGCTCTTGTTGTGTAATTACTGGTATAGATGGCACATTTATTTTCTTTATGTGCTATATACTTGCAGTTTGGGAAATCAAAGGTGATACTTTATGTAAGAACTTTTGAAGTGGCAATGCTGTTGTTGAGAAACTCTCTAGGTGTGTGGGCTTATAATGTTAAATTGTGTTGATAAAGTCTATCTGTGGAATGAATAAGTAAGCTGCATAAGAAACAGTGATTTGTAAGTTCTTTCTATTTTCTCTAAACAGGGTTATTTCCTTCTCTTTGAGTCAATGCTGGATTCTGTCATCTATGCAAAGGACAAGTACCTGGCAGAGGGAGGCTCAGGTTGGTGCTCAATTCTTTCAATAAATTTAGCTCTGGGGGGAAGCTAAATGAACTCAGGGACTTAGAATAAGCTATGCATGGATGAGAAAGTTGCCAGTCTCAGTGAAAAATGTTTCCATTAGTGGGAGCTTCAAGACATTAATTTACTGTATGGGTAATAGAAGAACATTAGATGGGGTACCAAGGTCTCAAGTTAATACTGTTTTTAAGAATAGAGGGGGTTATTTATTTTTAAGTACAGACTAAATTTTTCCTCCCTAATTCTTCCCTACAAATGTGGGCATTTGTTTTCCTGTCCTGAAATCCAAGTTTTTTCATAACTATGAACAGAGGAAAATAAATTCTATCCTGTCAGATGTAATACTGTTTCAGTAAGCTGCTATGGGTTAGAGGAAAAGTGGATAGGGTGTTTTCCTGGGGGAGGGAAGTTGTGTAGGTAGGACATAGTTCCAAACAGATGAAATAACTAATGGAATTACACTGTTTCAGTTCTGCATATTTATCTTGGGGGTAATATATTCTTTGTTTTTATGGTTTGAGGGCAGGGTTGTGACAAAACAAAAGGGATTGATTTGAAGTAGAGTTCGTTTACCCATTTAAGTAGCTCAGGTAGTGTCATCTTAAGCAGTGTTCAAATGCCTGTAAATATTTGTTCCTCATGTGATGCAGTTTTGTGCATCACATGAGTTAATTCCTTTGCCAGTATTGTATTTCATACTGACCTTTTCAGTCATAGTCGTCAGTCTGGGGTTTTTTTTCCCCTTTTGTGCTAACCATGCACACAGTCTCACTACACTGACCTAATGATTGGATTAATGACTGTGTCACAGTGCTTGCTGCAGTGCTTCCCTCTGATTGCAGTGAGCTTTTGTGTACTACAGAGTGCAGCAGGAAAAACGGGGTTTATGCAGTTGGTCACAAAGATGGATATACAAGCAAGGGATGTCTTGGGATATTTAGTAGCCATATTTAGTTGAGCAACATGACAGAATAAGAGCTTTTTTTGTTCTCAGTAACCTAAAATAATCCAGCCACAGCAGGAACACAGGTGTGCTCTGTATAGATATATCCTGATAATTTTACATTGCAATACAATTAGATCCAGGGACATTCCCTAAAATCATAAAGAATCACTTTATGCTTAGCTACTACTTCCAAAGCCTTCTGAAAAGGGGCAGAAATTTTTGACCTGTGTTTAAACTGTGTTGTTGGTAGGTTTGCTGCTGGTTTTTAACTCCCAGAGATTCCTTAGAGAGACAGGGTATGCTGGTTCTGCAGTGCACTTACCCTTTGTGGTCTGAGGATGGTCTTGGGACCTTGGATTCTTCATAGAGCACACAGTGTTGTGCAGGCACTGATGGGATTTTCAGTTCTCTTCACAGGTTCATTAAGGGGCTCCTCTGCCCAGCAGCTGAATGGCTGTGCCTCAGGTCCATGAGGAGGGTGCTCAGCAACACAGACTCCTCTGCAGTGTAGCTGAATTGCACATCCAAATCCAGCCAGAACTCAGAGTTCACTCTGAGGTGAAGCCTTACCAGAGAAACTCCTGAATCTGCTTAATTTTGTCTAAAGCCACTCAGTACCATTCAGCCCAAGATCATTATTACAGAGAATGTTTGAAAGCTGAAAAAAGCAATAGCAGCAGCTGCCATTTGAGCAGATCTTTCAGTGATTGAGCTGAGAATAGAATCCACATTTGCAGATATGTGTTCAGTCGGTCATATCGTCATTACTTCAGTTCAGCCTATTGGTGTGCTGGAGTGGATTGTGCCAAGCTGTCTGGGATAATGTGTACAGTATAGAATAGCTTGGTTTGGGAACAGAACATTTTTGCTGCCCAGGGCCCATCTGTTTGTTCTTTAGAGCTGTTGCTAAAGTATAGATTTTTTTCACACACCTGAGTCCAGTTCTCATTGGTGAAGGGTGACAAAGGTAAGGAAGGTGTCATTCGAAACACAACGCATTCAAAACATAATGCTTGTTCACATCAAAATGGTGATGGTATTCACATGGAATTATTCCTGTGTGTCTGGAGGATTGCTGCCTTACCCTTCAGCGTCCTGGAGCTGGTGAGGCATTGCTGAGGGCTGAAGGATTTCCCATCACATTGTCCCCACCACGTGAGCTGCTGCTGGTGACGGATGGCTCGTGGGCACCGAGTCGAGAAGGACACAGATGGTCAAAGCGATGAATCTGGGAGAGCTCTGAGCACTGGGTGCTTTTGTCCAATCAGCATTTTGCTCCTTTCACCTGTGAGAGGGAATAATTATTGAATTATAGGCTTAATGGGGGAAAAAATGACACGTGTGTCAGGATTGCACAGGAAAGTGTTACCGGGCTGCAGAAAGAGCAGAGGATTTCCAGGGAAGTCAAGGATAATGGGGAAATGGCAAATGCAATTTTGTGCAGATGCTTTTAAATGCTTACAAAACTAACTATACAGTGTTGAGATGATTTAGGCTGATACTCAGCATTACTTACATTTCCAGTCAAACCTCAGTACAGCATGTAGGACATAGGTGGGTCTGTAAATCTGGAAGTTAAGAAATCACTGTAGTCTTTTGCCTGAGCCCTGTTGTGGTGGACCACAGATTTCTTTTTGTGAAGTCTGAATAGACATTGTCTACTTTTGCTGTTATTAATAGTAAAAACACAGATTAAATTGCAGCATTTAGTGTTTACATTTTTCCTTGTTCTTCAGCACTTCATATAATCGATCATGAGTTGCACTGCTGATTTAAGGATTTGCTGTGAGAGCAAAGATTTAATAAAAACTGATTATGATCCAGTTCAAATCTTTTATGCTTGATAGAGGTGATCAAACTTCTCCTTGCTTTACAGCATGTCCCAGAAATTTGGGCTAATCAGAGGAACGAAGTTTCTAAAGCAGTTGACCACATTTTGTTGTGTGTTTAATTTTCATTTCCAGTGGCACTACAGCGCTGCTGTGTGTTCTTTAATCAGGGACTGCCAGTCTTTATCTCTCTTCTCACCATATCATTGCATCCTATGAAGCCTGTTCCCCTGAGAAACAATCCCTCAGAGGCTGTTGTCCCTTGCTTTTGATGTCTGTATCACACTATCTTTTAATTTTTGGAGCACCAGTGGTTGGTGTTGAAGGTGTGAAGTGCTGTGAGATAAAGCCAAGTGTAGCACATCCACACTGGTAAACAGCAGAGTGAAAGCTGCTAAGTAGGGGTGATGATACTTTACAATTTAAGCTTGTTGATATTTATTTATTCTGCTTTAAATAGTCAGCAAGTGAGAAGAATGTCAGTGTGCTTACTTTAATGTCTTTATATAACAAAAAAAAAACCTTCTTTAGTGAAGGTTATTCTTTATCATCAATATTTATAAGATTATTTCCTTTAGGCTAGAACTATCCTCACTATATTAAAGTTCTAATTTCAATTTGCTGCTTCTAGCTTCAGTATTTTGCAAGGCAGAAAATACTGTTTTTCTGACCTACCATGCCATACCAATAATTTCTCCATATTCATTTTGATAAACTATAGTTTCAAACAGAGCTGAAGACAAAATTAATTTTACAGTTCACCAGATTTCGGGGAGGAAAAGAGAAACTTATCTTCAGTGGTATTAACACTGTCCCATTCATGTATTAATATAAAATAAAATTAAATTAAATTGGGTATTTTAGTTGACATTTTGCTCTGAAACCAGATCAAGAATTCAATATATGTGGCTTAGAGGCTTTAAAACTCTGAAGAACAAACCATGGGAATTTCTTTATGTAAGGAAACCTAGCTAAATATAAATTGAGCTTCTCTTACTATTTGTTAGGGTTATAGACAACCATGTTCATAGCAGCTGTTCTTTGTGGCTTTTCCAATCAGTTGAGATTGCCAAGAGATTGACTGACTTTGTTGGCATCTGTTTAAAAGGCAAATGTCAGTCTTCCACTGCTATTTATAAAAGCTGTAAATAGTTACTTGTTCTGAAGATGTGCTTGGGAGAAGGAAAAACACAACTGTGAAGATAGTGTAAGAATGATAGCTGTTATCCTAAAAGTGGGAAGGAGGGAATCAGTGAGGTTATCTTCTGTCTGTTGGGTCACTTCCTACTCTTCAGATGCAGACTGAAAAGTGCTTATTCTTTCCAGTACCCAGGAATAATTTTTTTTAGGTGTTAAGGTAAGAATCAGCCAGAGCTGATAGCAAACTCTTGGGTATTTGCTCTTTTCTGGAAATAAAGGCTTTTCACAGAGGTTTCTTCTTGTTGCAAAGCCCTCACTTGAATTTCTGCTTGGGTGTCTGTCTACAGACATGAAATGTACTTTAGGTCAGTTGCTGTACAGAAGCCAGAATAGCATATTCCAAATTATTTCCTTCAGACATTGAGTTTCCAATAATTTCCTGGCAGTGGGATTCAGCTACAAAGGTATTTTGTAATGAATAGGAAATACCAGAGTAGTGTGGGAAAATTAAATTTTTGTGTCTAGACTCTTCTGTGGATAAATGGGACTCTAGAAGGTAAAGTAGCAGCAAAAGTATCTTGTCCAAGGGCTAAAAAAAGTTCTTTTGTTTATTCTTTTAAGGTGTTAACACTAAAAGAGAAAAGTCCTCTTTATATGTGTGTAAAATAAAACGTCTCTACTCTGTTTGTGTTGTTACAGTTTATCCTGACATGTGCACCATCAGTCTGGTAGCTGTTGGGGATATGAATAAACATGCAGACAAGCTGCTTTTCTGGGAAGATGTGTATGGGTTTGACATGTCTTGTATGAAGAAGGCTGTCATTCCAGAAGCTGTGGTGGAGGTGCTGGATCCAAACACGCTGATATCTACAGCCAGTGTCATTAAGGTACCACACTGCTCAATGCTTAGCAGCCAGATTAGAAGTTTCCTTGGTTTGTGGAGGAGGGGAAAAATTCACATGGCACACACAAACGCTGGCATCTTCAAAATTATGAAAGAGCAGTGAGGTTCTTGCTGTTAAAACTGGAAGGTTTGTATTCATTGCTTTTTTTACCAACTCTGAGCTTTTAATAAGGTAATTTTCCCTTATTTAGGTTATTCTGTTCTATGATTTCTTCTCTCCAAAGCCAAGTTTACTTTGGTAATGCTTTACTGGTAATAATGCATGCATGACTCTTTCTAATATGAGCTGTCCTGAGCAGTCACTGTCTGTCCAGCTCACATGTAGGTGCTTACCAAAATTTTGCCATCATGCAGCATGTAGCATAACTGTTATGCTGAATGGATTTATATTCATTTATTCTCATTAGCCATCGTGGCTTTTAAAATAACTTAAAATCAATGCACGTGCTCGTTTGCTGGAGTTACAGTACAAAGTAGTAAAATTAATGAGTTGAGGAACAGTGGCATTATAGGTAAATTGTTTTAATCAATAGCTGTTCCACGAAACAAATGGATTATATTTTGTAGGGAAAGTTTAAAAATGTTCCAATTCATCATTATGATTATTACAGAAGGTACTTTGGTGCGTTTGCTCAGATCAGGTGCTGCTTGTTCTATATAGTTTATAATGTAACTTTTCAGGGAGGAAAACATTCCCTAAAGAAAGATGAGGCAGCATGAAGAACCATGGAAGGCCTTGGGTTAAAGATCATCCAGTTCCAACCCCCCTGCCATGGGCAGAGACACCTTCCACTAGAGCAGATTGCTCAGAGCTCCATCCAGCCTGGCCTGGCACATTTCTAGGGAGGGGACAGCCACAGCTTCTCTGGGCAGCCTGTGCCAGTGCCTCACCACCCTACAGGAAATATCTTCCTTATATCCAATCTAACCTACTGTCCTTTTGTGTGAATCCATTCCCCCTTGTCCTGTCCCTCCATGCTCTTGTGAATAGTCTCTCTCCATCTTTCTTGTAGGTTCCCTTCAGGTGCTGTAGGCCACAATTAGGTCATCCCAAAGCCTTCTCATCTCCAGGCTGAGCACAGCTCTCTCAGCCTTTCCTCATAGGACAGGTGTTCCATCATCTTGGTGGCCTCCTCTGGACTCATTCCAACAGGTCCACATCCTTCCTGAGCTGAGGACCCCAGAGCTGATGCAGAAATCTTGCAGAGAGGAGGGAAGAATAACCCCATGTACCAACAGAGGCTGGGGGCCTACTGGCTGGAGAGCAGTAGAGAGGAATTTGGGGGTTCTGGTTGACACCAAGTTTACCATGAGCCAGCAACATACACCCTTGTGGCAGAGGCAGCCAGCAGCCTCCTAGGTGACATTAGGAGGACTTTGCACCAGCAGGTCAAGGGAGATTCATCTTCTCTTGCACCTCAGGGAGGTGACTGTACTCAGGGAGATGACTGTACTCAGGGAGGTGACTTCTGGAGTGCTGTGTCCACTCCTGGGTTCCCATTGTACTCAGGGAGATGACTTCTGGAGTGCTGTGTCCACTCCTGGGTTCCCCCAGCAGCAGTGAGATGACTGCCCTGGAGTGAGCCCAGTGAGAGACTGCAAAGGGGCTCTCCTGAGGTCTCTTTCAACCTCAGCTACTGTGTGATCAATACAAAGCCAATCTGGCAAATCAAAAAAGCCCAGTGTTAACCCATACCAGTTTTGTACTGCAGTTTACCATGTGACTACATGAACTAGGGGTGAAAAGGCAGGTGCCTGTGAGAGCTGCTTACTCTCAACAAGGGGCAGCTGTTATCAAGAGGCAACTTCCCTGATCAGAATGAGCTACTATGTGTGGTTCCATACCACTACTACTCCAAGTGTCATGTGGGAAAGAGGAGTTTCAGGTGTTTTGTCACATGGGATTGGGTGGTTTTTAAGTCTTCCCATTTTTTGTAAAGCTGAAATAGTATTGCCTTATAAAGGTTGTCTTATTTTGGGAGCAACCAAATAACCTTCATCTAAAGGGAGATCTTAATTGACATTCCTCACTGTTACTGACAGAATTTTATTGTTGTTTTTGACAGCATATCGACTGTAATACTGCATCCATTCCAGACTTGGAATTCTCTTCAGATTTCACCCTGAGCATTACAATGAGCACACAGTGCACGGTAAGACAATTTTAGTTCCTTCATATATGGTTGGTATCACATTGGACTAAGAGACAATGCATTAATTATCCTTCATTTTTCATCAGTCCTTGCCTTGAAACATTCACTTCTGCAGTATAGAGGTGTTAGATGAGCTCCTTCTATAAAGAGAGATGGATGTAAAAACTCCAGTAGTGGTGTTAGGGGGTAATACAGGTAGATGAGGAGAGGGAAAGGTAAGGAGCCTTAACATTGGGATCTTTCTCTTTTGTTTTCTAGCCCATTTTCTGAAATAGGAGAAAGTCTGGTGTTAGCTTGGCCAAGTAATGCATTGAGTTTTTAAATACTACATTATAAACAAAGGCAGGGTGGCCTAATTTTTACAGTAATTTCAGTAATTTGCTTTTATATTCAATACCAATTATAAGTGCTTTCTACCAGTTTATTAAAATACCATAATCAAATTTGACAAAAGTTTGCATTGGGCTCTGAGATATGTAGTAAAAACTGAAATTTTTGCAGTCTGGAGTATTGTGAAACTTCTGGGAATTTCATGCTTAAGTCACATCACAAAATCCAGGCTAAAGGGGTAATTTTTGGCTTACTTATAACCCACTATGATTAAGTCTGCTACAGCTGATTTATTGGGTTTTTGCACAAGTTTACAAAGAAGAGCTACAGGCTTTCCTCTGGCATGGACACAAAGAATATGTTTCTGTATGATATAAACTACTTAAGCTGATGACAAAATCTTGGATGCCTCCATCAGGCAATGTAATTCCTGGTTTGGATGTTAGTTCATTCTCTGCATTTGCCAATGTTTTTGCAGTGTAACAGGCTGCATGAGTTTGTTGTTGTTACAAAGTGAAATTTTCCCATGTGTGTAATTTAAATCTTTATCGTTTTGAATTAGTGAGTGTATACAAATACTTCATATTTATTTGTCAATTATCATCAGATAAAGTAAATACACAGTAGCATCTTGGCTTTTATTAAATGGAAACTGTATATTTTAGTGTGCATACCAAAAAAGAACAAACCCTCCTGTTTTAAGATGTCATAGAAACAGGATAATTCTAGTTGCCTCAGGGCAGGGTCAGATTTGATTTGAGATCAAATTCCACTGCAGCCCTAGTTTAATTTTCTTAATATGACCACATTTGAATAACTGATTAAACAGAAATCTTTACAAAATGTTGGCCATCTTTCTGATGTTTGGGTAAAGTAAAGTAGCTTATTTTATTAGTACTGTTTTCCCCAGCACTAGGGTCTTACAAAAACTTCATTTCTGTTCTGTTATTCTGGGGTATCACTGGCATATAAATCAAGATGTATACCTGCATTTTATGACTTTTAAGAAGAAGGGGAGGGAAGTGGGGGAAGAGCAGTGTTTCTGAAATTTTGCAGCGAATGCAGGTTCTAAAAAATGATCAGAATGCTGTAAAGTATTTTGCACTTCATCATTTAGGTTTATTGACACTTTGAGTGAAATTTCCACTGTTTCTATGATGGATTGTAGAAGTTTAGTTGAGGGTTGACAGTTCATCCATCATATCAGGCTGCCTAACCTTGCAGTAAATGAACAATAAAAGTCCATTATTTATGTGGAGAATTCTTGAGGAGATGCTTTAAGATTGCAATTTGTCCTTTGAAAATAATATTTGATTTTTTTCTCGTTTGCATATGTGTTTTGTGGTTTTGCTGGCTTTTCATTTTCTACACGAAAAGAGAAAGTTGCTTACATTTCCCCAAATTCTAGGGTTTGGTACTCGTCTCTTACAAATTGTCCAGGTGTTTTTTTAATACAAACATTTTAAAATAGCTTTGCTTTGTTTACAAAAAAACTATTCCACAAAAATGGCAGTTTGGAAATCCATCTTTATATGCTTGTATTTCATTTCCAAGCAGCTTTTCCTCAGCCATGGAAGCAGATTTGGTTGCCTTGTTCCTAGTGTCACCATCAACATTGCTGCTACCAGAGCAGTGTTACCATCACAGCTAGGACTCCCTCTGTTGAATAATCTTGTTTTTGCAGAAGCTGTGCACCTATGAGAAGTAATTTAACAAGCAGTGAGAGAAAAGAGCTGTGGGCTGTTCTGGTTGGAGTGTGCAACATAATGTTCGTGGTTGAAGAGCTGAACCTTCAGCTGGCATCTCTGGAATAACAGCCACACCAGGGTGTGCTGCTTCCTCCCATCAACCTCTTTGCATGGCTGTGCTAACAGGACAGGGTGTTGGAAAAGCTGACAGCAATCAGAACCCTAATGCAGTTTTTGTAGCAACTCATTGCCACGTTTGCTCTTGACCGTGACTTGCAACACCCCCAGGATCCCTCAGGCAGGAGAGGCTGCCCTTCATGTTTCTGTGGCAAAATCATGGAATGGTGTGACTAAAGATCCTGTAGTTCAACCCCCTGCCATGCTGAGGGATCTTACCCCATGGATGAGGTTGCTCAGAGCTCTGTCCAGCCTGGCCTTGAACACTCCCAGGGATGAGGCATCCACAATTTCTCTGGGCACCCTGTGCCAGGGCCTCACTATCTTCACAGTAAGGATTTCTCCCTAATACCTAATCTAAACCTCCCTTCTTTTCAAATTTAAAAACCATTCTCCCTTGTCCTGTCACTATCTGCCCATGTAAAACAACGTTAAATTCCTCTAAAATTGCTCCTTAGTTTTTCCTCAGCTGTTTTCTGGGTTTGGATGGATGTACTAAGGACATGAATGCAGACATCATAGTGAGTTTGTGTAAAATAGAAAAGCTGTGCAGTTCACAAAACCAGGAGCATTGACACATCTGATTTGTCTGTCCTTCCACCTATTTGAAACTACTCTCAGACTTTTTTATGACCAAAAAAATAACCTTAACAGGGTATTAAGTCATGCTCACAAGAGTTCAGCCTCATTTCTTGCTGTAGGTGTATCTTGAATGTATTGCAGGTGATCTTGTAACACATTTGAGACATAGCCTTCAAAAAAATTTTAGTGCTTTAAATAGCTTTTTTCTTCCAGATGTTCAAGAAATTAAATAAGTCCTCAAAAAAAAGTTCTAATACACCTAAGGAATACAAAATGATTGAGCAAAAATAAATGTTTTAAATATCACCTTGTATGTGGTGGTTAGTCTCTTAGAAGTTCTGGGATGGGGGGGTAGTTAAGGCTTTTTTTCAGAGCATATATTTCTTCTGTGAATTTTTCCTTTATTTGTCACATGGTTTGCCACAAAGTAGTATTTTCTAGCATTAATTTTATATATGATTATTTTAGCTTTCAAAGATTGAAGATTTTCAAAGCGTGAAATGCTCACGTGGAATCATTATATTAAATTGTTCCAAAGCACTTTTATTGCAAGTTGACTTGATTTCAGTCCTACAAAGATAATAGCCACCAAAAAAAAAATTAATTAGCCCGCAGAAGTGCATTTTCCTAATAAAGAGCTAGGGTTTGTCACTGCTGATTTTAATGAGACATCTGGCTAATATCAGTTAGTAGATGCTGCTAGAAAAAATACTCCATTAATTGTATTCTAAGTTGATCACTGTGTGAGCTTTTGAGATAAAATATAATGGTGATTACCCTCAGTATAGAAATCAATTGACAAACTTTCTCTTTTGTTTGCAAGCGTTTCCCCAGCGAGTCCATCAAGGTTGATCTTTCCTAGCTGAATAACAATATCCCCTGAGAGGAAAATGGCAGTATCTCTTCATTGCTCCCAGGAGATCTTGTCAAAGAGCAGAGGATGTGTATAAAAAGTGGGAGGGAGGAAGGGGGTGAAAGGAGGATAATGAACTAGAGGACGTGACTGATGTATTAAAACCTTCAGGAGGAGAAAGGAAGTTGAGTTGATTCTGATGAAGGAAAAATCTTTGCTTGTTAAAATTTGCATAAATGTTAAGCATTTTCATTTCTTAATGTCCAGTTTTCCACTTGGGAGCCAACAAGAAGTATTAACATGTGAATCTTTGGTTCCAACCTTAGGTGAGAAAATAAATTTTTTAAGCTAGAAGTTGGAAATCTGGTTTGGGTACCACAGTTAAAGGCACCTTGAATGCCTGATTTCTGAGTAAAGAAAATACTACTCTACCACATTACAAAGCAGGTTTTGTCCTTCTCACCTATTTATTTATCTATAGCCTCCTCTGCAGTGATCTCCAGATTATTAATCTTTAAAACACAAAATCACTGGGTTTTAATTGCCAGGGGTTTCTTTTCCCTGTGATAAAAACGCAGCAACTCTGCTGCATGGATGACAAACATTCCATCTCCATGCTTGGATAAACTCCATCAAAAGCACATTATCTCCCACTTCTGTGGCCAGCTGTCTAATTGTATTTGTTGTAGCCACTCACTGTTGGAACATGATACTAGTGAAGAGCAAGAATGATAAATTACTCACTGTAGGTGATAGTGATGATGATAATTTTTAATTTCCTTGCTCCTAAGTGAATTGGTAAGGTTGCCTTTGAGTTCTCATAAGGAGTCGAGCAGTCTCATTTGTTTTGTCCTGTTAAAATGCTGCATGTACAGCCAGCCATTTTCTTTAGAAAAAAACCCTTAGTGTTCAGACGTATTTGAATTAAAATTTAGACTTTTCTTTGCATTTCAGCTAAAGGCTCTGAGTGGAAGAGTGTAAATAATACATACTGATGCTCATTTATTGAATGTTAAAGCTTTTTGTGGTTTTATTATATTTGGTACATGTTACGTGAATAAATAGGGAGGAAAAAAAGTCTTGAAATCATTTACCTGGGAGGGAGGGAAAACAGTTTGAAGACAGGTTAATCTTACTGGGAGGACCTGATTAATTTACAGATTTTTTGTATATTTGCATGGACACCTTAGAGACCCTCAGTGATGGATGAAGACCTTAAGCTGCGTGAACTCTTCATCAAAATGTGGGGTTGGCAAAATTGGGTAGAAGTTCATGGCTGCTATTTTAATTTCAGGAATATTTTACTCTTAGTTGAGTGAACTCTTTGTTGACCCTTTTAGGATGTTGCTTTGCAGTCTCAATAATGTGTATCTATTAATGTATATTTAATCCTAAATGTTCACTTCATTCTTTATTTGACCACTTTAATTCCCTGGGTAAATATATTGGCTTTGTTCTGCGGTTGGAGTTTTTGTCCTCATAGCTCAGCTTTTCTCCTGGCAAGTTATTTGAGAGCAGGAAGAATAATATTTTGGTAGTGTTTCCTAATATTTACTGTCCTTTAAGGCTCGAGCATGTGTCAGGCTGGAGTTGTAGTTATTTATTACTGGTTTAGAAGTCATTATTTCTCTTTTCCTCTTTCATGGTATTCAGGAGACTGGCACTTGAAAGATGTTTCCAGAGAAGGTTTACGTTCTTACTGATTAGTTGTAGGTGAAGTTGTAAATGAGCTGTCAAAGGTGTAGCAAAAAGATGGGAGAAATTGCAGTAGGAGAAATAACTGTTATCATTATGCCTAAAAAAAAAAAAAGAAAAAGAATCCAAGGCAGTAGTTGTAAAGCATCAACTGGAATTTATGGGGAAGTTATTTGCTTGTTCCTTTTCTTTAGTTTGACTTCTTGTAAAAAAGATGTCACCTTTAATGAAAATCTGGCCAGCTCTATATTTCATTTTAATATGCATGTGCCTGTGATTGCTTCTAGTATGCCAACTTGTAAGTGATTTCTTTTTCCTTATATTTTGCTGCATGTGATAAATTATACAACAAGAGGAGAAGACTTAATCTTCCTTCAAGTTGTAAACATTGGAAATCTCTTTGTTTGTAGTATTGCATATTTAATAGCTGTTTGTGATTGTTATAGCTACTGCAATTTGTGGTAGTGTTCAAAAGTGAAATGAAAGGAAAATATTTTGAACTTCACTTTTACAAAATTATTTTTCTGAAATGCCCTTAAATAGAAAAAATACATAATCGTGCATTTCAACATAAAACACCAACAAGTTACAAAGAGAAAGAAGGGAAGATGTAAACTCCTTAAGAGAAGAGAGTAACCAAGACCACAATTTTATAGCTAGTTTTTTATTATTGAGTATTTCAACTTCGATTTGTGCCAGTTTTTAGATTTCTGAGATTTTTGTTTTTAAATACACAGGACTAGTGATTGTAGATAAAATTGAAGAAAGCATCATCTGTGTGTACTTTACTTTTGCCATTTTTTTTCTTTTCCCCAATACATCAGTGTTGGGTACCAAATCATTTCTGAAATGGTGCAGTGCTTACAGTAATTCCCCTTAAGAGTGGTGGTGGTTGTTTTGGTCTAGTTTTTTTTGTAGTGTATTGAAACAGACTGGTGTGATGCTGTCAGAGATTTTAGTTTGCACAGCTCTTTCAAGGAAGAATGAACCATTGGCTCAGTTGGTCAGAGCATGGTGCTAATAATGCTCAGGTTGAGGGATCAATCCCATATGAGCCATGAACTCAATGATCCTTGTGTGTCCCTTGCAGCTCAGAATATTCTGTGATTATTATGGCTGCTTCATGTAAAAGCAGAAATTCTAATGGTTTGTATCAAGCTCCTTGCAAAACATTTAGAGGACAAATAATTAGAACTGTGTTGCCCCTTTGTATCCTTCAATACTTCTCCAGAGGCATAGAACCATTTAGGTTGGAAAAGATCTTTGAGGTCATTCAGTCCAGCCACTCACCCAGCACTGGTAAGTCCAGCACTAAACCCTGTCCCCAGGTGCCACATTCACATGACATAAATCACTCCAGACATGGTGGCTCCACTGCTTCCCTGACACTGTTCCAGTGCCTGACAGCCCTTTCTGGGAAGAAATTTTTCCTCTCTTGGTGCCACTTGAGGCCATTTTCTCAAGGCCTCTTTTCAGGGAGATGTAGGGAGTGAGAATGTCCCCTCTGAGCCCCCTCTTTTTCCAGACTAAACACCCCCATTCCCCTTGTCAGATCTGTGCTCCAGAGCTGCCCCAGCTCCATTCCCTTCTCTGAAACCTCTACAGCACCTCAGAGTCTTTGTGTTATTCTACAGAATCACCTGGCAGGTCTTAGAAAGGCCAAGTGTGCTCTTGGTGAGGAGTCTGGAGGTATCTGTGGAGCTAGCTTGAGATCCCTTTGGCCTGGGGCAGACAAAATATGGCAAAAACCAAAATATGGCAAAAACTTAGTGCTCAACAGCAGAAAGATCTCAAAACACCAACAATACAATTCAAATTTTAAGCATAGCATCGTGTTTGGATGAGCATATAAATGTACACAAACTATGGAGGACCATCCAAAACAATGTGTTTCTTGAGAACAGCTGGTAAATTTAATACTTCCTATAAGGCGTCTGTTCAGAAATAAAACTGAACTTACTTCATAAAAATAATGTCTAATTTGGTTGAATTGAGTGCCTTTCAAAGTGATGTTACTGGCAGGGCAGTGCATGCAATCTAACACATGAAATCTTCCATGTGAAATTAGGGAGAGGAAAAGGAGGTAGTTAATAAAGGCTGGAATTACTGGGAGGCTTTGGCATGGAGTTGAGCTGGATGTCATTACCTGGATGTGTGCAAATAACTGCTTCTGTTGAACAGCAGGTTTAAACTTTGTCTGTTTCTTGTTTTATAAGGGTAATCCACAGGCTATGTGCATCAAATTGGGATATAATTACTCTGTGCTTTTTCACTTTCTATATTTCCTCAACTGTAAATAATTGGCTTGTGGAATTGCTGTCATAGGGAGTATTAGACAAATTTTGCAGGTGGTCAGTAGCTACTGGGTTTGCTATTAGGCTTCTTGTTTTCCCAAAGGTTTAAAATATGAGGGAAGAGATGGAGATTAAACACACTGTTGGTAAAAACAAATTACATGGTTGTAACCAATTTCAGAAAGAAAACCATCAAACCAAGTGTGTGTGTGGTTGGTTCTTTTAGTTGGCTCAAAAAACATTTTGAAAATCGTTAATGAAAGATACTCATTGCATTTATCAATCCCATTACATGCTCTTACAGTTAGTTTTCAAAACATCCTTCAGACTCTCTCCTCTATGTATTTGACTTAAAAAATATAATTTCTGTTTAGCTACGCAGGGCTGGGGTTGCCTCTTGACACAACTCCCCAGAGTGTGTGTTTAGGTTTTGGGGTGCCTCCACTGCCCAGTTTGAACTGGCAGAATTTTGGGGAATGCCCAGAGCTGTTCACAGGAGCATATCCCCAGGATCACAAGCAATGATATTTTTCGATTTTTGGTTTCTTTTGGCTCAGCGATTATTTCAGTGTTCATTACTGAAGGACATCTAACCATTTTAGAACATAACAAGAAGAAATTAATGGATCAATGCAGAGCTCTTGTTCTCTGTAATCCCTGGAGCTCTGATTAAGGTGGTCATTGTGATGTGTAATAATTACTATTGCTACCCCTGGATTACATATTCAAAGTCAGTGTTTCAGGTTGTTTCTGACAGAGAAACCACTGATACTGTGAAGAATAGTTATTTATCCTATTCATTTACAAAAGGTACAAATCCTGTTTCTATTAACACAAGGGAGGCAGCAGGGAGCAGTTTCTTTGCTTGTAACTGAGTTTCTTTTCAGCCTGACTTTGACCCCAGAAAATAGGAGGGTCAAAATCAGGGGCCTTTTCTTGGGGTAAAATGTAAGGTGTTGCTGTCACCTCTTGTTACCAAGTGTATGGATAATTGCATCCACCTTAGTTATGGTCTGTCTGCTTGGAGCTTTCGGCTTTTTGATCCAAAATGTGGCTTGATTGTCTCATTTGCTCTGGAAGCCAGATTTTTTTTCTCCTCAATGTATTTTTGTTGTCACAACCTTGTTTTTCTGCAGTAATCATATCCTAGGTTTTATTTGTAAGTATATCAGCAGTATTGACCTGATGATTGAAAAATATTTTTATGACTTGGTAGATCTCTGACTAATGTCCAGAAAAGATTGTGCATCAATAAAAGCAGTCTGATGGGTCAATAGAACTTTATCAAAACCTTCTCAATCTTTACTCAAAAAGTATGTTAGAGACAAGGCTCTAATTCAGTTGGGAATGAGATTCTCAGATTGAGTGATAGGATTTTACCAAAGGGTTGGAAGAGTCACTGTTTCCACTGTCTGATGCTCATTTGTCATGAAGGGCTCTCAGTGTCTCCATAGTTTTGTTTTGGTTCTTTTTGTTTTAGCTTTTTGGCCACATTGGAATTTGGAACTTGCCAGGCTTGTCTGGAGTGGCCTTAGTTGAAAAGCTAATGCAAATGTTTCATTTCTTTAACACATTGTGTTCTCCACTGTGTTGCCTACATCTGTTTTGGATTTAGACTAACAGAGAAAAAATATCAGAATTACTTACTCAGATTATATATTTCATAATGATAAAACCCTATACCCTAATCTTGTAGGCATGTTTGACTTTTCCCCTTCACAATGTATGTGTGAACATGTATGAAGGTTATGCTACAGAACTTGTCCTTTGTAACTCTTCAGAACAACCAGTTTCATGCTCTTGGACAAGGAGAAAAACCCTGGTGCAGTGGGAGGGAGGTTACAAGAGGTTGTTTGCAGTGAGTTTTCATGGAACAAGCTCACTTGGTTTGAATGCACATGCAGCTGATGTGCGGATGGATATCACAGGGATGGAGAGTCCCCAGCTGAGGAACTTCAACTCAGCTGTGGTTGCAGTTGCTCCAAAGCTCTATTCTGGGTCATTTCTTCAGGCTTATGTGATGGAAAAGCACACCTGCCTTGGCATCAGGGTCTGATGTGCTTTAGCCTCTTCACAGGACAGGAGAAAGCAAAAAAACATGAGCATGGACAGTATTTCACAGGGGAAACTGGAGTGGATGTTTTATTAGCATATTCCAGTTGTTTGTTAGAATTCTTTGAATTTCTGGGACTCACACAAGCCATTTTTTGTCAAGAAAGCAGTCCAGCATTAAAATACTGAGTGACTAATAATATCAATATACTGCTTTGTGCATGAACACTTTATTAGATATTAGGGAGAAATTCCTCCCTGTGAGGGTGGTCAGGCTCTGGCACAGGCTGCCCAGAGAAGCTGTGGCTGCCCCTGGATCCCTGGAAGTGCTCAAGGCCAGGTTAGATGAGGCTTGGAGCAACCTGTTCTGGTGGAAGGTGTCCCTGCCCATGGCAGGGGATTGAAATGAGATGATCTTTAAAGCCCCTTTCAACCCAAACCATTCTGTGATTTCTTTTCCTTCTCAAACTGGAAGAAAAGTCCCACTGAAGAATTAGGCACTGAAGAGAGAAGCTCTTGAGGTTAGGAGTGGGATAGCAGGAGAGACAGAGAGGAATCATATGGAGAGTTGCAATTAGAAACTATTAGCTGCTGGAAGGGCCAGCAGGAAGCATTTGTAAATCTTTTTTCTTTACCTGTGTGTGTAGCAGAGGAAGAAAAATATTCCCTGCATGGTTGTGTTCTGCCTCTCTTCACAGGGAGCTTCTGGAAAATTCTGTTTTGTGACAACATCATGCAGAATCCCTTATACCTGGTGTGTGTCTACTGAGGGTTAGGGACAGGATGAGGACTGAGTTTTATGTTTGTGGCTTTGCACATCTGAAAGGCTGTTTCCTCATATGGAATTCTAGTGGCAGTTCAGCTCTGTGGGTTATTTTGGAAACTCTTACTAAAATCTGATTCATAATAAAATGCAGAGTTTACAGTGGGCTGAATATTCTCAAGTAGAGCAAAGGTGTGATGGCAGCTTATTTTTTTTTACTTAGGATTTCTAGCATACTTTAAAGAATAAATATAAGCTTGTTGCTCTTGGTAAATGCTTGAAAAAGAGTAGGAATTCCAAGAAATGCATATATGAATCATAGAATTCTTCTTGAGTGTCACTATTACTCCTTTATCACATTTACATTTTCACCTCTTTTTTTTTTTAGGCAATTGCTGGTTACTTTGATATATTTTTTGAGAAGAATTGTCACAACAAGGTGAGTATTTGAGGTCCTGCGTTTTAAAAATGTCTTTGAGAGATGAGGATGGTGTTGTATTCTATTTTGCTGCCAGGTGTTTAGCAGTGAGTCTGTTTTGCTGTAGCAAAGACTTCATATGCATTTGTGTTTGGTAATTGATTGATGTGATGTGATATGAAAAAGGTTGTTTTTAATCAAACTCTTGAACTTTCCCGTTGCAGGTCTTGTTTTCAACTGGTCCCCAGTGTACCAAAACACACTGGAAACAGACAGTTTTTCTCCTGGAGAAGCCAATTCCTGTAGAAGCAGGTATATTTAAATTCAGTTGGGGTGCAACAATGGTAGTGTTACACTGCTGTTATCATTAAATCTAGATATAAAATACTTTAAAAATAACATAAGTGTTAAAAAGAACTAGTAAATACATCTTCCAGCTTCTGTTGAAGAAATTTTTTATGTTTTAGCAAAGCATCTGTGTACAAAATTAATTTTTAAAATTACATAAAAATGGATGTGTAAGTATCTTGTAAGTGGGCATGTATCTTTTACTTGTATAGCTCCATACTGTAATTTTGGTGGGAAAAGTTCTATATCAAAGCATTTCTGATGCAGAAAAAATGTTAGACCAGAACACTGCTATTGACATTCTCTTAATTTTAACATTGCTAATATTCTGAAGTATCTGATTGTCTCTTTTACCATACCTAATGATGAAAATACAGTGGTGAAAGCAGCATCTGTACTCAGTGGAGTTGCTTTTGCAGTTGCCTCTTCCAGCTTTTAAACGTGACAACATTTTACCAGGAGCTTCTTTCATAAAGGCTCTGCGCTCTGTGATACCTGACAAATCATTTCTGTCTTTCATGCTTTGAGTTTATATTCTTCAACAATTTTTATTTGGGTTTTCTTAGGTCCTGTCACTTCTTGGGGTGCACCTGTGCTTTGGTGCATTTGTACTTGGCTTGTGTTCTCTTCAGATTTTCTTTCTAGACCAGGCTGACTAAGATCTCCTTACATCTCAATGTCACAGAGTGAATTTTTTTTTGAGTGCAATGACATTTGTTAAAATATGCACATTATTTCATATTACAGAGATCATTTGACATTTTCCAAATGTGTGAAATTACTGGGGGGGTGTGCCCCAGCCCGGAGTTCTAGTCTAGGTGTGGTGACTTTCTGAAGGCAGCTGCAGAAACAATGTGCTCTGAAGCAGTGAACACAACCAAGTTGACCTTCAAGATCACTTGTGCTGTAACTCCTTCCTTCCTTTTTATTAGCTCATATTTCTCAACATTATTCCCGTAACAAATCTTGCTGCAGCTATGTTTTTTCTCTTTCTTTCTGCCTGTCTCCTTCTCTTTGGAATTATTTGAGTTCCCTTTTCCCATCCATTTGCCCATTCTGTCTGGTTTTATATTTTGTATAAAATGACTGCTTAAACCTAGGATTGTCCACTTTTTGTTCTAGTGTTAGAGAACATCCTGAGAGAAACTCTTGATGTAATTTCTGTTTGTTTTGTAATCCCAATTTTAATTTCTGTGGGATATTTGTTGCTCATGGATACCGTAAGCCCATCAGGCAGGAGGTGCTTTCTGATACTTACATAGGAATGTATATTAATTTAGGGGATTTTTCTTGAAAAACCATTCCCTCTTGACTTTGATCCTTCTCCTTCACTGTTCCAAAAATCTTTCTCCGTCAAGACATGTTGTTATAAGTAAGATTTCCCTATCTTCCTTTTATATTTTTATCTCTGTCAAAACAGTGGCTTGAATATTCATCTTGATAATTTTTCGTTAGCCATACTTTCTGTTTCTTGAGTCCTTCCATTTTTATCAGTGAAACAAACTGTTCAAACTCATTTTGCAGTATATTTTGAGTTGCATTTCCTGCTGTTTCTCTTGTCCCACTTGTTAATGAATTAACACTGCTTGTTACCCCTTTGAATTCAGCCTGGCATGTTGAACTGAGCTCCACTCGAGTGCACTGAGCTTTTGGGGAAACTTTCTGTCTTCAAGAGGACTTTTCTCAATGCAAGTTAACTGGAGGCAAAAGTAACTCTATTAGATTAAACACATTTGCATCATTTGAAGCCTTTACAGACCTTGAAGCCTCCCTGTGTTTGCCACTATTGATCGGCCTTCTGTATAAATTCTTAGATTCAGAAATATATGTATGCAGTGAGAGAAACAACAGAGAAGATGCACTTGTGACTGAATGAACTGAAATAATGCAATTTGAGTCTTGCAATAACCTGACCAGTGTTCCCATGATGGCCTTCTCTTGTAGCATTTTAATAGGTTGTGAAAGAGGAATTTGCTGGTATAAAGCCCATTTTAAATGTTTTCTTGTTTTAAAAGCATCTTTCAGACAGGGCAGTGGCTGTTTTTCCCCAGTGAAGAAAAATGGTTCCCTCAGATTTTTAATTCCAAGTAAAATAGTAAGGCTGACTAGAAGTCCCTTATCAGATGCTTTATAGCTTTTGGGGCTTTGCCTGGAGTGGTTATAAAGCACTGTTTGCATTTGCTTTTGCTCTGTAAAAGAGGTTGAGCTTACAGATATCCAAACCTGCTGGGTGTTTAACTGGAAAATGCTCCTTTATGCCGTGGCAAAATTGTTTTGTTCTGCAGTGTGAACTAGCTAATTTTCTCAGCTGTTTGATGCCAGGTTATTTGTTGTAAAAATAGATCTATTTTCTCAGCCATAAAAAAGACTGAATGTTTTGATGTAGTCTAATGATAACAGAATCAAGCGGTTGCAAGCCAAAGGATGGGGCTTGGAGCTCATCCTGCCTCCTTTGCCAGTCCTGCTGCAGTCTGCACTCCATGGGTGATGTTTGTGCATCTCTGGGATGAAGTGGGAGAGGTTAATTCTGGCTCCAAAGGTCTGGGGAGTGAGGCAATAAAATCCACACCTAATTAATACTTCTGATTTGCCACTGAGTTTCAGCTTGATACCTGTGGTAGATAGCTCTGTGTATAATGGGAATATGCAAATGGCTATATCTAATGGATAATTTCTGTTCATTTCATTTAGATTTAATGTGTGAGTGGGGGATAGCCTCTTATTACTCATGTGTTCTCCAAAGCCACTTTTCTTCCTCACAGGCTGTGACAAGAGACTTGAAACTGATTTTCAGTCAAGTAAAACCAAATAGCATCAGTGTGTTGGATATGCTTTTACTGCTTAGCAAGCAATTAAAATTAAAGAAACTGGAGAAAGAAGGAATATATCCTAGATTTTCTCAGACAAAACAGTGATGTATTGTAGACTCCCTACAGAGTGCAAGCCTTCTCTTAGGGCCCTTTTAATAGCTTGAACATGTCTTTATTTTGAAGATTGAAATTGCGATGCCAAAGCAGTATCTTTTTTCTTATTAATGGTCCAAAAACTAGTCTCTTCCTTTTGTTGTTTGTTGAAATATTCCTGCTAAGCAAACAAATGATTACATCATTGTCACTTGGTTGTCTCAAGAATTTACTAAATAAATAAAATGCTTACAAAAATTATTTTAAAGGGCCTGCAGAGTCTTTTCAGTAACAATGCATTAAGTTAAAACTCAGCTCTGTATGCAGGCAAATTCTATTAGCAGTAAAACAGCCTATTGTCTGCATTTCGTGTTCTTGATATTGCCTTGCAGTGAAAATAAAACCTTGATTTGTTTTTCTATGGTGTTAAAGGGGCTAATGCAGCAAAGCAGGAGCACAACTCACATGACTAAGCTCCTGCAAAATCCTTGATTATCTTTAGCTCCTCAGTCTCTGTAATTGGAAAGCTGTTTGTAAATTTACAGACTGAAAGAATGTTGACTCGTCTACCTAGACAGCACTATTAAAAGGAGGAGAACAACACTGGCACGATTAATCTGTCTGAATGTTTTGGTCCTATACTGAAATACTTCTATATTGTGTATCCCAGTTGGATAATTTGGTTCCTAATTGAGATTTTAGTGTCTGTTTTGCCTGTCTCCAGCTGCAACATGGTGTCTATAAAATTCTGTCGCTTGTTTATTTACAAGTGGCATCTCCAAAAATGATGCAGGCTTTTAAAATCTAGTAAATGCAAAAACTTGAGTTTTGAGGTCACACTAAATCTGTCATGTCTTATGCTGTATTTATCAAAATCCACATTTTAAAATGATCCCGCTGAGTTTTCAGAAACATTTTTAGATGTGTATTTCAGGCACTAAATTGAGAGAATCTCTTCCCATGGCTATTCTACCTCATTGAAATATAATAGAAATTCTGTATTTATACAGGAAATCTTGGACAGACTAGTGCCATTTTGTGCCTCCCTTTGCAAGTTCTGCAGCTGCAAGAGGATATGGTTCAGGCAGCAACAACCACCTCATTTTCTCAGAATTTTGTCACACTGCTAAGAGAGGAGGCTTGGGACAAGGCTATATGGTTTAGAACCTCCACGACAAAAAGTGGTGAATTAAGACTAGTTCTAGGTGAGTGAGTTTGGCCACTGCAGCTCTACATTTTGGAGGACTTGGCCATCATCACTGCCTGTGGCAATGATTTGTGGTCCCTGAGATGTGGGAATCTCTGTCACTGGCAGTGCACACGTTACCTTAGGCAGCCACACGAGCTGTCTTGCCTCACTCAGCTGGCAGCACAGACTTCTTTGCAACAGCCTCCTTCCTAGGTTGTCTTGGGCCATTGAAACATGGCCATTTGGCACAAAAACTCCTCAGAGAATATACTCAGAGCGTGGAAGGACAGGACAGAACCTCAGTGGAGTTTCAGCAGAGGGTGAACAGTGATTTAACAGAAGGAGTTGCCAAACAGCTGCCTGGTTTATAAAAGTAGCCAGCTGGGAAGGAGAGTATCACAGAGCACATGGGTGACAGCAAAAGGCAGTGGCTACTGCTCAGAGCAGAAATTGCTCTTTGCATCACACTGGCTTGGAGATTCAGTAGGAGAAGTGGCCAAAGGTGAAGGTGGCAGTCTGTGCACAGCTGCAGGTGCCTGCAGGTTAAGAAGGTGATGGGAGGATTGAGGATAAATTCCCGAGTTTAAGGGAAATGCTCTTGGTTCCACTACAAACTGTTTCAGTCTTGTTTTGTTTTTCATTTTTAGATGATAGATGATATATGGAAACCACTTTCTACCCAGTTCTTCCAGAGTAATGCTTTTGAGACTTGCTGTTTCTTCTTTTGCATTCGACAGTGGGCTCAGTTGTTTTAAATGGATGGTGTTTAAATTGTCCACCTCCAACAAGGACAACATTATTGTGAAGAGCAGTATCCAATCCTGCTAGTTTGTGACTGGGAAGGTACAAACCCCCTCAGTGGTCCTTTACAGTGTAGGGATTTGTAAAGGTACTTTTCAGGAGCAGCTCAGTAGTTAGTGGCTTTAGCCCAAGTTCACTGCAGTTTTCTGGCAGCTCTCCGAAGCAATTCCAGTGAGCTTTCACAAGATTCTTTAATTTTAATGGGTTTCAGAATAAAGAATGGTTTGAGTACTTTGGTTTTTTTCTTGCTTGTCCTACTGTTAGCTTCGTAAAACTTTTCCACTGGAAGAAAAGAATGAAACCTGAAAGACCTTGATTGCTGGCTGCCTTTGGTAACCCTTGGAGTCTTTTTGATGAGGGAGGAGAGAGGAGACACCAAGTTGTGTTGAAAGGCAGGGCAGTTCCTCTCATTACAAGCTCATTGCCATGGGTCGTCTCAAGCTTTAAGTAGATGTTATGGATATGCATGCAAGGGACTGTGTAGAATCTTTGGGTTTGATCAAATCCTTTGTAGACTGAAAAAAACATGATTTGTTGGGCCTGAACACTCTCAGTGAAATGGGATCTCTACACTTGGCTCAGACTGCAGGCTTGCCCCGTGTGTGATTGCACTGCACAAACAGAAATGACAGATGGAATTGCTTAGGGTTTTACTGGTGCTAAAAGTCAGAACCAAAACAAACTGGTTTGAGTGTCCAGAGCACAGATACTGTAGAGCCTGCAATCACACAAGCATTATGTGACAGGGAGCCAGGATGGACACAGGGATGTATTTTTTCCTGTACTAGCCAGGCTTACACAGCACTTCTCCTGAACTCTTCTGCTTTTTCCATTTGGGGAAAAAATTTCAAGCCTCCCCAGGGGATAATAAAAATGCAGGGAGGGGATGGTAATGGATTCAGTTTTGTCCTAATCAAACTGCAATGGCACTGTGTGGTTTACTTGCATTCAGCTGAGCGTGATAAGAGCAAGGTGATGCAGCTGAGTCCCAGAGACAGCTTCCTCCAGGCAGCTCCTAGGACAGAGAGTGGGGGAAAACATCCGTCATTTTCTATCTCCATGACATTGATTAATTGGTCAGAACTGCCTTTCTGTTACTGCTGTTGTTTGCTTCAGCCCTTGGAAAAGGCTGCTCAGAAAAGCAGATTTAATGTGGTTGCAGCATAAAGGAATAGCTGGGGAAATTGAATGGAATGCTTTGTTTCATTAACTGTCTTTACAAACAGAATCTGAAGGTTGTGTTCTGTGAAGTCAGCTATTTATGAAATTATATTTAAGTTTTTGCTTCATTTATTCTATTGTTTTGTGTTAATGTTTTAACTGGGAAGATTGAAGTATGGATTAATTGAAATCAGGGAATTTTAGTTCTCAGAAGCTCTTTAGTCTTACTGAATTGTTATCACAGGATGTTAAAATTAGTGAAATTGGTCATTTTGTAGCAGTTTTGAAAATCTGTGTGTTCAAATTAGGTTAAACTTCCTAGCTGGAGTGAAACTATAATGCCTTTTTTTCTTTACCTCATCCTTCTGTGTGGCAAACCTGTCTCTGTTTAAATAATCTGTGAAACCATTTTCACAATTTCCTGCAGATTGCATTGTGTTACGTCAGTCTTTTGATTCCTAATAACAAAGCTGCACAGGAATTGTAGTGGAATCTCCAGCGAACTGTTACATGATGGAAAAAAACCCCAAAATTATCAATTTTTTTTTTCTCCTGATCCTTGGTACTACTGTCATTCTTGCTGATAAGCTTTCTTTGATATTCGTACTGCAGCATTTGACAAAATGTCCTACATTTATAATTTATAATGTGGAGTTTGTGTCACTGTTTGTGTATGCAACTGAGAATTGTGCCAAATGGACAACTCCAAAATTCTTCCTGAATTTGGAACCAGCTTTGAAATTGCTATTTGTTTCTGGTTTTGCTATAAGAAAGCTTTTTAACAGGATATTAACAACGGCTTTTAAAACCATGTACAAATTTACAGGTGTGGATGTTTATACTTGTGTGTTGTATGTTCCTAAATTTACAAATATACCTTAAATGCCTTAATGAGGACTGAAAAGAAATTGAGATTAGGTTTTTACCTTCTGTGTCAAAGCATTTGCTCTGGATGTAACTGAAGGACATACCTAGCACCTGTTGTGACACTGAGACTTTGTGAAACAAAACTTGCAATTCATAATGTATATACTTGAAATACCACAAAGATTTCTGTGGTGGTTTCCTGCCAGATAAAAGCATTCCCCAGTCAGAGCTTCAATGAAATGCAGTGCAAATGCAAACCACATGGCCCATACAGCAGGAAGTGGAATAGGCTTTTGTGGCTGCATGGTTTTACTCCAGGATGGTTAATATGTCCAAGGAAGGCAGTGGTTTTACCAAATCACAAGTGAAATATTTGGCATATCACCAATTTGAGTGGAGCCTCCAACAAAACTCTCCAGGTTTAACTGCAGTTTGACTTAGCTTTGTTATCAAGAGCTTTAAAAACTTAAAATAAACCTTTGTAGACTTCTAAGATTCTGATTAATCAGGAGATTCTGATAAATCTTCTGCAGCATGGATTGCAATGCATCTGTGTGTGATTGAGTCCTGTAACCATAGCAATTCCCTTGTCACCTGTGCAGGAGAGGCCCTGAGAGGGAAGATCACAGTCCGCAAGAACAGGAAGGATCCGCGCTCCCTCTTCATCACCCTCTCCCTGAAGGACACACAGCAGACCTACAGCCTGCAGTGAAAGCTGGGATTCTGGCAGGTGTTCCATTCAGATCCTGCGTTTGACTGCTGATAACTGCTCTGAAATATCCAAAAACCTCTTGGGTTTGTGTGTGTGCACACACGAGAGGATGGAAAGTTACCTGGAGTTGGGATTTATGACAAAATCAGATTCTGCTGCTTCATGTGATGTGAGGAAAGCAAGACAGATGGGTTTGGGTTACCTGAGACTGCTAGGTGAGAAAAATGAGCTTAAAGTCTTGCTGTGAGGAGCAGTAAATATGATCTCTCAATAATGTTTTATTCTTCCACTGGCAAAACCCTTGTATAGTATTTTTTTATGAAAGAAGCAGATAAATCATGTGTCAGTGCACCTCAACAGTAGCTAGAAAATCCCAATGGGAGCAATTTTGGAATTCCAACTGCAAGATTGCAGCAACAAAGTCGGTATTTTTATTACACTTGTGCAATTTAAAAGTTGTACACATTTCAGTTACATTTGTCTAAATAAATGAACCCAGTGTGATATATAATGCAGTTGCTGTTTTCCTTGTGTTCTGTGTAATTGGAAATTCTGTCCACCCTGTGATGGCTCATTTATTTGTGCCTACAGTTTGTTCTGTACTAACCTGTTGGGGCACAGGGGGATGGAAATGTGTATTTTGGCAGCTTTAGGGAAAATACAATAAAAAAGTAGCAGTTGCTGGGAGGGTGGGTTTGGTTTGGCAGTCAGGAGTTGCCTGTTCAAGGCAAAGGGGAGGAATGTGCTTTTAAATACTCATTTTCATTCCTTTTAGAGTCCTGAGTTTAGGTACCTCAATATATGCACACAGTTTATCAATTCTACCTATTTTCAGGATAGGCTTTACTATAAAAAAAAAGTAATAAAGATGAAACAATTGCACACACATAAAAATCAAAGATTCTAGTTTTATTTCCAAGTATCTGGACAAGTGTGAATGCTCTATGGAGATAAACACATGTGATCTCAGTGAGCTGCTAACATTTTTCTAGCTTGGTGATATATATCCATTTTGGATGCTCTTGTTCAGGGCCCCTCCAATTTAAATTCTTTTTATACTTCTGCAGACTTTGTGTTTGGGTAAATGTTGCATAGAAGGCAAGAAGGGAAGAAAAAGAATGCAGAGGGAGAGCAGTGCAAAACCAGGTTGAGAGTTTGTGTAGCCTTTGGAAGCAGGGCTGAAAATGAAAATAATCAAAGGTTGAAAATGTGTAAATGAAAAAGGTAAATGCTATTGTAAAATAAATAAATCTAAACTAAATTAAAAAAAAAAAAAAACCAAACCAAAACTCTGCCAAGAACAGAGGATTTGGTATCATTTAACCAGAAGGAAAATGTTCTGAAAAAACTTTTAATCAGTGTAAAGCCTGAGGAGAGTTATTTGATAAAAGCATTGTAGTTCCAAGGAACTTAATTATCTGATGGTAAAACCCAGTTGTAGTTGTGGAAAAGCTGTTTGTCAGTCATTGGTGCATCAAATTTTTCAAGTATTTTTTGACAGTTGGGATAGTCACAACTTCAGACCCAAATTTATTACTTCAGTGTTTGCTCCTGTATTCAGAACAGAAAGAAAAAAGTAAATTGTAGAGACCCTGAATTTCACTTACCATCTGACAGCATTTATATGTTACATCAGCTCGTACAAATTCACCTCACAGAATTTATTTTCTTAACAGCAGCATTTTATGTGACAGAATATTTACTTTTTCCTAAGAAATACCAAAATTATATATCCTATAGGTTAGCTCTCTCTAACTTTTAAATTCAGATGTGGTATTTATTTACCTGCCTCTCTTAGAGGTTTCTTTTCTCCTGTTTCTTCTCTCTCCTTCCCTGGTGCTGGTATAGACAGATGCAGTTTTTAATGTAGAAACAAACCCCACTGGTTTATAAGTTGTACCTACTCTCCATAAATTATAAATTTAATTATTTTTTTTATAAATTCTGTCTGCTGTCCACTATTCATTCCTCACCCCTTGATTCTTGTCTGCCATGATACACAGAGCTCTTTGCTGCTGGCTCCTTTCCAGAGCATCTCTCTCGTCCCCAGCCTTTGGTTTTTCTCCTTCTCTGGGTTTTTGTTTGTTTTCATCTTGTTTGAACTTCTACCATGCCCTGGCAGCATTCCCTTATTTCTGATGACCAGATCTGTCCCCAGTGCTAGGCTGCTCCTCTTCTCCTGATCCTTTTCTCTGAAATGTTGGATGTGCATCTTATTCTTGAGAGGTGCAACAACCCCTGCACAAATCTAATCTTTGTCTCAGCATCCTGAGCTGCCCAGAGAGTGTTTGATTTGCAGGCACAGCAGAAATGGGATGCAGATGCAACAAGGCAGAGACAGACAAAGGGTTGTCACAGGCCTTGAAATGTGTGAGGAAGTTGTTGTTGCTAATGGAGAGCTGCTAAAGCGCGTCAGAAAATCTGATTGGGTCTGTGATGCGTGTCTAGGAGGATAGAAAAAATTAATACAGAGATTGGTAATTTCAGGTGAGTTGTCAGATGCGTGAAGAAATACAAGATGGGATTATGATAACTTCCTTAATGTGTAATTTCCTGCATAAACAAAGCCTTTTCTTTGAAATCAGAGTATTTGGGACCCTTAATTCACTTTGTAAATTCATTTTGTGAAGCTTGCACACAATAAAGGACAAACAAATACATGGGGATAGCAGTGTGTATTGTTTTCCAAGAGATTAAAAGTTTGCCTGCTCCAAATTGCAGGTGGCAACTGCAAATTTAGTGGGAAAGTGTCTTCATTGGCAAAGCCAGGGAACCTGCAGAGTAGGTATTAGCAGTGTCATGTAAGTCTGTATATGTGAATGTTCTGGGGGGCTTTTTGGGGTTTTTTTTTTTTTTTTCCCAAGTATGTTTGTGCCATGCTTAATAATGAAGTCCAGCAGTTCTGAAGAACATTGCAAGGATGGAAGTTTTTAATGTTTAATCCCATAATTAACCTTTTCCTCAAGGAGTGTTCTTAACCAGCAGTTATCAATCTCTATTCATGCTGAAGTGATTTACATTATACTTAGCCCAAAGTCAGAGGAGTTAAGATTGACTAGTGATTCATAAAAGTTCTGTTCATATTCAGATAAAAAGTGAAGGTTGGCCTGCCTTCTTCTTGCCAATCTGTGCCCAGTCTGAGTGCTTGAAGATAAATAACCCACCTGAAAATAGTATGGATTCTCACACCTCTGCTGCTTATTTAGATGTTAATGATATGTTGGTTTGTTTTTTTTTTTCTTTAATCTTGTCTTCTGCGGTGCTTTTAAATGTTTAGCTAAGCTGTAAAATTATCTTGCTGCTTCTACCCATCAGAGAGCAGCTGAGCAAGACTGACAAACTTGGAAGCTTCTGGTCCTTGGTTACTGAATGGCTCTTCAGTGAGCACCATGCTGGGGTCTCTTAATAGGATTTTTGTGAGTACACCTCAGTTTGACCTTCTAAATTCTGTCCTGTGGGGTGTGCTGTAATGAGACAGACCCAGTTCTGTGATCCAGAGAACAGCAAAGCCTCCATTTCAAATAAAGCTCTGCAGAGGATTCGGAGAGCTGGTTTGGGAGGTGTAGCTTCTGACTAAAAATGTAGGCTGCTAGTGAGGTTTGAAGTTTTATTGCAAGGATGTGTCTCTGCTCCCTGTTTAATAGTGCCTGAAGTTCCCTGTAGGAATGACTCTTAGCATTTGCTGTCCCTGGTTTAAATTATCTGAAGGGAAAATTGCAGAAGTGTGTCTTCCCCGAGGTTTTTGGGATGACCCAGCCTGGCTATGGCTGGCTGGAAGAGGCAGGAGGGGCAGTGGGAGCATCAAGAGCAGAAAGAAGGGCTTGTGTGAGGATTAAAGTGATGATTTGATTTTTAGAAACCAGGTTTAGAGGTACAATTTGCTACTACTTTCACTATATTGATTAATGTCTTGGATTGATGATATGATAATCCTTTATCCCCTATCGTTGGCTTATATTAACTGCAAAATAACGGCATTTAGGAGTTTTTAAAGGTAACCAAAAATGAAGTAATGGACATACATCTGAATATACATACTTTGAAAGAAATGGCAAAGAGATTTTTCATTATTTTGTTTATCCAGGCATTGGCAAATGTTAATGCTGGTGAAGTAGTGACATCTAATTGAAAGACAAATATCATATTACATGGAAAGGCAAGGGAAATTAGAGGGAAAAGCTGGCTTTTAATGTTGTGAGCACTGCAGACAAATTTGCAGAAGGACTTCTGTGATTAAATAGGTATAGAAAACATCCAGGTTGAGTTGCTTTTATATGATTCGACAGACACCTGAAGATGGTTCACTTTTCTAAGTTTTCTTAGAAATCTGTTGTGCTAATTCCCATATATCAAAATAAAATTTAATTTCCCTTTCTGAATTGGAAGGCTGTTACTCAGTTTCTTTGAATTACTAATTACTCCAGTTTCCAGCACTTTCTGAACTCCTCCATGGTAAATGAAAAGGACCCATCCCATGGAAAAACTACCATGAAACCATCAATTTCTGGATTTATAACATTTATCTTGCTGTTCCTGTGACAATTAACCAAAGTAAAATAAAAGACTCTTAATGACAGCGATAACAAATTAAAGAGGGATAAAGCTTACTCAACACATTAATTCTATTTTCCACTTGGGTACAACTCAAAACATCAGTGCAAAGAGAGTGAGAGCAAATCTGTCCCATGGAAAGCAAACTGGCTGGAGTTAGCCTTTCACAAGTAAGAACTACAACCCAAATAAAATTATTCTCCTTGGATCCAGTTGGCAGATGCTAAAATAATCCCCCTTTCACATTATTTATTATTATTTTGTTTTCTTCCAAGGAGAGCTGGGTAAAACTGGGGATACCCATTTTTTCTGAGGTTTGCCACTGGAGCAGGTGATATTCATAGACTAGAATTTAAAAATAAATGAATAAAAATATACTCACATATATGTAAAATTGACACAGTTCATCCAGTGTTGTCCAAAATTAATACACATTTGCTTCACTCTTTAGAACCATCACTCTCTAGTACCTCTGCTTGCTGTATTTTTCATTATTAATTCAATCCTGCTAAGAATTTTAGCTTTTGCTTCTGTTTCCCTGGGTGTTGCAGAATGCCTGGATGGGAGAAAGAGCTCTGGGGTGGCAGGAGAGACAAGTGAGCTGCTGGGAGACACAGCAGAAGACCAAAGGTCCTGGGTGGCACAAGGAGCTCCCTTGAAGGAGTGTTGATCCACTTTGGGTAATGATGGCTTAGGTAATTAAGCCTGAAATACAAGTAGGATTCAGTGAGTAGAATTGAATTTTGATTTAACCTTCTGATGGGTTATGCAAAGAGAGGAGCACTGAAAAGAGGGAATTTCTGAATAATATTGACTCCTGTCACAGCACTGGACATTCTTGGAGCAAAGGCTACTCAGCTGGAAAATTGGATATGAGGAGGAGGAGGAGGACTTCTCTGGGACTCAGATGTTCAACTGTGCTTGTTGGGATTTAATGCAAAGCCTTGCACTGAGGAGAAAAAGCAGCACAAAGTTGGGGGTTTTGCCTTGTGTTGTACATGCAGTGATGCTAATTTTGGGAGCATTTAGAACATTCCCAGCTCTTGTGTTAGTGCAGACCCCAGAATGGATTTAGCCTGGAGAAGATCAGATGCTGTGTGGTGTCCCCAGAGGCAGAGATGATGCTCTTAAAATTGGTTTGCAGCGATTTTGGGCACCTTTAGGGCACCAGGTGACAGTGACCTGGGCTGAGAAGCCTGGCTAGGGATGGGTGCTGTTAAAAAGATCCCCAAACTTTTTAATTTCTCCCCTGGAGCAAACCAATGACCATTGCAAATGGCAGCAAACTGGGGCAGGGAACACTCTGAGGGAAATGAAGGAGAGGGGTTTGGTTAACCAAGGAAGGCTAATGTCAGAAACAGAGGATGTTGAGGTAAAAATGACAACCTCCTTCTGTAACTGTCAAACTATTCAGCTCTGATCAAAATTTTCTGAAGTGACTAGGGATTTTAATTTTCTTTTTTGTTGCTCTGGTGAAACTGAGATTTATCTTTTTGCAAAGGTTTGCCTTTCCAAATAATACAAGCTCCTCAAAAACCTGAAGGCAAGCAACTTTGTAATGCCTTAAGTAAAAGATAAAGATTGTTTTCTCTAAAACAGACTTTCTGAATGAATTTCTTCAGATCTATGATTTAATATGTAAAATTAAATGTCATGCTTTTTCTCCTCTTCCTATGTTAATAAAAGCCCCAAAAGCAGATGACATGGGCTATAAGGCAGGGAGTAAAATATTTGCATGGTTTTCAGATAGCCTTTTACTTCCTTATTTTGGTCAACTCTTAACTTAAAACCTAAATGCGATGTCTGGCTAAGGAATTCACCATGGAGTTAGGGTTGTGGTTGAGCCCATCCCTTAATGGAATTTTGTGGTTTTCACACAGACCTGTTTTTCTGAATCAGATGTTTCATGCGTGACTTATTCATCCATGTGACAGTTAATTACTTGTGAAGTAATTGAGACATTACTGAAGGAAGTGGGTTAGAGAGCTGTCAGCAGGAAAACCTCCACAAAATCAATATCAGAACATCATCTGGCACAGGCTGGCCAGAAAAGTTGAGGATACCCCATCCCTGGCAGTGCCCAAGGCCAGGTTGGATGGGGCTTGGAGCAGCCTGGGACAGTTGTTAGTGTCCCTGACAGGGGTGTTGGAACAAGATTAGCTTTAGGGTTCCTTCCAGAGCAAACAATCCCATAATTCTGTGACCCTGTAGTCTATTTTGTAGCTGCCACCTGAAAACTTTGCTTCAGTCAGTGGAATAAGCAAGCAGTGGCTGAGCTGTCACCACATTCCCACCATTTCTCTGCTCACATGGGTTTATTCCCAGCAAGAAATTGTCATGATGGTCTACAGAGCTGGGGAAAGATTTTCAATGAACTTCTGGGGGAGTTTATCAGGTTTTTGATAAAAGGTTACTTTTTGATATGCCTGCCAGGATATGGCTGCTTTTCCTGATTTCTGCCATTGCTCCTCTGGGACCACTCTGTGCTTGGATGTTTTTAATAAACTCCTGTGTTTGTACCTCCTGTTGCAGCACTGAGAGCAAAACGAAGCCATTCCCATCAGCCCAGCTAATCTATTACCAACAAACCTTGTTTTCAGCAGGTCATTGCTAGTCAACCTGCTCTTTAGGACATCCTGTTGTTGCTGGCTGCATTTTTAAACCACTGAAGTGTGCTGATCCTGTGGAAGAGGAGAAATCCATCTTTTCTCCCCATCTGCATTCAGGTTTGGTATGTGCAGCTGTTGTTGTCTGGGGAGGAGGGGAAGTGGTGCAGCACCAAACTTGGATTTGTCTGACAAAAAAAAAGAAAAGGTGCACTAAGAAACACTTCAGTCTCTGCAAAGGTGGTGTGGTGAGGAACCAGAGAGGCTGGGGACTGGGTAGATCTATCATGTGCTTTTTTTCGCATTAAATATTTTAAATACAGGGTCTCTTACCAGACTGCCTCACCTCTACCTGTCTTCCCTAAAGAATAAAAACATAGATGGAGTTAGTCAAGGGTCATTTACCATTTCTCCAGAGATGAAGCTGAAAGGAGGAGAGGGATGAATAATCCTAGCTGGTAACAAGAGTGTAGGTGACAGGGAAAGTTTATAAAAGGCAATAAAATACCTACCTACAACTTGGTAATTACCTGAAGCTAGAGCAGAGTGTGGTTTAAGAAAACATCACCAGTTCCTGTTCCATTTTCCTGTGCTTCACAGGAGCCTCTGCATGTCATATTTCTCTTTCCTCCTCCCTCCCTGCAGCAGCTCACACTGTGAAGCTATTTTTTATGCTCAGTAGCATGGAAACAGAAGGGAGAGAGATGAGCTCTCACCTGGAGGATTTCTGGGGGGTTATGCATGGATCTGATGAAGGGAGATGGTGCAGGTGACATTTTATCTTCCTGCAGCACATTGCAGGGACCATGGCTTGCTTCCCTGTGATTGTGTGGGATGTGAGAGGGATAAACACACCACAGGTGTCAACACCATGTTGCTGTGGGTGTTAACACCATTCTGGCTCCACACAGGAGATTTCCAGCCTTGTATGTTCAGTGGAAATCACCCCAAAAGTAAATCCCGAGCATGCAATGTCCCTCTTCCTCTTACCTGGGACTGTCCAAGGGATGCCATATGTTCAACTCCTCCTGCATGTCTTATCTAAAGCTGAGTTTTGAAGCACTTTGTGGTGGCCTTGCTAGCCCAAAAAACAGAGTGAGGAGGTTCTGGATCAGTCCTGTTTGAGCACTGCTGACTGCCAGCTGGTAGCAGGAGCTGCTGCTGGTTTTCAGATCGTCACTGCAGAAGGAGCAGTTCTGTTTTGCAGACCTTATTACTGCTTCTCCTGGCAGTGTACATTCATTTCCCACCTGGGTCTGGGGTTTTTGTTTCTTTCCCTGCTACCAAATTGGGGTTGACTCAATCAAAATTGAAGTGTCTGTGTGCTCCTTCACTTTCTTGGGAGTTCTGTGCTTTTCCCCAGCATCAGTGCTCTGTGTACTTGGAATTTACTTCTCTGCCTGCTACAGCTGACTTGTTTTCTCTGTGCCTGAAGAGTAACCACTAATAATTGTCAATCCCAGCAGAAAGCTGGAGAAAGGAACATATGGCCAAGTTCTGTGGAATTCTCCAGGCTAAAGGCTCCAGACATCAAAATCAATTTAATTTGTCTGTCTAAATGTTATTGCTCAAAGTTGAGTAATGATGTGTTGCTTGAAGGTGAGCAAATTGGGAAGAAAGAGGCAGGAGCTATCCTCTGGATCTTAGATATCTCTGTGTTGTCAGTTTTGTAACAATTCCTGTAAAGCAATGAAAAATTTCCCCTGACAGAGGAGAAACTAGAGTGCTGTAATCCAAAAAGTTCCAGTGCTGCAATAAGGACACCTGGAGATGCTCAGATGCCAAGTTTCAGCAAAGTCCTAAATGTCCAGCCTCCAACAAAGAAGAATTTTATGAGTTTTTCTTTTTTTCCTTAAAAACCATGCAAAGTGGACTGGAAGTAATCTTAACCCTGACATCATATCTTGTCAAGGAACAACAGTGTATTAAATTACTCTTTTTAGTTGGAACATTTATGCAAATGTTAGGAGTATCTCCCATGAAAATAACTGGAAGTTTGGGTTAAAGTATCACCACCACTTTAAAGAGGATTAGATATAAAACTTTCTGCTTATGAATGTTTTGGATTAAATCAGTCACCATATTGCACGCCAAGCCAATGGTACCTGTCAAACATGTCTCCAAGCAAGATTTTTCTAACTTTAGAATAAAATCATACAGAAAAAGTAAACCTCATAAGGTATAGCTTTAGTGAAAGGAAGAGTGCAATAACAAGGGCAATCATACCGATGAAATATGAGAATTAGGCTTCAAATATGTGAGTTTTGAGTTATATTTTAGTATGATTAAATAATATGCAAACGGCTAGTTGCAGTGGGTGGTGCTACCATCCCCCCAAGCCCCAGTAAACTGATTTGCTTATAAATCTGCTAAGTTCAAACTAAAAATATAAACTTAGTTTTCTGGCTCGTGTATTTTAAAAAGACAAATATCTAAAATAATTAATTTAGAGGGAGAGCTTTTTTCTGTGATTTAAAGTTTCATTGTAAAGCTTTGTTTGGAATCAGGATGGATTTTTTTTAATTTCTAAGGCGGGTAGGCATCTAACTTAGCACTGTTTGATTCTAACCCCACTTGAAAGTCCTTAAATGCTTTAGAAGTTGTATTTAATTTTGTGTTTGTAGGTAGGGATGTGTAACTGTCTCAGGACATATTTCAGGGAAAGAGGGAATGGGAAATGTGGATAAACAAACAAAAGTAGAGACCTGGAAAAGCTGAACACTAAGGAAGCAAGAAATAGGCTGGGGCTGTTATTTTAGGGTAGGGAAGAGCAAGGGACATGAATCTTTGCATATGACTTAAAAAAAAACCCAAACCAACCATAAAAATTATTACAAATCCACGAAACTTTGAGTGCCTGTTTTGAGGTGGTTTGGATGGAGAAATCTTGCTTTCTGCATGTCTCTTGCTTTTGCATAGAAGTCTCTCGGGTCAAAGAGCCACACTTTTTATTTTTGCACCTCTTACTATGTCCCTGAGAATAGGAGTGAGCTGAGAACCTTGATAAGAAAATTAACTTGACGCTGAAGTCAGAGCTCAGTTTCCTATTATCTTCAGAAATGCATCACCTTGAATTTTTCATACGGCCAAGTATGTTTGGAACTCAGTGTGGAAACCACACAGAATTTCAGCAAATGAAGCATAGGAGTTAACAAAGTGACCATTTAAACAACGATTCTCATACCTTGGGAGAACAGTGTCATTCTAATTACATGGAAATTTGTGCTCAAGGGAATGCTTAAACCTGATTTCAGACAGAAACTGGTAGAGCCTTACTTGCTTTTACATTTTTTAAGCAATTCAATGTATTTTCTTCAAACCCAATACCCTAAGTGGAATGCACAGATCATCTGAGGACATTTAAGTATTTTTTTTAGGGTGAATAATGTTGGAGTTGTGTCTCCAGAATTAAAGTGGAAAGGATGCTGCAGGTCAGGTGTAGCTCAGCACGAGCAGAGGAGCACTGAGGGATCACAGGGATGGCTCTGTGCTCAGGGAGCTGCAGAAGCTGTGGGATTGTGGAGCTCTGGCAAACAGCTGAGGAGGCGGTAAGAGACACAGATTCTGTGCTGAGATGATGCTACAGCCCCTGGGAGCCCTGTGACAGTGTAATGGAGCTGACAAGTGGCTGTGGATGTGTCCCTGTCTCCTGCTCCTCAGGGATGCTCCTGGCATTCCCAGCACTCTCCGAGGTGAGGCTCAGACACCAGGATTGGGGATCTCCCTGGATTCACACCCACACTCTGCTGGGGAAGTTTCCACCAGGATATTCCCACAGAGCTGTTCCAGTTGTGCTGAGATCACTTGAATTCAGGAGGGGGAGTCATTACTGATGTCCTCAGGGAGAGAAGCTGTTGCTCAAACTCTGCCCTGAGCATTTATCCTGCAGCCAGAATAATGTTAGATTTAACTTCTGACCTGAAAAGTTCACTGCCCATGGATGTCCTACAAACCACTCACTGATTTAGCCTTACATCCCAGGGCTGGGCTGGCTAATCAACCCTGAACAGAGGGGTTTCTTCAACTGGCATTTTGCAAGGTGAAGGGTGGGATTTTTCCACGCTGACAGAGGGATCACAGTTTTGTTATCTCTGTGTACCCAATTCACTGTGGGATTGAGTGAATCAGGGATTTCACCTTTCACAGTGAAAGAGGGAAAAAAAATAATGTGGATGTCTCTTGTTTAAACAAACCTAAAACTTCCTATGAACAACCACAGAAAAAGTTTAAGGCTTTTTTTTTTTTTGCTCCCAATCAGAATCCAAATGACTGTCGTGACTTGCCTTGTGAAACACTGAAATAGTTACATTGCTATGTTTATTGTGCTTTTTTGGCACAATAAATGTGCCAGTTAAATGGACTGGCTATCTGCTAGAATCTGCTCTGTGGGGTGAGTGCTTGTGGTGTCCTCCCAGGGAATCTGCTTAGAAAATCAGCTTTCTCTCGTTTTGTGAGAAATGTGATGTTACCTTTCCAAATTCCTGATCAGTTTAAACCTTAATGTGCTATTTTCACATGGTAACAAGTGGATAACATACCGCATTTTGGAGAGCTGCTCTTTTCAGGCAGTGTTGTTTCGAGTGCTAATTTCTATTAATATTGAAATTTGGCTGAGTTGGTGCTTGATGGCTCAACACTGAGTTAGTGTGGCAAGAAACATTTTGTGTATTTGTTCAGTTAGAAGAAACTACTACTCTTAATCCAGCTTTGAGCACCACTAGGTCAAAAAGTGGTGCAATTTTGTCTGAAGAGAGGAAGCATTACGTTTAGTGACTGGCCTAGGCTAAGTCTGGGATTTAGTGTGGCACCGGAAAAAAAATCCTTGACTTGATTGCTTATGGGTAAATAATGGAACTCTATTTAGAGTTCTACACAACATCTATTTATATTTTTTTTCATTAAATATATGCTTTTTTTTTTTTTAATGCTCTGTTCTATTGCAAAGTGAAAGTTCAAAGCTGTGGTTATTATGTCCTATATTGGGATTATTCCCTGTGATTAAGGCAAATGTCTGGACAAATGAAGAAACATGTATATCTGGGGGAAATTGCTGTTAGGAGCATAAATGCCTGACCGGTGGTGCAGAAATTCCCTCCAGATGCTTCTGCTTTGCCCCCACCTGATCCCCCTTTCTTTTAATTCTGCTATTGACAGTGGTCTCCAGAGAAGAAGTTGAAGCTCTCAGGGAGCTGACTCCTTTCACAATAAGGACAGCAGACTTTAGGAATTATCTGAAAATCCAGGGGCCATCCGGTGAGTTATGTGAGTTAAGGCAATTGGGAAGTGTACAGTAGAGCTAATAAATAACAGGATGAGCCTGAGGCACTCCACAGGATAAAAATAACAGGTAATTATCACTTGAGAGATTTTTACAGTGCCTTCATTATCTGAAAATAATTAACTGAGAGAAGGAAAACATTGCAGCCTGGTAAGGTGAATCTTTGCCTTGAGAAAGGATCTGTGCTCTCTGCGTGGGAAAACTGTTCAGGGGAATCAAGGCTATGCAATATTCTGTAAATAGATAGAATTAAAAGGCAAATGCAAGAAATTGAAGGTTAATTGTCCCTTGGCAAGGTCTGGCTTATTGATATCTGCTTTTTCTGGTGTACAAGTCTAACTGAGCTGAGTGAATACAGTATTGTTCTCGGCCTTGCATTGTGGATTGATACATCACAATGGTCTGAGAGCGTTGCTGGCTGTGAGAAAAGGCATAACCCTTTTTACACACCCATTAACTTCTCCCTGTTCCCCAAAACTGTGATTTCTCTGCAAGATCCCAAAGCCCTGGGTGAGGGCAGGGTTATTCACTGGGCAGAGTGCAAGTGAGATCCACAAGGTGCTTGGCATGGACTGCATGGATGCTTCACAGCTATGGTTTAACGTCTCTAATTGCCTCCAGGCTGATCAATCTCAGCCTGAAGTGGATGTTTAAAGGCATTCCCCGGGCTCCTCATCCTCATCCTTATCCTTGCTTTCCTATCTGCCTTTTCGGGTGAAGGGAGAAAGGAGTGTGAATGGCCATGTGCTGTGGAGAGCTCCAGCCAAAGGGGTTTTCTCTGGATTTACCGGGATTTCCCTGCCACAAAAACAACAGAGAAAAGAGCTGAAGGAGAGGAGAGAAGGAAACCTCCCCTCCCGCGAGGTGCACGGATTGATGCGCTGTGGGAATCGCTTGCCGGGACAAGCTGTGACTCCAGAGGGTGGCAAAGGCAGTGGCGTGGGAGAAACCAGCGGGGAAGAGGGGCAGCTTCTCCCTGCGGCTGCCTCCATCCCTTTTAGGCAAACTTTCCAGCGGGAAGCGAAGAGAAAGATTCGAGATCAATAGCTGCAATGCTCAACTCCGTCATCAAGCAGCCAGGACGGGGGGTTTTAGCGCAGGGATTGAAGCCCCACGGGTGCCTGTGGGCGTGTTTGGGTTTTTTTGGAGAGGTGTCATCGCTTGCTCCTGTCGTGACTTGGCTTGTTTCCACCGAGGCACGGCACGAATGCGGCACAAAGCCAGGAAAATGCCTGGGATGGGGGAACGGGGGGGAGGCAGGGGCACCTTCCCAGCCGGGCATACCCACAGCCTCTGCCGGGCTCAGCTCCGGTTAGCGTGCTTGCCCATCAGCAAACGAGGGGCAGGGAGAGAGGAAAGATGCCCAGCGAGGGGAGAAAAAGAAATCAATCGCTATTTTTCATCTTTGACAAAGTAATTAAGGCTCGCTCGTGCGCTGCACGGGCCGTGGGGAGAGCGGGTTTGTGAACAGCCCTTCCCCATCCCCAGGGCTCCCCAGGGGCACGGAGGGATGTCTTCCCCTCTTTTGGGAATACCGAGACTCCCCTGCCCCGGAACTGCCTCCTTCGCTGCCAGCTCTTCCCTTTGGGATGAAAACTGGGATCCCTCGACGCAGAGCAGTCTCCCGTCGAGGGTGGTGATTCCCCCCGAGGGGCTGTTTGGGGTGAGCTGCAGAGAGGCGCTTTTCCTTAATTCCTGAATTCCTTAATTCCTGAATTCCTTGGCACACCAAGTGTGGCACACCAAGGCAGGGTGGTTCGCCTGCGGGACACGAGTTAGGGAGGGACGGTGAGAAGGAGCTCGGAAAAATCATTCTAACGAATCTTACGGGTGTTATTTGGGGCGCTAAACCCTCGCCAGGGAGGGATTTGGTTTGGTTTTGGAAGGAGCTGTAAATCCGGACTCGGAGTTCGGACCTAGGCAGGGGTTTGCACCCCAAAGGGAGTGTGAGAAGGTGGGGAGCTGGGCTGGACGGCCCCGAGGGCAGCCACGGGCGGGCAGGGCAAGGGAAAATGTTTGAAATGTGTGAAAAGAGAGCCCTTTTCCCCCTGGGTCTCCCTCTCGACCAGGAATGCATCCTCGGCTCCGGAGCTCTGCGAGCCTCCGGCAGTGTCCCTCCGAGATCTTTCCTCCCCAGGGCACAGGGGAAAGAGGGGTGTTCTGCCTCCTCAGGGAGAGAGGAGATCGATTCCCTTTTTCCAGGGGTGAAACTTCGATTTCACGTTTCAGTGCTGATGGAGAAAGCAAAAGTATGGCTTGGCAAAAAAACGCCAAGAGCGAGTTTTCCGATTTTTGAGAAAACAAAATAAGTCAACCCAGTGACTCAAGAAGATATTTCGGGGTCTTCACGGCCAAAATACCTCTTGGACTAGTGCCTTGTCGCTTTTAATTTGGCCGATGCCCGTAGAGGCACTGATGCAACCTGGAGACGTGTAAAAAAAAGCCAATGTGTGCATATCAGAATTATATACATATAACACATTTTTATATACATTAAATGCATACTACCTATACCAAAACAATGGTACAGGTATTATGTATTTAATACATACTATATGATGTGCGAGCTCCTTTTAGGACAAATGCATTATTTTGGTATAGGTATTATGTATTATGTATAGTTATTTTGTATAGGTATTTTATACATTAAATACATTTTTATGGCATAGGTAACCCCCGTGCTTGAAGACGTTGGAAGCAACATCACAACCTAAGGACAGCTGCGTTACAAACGCTCTCCGGAGCGCTGCCGGGAGGCAAAAGCGTTTTTCAGCCGCGAGACTGAGTGATGTTTTGGGCGAAAATGGTTTTTCGCCGTTCTGCTTTGCTGGCCCGCAGCTCCTCGGCGGCCGTGGGGCTGTCAGTGACCCTGAGCTCCAGCTGTCCCCGCAGAGCCGAGGTGTGACCGGAGGCTCCGGGGCAGCAGCCTGCGCGGGAACAAAGCTGCCCTGTCCCTGTCCCTGCCGGGGGTGGCAGCTCCTGGTGGCACCGCGCACCCAGCGGCTCCTGCCAGCGTTTGATTCACTTCTGCCGCTGGAGCAAAAGCTCGTAACCCGTCAAATCAAGGGCGCGGAGGAAAGGCGTGCGGTGCTGGCGAGTTCAGCCCCCTCCTCCCCTCCCTCCCCTCCCCTGCATAGGCGCACTGCTTACTCCGCTCTGCTTACGCTAAACTGTGAAATACTCTCCGGAGAAGCTGACAGCAGCACGGGCTATGCGGATGAGCAGCGCCTCTGACGCTGAAACCACTGGGAAGGTTGCGTAGGGAACATCCCGATTTGCCCGATGCGCTTTTTTTTTTTTTTTCCCCCTCTGGTCAGCGTGAACGAAATTACCTTGTGCTCAACAAATCTTTGAGAAAGCCCCTCGAGTAGCAAATCACACCTGCAAGGGGTGATCAGGTGTGAATCACTTCGTTGCAAAAACGATTCTGAGTTGACACCTGACTTTTAATGACGGATAATTCCCCCCACCTTCCAATCAAACAAAAATGCCTTGGTGGGTGAGGGAAGAAGACCAGCAACTTCAGGGTTGTTGGCGTCATCTTTGCTGCCACTTCACTGCTCTTCAGATAGTTTTGATACAAGAGAAGGTCGCTTTATTGTGTGTATCGTTTGAATTTAGTTGGAGTTAACCCCACGAGGCACAGTAAAAATAGAAGATATAGCGCAATTTGGTGCAACGACACCTCGAAAAAGACAATTTAAATGTATTTGTGTACTTTATACATAGTGAACTTCTCACTCCGTGCATAGGTATGTGGCCAGATACAAACTGGATAATTTTTATATTTTTATTTTTATATCTATGCGTATGAATATATAAAACGATAACGTACACAAACAAGCTATTACAACATCTGATCTGTGCACTGCATAAATGCAGATTTAAAAAAAAAAAAAAAAGGCAGCTGGCTCTTCACTACACAAAGAGGGAGGAGGAAGAGGAGTAGAAATGGAAGGTTTCTCCCCATCTCCCTCCCGCCTTGGGTGCAGTAGTACGTGTTTCTCACATGTTCCCTCTAATTAGCAGCAGCAAAGTTCTGCCGCGCTCGGGCTGGCTCTGCTTTAGTAATCAGCCCCCATATGAGTCACAGGGAACACGCAATGCCACCGCCGCCTGAGTGACAGCCAGCCGCCGCTCCGGCTCCTCGTGTCCCTTTAAAATCCCAAACCAGGGCTAATGATTTATCAACCTCTTATTATCAAGAAAATGTCACACGAAGGGCACCTTGCTATGCACTGACGCAAACCCAGTCTTTCCCAAGGAAGTATAGAAAGCTTTGCTCTGAACCGGGCAAAATCCACTCCGCCAAGTGCCCGTACTGCTGTTTTTACCTCCATCGGCTCCCTCTGTGGCTATTTAAGACATGGTAAGTGCTTGATTTCTTCCCTTCGGTACCCAGAAGGGCTGGAGAAGCGGAGCTGTCCGCGGTGCTGCCGGCGGACGGGGTAGGGATGCTGCGGGGGAGAGGGGAGAGCCCGGGGAACCCCAAAATGCACCCATTTAGTGACCGAGTGCTTGCAGATCTTACCCCTGGTGCCGGGAGAAGGGGGTTAGGATGAAAACTTAGGGATTAGGAGAGAAAACTTGTGGCGGGAAGGGAGTTTTGTGAAACGCTCTGAAAAGAGAAAGAGCGTTTGTAAAACTAACGTTGAACTGATGGAAATGGTGGGGTTTGCCTGCAGGTTGCTTGATGTATAAATGGAAGATACGTTTTAGATTGGAGGGAAAGACAGGTGAGTGTGAGAGTGTCGTCAGTAATCTATTTAATGAATAGAGAATGCTTAAATAAAATTTTTAGCGCTATGTGAGCCGGAAACATAAGGATAAGAATAGGGAAAAGTCACTGTTAGTGGCGTTAATCCCTCTGTGGTAGTGCGGTTAGGTTTTGGGGTTTTTTTGCATTTCGCTGTCTTGCTGACGGGTTTTGAAGCGTGGCAGCCAGCTCAGAAATGTTCACCAGCACTATTTCACTTGTTTTTTAACATCCCCGGCTGCCTACAGGGCAGCTTGTCTCTTGCTCGTATATATTAAAAAAAAAAAAAGTCGATGTGCATTGTTGAATGACAGAAAGGAAATGGGGCGTAAAATTAAAGAATCTTTCTACACTGGTGATAGGGAAAGGAGCATCCTACAGTCGTGATGTGAAATCTAACGAGGTCTGGCGGCGCAGTGCTGTAGAAACACTTATTTAAACTTGAATTACGGGTTTGCAGATGCTGGTGGTGTTTTTTGCTTGAGGTTTGGGTTTTTTTGGGGTCTTTTTTTTGGGGGGGAGGGGACGGGGTGTGGGGTTTTTTTGGGAAAAAACCTCTTTTTTCCCCCCAGAGTATTAATGTTAAATGGGAGGGCGAGCAGACGAGCCGCGTCTCCTCGAAATTCCGCAACACTCCTGGATCCCGATTTTCCGGCGCATGCGTTTTCCTCGCGAGGACAAAAATTCGTAGAACCTCCGCAGTGCCAACACTTTTTTTTTTTTTTTTTTCCCCTCTTCTTCTTCTCCTTTTGGTAAAATATGTGACGTTCTCATTCCAGGATTACGCCGGTCCAAGGGATATGAGCAAGCAGCTAGCCAACAACCCCGAAGCGGTGGCTCCCGGACCCAACGAAGGTGCGGGAATTGTGCGAAGCAGCCCCGAAAATGAGCCGCAAAATGCCCCTCCGCAAACCCCCGCCAGGCTTCCCCGCTCCCTCTCCAACGACAGCAAAACCCTTCCCTCCGAAGAAGCCAAACCAAACGATTTCGAGAGGACCAAAGTGGGGATCTGCAAGCTCAGCAGCACCCCGGCGCAAGCCAACTCCACCCTCCGCGGGGAATCCGTGGAAAGCTTCCCCTGCAAGCCTGGCCCCGGGGCAGGGATCGCCGGGCAAGCTGCTATCCCTCAGTGCAAAATCGCCGCGCTGCAAAGCACGGACGGGGACGCTTCTCTGAGCCTGGGTAAGAGCACGCTGGAGCAAAACAACGCCTGGGTGACCTTGAGCCAGAGCACCGTGGTGTTGGGCACGGATGGCAACACCGCTGTTCTGCCGGGCAGAGTGGAGCGGGTGAGTTGTCTCCTTGCAGGTTTTCTTGCTCCAGCATCACTCAGCACCGATTTGGGGTGCTAGTTGTAAAATCGGGTCGGGATGAGTGGCGGATGGGGCTGTGCGGCCGGGAGGAGGGAAGGAGGAAGGGGAGAGAGGATTTTACATCCAGTGCTGTGCCGCTGGCGAGTGCTAATGATGCGATCCTGGCACAAACGGGCACCCCGTGTAATTCCAGTCGGTTCCCGAGCCGTGCCCGTAGCTGTGTTCCCAACTCATCCGAAATCAGACGTGAAGGGTGCCTTGCCCTTCCCCTGCCAGGCTGGTCCGCCTGCCCCAAGCCCCGGGGACAGCGTGCCTCGGCCCCTGGAACCCAAAACGGGCCAAATAAACCAGCCCAACCCCACAGGAGGTCCCCAGGAGGGGATGCCGCCGGCGGGTGCGAGGCCGGGAAGGTGTCTCTCCCCACGCCCTCCCTGCCCTCCCGCCTGCCCGCATTTCCCCTGGCAGCAGGGTGGTGATGCTGGTAGCTGCTCCCTCGCCAAAAGGGGTTTTCCCTTCGCCGGGATGTGCGGGGAATCGATCCTTGCCCTTCCGAGGGCTCCCAACCCCAGGGGAGGCGATGGGACTTGTCTGCAACGGGGGATCAGCAGACGGGCGACCCACCCCGAGCCGTGATTTAAACCCTATTTCGTGGGGTTTTTTGGCTAAAGGAGAGGCCTGGCAGTGGCGGCGGGGGCTGCACTTGTTCGCCGAAGTGGCTGGTTTCCCATCTCTCTCTCTTCCCCCCTTCCCCTGCTTTTTTCCCCCCTTTTAGGAAGACGATGTGGGGGATGAAAATAAAGCCCGAGGGAACTGGTCCAGCAAGCTGGATTTCATCCTCTCCATGGTGGGTTACGCGGTGGGGCTGGGCAATGTCTGGAGGTTCCCGTACCTGGCCTTTAAGAATGGGGGAGGTATGATGGCTTTTTCCTGTCTCTCTACCTGCAGTACCGTACGGGTCTGAGCCACTCCCTGCCTTTTTGGCGAGGAGAAACACGAGGGAAGCGAGGGCTGGCGGCTTCCTATTGCTGCTCAGCCAGCCCCGGGCCGAGCCGAGGTGCGGGGGCATCTTCAGACCGTCAGACACTTGGTGATACATCTGTCTGGTGCTTTTTGTTTCCTCGTTTGTTTGGTTTGGTTTGGTTTTTTTGTTTAATTTTTTTTTTTTTTTTTTTGATGGTCACCTCTGAAAGCAGGAAAGCCCTGGCGAGGTTTCCTTAAAAGGCAGCGCTTTCCTTAAAAACACCTGCAATTGGCGCTGGCCGGAGAGGGAGGAAAATGAAGAGGCGTGTTGATCCCAGAGGCAGGGCTCCGGAATCCTCATTTACACACAACCGGGGCTGAATCCGCAGTCAGTGGGATGGGGAAAGAGGAGGGAGGAGAGGTTTGTATCCCTGACTTTGTAAAGTCAGGATAGTGACAAGAGGGCTTTGATCCCGACTCCGAACATTCCCTTATTTCGTGAGGTTTCGGGAAGTTGTTTTAAATCTCTCCACGATCCGATTGAAACAATAATCGTTTGAAACAGAATGAATGTCGATCAGCAGAATAGAGGAGAGGAGAAGCTGGAAGAAGGGCTGTGCCCTTAGTGGTTTGAAAGATGAACAAGTTTATTTGCAGGGGTTCTCCTACTAGAGGCTCTCATGGAAAGGGAGAATTTGTGGATGCTGCTGGATTCAAACCCCTGTGAGGGCTACCAGCAGGGAATATTGGTGCTGTGATCATCGAAAACCAGTGTAGAGCCCCTAAGAGTCCTTTTCTGTGAGGGAAGAGACGATTAGAAAGACTTTTTTTTTTTTTTAATTGTGAGCTTTTTTTTTTTTCCTCGTTTCACGCATAAGAACTTCTAAATGGGAGGTGTTAAATACTCACTTAGCATTCCCGAGTATTTGATGTTTGTAGCAAACGCTGGAAATGCAGAAAGTCGCCACCCATCTTCCATCCCTCCCTCCTGCCCCGTCGAGGCTGGGGGCACCGGGAATGCTAACAAACGGGAAGAATTGAACAGAAAAATGTCTTGACTAAGCTGTCCCCAGTGTCGCGGGGTGATTCAGGTTGCTCTCTCTTCTCTCCCCCCCCTGCCCCCCAAGGTGCGTTTCTCATCCCCTATTTGATGATGTTGGCTCTAGCTGGGATCCCCATTTTCTTCCTGGAAGTCTCCCTGGGGCAGTTTGCTAGTCAGGGCCCCGTGTCGGTCTGGAAAGCCATCCCCGCCTTGCAAGGTGAGCGGAGCAGGAGCCGATTTTGGGGAGCATGAGCTGCGCTCCGTCTCTTGCATGGCTTCCGCCGCATGCCGCGGGCGCTCCGGGGGCTCGGCGCAGCTTGCGCGGCCCTAGCTGGCTGTCCTGTCGCTGTCCTTGTCCCCATGCCTGTCGCTGTGCCACAGGAAGCTTTGCAGCCGCCGGGCATCGCTGCTCCTCCGGCCCGGGATTGATGGCGTTTCGCTGTTTTCTCTCTCTGTGTCCGCAGGCTGCGGCATCGCCATGCTGATCATCTCGGTGCTGATAGCCATTTATTACAATATCATCCTGTGCTACACCCTCTTCTACCTGTTCGCCTCCTTCGTGCCCGTGCTGCCCTGGGCTTCCTGCAACAACCCCTGGAACACGCCCGACTGCAAAGATAAAAACAAACTTTTGCTGGGTAAGTCGGGACAGGCTTCTACAATTTTTAATTTTTTTTTTTTTTAATTTTAAATCTGTGGCCCTGGTGGTTTTCCAGAGCTTTCTGCAGCTCAGCTGCGCCCCTGGGAGATGCCAGAGGAGACTGCGGATGCCCGTGGGTGGGAGAGGTTCCCAGCACGGAGGAATTGCCTCTTCCCAAGCCACTTTCAAGTGATCTGTATCTATTGGCACTTCCCTCTACTTTTATTTAATTTTTTCCTCACCAAGGATAAATGAGATTTGTCAATTTAAATGCTAAAAAAAGCCTGACTTCCCCCCCACCCTTTTTTTTTTTCTTTTCTTTTTTTTTTTTTTCCCCTGGAGGAAAACTCTATATAGGGAAGAAAGCCACAGAAAAAAATACCAGAGCTGGCAGCCTCGGTGTCTGCTAAAGGCAAATTATTTGCCTTTAGAGAAGCTTGTCTTTAACGTACAGAAACAGAAAAGTTTTCTGCAAATGGCTAAAAACACACAATGACATGAAAATGGAATAAGTAAACCTTGTAAATGACCTTTTGAAAAAGGTGTCGGCACTTGAACAAAAATTCAAGTAAATGATGTGTGATCTATTGCTTCCTTGTCATTTTACAACCAAACTAAAAAGAAAAAAAAAAAATCTCTACACCTTATTTTCCTGTTCTGCCACCTCGTTTCTTCCCAGATTCCTGCATTATTGGAGACCATCCAAAAATACAAATCAAGAACTCCACTTTCTGTATGAGTGCCTATCCAAACTTAACCATGGTCAACTTCACCAGGGAAGGAAACAAAACATTTGTCAGCGGGAGTGAAGAATACTTCAAGTAAGATCTTTTTTTGTTCCGAGAAGTTCTGTTAATCTTTCTGTAAAATCCACTGGCACAGGCAACAAATTACTGCTTGGAAAACCAGAAATACAGCAGCCAAGGGCAGCAAATGCTGCTCATTTTTTATGCTTAGGAATGATGAGAACTGGATTACTTGTTTTCTGTTCCTGTGGTGCTTAGCACAGCTGGGGTGTTGGCCCATGCCCGGCAGTTTTATCTACTACTGCAATGCAGATAAATAAAATAATACATGGTGAGAATCACTGGAACCTTCTAGAGAAACTACTGAGGACGCTGAAGCAAAACAAAAAAGGAATTTGCACTGAATTACTGCCTTTGGTTGCTGTCATTATTTTTTTCCCCAATTTTTAAAAATTTCTTTTTTTTTCTTCTTATTCTTAGGTACTTTGTATTGAAGATTTCAGCAGGGATTGAATATCCTGGTGAGATTAGATGGCCCTTGGCACTATCTCTTTTCCTAGCTTGGGTGATTGTTTATGCCTCCCTTGCTAAAGGAATCAAGTCATCAGGAAAAGTAAGAACAATATTTGGGAATTGTACACTCACGAGAAAACAGGGTGCTGCTTTAAGGGACTCACACTCTCATTTAAGGTGTGAATTACTGCAAATATTTTCGGTAAATGACTAAGTGTTCATTGAAATGCCTTTTTCCTGTCAGTGTTTTCCTTTCCAGCTAAAACAGAAGCAATTTTGGTTTGACATTTGTTCCCTAACCTTCAATAAATTAAAAATGAGATCTTAAGCTGCACTCAGCAGTGGGATGGCAAAAATGGTACTTTCCAGCCTTCCCTATTTTGTGTGGTGTTCATCAAAATTCTGCAGTCATCTCACATTTCACTGAAATCTGGGAAATTGTGAGGTAAATTAAGATGTCAAGAAACATATTTTAAAATCAGAACTAGACTTTAAAAAAGCTCAACGTGTGAGCAAAATAACTAGGTATTTCCTGGGATAAAGATGGTGGAAATGGAGACATGAATTTTCTAGAGCTGCTGACAAAGTTCCAATTTCAAGCCATCCCTTTGCTTCTAGAAGATGACTTCCCCTGTTGGGAAGTCACTTGGTAATTAAAAGAAAATCCAGAGACTCAGAGTGCCAGAGGAAAGTTGAGATGTTTTTTCCCCCCTCTACCTTATAGGACAGGAAAAAATATTTCATGAAAGGCAAGAGACTGGATAATAATTTGGGTCTGGATGTGGGAATGGATATTTCTCTAAGTGACTCTCCGTGGCCAAGAAAAATCTTGACTCTGATATCAGAGAGAAAAACATTGTCTCCTCAGTTCCAGAGACAGAAATTCTGTATGCAGAGATCAGTTCAGTGTATTGACTGCACAGAAATTCATCAGGGCAATTGGATCAGCCTGGGGTAGTGGAAGGTGTTCCTGCCCATGGCAGGGGTTGGAATGGGATGATCTCTCATGGCCCTTCCAACCCAAACCATGCCATGATATAATTCCAAAATATGATATGATTGTTTTGTTTAACGTGAAAAATATTTGAAATGATTTTGTGTTGAATGTAAAACTTAACTGCCTGTAATCCAACCATTTTATTTGACCACAGAGAGAGCTGTGTTCTAGATAACTATTAAAACATTAAACACACAACCACTGTTGTGTATTTGGACATCACAGTGATTAGGTCTGTCTAGATCACTTCACTGACTTTCCTTTTTTTGAATTTGGACCATAACTACCATCATGGTGATATGTAATTATTAAGAGGTACAGACAGTAATAAAAACTCCTTAGTTTTTTTATTTTTTAGTTAAATACAGAAAAATATAGATGAAAACTACAGAAATTTAAGTGTTATTGAATAGCTCTGCTCCTTTAATTTCCATTGGACTGTGGTAATTCACTCTTGGCAATGCTCAAAAGTGGTATTTTCCTTTAGCTGCAAATTCCTATTGCTCCCCTCCAGATGGAGAGAGGAACCCTCTTCCCCTCTCTCTCTAGAATCCCAACACTTACTGCTGTTGTTATTGATGTTATTGCTGTTTCCAGCAGCAAGAAGAGCTGCAAAAATTCAGATTTCCAGGGAAATAACCCTGTTGTTTCCTTAGTTTATCCCCTGACTTTCTTAGAGCCTGATTAATTGCCTTCTTCAGGCAACAGCGCAGGTCCTACATTTCCCCTCCTCTCTTCTAACCCAAACGAGCCTCTCCAGTAACTTTTCCCTGCTTTGCAGGTTGTGTACTTCACAGCTACCTTCCCCTACGTGGTTCTCATCATCCTGCTCATCAGAGGAGTGACTCTGCCCGGAGCTGGGGATGGCATCTGGTACTTCATCACCCCCAAGTGGGAGAAGCTGATAGATGCCATGGTGGGTTTGCTGCTGCACTCACAGCTGCTGGGGTGAAGAAACCACACTGATCCCTGGGGTTTGCTGCAAGCATTTTCCATGTGCAGAGGCAGTGCTGGCATCTGGGGAGACTTGTTCTTCATCTTATGTGGAGAAAGTGTTATTTAGGGTCACTGGCAGATTAGACATCAGTATCCAATGCAGATTTTCCCTCTAGATTTGCATATTTTTTTTCTGAAGATATTCAAACTGATACATACCAAACAATACAGTTTTTATATTTGTGTCTTCCATATACATCGAGGAATATTATATTTATATTGTCCTTTAATATTGGCTCAACTAGAACAGTGCTGCTTATCAAACAGGCCTGATATACTTCACGGCAGGATTTTGCTTTCAAATATTTACTGGCATCCACTGCTCTAAAGTTAATTTTAAGTCATTAAGTGTTAATCCCCTCACACTAATATTTAACAGTGCCATTGAACTGAAGCTGATGCTGTTTTCTCTCCCACTTAGGTTTGGAAAGATGCTGCCACTCAGATCTTCTTCTCCTTATCTGCAGCATGGGGAGGTCTAATCACTCTCTCTTCATACAACAAATTCCACAATAACTGCTACAGGTGTGTAAGAGTGAAATACATCTGTTTAATAAACAGCTTTGTCTAAAGCCAATTGTCCTTCACCTTGCAGAAATCTGGTTTGTAAGACCCTCCCCTCTTTGTCTTTTTTTCTCATCTTTTCTTCTCTTGCTCTTTTTTTCCTTCTTCTTTTCCCCTCTCTTTTCCTCTCTTCTGTCTCCTTTCCCAGATCAAGACTTCAAAGCCTATGACTTCTAAGTACAGAAACAAAACTCTTTATTTTAAAATGAAATGTGGATTAGGATATTAAAAAGGAATTTCAAAAACGTTCTTTAGTAGCCCTCAAAAATAATTTAATATAATTATCCCAAAATATGGATGAAAATAATAGTGTTGCATATTCAGTAACTCCCACCCAGCAATCCATTGGGATGTATTTTTGAAAATGCTACTCCTGGGCTTTGATTTTTTTGTTGATAAATGAATACATTTAGAATATCAGAGAAGAATAATGGCAGAAGTACCATGCTACCTTTCTGCATTAATTTAAGAATGTTTTGTGGAGTTTGGAAAATGTTAATGAAAATTTTGAAGGGAATATATGGTAATGAAGTATAAAAATGTTAAAGTTCTAATATCAGATACATGCTTTACCTGTGTTAGGGAGGGATATGAGAGGCTAAGTAGGAGTAATTAGAAAAGCTTAGTTACTTCTAATATTTTTAATTTTACAACACAACTTGAACACTGAAATGAAGCATGACTATTTTCTCTTTCAATTTTTACATTCATTACATTTTAATATTGCAATTGCACTTTTCAGTCACACATTAATTTTAAACATAGTTAAAAATCTATAATTGCAGTAAATTTACCCAAATTGACTTCATAATGAGTACCTAAAATATTTCAAACCTATCTAGGTTTTGGAAGAAGATTAACACATGATGATTCTAAACACCACATTGTAATTTCTTTCTGGAGACCCAAAAAATTAACAAAATCATTCCTGTTAAGAGATGTTGGAAATTCTAGAAGTTTGTCAGCTCAGTGAGGTTCTTTGACAGCTTTTCAAGTTTCTCATTCTGTTCCTGACAAACAAATAACAGTAGGAATAAGCAATTCTAGCCAACATAAAACCCCCAAATGCTTAAAACGAGTGACCTGTTTTTTCTTCAGTTGCAGTAGTTATTGGGGAAGTTCTCTGCTCACACATATTGTTAAAAAAATCCTCTTAAGAATGTAATAATTACGAATGGGGTCCACAAGGGCTGGTTCTCTGTCAAGTCACAAATCTTGACATATCCAGCATAGTAAGACACCAAATGCACCTGATGGGTATAAAAGTGTCCCTTTACCAGCATTCCCATAAGATATGTGAGCTCATGAGAGACTCCTGGAATTCATCCACAAGCCCTTGTGTGTGTATCCCAACAAGCTTCCTGTGTTTCCTCTGCAGGGACACCCTGATAGTCACATGCACCAACAGTGCCACCAGCATCTTCGCAGGCTTTGTCATCTTCTCTGTCATTGGCTTCATGGCAAACGAGCTCAAAGTGAATATTGAAGCTGTGGCAGACCAAGGTAGGGCTTTCTGGTGTTTCAGGACTTAGGCAGGCACCTCAGGGTACTTCCAGCTCTGGAACTAATTATAACCTTGATGTTGGAGGTGGGAATGATGGCTGCAAACTGCTGGGGATCAGTGAACCATGTGTAAGCATTTCTGTGCTGGAGAAGGTACCCTGGGAAGGCAAGATTGTAGTTAAAACCTCTTAACCACTTGTTTCATAAGAAAAGGAAGTTGATCCTCATTTTAACTCTCTGTGTAAATGGCTGAGGGAGGGTAGGGTGGGATGGCCTCTTCACATGGTCTAATGGATTATTTGCCTCTCATTTGTCTCTGCTGCTGTTTGTCAAATCCTCTTGAAGGTAAAAGTTATCTCTGGTGGTGGGAATTTTGGATGAGAGGAGGGTGGGAGAAATCTGGTGTGAGAGGTAGATTGAGCTTCTGAAGTGTGGGGAGCATTGAGATACCTCCATGGAGAAGTAAAACATATCTGAAGAACTGGAACATCTTGGTTAATGAAGAGAGATGGTCATAATTGGGGATCTGAAAGGTTTTAATTGATAGAGCTGAGCACCACTATGCCAACTAAATCCCAGCTCTAAGTGCCACTCATCTCTTTTTGCAGCAAAGGAAGAAAAAGCCAAAATGATGATGAAACATAATCTCCCTTCAAGTTTTCAAAACCTTGAATGAAAATGTTAATGGAAATAAGAGGGGGGTTTTCCCTCTTTTTTTTTTCCTTTTATTTTTCTCCAAAAATATTAATCTGAAAAACATAGTATGTTTTGTCAGTTAGAATCTTCTTTTCAGGAAAAGCTCATCTATCTGATCAACAATTAAAAACACCACAGAGGAAAGACAGAACAAGTTCTTTTTGTTCTAATCTCTGATTAAGAACATAAGGCAGTTGAAAAATGTTAGTAATTTAAAATGAAAGGTCATTTGGCTTTTAAAATTTTAACACATGTAAAATATTCGGAGTTTTCCTAGCTTTAATAGACTTTTTTATAGAGTTCATACCAACCTAAGTCTCTAAAGATTGAGGGAATGGGAGCCAACCTCCTTGTGACTGCTGTCCTGTGTTTGGATGCTACCAGGCATGTGTTGTCTAGGAGAGTTATGAGGGGCTGACAGGGAGACATGAGCAGTTTCATCTTCTATAATTTAACTTTTCCAAAAAGTGTGATTAATGGAAACTCCTTATTCTGAGAGTTAAACTTCTACATGCAGGCAGTGAGTGTAAACAGTGCCCTGATCTCCAACAGTCCAGAAGAAATCTTGAATCAAGAGATGAAAGAAGTGTTTGTAAATACAGCAGCAGTTCTACGTGCACCTTGCTATTTCAAAAACTCATTTTTTGCGGCAGTTTTTAAAGGCAGCAGCCTGCTTCAAGTGGGTATCCCTTCAGCTGGGATAAGTAGAGAAGAAGTGCCATCTGCTGTAATGCTGCCACCACATCCCTGCAGCCTTTCTTCCCAGGCAACTCTAGGATATTTTATTATAAAAATATTTTTTCTCTACGGCCAATAGAAACTAAAGCCCACAAATCAATTAAAAAAAAAAAAGTAGAACAGAAAATTCCTGATTTAGGCTTTAACTTATTTCTTGTGCTCTGCATTATTTCAGGTTTTCTGGTGGTTTTTTTAGATTCACTGTAGTTATTACCTTGTGTCTGGTATCAGGTCTGGGCATTTTTTTATGTTCTCTCCTTCTCATTTAACAGTGTGGCAATGAGTTAAAGGTGAATATTTGCATTTCCATTCATCCTTGCAGCACTGAGGGTGTTTGCCATGGGTTGCTCATTGGCAGGGAAGTGACAGGAATTTGGTCACAGAGCAGGACAGGAACATAGCTGCAGTATTCCATTTTTGCCTTTTTTAAAAATTATTTTTAATTTGCATCAGTATGTTGGCATATTTATTGAATATGTATTCTGCTGAGAAAGTCAGAGTGAATGAGTGATTTGAAATTTACAGTGTAAATAGAAATTAATCAGGTAAGGCTAAACTCTGCAATGCTTATATCTTTCTGTAAATAAGAAAGATTGAATCTGATAACCTTTATTTTTCTCATTTCTAGGTCCTGGGATTGCTTTTGTGGTTTACCCAGAAGCCTTAACTAGGCTTCCCCTCTCTCCCTTCTGGGCTATAATATTCTTCTTGATGCTTCTAACCCTTGGATTAGACACAATGGTAAACTGCTTTTGTGTCCCATCCTTTTCCCTTTGCTTTCCCAATTTATTTGCTTGGAAGACCATGCAATTAATTGCTATTTTCCACGTGGGGCAGTGAACCATGAAAAATGGGGAATGAAGTAAGGCCATTAACGCTGAAATCATTTTTGCAGAGCTTTGCCATCTGAGCATTTAACACCTAGGATTGAAAATACCCCCTGATACTGTTTTATATGAACTTGGACCACTTTGTGCACTAAAATGAGCCCTTTGTTTTGTCTCCCAGTTCGCCACCATCGAGACCATCGTGACCTCAGTGTCAGACGAGTTCCCCAAGTACCTGCGGACGCACAAGGCGCTGTTCACCCTCGGCTGCTGCGTGTCCTTCTTCATCATGGGATTCCCTATGATCACTCAGGTAACAGCGCTGAGCCTCACTGTCTGTCCCCAGCCCCCCTCTGGTGGCTGCTTTCCTCCTGCACAAGCTGCAGAAAGTTTAGCTGAATTCTGCTGCAGGTGACACAGGGAGTGTCTGAAAGCCTGACTTTTATTTTTTTTTAAATTTCCTTTTAAAGGATACCCTGACAGATATACGCTTAAAGACTTTGCTGTTCAAATTTTTCTAAGAATCAGGTCTTTAAAAATGTCTCTAGCCAAACAAAGAGTAATATAAATTAAGTATTCAACCCACACTGACAGAGGGCAGCGTTAGATTGGATATTAGGAATAAATTCTTCACTGTGAGGATGGTCAGACCCTGGCACAGGTTTCCCAGAGAAGCTGTGGATGCCCTGTCCCTGGAAGTGTCCAAGGCCAGGTTGGACAGAGCTTTAAACAACCTGGGACAGTGGGAGGTGTCCCTGCTCATTTGGAATGAAATAATCTTTAATGTTCCTTCCAGCCGGACCCAATCTATGAACTAAGGAAAGAAAACCCAATTTTGAATGTCATAGAAACATGCACATCTGTTTTGGGTGCCTTTCCTCTGAGATCAGACATATTCTGACAGTCTTGGCAAACTGTGAGGTTAACACTAAAATTCCCATTTATCATTGATAACCTTCAGTATCTTTTCTCCACTACTATCTCCAGCATTTTCAATTCAACTCTCAGTAATTTGAAGATGAGATGCACAGAATCTTAATATTTTATCCATCCTTTCCCCCCTTTTTTCTTCCTTTTCTTCCCCCTTCCCTCATCACTACCAGCCCAACTCTGCTGTTGCAAAGGATGGATCCAGGATGGATTCAGTCCTTCCTTCACCTGAATTAAGCTGCTTAACTCCATCATGGAGAAAGACCATGATATCCTTTCCAAACAGATGAACTGTACTCATTGTTGTGTTCTGGCATCAGTGGTGATTTTACTTTTGATTCAGTATTGAATGGTTAGAGACACTGCAGGTGGAAGGTCTGATGAGAGTTCAGTCCTTAGTTAAAAGGACTGAATTCAAGCTGTCTCAGCCACCAGAATCAGGTGTGCCCTCTGCTTTTTTTGTGTTGGATTTGATACTCACTGATCCAGAAAGAAGCTGTAGTGCAACACAACCTTGTGTCCAGTCAGTGTTTAGATGCTTCCCTGAGCCCTGTTCCTCTCCTCTCTGCCTGCCTCAGTGCCACCAGTAATCTTTTCTGTGTCTTTCCTCAGGGTGGAATGTATATGTTGCAGCTTGTGGACACCTATGCAGCCTCCTACTCTCTTGTCATTATTGCCATCTTTGAGCTGGTGGGAGTTTCCTACATCTATGGTAAGAAAAAGCAATGTTCTTGGACAGCCTACATCAAAGCAACGTTTTAGCATATGATAGAGTGAAATCCTGCAGGAAAGGAGTAATTTTTCTTTTAAATAAAGAGCCCCAAAATTCTCTTATTTGGGACAAAAGCATGGCAGGGCTTCAGGATACCTTTAAAGGCATGTATTCAAAAGACTTTCCTACAACCTCAAGCTATTTTCCACTAAAGACAAGAGTATGAGAACTGACCAAACTTTTGGTGACACTTCTCCAGGGCTGCTTTTGTGCTCCAGCAGTTTTAGGGTCAGAGACCTCCTGAGCCATCAGAGGCACCTCTGCATTTGCAGTGGGTGACCCTGGCTGGATGCCAGAGCTGCTCTGTCAGTGCCATCTGCACCTGGACAGGGGAGAAAAGACAGAGCAAAGCTTCATGGGTTGAGATAAGAACAGGGACAGATCACTCAGCAATGGGCAAAACAGGCTGGAATGAGAGATATTAATAGCATTTATTACTACTACTACTACTACTACTTATTATTATTATTATTATGCAAAACCAGAGCAGGATAATGAGATATACAATACATCTTAAAAGCACCTTACCCCCATCCCTCCCATAAACCAACAGGTTTGTTGTTCAGGACATATTGCTGCTGCTGCTGCTGCTGCTCAGGGAGAGGATTCCATAACATAGACTCAAGACTGTGCAGCTACTCAGAGTAATTAATTATCCACAGGGGTAACACCAGTTACACAGATCCATGTTGATGTACATCAAATTGTTAGGAAGATCCTCAGTCAGTACAAAACACTGTAATTACCATGATGCTGCTGCAGTTACAATTGATACCAGCTGGTGATGTGCTCCCAAACTTGCCCCTAACTGAATCTGAAAATGTGAAATCTCCCCACATATTAGATGATAAATTGATGCCTGCAGTGTAAGGCTGTTTCTGCTATTGCTGTGGACAGGAATGAATGATATATTCATATCAGCTAGGCCTAAAAATCCAACATGCTCTGCTGAAGGTGCTGCTGTAGCCACATGACTTGGCTTCTGGTGCTTTTCACCAAATCCTTACATCTGCCTGTGTTGTGGAGTCTGCTCTGCAACATCAGTGCTTTAAAAGATTCAAATCATGCAGAATTTGGTGCTCTTGCTTGAGAAATAAATGTTATAGATGAGACAGGGGATCTGCCCTTCCTTGTTCTCTCCAATTTCATGGAAATACAGCAGAGTATTTTGCCTCCACTGACATCCAGTTCAGTGACTAAGCCTGGAGAGATTGGTTGCTAAGTCAGATATGACCTGGTAAGGAAATGTTACAGAATATGATGGAAAAATTCAAAATACAGAGAGAAAAAGTTGATTTAGGCCAGTCCTATTTTGGTTGATCAAAATTCTTGGCTTTTTTAATGTCCCTGGAATATAACTAATTGAATTAGAGTTGGTTTAGAAGTGAAATGGAATCCAGCTTCTCTAAAATCAATACAATTTCAAAAGAGCTGATGAGTGGGGTGGCTAAAGACGAGTGTAAGAGTTTTTGGGGAATTTTTTTGCCTTCCTTGTCCTCCTCAGTTTGCTGACAGCATGCCTGAACAATATTATATTGAATGTTTCCACTCTTCCTGGCCACCAGCATTGACAGCACATCCTGGTCTGTGCCAAGGATTGCTCCTGTTCAAGCCATTGTTATATCAGAGTGCAAGATAAAAGTTCTGTGCTTAAAATAGCTTTAATATTTTAAAAACTACTTAATTCTGTAAAATTTCTTTGCTCTGCATGATTTTAAACAAGGATGAAGGTAATTAGGGAGCAAGCACTGGCTCTGTTCCTCCTGTGAACACTGTGTGGCAGAAGCACTGCAAACCAGCCTTTGTGAAATGACATTTCAGTAGGTTTGGATGAAAAAACTGCTCTGGCCAGTGTTTGCTTTACCCAGCAATTTCAGTATCCCTTAAAATAATAAAATAATACAGAAATAATAACAGCTCTGCGAAGGAAGTGCTTGAATAGAGGAGAAGGGTTTTTATTAGTTGGTTATTACTGCAGTGTAATCAGATGGGGAACAGATCTGACAAATGACAAATCATTCTTTTTATGCTTTCTGTGCAACTGATTGCTCATCAACAGATGTTGGTGAAGCCTTTGCCATCATCCATTTCAAAGACTTCTCCCTGGAATGAACCTTTTGCTAGAATAAGGAGCTCCCAATCTTTTAAATGAGAAAGGAAAGATTTCCTTTGCAATCACTCCCTATTTGACTAATGTAGCAGAACTATTTTTACTGTGCTAAAGCTACTTTTGCAAGGACTGTTCACAGGAATACATCTTGTACTTTTGTGATTTGTGTGTTGTAAATAGAAGTGAAGCTGCTGCTCTGGCTATATTCCTTCAAGCAGTGCTTAGAATTGGCATAATATATTTTCAAGGTCTGACAGCTGCTGTTTTACACTCCACTGACACCTTTCTCTGTGTACTTGTACTCTTCATGGCAAGCAGGTTGGCACAACAGTGGCAGGTGCTTTCATGATGAAATAAATTTGTCTTTAGCTTGTGCTACATGTTCTGCTTGCCGAGCCTGTTGAGATTTTTAAATTAAAAAGAGACACACTTGGTTATTTCCTTGCAATCACTTATTTTTCAGTAGAGTCAGCGCTCCATAATCCAATCAAATACACCTTTTTGTTTCACATGCTGGTTTAGATATTTATTTTCCAGTTGTTTAGATTATGATGAATGATTAGTAAAGAACATCTTAGAGGTGGGGGTATTAATTTAATCATCAGCATAATCCCTACTGTTGCATTTTGTAGCTAAAGACAAAAACCTCTGTGTTTGAGAGAAACACTGCTGGAAACTGAAAATATATGATGGTAACTTTGTTCATGCTCCTTCCAGATCTGTTTCTGGGAAGGTTTGTTGTCAGAGTGAGTGGCAACTGCTGCTGTGTATTTGTAGAAAACATGAGCAATTTGGAATATTTTACCTGTAGCAGAACAGTGTAGCAACTCTCTGGCTAGGTTTGCAGTCTCCTTTTCAATGGATTTTATATCTCAGAACTTATGAATACATCATTCTACTTTAGAGAGGGAAAAATAAGCTGTGGAATATCACGTACTGTTTATTTCCCCAAGTTATTCAGCAGGCATGACTGACCTGAGAGGGAGACCAGATTTACTAAGATCTGGAAAAAAAAAAAAATTGGTGCTCTGTTAACTAAATCATTCTTTGCATTTTCCTGTGGAACTTTCACTGGAAAGAGATTAGCAGTGTGTAATCCTTCTATTTTTTCCATGCACTTGACTCCTGAACTGCTAATATTTAATAGTGCCTTAAACTGTGAATACCTACTGACCATTCCACAAAGGAACTTTTTTTTTTTTTTTAAATTGGGGTTTCAAACAGATCTGTGCAGGTTTACATGCAGCTTGCATGAATTTTGAAGGCAGAAGCCCCATGTAATTATCCAGCTAGGTCTCCCTCCTTTGCAGCAGCAAGTGTGGCTGAAGTAGACACTTTAATGAAATTTAAATTTTGTGGGAATTCCCATCAGTCTGTACTTTGTGCTGCTGCAATTAGCTGAAAAGCAGCTTTGTTCCCTGCACAGCACAGGGGTGGCTGCTGTGTGAGCATCTCCCTTGCAGCTCACTGGTAAATAAAACATAGGGGCAAATCTTCCAGTGGCAGCAAAAACCTCCTTTCAGGTCCATCACACAATGACCTTGGAGGTTACATTTTGTCCAGACAAATGAACATTTATTACAAAACAGGGAAGGACCCAATGAGTCAGACTGGTGCTGAGGTGCAGTGATTCCATGGGTCATAAAAATTACATATATTTTACAGAGAGGAGGCTTTCTGAAGAACACTTGTGGTAGTCAGTAGAAAAAAGAGGGGAAAAAAATTACAGTTAGAGGAAAAGAATTTGATCTCTGGGTCACCTTGGCTCAGTTTTCCAAGCCAACATCCACTGCAGGTTGTAATTTTTTTTCCCCTTCCCTAGATCCAGTCCTTGCAGCACCATTTTCCCGTTTAGTCTCTGTATTTTTCTGCTCTATTCCTTATCATGCCACAGCTCTGTAGCTTTTCTCTCCCGTGCTATCAGCCTGAGCTGGGTTGCTGTGTGCTCACCTACTGATGCTCAAGCTGCAGCAGAAGACACTGGATAATGAACCAGTGCTATTTTTTAACCTTCCTAATTCTTGGAACAATCAGGTGGATGGATTTACTTCTCCTTGATATCAACAGAAAGGCTTCCAAATGAGGTGGATCAAGCCTGGGGATTATCCCTTCTTATACTCAGCAGCTGCAGTGGCTGGCTCTACACAATGAGAGATAAAGTAGTTTATTAACTTTGTTCCAAGTATTTCTTCCCTTACTCAATGCCTTTTCTCCAGTGTTTAAGCTTTTCCCACATCAGGAAAGCTAGACAGGATGCTGAAAAATAACGCTTTGCAGAATTTAGATAAAATTGGCCCAAATTTTAACCATTTGTGTGACAGATGAGTGCAGACCTCTCTCTTCTTATTACAATTGGAGAAGCTGGGATCAATTCTAGTTTTGTTTTGATTACTTTAGGATAAATGACTAATAAATAGCTAAATTACTAATAACCAGTGGGGAATAGCAGCTGCACACCTTTTCCTATCCCATGGCATGGCCAGGGAAGGAGCTGCAGAGTGGCTGAAATACCATTTCCCAATCTTGCATGTTTTATTACCTCAACTTTATAGATACAATCAACACAATAATCTGAAGAACTAACATGTCAGCTCATCTTTTTGCTGAGGCAACATTGAACATAATTTAAAATATTTACAGGTGTATTTACTGGTGCTCTCTAGCCATTTTAAGTATCACTTGTGTCTCAGGTGAAAAATAACAGGACATCACCAGTTTCAATGTTGAGAAGTTCAGCTGTAATCCAGTCATGCCTAGAGAAGCTGAAATACAGATATTAGCAGGAATACAGATATTAATAATGCTGATCTTCACTGGGAAATAAAACAAATCTACAAATAATTGCAGCTACCCAGTACAGATTATTAATGCTTTAACCCAACACCTAATCTCTATATAAAAGGTTAGCCTTTGCTTTAATCTTCAAGAAGTAAATATTTTCTTGCAACGGTTCCCTCCACATTAGTCCCATTTTCTATTCTACGGTTAGCTCATTCATGGAAGTTTTCAGCCAACAGGTTGGAGTTTGTTTTTGTAGTTAGACACAAGGGAGGGCACCAGAGCTCTGTTGCAGACTGCAGCTGCTTTCTTTCACACCTAATTGCTCTTACTTTTACTGTTTGCAGGATTGCAAAGATTTTGTGAAGATATAGAGATGATGATCGGATTCCAGCCAAGTAAATTCTGGAGGGTCTGTTGGGCATTTGTGACCCCAACTATTTTAACAGTAAGCAAAAAAAACCTTATTTTAATGCCTTCTGCAAAGAGTTTTGTTGTTGTTTGTTCATTATTCATGATGTTTCTGGGTGGTAGGAGTTAGAACTTGGATGCAGAGACTTAAATGTGTTAAAATGATACTTAAATGTGTTCTTGCATGGGTAAATAGTGGGAACAGTGTAAGGAATGGTGGTTTTGGTGGAGAGGGATGGTGAGTCTGCCAGAAAATTGTGGCCTTTTCCTGTCCATGCAAAATGCTTCTGTGGCACAGCACTGCACAGCAGCATGATGGATTATTGTATATATTATTTTATATATATATATGTGTGTGTGTGTGTGTGATATTTATGTATGCACAGGGAAAAGAAAAAACATGATCCTCCTGTCTGCTGCCAGATCCCGCTAGGGGGAAAAACCCCATTTTATTGAGCCATAAACTGATCTAAGGGGTCTGCTTTGGCAAGGCTGAGGTGGAAATTGGAGTGACAAAAAGGAGAAGAGGTCCCCAAATCCCGGGCCCGGGAGGTGGCGCTGCGGGACAGCAGCTGCATCCAGGGAATGGGGAAACATCACATCCTGGAATGTGAAAACAGAGCTTTTTCGGGTTATTTCTGTTATTCTTCCTATTCCTCTTTCATTTTCATTTCCTCTGCAACACCTTCCTTCAAATTTACTTAGTATTTACTTCACTGTTAGGTCTCCATTTAATCAAAAGGATGTCACAGTCTCAATTTCGCCATTGCTAGGGAAGCTTTTTCAAGTCCAAGAGTCCAAATCTAATAACTATATCTACATTTACCATCTAGGTTTCTAACACAGTGCTTCCTCTGCGTGCTAACCCAAGTGCAGATACAATCTGCCATCGCATTTCAATTTCTTGGCACAAGAACGAAATAATTATTTCAGCCATTTCAAAAGCTTTCAGTTTGACAAATCAGTGTAAAACCACAGAGCTTTCTGTCACTGTCATTATTTTCTGTTTGAGAGCATGTGCTTCCACCTGGAAGTCCTCAAGCCTGAACTACAGGTGCAGCAAGATTCTGTATTCGTGTAGAGTTTTAAAAAACTCATCATTTCACAGCAATGTTAAATAGTTCTTAAGTGCAGCATAAGCGTTGGCAAATCCTTTTATTCCTGGAAGGGGAAAAAAAGGCTCTGGATGAAGTTAGAAATTTCTTTTCATTACTGTTAATTCAGGAATGAGGACATTTTTTTCCTGAAAACTGGAAAAGGTTTAGTTTTTGCAGACAGGACTACTGGTGTGAAGGGACCACTGAGTTTTGGGGAGCTCAACAAAATCCTGAGTTGTGAGAAAATGAAACTTTCTGTGGTGAGAATGATTTCTCCAGTGGGTAAAATGAAGGTAGTCTACTTTACTCACATGGATTTTCTTTACCAATTGTCTTCACTGAACTACTTTAAAGCCAGGTAGATCTATCCTAATTACCTGATGGCAACTGTTGTTTGATTGTGACAATGTATGGGCTACAGTTTGCAAATCACTTTTAAACAGTCTGAAAACATAGTCCAGTTTAATCCATGGTATTAGGACGACATCAATGGCAATGTACTTCTTTTCTCTTGGGGATCTTCTTAAAAAGGAAGGCATGTGCACATGGGATTTTTTTTTAGCTCTTTTTTCCTTCCAATGGTAATTTTCACGATTTCACGATGTTGTCATAGCCCCTGTTTTACACTTCTGAAGGGAATTGTAAGGCTTTTCTGCAAATTGCTCAGATCCTTTACTAATCAGACTTGTGCTCGTAGCTACTGTCAGTAATCACAACCAGGGAATAGGAAATTATGTTGTTTGTTAAGGAAAACAAATTCGAACTGACCGTGTTTACTTCCTAAACTTGCATGTTTTGCTGTTGTTCCCTCCAAATGCAATATTTAGTGAACTTACACTGAGAAATAAATTGACACTGATCAGTCATAATTCAATTTTTATGCAATGGAAACAGACAAAGCAAAACCAAGCAATGAATTCTCTTCTATTATTGCCTCTGTAAAGCTAATATTTGATACATTTGGATAGCCTAATATTAGACTTTCATTAGACTCCACATCTCTGGAACTAAAGCTGATCATTTTTATATGTGCCTTCACCTAGTTATAGTTCTATAAATCTTCTGTGTGCAATTATTGCAAGCACAGGCATTTCCCAAAAGTTACTGAATTATGCACAAATGTAAGCAGATGTATTGCTGTTCATACAGTAAGTGAAATGGAGTAACTTAGCATAATCACATTAGGTAAAACTGCCAATAGACCATGTAATAAAGCATGTTACTCTGGGGACAAGATTCTAATTTCAATTATTCTGGCACAAATACAGCGATTTTTGTGGGATTTCGCAAGATTTCCTTGAAACTCATTAGATTCAGGCTCTGACCCATTTATTACAGCTCGTGGCAGCACCCTGCCTTAGGTGCATGTGTTTATCTGTTTTCCATACACACCAGCCCTGTGGGTGGATACCCATCCTTTGTTGCTCGTTTTGCTTATTCAAACATGTTTGTTTTCCTTTCTCGTTCCCAGTTCATCCTCTGCTTCAGTTTTTACCAGTGGGAACCCATGACTTACGGCTCTTACCACTACCCAGGCTGGTCCATGGTGCTCGGGTGGCTGATGCTGGCCTGCTCAGTCATCTGGATCCCAGTGATGTTTGTGATAAAAATGCACCTAGCCCCGGGCAGATTCATCGAGGTAATTCTTCTATTTTCTTGCTGTTTAAAAATATGGCCGCAGGAGACTGTCTCTTTTATTTTGCATTGATTTTTCTGGTAGTGAATGTCTAACACTGTTAAGATTACTTTTTTGGTAAACTTGTTACTGTGCTGCAAAGAGATGTCTAGTTGATTTAAAATAGATACCTTCTATTCCTTGTTTCTCAAAAAACGTGCTCCCAAATTGTGGAGTGGTTTGTTTTATGAGCTCTAGACAAATTTCATGAGTTTTTTGAAGAGAGGAAGAAAGTTGTTCTAGCTGGAGTCATCCAGGATCTGCTTGAGGAGGTTGTGCCACTTGCTGAAGTCCAGGAATAAGATGGAAAGCAGGAAGTCTTTTCATGCATCTCAAGATACTCATTATAAAACCTAGCTGGCAATCTTTGCTTTCACCCTTTTTCATCTCCTTACTCTTCTTGAATTAGCTGATCCTTTCTGGCGCCCGGGCTTAAAATAATTCCAGGTGGCAATTTATTTTTAAACTTCTTTTGTTTATTTTTCAAACTTGATTCCTGACAGTTTCCCCACTGCTCTGGAAATGTGATCACCTTCTGTTCCCCACCCCTTTGTCCTGTCCTGCCTGTTACCCCCACCTCTCCATCCTGCTGGCTCCTCAGTCCCTGGCAGGGTGTGGTACAGCAATGCCAGCATTTCATCCCTTCCTTGCCTTGCCCCTGCCTTCTGGAGAAGCTCAGGGCTCTTGCTTTAGGTTTTTGAGGCATTCTCAGGTCTGCCTTCTCATCACTGCCTGCTGCTTGTGCTGCTCCCACCTTGGGAAAGGGAACAGACACTCGCTCCCCTTTTTGTGGCTGCTTTTGCAGTTCAGCTTCCCTGCAAATCCCACCGGGGCTGTTTCTTGCTTCAGAGATGAAAAGGAGAGAAAATGTACTAAAATAGGATAATCTTTTTGGTCTCTCAATATGTCACACCACACATGCCTAAGGAAAAAAGACCATGTTTCTCTGCTTCCCATCGAGCAAAGGAATTTCGTGGGAGAGGAATTTTCTGAGAGGTGTGGAACACCCTAGGGAGAGCATCCAAGCATGTGGCTGGCAGTAGGCAACGAGGCCACTTGTCTAAAGGGCCATTCAGCCCTTGTGTGGAGCAGATTGGAGTGCCTTGGCCAGGAGACATCTGCTCCTGCTGGAAATGTGGAATTGGTTTTATTTCTTCATTGTCTCACAAGCTTCTCCCGCTGAGACAAATGGTTCTGCTTCAAAACTTCTCATGGGTAGAGCTGACAGATATATATTGCCACAAAAATAGGGTGCTTTCCTTACTGCCCCTCCAGGTGTGCACCAAAAAAAACCCCAAGAGTTGGATCTGTTTTGAAAGGGTTTTTGCTGAAGCTATTTCAGCTGTAGTCTGGTATTTCCTCAATATTGAGTCTGCTGCATAAAATTATTATGGTTGATTTGGGAGGTAAAAGTTGCAAACTGGTAATTAAGTAGAGATTAAAATAACTGATAGAGAGGTCTGGTTCACTTTATTAGGTAATAAACATATAATTGTTCCCTCTTAAGTCATCAGGAATATGTTTTCTTTCCTTTTTATCTGTGAATGCACCGATCAAATTATATATTCAATAAAGAACTCAGTGGAAAGATCTGAAAAATTTGTTTGCCAGGTTAACATTCTCCTCTTTCTTTTCTCCCACAGATAGAAACAAAACATTTTGTCATCTCAAAATTAAAATCTTTGTTCACTCATAGTGACATACTGCTTTTTTGGTCATTTGTATACTTTTGGGAAATATGCTAAATAGAAATCCAATTATTTTAATGCATTTACCCACTGCTTAGACCATTGGGCTAAGTAATCATGCACATGTCCTTCAGTAGGAGAGCCTCACAGTCTGTAGCAGCGCTTCTGAGCTCCCCTCACATGGTGCAGGGGAGAATGTATAATTAAAACCCGAGCACTTCATCCTCTATTAATCTTGAAAACTTTGTGCAAAACAAACGCCGAGCGGTGGAGCATTGCCAGGCCGTCATCAATAATCTGAAATGAGCCTATCCCCACCTCTCCTGCATTGCAATCCTGCTCCAGGAGCCCAGGTGAGACTCTGTTTTCTCTCCCCACGCAGCGGCTCAAGCTGGTGTGCTCTCCGCAGCCGGACTGGGGTCCCTTCCTGGCCAAGCACCGCGGGGAACGCTACAGGAACATGATTGACCCGCTGGGAACCTCCTCCCTGGGACTCAAACTGCCAGTGAAGGATATGGAACTGGGCACCCAGTGCTAATAATCATTGCAGGAGGGTGGCAAGCACATTGTCATCCTTTCCTGATTTTTTTTTTTTTCTTTTTTTCCCATTTTTTCCCCCTGCCATTTCTTCTTTTCTTTTCTGCAGTGCCTGCAAGTGGCTGCTTAGGAGAGCAGGACTGCCAGTTGCATGCCATAGGGAAGGCCTAACCAGACCACTTCCAGGTGCAGGTGATGCCCGTGCCATGTTCTGTACCCGGTGACACCTCCAAAGCCCTGTGTGTGACAGGTGACACAACCAGGTGTGGCCAGGTGGTGTAGGAATGAACAAAACCAAACGGAAAAACCATTAGATGTGCGCAGTTTGACCCATTTCCCACAGATGTCCTTGGAACACGTGGTTGTGATGGGACCAGGGTTTTCCACCAGTGTATTCTGGGGGGGTTCAGCCCTCAAATAGGATGGAAGTGAGCAAAGAATGGGATTTCCTGTAGTTCTGATGTAAATCCAGAATAAGGCTCCTACAGCAAGTGGTGTTGCTTTTTCTACACTGACAGCTGACCTTGACCCATCATGTCTGCACACTTCCTTTATGATTTATGCTAACTTTGAGGGATTGTTTTGTTGTTTAAACAAGGGGAGACCCTCCAAACAGCACACCAGGAAGCAATATGTGGGGTCAGAACAGAAACACAGTAATCCATTTGATCTTTTCAAGCAGAAAGATAAGAACAAAATTTTTAAAAATCAAATTGATACTGGGACTAAACTGCATTTGAGTCTAGAAATGGTTTGCAAATGGTGCCAGAATGAGGTGTATGGGCATCACTGTTTAAAGGACTGTCACATGTTTCTTTCGATAATTTTTCATCTGTCATTTCAACTAGGAATGCCTCATTTATACAAAGTGTCTGAAAACTTGCTCCGTGCCAAGTGCACCTGTGGTTTTACTCCACCCCAAAACTCCAAACATAATTTTCCTTGTTTCTCTGCTTTTGTTTACAGTATCTCCTCAAGAAGCCATCATATAATTTGTGCCTAACTTTATATTCTTACAGTGGTAAGTGTAGTCTAGTTACCACCTGAAAACAGTTACTAGAAGTTAGATGTGCTGTTCAACTTTGTGACTCCCCGTTCATTTGCCTATAAACACCTTTATATAACCTATAACCTTTAGATGGTGTATTCTTCTCTTTCAGCCAACGGGGAAATAGCAGGACCCCACTTGTCTATATATTATATATATAGCACATAAATTCTCCAAAGCAGTATTCTCTCTGAAACCTGCATAGGGTTTTTTTTTTCCTTAAAACATTTTTATTCAATAAAAAAACCCAAATCCACAATAATTAACCACTGCAGTCATCCACACAGACTCAGCATTAGACACAGAAAATCCAGGGTTTGGGGGGAGAGGACAATTTAGTAGATGGCCATTATAAGATTGCATAGCAGTAGGACATCCTAAATCATTGCTTTTTAAAAATCAGATATAAGCTGTCATATGAATATTAGACTTATATAGTTTTGTTACCTATTTGGCAGAATAAAAAATAGAGCTTTTTAAGAGTACATTTATTTACCGAAATAGAAAATTAGCCCAACTTATTGTAAATGCACTAGAACGAGGGAGAAAAATATATCTTCAATAATTGGCAAAACTTAACCTTTATTATCTTGTTATATCCTATACATACATATATGATATTTTTTAACAGTGATCAGTGTTCATGTAGTGTGTGCTAGTGATGTTTTATGTCCCTATAAATATCTTACCAATCAGTGTAGAGATGATGAGCTTAGAGTAGTTTAGCCCGTTTTTCCCTCCCCACAGACACTACTGCAGTAGCCTGTAAATGTTCTTTCCTTTCAGGGGACTGTTTCTATCCCGTTCTTTTGTCTGTCTGTCTCCATATTACAGGGTCTCAGGTAAATCCTCAGCTCATGTGTGTCCGTAGATCAGTAGGTGTGTTGTTTCATCCCGTTGAAGAAAACAAAGCACTAAACCTTGAATTAACACTTCCACAAATTGTCAACTCCTTTTCTCTGTGTGTGTGTGTGTATATATATATGTATATGAAATATATTAATCATTTTGCTGAACTTCCTCTTCCACGGGGCAATTAGTGTTGCCAGTTCTAGGCACTGCTGGAGACCTTTAATCCTCACACAGAACCAGTGAAGCCCTGTCAGGGGCTGTCACCCAGGGCAGGGAGCGCAGATCCCACAATATTTTACACTGACCCCCAAATCTCCACAGGCTCTTGTTGGTCCCTGTCTCACCCAGCAGCATGACAGGACCCTCCTGTGAGCTTCTCTGCCTTAAAGCTGCTCCCCCTCGTTTCAGCTTCGCTTGCTGTTTTAATAAAGGACTTGCTGCTCTTACTTCTGGCTTTTGCTTTCCTGGCAGAGGCAGGTTGGAGAAGATGTGCTCTGTTTGAAGGTCCACCAAGATGAGCTGGAAATTTGGTTCCCACATCTAGGTGGGAACCTTCCTGGGTGTAGAAAGGAACCTAATGATCCTGTGATTCTAAGTCAGCACCTCTAGTGCAAATTAGGTATTTCTGTTGGGATAAATCACTTTGTGTCTCTCTTCACCAATATTCCCTTGCGTCTTGGTTGGATTTTTGGAGTCCAAGCCAGTTTGTCTTCCCTACTGTCATTAAAAAAAACTGGATATCCATAGGTTTGGTCCTCTTTGAAAAAGAGAAAAACCAGTCAAATATTTAAAGAGTACTGAATCCTTTCACTCACTGGCTTGTCTCAGGACATGCGCTGGAACTGGGATGAACTCATTGCTATAAAATTGCTATAAAATTGCTATTGTTATATTGCTAAAACTCATTGCTATATATTGACATCCTCAGTGTAAGGATGTCAGTTACTGCCTACCTGAATTAGGAAAGAGATCATTTGAAGGAATACTGCTGGGGAATGATATCTTTTGGCTTGGATTACCAAATGAGACTGCATATAAAATTGCAACTGAATTGCTTTTCATGATTTATGTAATTAATCTGCTTGCTTTTAATTTAGATGTTGTTCCTGTGCCTGCTAAGTCATTAGCACAGGATTAGGCTTGAATTTGAAACTCTGCAAACAGATGATTGTGAATTTTTTTTTTTTGCTGGCTGGTCTTTGTCTTCAGCTTTGGCTCCATTGTTGGGCTTGCAAAAACCTTTGAAAAAGGGGGAGAAATGCATACAAAAATCACAGAAGATGTGAAGCTTCCACTTTATGTGAAAAGCAGGGGTTATTTTTATCACATTAGACTTTTTCTAAAGTGTTTTACTGTCCAAATCTGAAAGTTGGAGATTAAATTAACCAGCAGTGTCTTCTTTAAATGAGAAGTTACCTTGAAGTTTGGGAATGCACTTCATTTACCATGTTCTAAGAAAAGTTTGCATGTACTTTGATAATTTTCTAAAAATAAATTTAGTAACTAATAGCATAACGTAAAGATCTTTAAAAGAAAAAAAGGAGGGGAAAAAGCCATATTAGTAAAAATGTGATGTATGTACTTTCAGAACTATCTATCTTGTGAGTAAAAACATGTTTAAATTTGGTGAAATTATGATGCATATTTTTTCTTTGAAATGAAATTGAATTTCTGGATGAGCTGAGATGCATTATTGTATGCATTAAAGATTATACCTAATGCAAATGCTTGCCATCTTCAAATTCTTTGGGGTCTTCCTAGTGTTTTTAATATGCAATGTTCAAAACCTGTGTTTCAGCTAGACAAGGCAGCACTTTGTTTCCAAAAGAAGGGTTTAACAAAATGACCTTTAATTCAGAAAGACTTGGATTGTCTTTATATGATATTTCAATTGAGTCCAAGTAGTCTTTTGATTCGTTTCTGCTCCACTGACCACATTAGATGTGCCTCCACACTGAAGATCATTGCTTCTGAAACAGTGTGACTGTCTCTTACCATCAAGCTCCAACACCTGATTGATTTTTAAACACCTTTGGTCTTTCTGTTATGTACAATTGTATGGATAATATGATTTCTTTTTTGCCTGTGCTAATGCAATGTTTATGTATGGCAGTCATTGGTTTCCTGTTGGTTTCTTATGCTGCAGCTCCACTTCTTCTTGCAATCAAGGACAGACTTGTAGGGATTGTGGGTTGCAGACAGCAGAGCTTTTGACCAGAGTCATCCCAAAAAGCTTCCCTGTTCTGCTGTTGTAAGAGATGCTTGTTTCTTGGTTTGTAGTGAAATGGTACCTCTAGTTCCATGTGGAACCTGTGAAATGGTCAGAGCTTGATATTCCTGAGGGGCTCAGCGCGGTGACTCGAGGCAGGAGGAGAGAGCTTTCAGGGTTTCTGCCTTTGTCACCCTCAGGCAGCCTGTCACCAAAGAGAGGTTTTCCTGAGGGCTTTAACATAACGGGAGAACCAGGTTGGATCTTAATGCTTGCAATATTTTTATTTGCCCGTAACATTTAAACACATCTTCAGGTAACCATTTGCCTTATAGCTATCTTCCATTGTTAGGAAAATTGACTAAAACATGTTGTTATCTGTCCTTTCTATTATGTAGTATTACCTTGTAAGGTAGATGCTTGGCTGGTATAAATTGTCACAGCTTTGTCTGGAGCTGTGACAATTTACAGCAGCTGAGAATTTGCTCCCTGTGTCCTATGGCACTTTATTACGGACCCATCGCTGATGGGTTAAATCTTAATTACTTGCGTAATGTCATATATAAATATATATATATATATATTTACAGGCATTCTATGGGGTACTGCTGCCTATGGATAAAGATTTGTACCCTAACCAGATCATTACAATTTTTTCATTAGCTGTATGTGCAAAAGATATATTATGTTACAAAGAATGCATCATATATATCTCATGTAGTGCATATTATATTGCTGTATGTTGTTGATTTCAGAAATCATTATTCTTGAGGCCCTACCTCAAATTTTGTATTTATGTGTACAAATGCAATTTATTGTATTATATATTTGCCTAATATATTTGGATGTGATAAATTAAAATTATTCAATAATGTATGGGCTCTAAAGACTCTAAATAAATGTCCAGTGTTTAAAGCAGAAATTACATCAACCTTTCTGGTGAATGAAATGTCTCTTTTTCCACCCACCTCCTTCCCCACCCAACACACACCACAAACATCTTTCTTACTTAACACACAGCCTTAAGGTATCTGCAGAATTGATCCATCTGATTGTTAGAAGCATTGAGCAGCAACTGGAAACAGGCCTCGTGGGAAACGGGGATGTTGCCCAGCTGCAGAAACAAGGATCATTTAAATGGCTGGTTTCTTAACTATTGAGTGCTCTGTACCTTGTGGAACAATTGATTGCTTAACAGAGGACCAACTGGATTTGCTTAAATCCTTCTCATCCTATCAATTCAATTATCCCAAAGGTTGTTAAACTGTTAGAAACAAGAGAGGTTCATATCTGCCGGAGATGCAAATTGGAGGCTGAAAGGAGGAGCAAGTGAAGAAGGAAAGTGTAAGGAGCCCTTCCTGGTGTTACTGCACCTTGTGTTCAGAGTGGAATTCCTGCCATGTGGTGAGTGCCATGTGCCACAACACTGATTTGGAAAGCAGGTTCTTCCCTCCCCAGCCTGCTGTGGGAATGGTACCAATCCAACCTGCTTCACTGTTGGCAGACATGAGCTTTTGAGAAACTTTCCCCATAGCTGAAGCACGATGTCAGGATGTGTCATCCAAAGTGGTAACACAAGAGATACTTGTGCCAGGAGCATGATTCATTTCAGGCAAGGGCCTGAGCCTGAAGACTGCTCTGTAGCTAAGTGGCAGGACTGTTTTGCTAGTTCTGGTACTTTGTTCTGCCTTTAAGCTTGCATTTCTCTGGAATGTGCATGTGTGGGTAAAGGAGGTGTAGGACCTGGTGATGGGAGAGCTACAGTGCTTTTTGCACTTTATCTGTGCAGGCGGATTTCATTTTGGAGAAGTCTGAAGTTACCAGTGATCACTGTCAGAGTCCTGAGAGAAAGGTAAGTGTCACTAATCCCCTTTTCAGGAGGGAAAACTGAGGCATATGGAATGTGTCAAACCCCCAAAGTCAACCAGCATAGGTCAATGACACAATATTGATGTGGGGAGTAGGAGACAACAATTTGCTGCTGCCTTTAGGCATCTACAGCATCAAATCTTTAAACTCATGGGAATAGATAAAAATCCATGTCCTTTTGACTTGGTTGTATGGATTCACCATGGCCACAATTTAAACCAATGCATGTTACTTAACAACTGGAAGGTAGGCACATGTTCTACAGTGCTCACAGATGCTCTTAGTCTGAAATAATTTTACTCTTTTAGTGCTGAAATTCCTGTGGTCAGTGTGGAGGTTGAAGGGCACATTGTACCAAATAGATTAAAATTTAGTTGTAAAGTTTAGTTTAGACTTTTCAGTCTTTGAACATTAGTTAACCATGTGTTCGGGAATTAAAAAAAAAATAAAAATAGTAGGTATTGCTCCCTGACTGCATACAGGGGCAGACATGATTCCTCTTTGTAAGGCTTCACTCTGATGGATTTGCTAGTTAATTGTGTAATTATAAACCCTAACGTGGATATTTCAGCCTGATGAACTGATTAGATAGTCCTTTACAACTATTCATCAGTGGATAAGGCAGATATGGTGTAAAGCACACTCCCCTTTCTTCACATATATTCTTGTTCTCAGTATTCAGGTGTAAGTGCTGCTGCTAATCCTTGCCCTCTACTGGCGGCAAAGCAGACTCAGCTCCTATGGATTTCCACTATCCCTGTGGAACGAGGCTTTCCAGGGCTTTTTTGTGATTCGAGGAGGTTTTCAACCCCACAAGCTACAGGTGGTGGGCTTTGTTTTTCTCTCTTCTTTTCTTTTTCCCTCCCCGGGTGGAAGCACTGCTGTTTCCCAGCGTTTGCAGAGCAGCAGTCCACACATATTCAGACACACTAGAAGTAATAGTGCTTTTAATTGCCTTTTAGCTGTGGCACACAGACACAGCCCTACAACTGCTCAGAGAGACACTGGGCCTGCTCGAAATTCCTTCCTCAAACTCCAGAATGGCACAAGCTTTGTGGCTGGCAGGACTGACAGTTTAACACCTCAGAGTTAGCAACTTCACAATAATTTAGGTCAAAACCAAGAAGCATTCAATGACCAACCAAGAGTGCAAGAACAGTATTTCACAGCAATATTATCTGAGCTGAAATTCAGCTCACTTTCCAGGACAAACTTTTCACTCTTGCAAAAGTACCCTCAGGTTTTTGGTTTTTGGTTTTTTTTTTTAATTGCTGTGCATATTCAGGAACACAGTTTTAACTCTTATCTAAAAGTTAGGCTTTTTAGCTGTTTATACTTCCCACAAGATCATATCAGAAGGTCAGATTTTCTGGTTATAAAAGAAGATGATTTGTTGCCATTAGGGGAGGTGTCAGAATAGCTTTGGCTGCAAGAAGGGGATTTTTTGTTTTCCATCCTTTTGCCCTATCCTTTCTCCATATGAACAGCCGAAGATGTGCTCTCCAAATGTGTGATCATTTGGGCATTGAGCTGGACTACAGGAAGAGCCACAGCTGTGGGACCAGCTCTTTTCAGAGCACTTTCTAACAAGCTGCTTGTGTCACTTTCTGCAGTACCTGTGGGCTTTTGGATGCTTTTAGTGAACAGAAGAACAAGTCAGTAATGCTTAGGATATTCTTTATCCACGGGATTTCTCAAGATATGTTTGAAGCTGTGCCTTAAAGCTGCTAACATGATGTAAATTTTTGCATGTACCCACAGCAATTTTTTAAAAAATAGCGTTTGATACAGACTTAGGTTAAATAGATCTGTTTGAGAATCTATCTACAGCCAGTTTAAATTGTACATCCACTTAAGACTCTGCATCAAGTGGAAAATGGAAAACTTGACTAGAATTAGATTCAATTTGGTGTACAGACAGACACTAGTTTTACTACCAGATAAGCACAAACAGATCTAAGCTAACAGGAATTGGATATATACACCTATTTAACAAAAAGAGATCTCTTAAATCAGACAGTAGCTGCTGTGCAGAACACTGATGTTATCAGGATGGAGCAGAAGGGTGTGTCTTCACGTGCCGAGGTACCACAGCCTCTCTCTCTTGTTGCTATGGTTATATAGAGTATCTGTGGATACCCACATATAGTTGGATATCTTGTGTGCACTTCTCACACCCCATGGCTGGCAACAGGGCACCCCAGCCAAAGGCAAGAAGCTGCAAAGTTTCACTGGAAGAAAAAAAAAATTGTTTTGATACACTGGAGATAAATTGCTGAGGTGCTTTCTGAGTGGCCACCCCAGAGGTTTCCTGGAGTGCATCACCTTGCTGGCAGCCAGGAACAGCTGTTTCCAGACATCTCACTAATTAAGCAATTAGGCAACCAAGTCAGACTGTTCGCTCTTGCCAATGTAAATGTGTGTGAAGGCAACTGCACCCCGAAGACGGGCGTGATTTTTATGGTGTCATCCTAACTTTGTCCAAATGTACAGCTTATTATTTAGCATTTAAGATGGCTGGAATTTGCACGGTGCAACACAGAATCACGATGAGGGGAAGCAGCAGAGAGGATGATCCTGGGGCTTTGAACTGTGGATCAGCTGAAAATCTCACTCTGCTCCTGTTCAGTAAGTAGGGTGGGAACATCAACTGGGACCAGTAAATTGTGCTTCGAAATTTAAATCAGGTGCTCTACAGGGAAGAGTCATTGCATATAACCGAGGCGTGTGGTAGGTAGTCTGTTCCTCGCCAAGGACCGAGCCAAATTAAAAGGCTGGAGTGAAAACCCGCTAGAAGACAGGTTTTGGAACAGCTACCAGAGCAGATTCTCATATGGCTCACGAGTATCTTTAAATACTTTACCTCCCTTTCACACGTTAGAGGCACGAAAGTGCAGTTAAGGGAGTTGAGCAAGGACACGCAAGAAGCCGAGGAGTGGCACAGCTTTCTGTATTATATCTCAGAACTTCTTTTTGTTTATTCATACGCGGCATCAATTATTACTAAGAGTAAATAGTTAATGAGGGTTGATTCCGACTCCGAGCAGAAGGAGAAGGTGCCCTGGAGAGCAGCCGCACCTCGCACCCTCCCGGGCCGCGGCACCTCTCACTCGGGGGGCTCCCGTTTCGGGGGCTCCCGTTTCGGGGGAGCGGGGCCTGTGCGCCGTGCGGGTCCTGAGGGGCTCCCCCGGGGCCGTGCGGGGCTCCCCGAGCTGTGAGGGGCTCCCCGGGGCCGTGAGGCTCTCCCCGCGCAGTGCGGAGCTCTCCGGGCCGTGCGGAGCTCCCCGGGCCGTGCGGCTCCGCTCCGCTCCGCTCGGCTCCGCTCGGCTCGGAGCGCGGCCGTGGCCGGGCGGCGGCGCTGGCGAGGCCCGGGGGGGCCGCGCGTCACGGCGGGGGGCGGGCGGGGAGCCCCCGCTGCGGGGGCGTCGGGGCCGCGCCTGGGCAGCGGGCGGAGCCGCCGCCGCCTCCTGCCGGAGCCGCTCCGCGCGTCGGAGGCTGCGCTCGGCTCCGCTGGGCTCGGCACGGCTCCGCAGCAGCTGCCGGCGGGCGGGGAGGGAGCGAGCGGGCGCCGCCGCCCGCGCCGCGCCGATGGGTCTCCTCCTGCTCCTCTGGGCGTGTGCGGCCGCCGCCGGGGCAGGTGAGGGGCCGGGACCGCGGGGTCGGTGGCGGGGCCGGGGGCCGCCTCCCCGGGGAGCGAGGGGGGTGTTCGCCGCCCGGAGCGCAGCGGCGGCGGGTGGAAACTTTGCGGGGAGGCGGCGGGGAGCGGGAGCCGCCCCGGCCGTGCCGCTGCCGCCGTCGCCGTGCCGGGCATCCCCTGCTGCGCCGAGCGGGGCGGGCGCGGGGCTCCGCGGGGCGCAGCCGGGCTCGTCCCCGGCGGGGCGGGGAGCTCGTCCCCGGCAGGCGTGGGAAAGTTTTGCGAGAGCGGCGTGTGGGCTGCGCCCCGCGGGGCCGGGCAGCGGCGCGGGGTCCGGGCGGTGCGCGGCTCTGGCCCCGGCTCCGGCTCTGTCCGGCGCTGCGCGGAGCTGCCCGCGGTGCCGGGCGGGGAGCGGCGGTACGGGCGGGATGCGGCTGCGAGCGCCTTGTTCCAGCCGCTCCCCTGCTGGCTCCGTTATCTCCCCGGCGTTTCGCGACCCGAGAACCGCTGCTCGTTCCTTGCGAGGGCTTTGTTCTTGGTCCCCGGGTACCGCTGCTCCTCGGTTGGAGCTGCTGAGGACACCTTCCTCCTCGGTGCTTGTAGCTATTCTTGAGGAAATCACCCGGCGCAATTATCAGAAGTGCGAAGGAATTAATGTTTTATAATTAAATTCTCTTAGTAATTATAACCTCATCAAAATCTGCAGAGGGGTGCGGCATAAAAATACTTGGAAGAGAATACCGCCCGTCCCTTTGGTAGTGGTGTTACCCCGGATAGTGCATCCAGAGATTTTAAATGGCCAGCCGGACCCAAAACTCTACTACTCGGAAAGTTCTTGGTGTGCAACAATTGCCACTGGAGTTGTGAGAGGAAAGAGCAAAATGCCTCTTGTAGAGCCTGTTCTTTACCATTTGAAGGGTTTCACGTGGGTACGTGCAAATGGCTTGGTTGTGTTGAGTGTGCTTTCGGTAAAAGTTTTTCCGTCCCCAAATAGCACGTTACACATGTCGAGGAGATTATAAATATGCTGCATATGTTGCATGGCTGCACATTAGTTAGATGGAGCGTGGCATGATTGCTGGTGCTTGGGTGTAGGTGATAAAGGCAGAAGCAGAGAATAAAAGCTGTCAGAGCTGTAAGGCAGAATTAATTTCTTTTAGGGATTTCCTAGTGACATCATTCATAATTATATGGCTTAATCCTCTAATCTACCCTAGTGCCTTCAGTTCACATTGGGCCGAATCCACCAAGTCCTGAGATGATTTCTACTCCCGCCCACCTGCCTGGAGCATTTGGAGTGTTGCTTGTGTAAGCCACTGATTTAAGGGGGATGGCCCAATTACTTTAAATAGGAATCAAAAGCAACATCATCCAGAATCGGGCCCAGGCGTTGCACAGCTCTCCAGTGAGAGCCGACAGCTTGATGGTTAATTTCTACTTCAGAAAGAGATGGCATTTCCAGCTGCTTGTTCCACTGAAGAGAGACAGCATAAAATACTAGATGCAAGTGTGGTTGATATGCCTGTGGTATCTTTCTGATAGACTGGGGGAGACCACAGGGGAAAAGGAGACTTGGTTATCATACTGAAGCTGCTGATTTGTTGTTTATTAATTATTAATTAGGCTTTTGAGTGCCTGCTGCAGTTTGGAGACCCAGCGCAGGAAAATGACTAGGTATTTAAAGCAGTGCAGACTCTTGCTAAATAGTTACTGTGACATTAGGAACATTCTCTGTTTTGGAAAGTATTTTAAAAGCTGGAAGGGAGCACACTGAAGCTGTCACACAAGATCCTTCAGTGGCATAAATCGAAGCCTGTGGAGCTACAGTGATGTATACTTGTTGAGCCTTGGGTATTCAGGCTGGAATAAACAGCTTTAATAGAGCAGTGGAGCTGGTGTGATTTATGGGAGTGCCTATACTTGCTCGCTGTGGTTTCTGTCCCCGCTCTTGACGGCTGTGACAGAGCTTTCACTTACTTTAATGAGGTTGAGATGTGTCTTACTGGCCACAGTTTGTCCTTTCTGTTGAGCAAGTTTTATTACCTGCTTGACCTCCCTTCATATTAGTAGATTATTGCTGATCTGAATAGATGTAACCCCTTTCTAATGAGGGACAGCATACTCTGTTCCTCATGGGGACAGCAAACACTTGTCTTTGCTGATAGGTAAGTTCACACGGTTCAAATTTTGCTGCTTTTCTGCTGAATGAAAACCTTAGAAGAAGAAGATGTCTTTTCTTGTTTTGGTGCTGGTGTTTGTTCCAGGAGGGGGAAAGTGTTCTTGGTCCACCAATTTGGATGGTGTCAGTTGTGGTCATTTAGTGCCTGAATGTCTAGGGTGGAAGTCAAATTTAGTCAGCAACACCATCAGGCTTTTAGTACTATCTGGGAAGTTTTTACCTTTGGAGAAGTTTATCTGGGTTCTCTAATATTCTCTAATTCCAATTTTCTACAGAAAGGTGTTTATCCCCATATCCTTATGAAAGCACTGTGTATCTATGGATGTGTCAGCACTCATGGAGCTTCAGTTCCATCAGATGCCTCTAGATCTTAATTTTCCTTGTAGAGTAAGATTGCTAGAGACCTCCTCAAGCCATATTTTCAGTATTTTTTGCTACTCTGCCTCTTGTGGAGTAGAATCCTCTACATTAGCTCAACATGTTATTCCAACAACTTTTAATCCTTGAGGAAAAAAGAAAGTGCTGGAGTACAGAAGATTTATGAGTAGTATGTGTAACTTCTTATTCATTCTGTACACCTCAGTAATTTCTCAGAGCCTTTCAAAGAATCAAACTAGAGTACCTGCTGCTTAAATGATCCAGAAGTATAGTCCTGGAATAACAAATCAATCAATTTAGGCCTGAATGTGAAGTCTGCTTAGTGGAAATCAATCTGGACGTGCTTTACAGGTAATGTCCTTGCTCCATGGAAGTCAATGGGGCTTTTACCATTGACTTCAGCTGTGTCAGGATTTCATTCTTGGAGCCTGTTCCTGTTACTAATGACGTTAGTGAAAAATTTCATTAGGAAAGTGTTTGGATTCCACTTGAGATACTTGACCTGTGTCTCAGGCACAGATCTCATGTCAGACTTATGCTGTGTGGAGAGAGACACTAAGGTCAGGCTGCCCTCTTCCCACCCCTGGAAAAAGGAGATGTTTTTGATGAACGTGGTGTGCTGTAACCATCAAGTTGGCCTTAGCCTTTCAACATAGCATTTTCAAACTTCTCAAGTCTCTGTCTTTCTGCCAATGCCATCAGGTCCCTACTAGACTGAGGAGTACTCAGGCTTTTCCTGGGTATAAGCTTTTTATGAATTTCAGGTTTAGATTTGTGCTTTCCCAGTGGGTGCTCCTGCAGCCCAGAGGGGCTGCAGCTGGTTTGGGTTAGTGAATGTCTGCTGTTCCTAATTAAGCTTTGGCACTCCTCATTGGTAACAGCTGAGGTCAATATCAAACACTTTGGTGACTCTGGAGCCTCACTCAAGGCTCTGCCTCTCCAGGATGGTGTTCTTTGTCCTGCTACTGTATCTCCTCCAGGGTCCTTTGGTCCAGCTGGGAAAATGGATTACATTTAGGCTATGAGGTGTGGGCCTGATGGGTTGGTCGCAGCTAGGTAAGAAGTGTGAGAGGAATTTTCAGTCCTCACATCTCCCTGGAAATAGTGTGGCCAATAGATGAATGCTGCAAATATCTGCAATCATTTTGCATAGGTGGTTGTGCTTTTCTTTATTTATTACCCTTTAACCGTATGAAGATACTGGATAAACGTATCAGTTTTAAAGTGTTTTAATATGTGTGTAGTAAAATCTCTGGGAAGGAAATAGTTTAATGGAAAGACTTGGAATAGAATATCTTCTCTTTCCTGCAGCAGTTACTGTCTTATAAGTAATTACTGTGTACAGTGTGAGTGGGAAGGTACTAGAAATGTCTGTGCTAGATATTCTTCTCTATTCTCTTCATTACCTGATTTGAAATAAAAATTGATCTAACTCTCTCTGCCTCCAACAGCTGTAGGATTTGGAATGGATCCTGACTTACAAATTGATATCATCACAGAGCTGGATCTGGTGAACACAACCCTGGGGGTAACACAAGTGTCAGGACTACACAATGCCAGCAAAGCATTTTTATTCCAAGGTGAGAAAAACATCCTCAATTTTCTTATCTCACTTCTGTCTGCATGAGCTCATCAGAGCTTTGATGCTTAAGTGATTGCCTGTAATGGTGGTCTTACTTAACTGTTGCTTTCTTTTATTTATCTTTTTTGGAATTCTTGAAACACAGATGTGGTTTGTTGGTTTTTTTGATTGGTTTTTTTTTTTTTATTTGGCATGTGTGTGCTGTCAGGTAGTTGCAATTAGGGTTATTTAGGGAAGTATTTCTGGGTAGGTGTTCAGTACTCCCCATGATTTGTTTCTCCCTAAATACATCAGAGTGGTTCCAGGGGATGGGCTCTGTTGTGTTCTTGTGTTTTTTCTGCCTGAGATTATATACATGCAGAGAGACACACAGGCAAAGCTGTGTAACTGTGAGAAAGCATTTCATGTGTTGACACTGATTGGTAACATAGCAACACTTCCATCAACTTTGTGAAAACGGCTGAAGTGGGGAAAATAGAACAGTGTTGTATTTAACTACCCAAGGTAACTGAGTATCAAGGACAGGATAAGTCACTTTGAATTGTGATTTTTTTCTTTCCTCTCCTTCATTAAGTATTCTAAGATAATGTTTGTGAAGTGTTTTAAAATGATGTTGGGTTTTTTTAATTTTTACTGAGTGAAATCCTGGATGTATTTTACCATATATTTAAGTAAGGTCTAGGTTAAGAGGCAGTGTCCCATGGGGTGGAAGCAGTGAGTTGCTACAATATGCTAATTAGGCAAGAAAGACATTTATATGACTTGAGAGTAACATGTGAATTAAAGCACAATTGGGAACATTTTTATTGTGGAGACTTCCTATGCTTTACTCAGTGTTGAAGTGTGCATATTAGTGTCTCCCTTTTTCATATCTGTCCTCTGTAGCTGTTTTTAGAGGCAAATGATTATGATCTCATTCAGCTTCAGTTCTGGATCTGCAGTGCTGGCTGACTTTACTGTAAATAATAAAGGAAATAGGTCTGTAATCTTAGTTCATTCTTCATCTAGCCAAGGCCAGTTTAGGAGTCAGAGCAGACAGACTTCTGGAGACCACCTCAGGATTTGTTTCCAGTCTTTTATGATACAAAAAATAGCACAATTTTCACCGATTCCCAAATTAGTGTCCAGAAGAAACAGCATTCAGTCTTGATAGGTATCGTGACTTAAATATATCAATTTGTTTTTCTTTTGATATGTTGACTCCTGGTTTGTGTATTATGTACAAACAATATTAAAGTCATTCCTCTAAGGACTTCAGTGGCCTAAATATATTAATAATTCGAATTGCTATTCCATGCAGTTAATTGCAACCACACTGATGAGCTGTTTTGGTGGGTTTTCACAGGCTGGTGGTCAGAGCTGTAGGGAAGAAGTCAGAGATGTGTTGATCAGGACTTGGATTGAGACCATTGATACTGAAAGTAGCTTTGAAAGGTTGAGGTGAAGACGGATATTCTGGATATTATGGATATTCTGTTCTTTCCTTCTCCTCAGAGTCCACCTGTAGTTCAGGAACTTAGACAGGACTGGTGTAAAAAAGGTGGAACTTGGAAAATTCATATAAACAGATAATCTGAGGGATAGATGTTCATGGGAGGCAATAAACAAACATTTTCGGTATGAAACGAATAAACAGTTTGAAGATTGTAGTAAGGTAAATAAAGATTTTTTTAATTCCCACAATAGAAATTCTTTTTGCTGATGCACACAGAACTGTGCTTGGATGTTGCCTCTCGTGTAAAGCTTCCTGGAAGGTGGCTCAGGAAAATGACTCTATGCAGTACAGCTCATCAGCCCTTGGACTGTGGGAAGACTGAAAGCCTTTGCTGTCAGATGGGATGCAAGTCTGAGGCTGCCCTGTTGTCTTCCTCCCTTCTTGTTCCTATCTGTTATTTGTTAAATGTCAGCAGTGTGCTGGCAGCTGTATGGATTCCCTTTTACTAACAGAGGTGACTTTACAACTACAGTCTGGCTGTGTGCCAGGTAATGTCCTTTGGCTGAAACCAGGAGATGCTCAATTTTGATTTTTATCTTGCTATACAGCAAAACCAATATAGAACTCGGAGCAATGTATGGACAACTGCTATGCCTGAATAAGAAATAATACTTTATCCCACAGAAATTCACAAAAAAACTTCATCCAACATGACACTCCCAGAGGAGAGTGAGGACTGGAAGTTAGTGCTTGGTTTCAAAATGACTGTCTCTTCTTGGAGCAGCTTCTCCAGCCTGCTTCCTTCCCATGTGTGAGCAGCTCCTGTGTGCTGTGCCTGGCTGTGCCCCACTGCTCCAGGGAGCCCTTAGAGCCTCTGGGCAGGGCAGGACCTGCTTCACCTGGCAGATGATTGCTGCACATGGAGCCCCATTAGGAGAGCTCTTCCCTAGCAGCCTTTCACTGCTGAGGATTCCCTAGGTTAGGAAATAAAAAGGGTTTGTATGTTCTTTGGCTTGTGGTTTTCACAGGGGCAGTTTTTTACCTGCTGCTTTTGACAGCAATGTGGCAGGGCTCTGAGCTTACATAAAAGTTCCCTGTGGAACATTTTCTGTCTTGTGAGATGAATTCTCCAAAATGGCTGTACTGGAGCTGTTCAGACTGAGTGTTCTTTGGTGTGTCCCAGCAAGTTTACATCTTTGAGGTAGAGAAATGGTAATTTTTCCCCAACCTGGACAGTTATGTGTCCAGGTTAAGTGAAAATATGGAGTGTTCTTCTAAGCAGGATTCTTTTTCTGTGAATTAAACTATTTGAAAGAGAAATCTCTGTAAGTTTTGAGCATCCTTTCGGTTGCATTTAGAGGCAATAAGTGGAAATGAGGAATGGAGGTGATATGAAGATAGGCACAAAAGAAAGGGAAACTTATTTTTAATTAGACTTTTGGTCAGTGATAGCTCTCTTACAGTACTGACATACTGTTCATTACAGAGTTTCTGGCGAGTGATGTCATGATTTAATTTATTCTAGAGAAAAAGTAGAAAGACTCTTTTCCCCGGAGAGTTTGTGATTTCAATCCGAGACCATACCAGTGAAGCTGGTGGAGTGTTCTGATTTTTTTAATAATATTGGTATTAACAGCCAAACCTCAGATTTCTGTGTGAAGCAGCTTCATGTGCAAAGAAACAAATTCAGCTCTGTTGCAAATTGTGTGACAGAGTGGTAGAACCAAAGTGGCAATTGAGAGATGTGGGTTGCCTTTGGGCAAGCAAATCTGTTCCTAATTCAGAAAAGCATAGAAACCTATAATTAAGTATAGTCATCTGAGTGGTCCTGCTGGGCATGGACTTCGATTGTTAGAGTATTTCAGCTGGATTTTTGATTGATCAGTTCCATTATTTGTATGTTTCAGTTCCATTCTCTGTGAAATGGGGATGAGGAAATTAAAAAAAAAAAGCTGTGTAAGTGCTGACAGTGTGAATTAGGGGAAATGCAGACATATAACTCATAATTGCAATTCTGCAAACAGTCTGATTCTTAAGATCCCTAACATTGTGGTGTCATAATTATTTATCTTCTATTAATTTGTACACACAAGAGTGGGAGAAAATGTCTTTGTGGGCAGATGAGTTGCTCTAGCATGAAGGGGCAAAGGAGGGCGAGTGGAGATTCTTGATCAGAGTGCTCTGGAGGAATGGGGCACCCAAGATCCTGATACTTGACCCACATCTTCTCACCTCCAACCAGGAGGCCAGTGAATTTGAGGAAATGGTTCTGGGGGTGGGTGGAAAATCTACCTCAAAGAAATACATTGAAAAATTGAATTTTTCACCTAATGCCTTACAGTAACATCTTATAAACCCTGAGTGTGAGACATCTATAAATAGTATCTTACAGACATGTAAGATCAGAACAGGATTATACTGTAAATTGTAGTACAGTGAGAAACCCTGAGCTGTGGCTCCCTTGATGGTGCTCAGCCCTGTTCTCTGCTTCAGGTAACAGGGAAGTAGGGCTTGTCCTGACTCTGACTTATCAGGATCTTGGGTTGAGTGGCAGAAGAAAGCTTTGATGATAAATAAGGCAAGAAGATGCGCTTAATTTGTCATCCTGTTTCTATGTAGACTGAGAGCAACTTTTAGCCTAGCTGTTAAATTATATTATTACCTTAGCCACTCTAACATTTGTTCTGTGCTCAGTTCTTGTTGGGGAAGTAAAATTTTAGTCCTTTTACAGTCTGTCAGCGATGCCTACTTCTTTTTAATTCTTCCTGCAACATCTCGTGAGCTAACAGAGACTTAAAGCCTTTACTTACAAAACAGTTTCCCCCCCGCCCCCAAAAGTTTATTAAGGCTTTGCTGTTTCCTTTCCTAGCAATCTGGCAGTATTTTTGCAACTTAGCCTTTAAATTAGGAATGGTCTTTTTTACTGTGTGTACTATGTTTAGCACTCAGCAAAAGGAACCACCAAGTACTGTTCGAAGTGTAGAGATATGCAGTGCTTTGTGCTTGACCATTTATTGACTTGTATTAAACAACCACTGGATTTGTGAGAGAAGCATCTGGCCTGGAGCTGCTGCGGCACAGAGTTCAGTCGTGCTCCTTGTTGCCACTTTGTACTAGAGACTGCTGAGCTCTTTTCTGTACAGTCATGGCTCCAGCAGGAAAGGTGAAAGAATAACAAGTATCTTAAAGCACAGAGAAAGGCAATGTTTTTGTGCAAAAAAGAGTGAAAGGTGTTGAGTTTCTGAAACAAAAGGACTGTCCTGCTTCAGGCCAAAAGAGAGATCAAAGCTGCAGTTCTAAGGCGGGTAGAGGTGCCTCCCAGAAGACTCCCTTGAGTTTCCACGTGAAGTGCAACCCTCTCTGTTGGTGTTTTCCTTCGGTGTTTTATCAATCCTGGCTTTTTTTTAGACTAATTCCTCTTAGAGAGAAGTGTTTCCAGATCCCACTCCAGGAATCCCAGTCCAAGATGTCGAGTTTTGCAATGCCAAATGGAACGAGGTTTGAATGCTGGCCAGCTTTGCCATGTTTTGAGATTGGTGGGTAAGAACAGCTGCCTCAGTTGATCTTGTCATCAGCAGTGGGCACAAAGCCTTTTTATCAGGAATGCTAGCTCTAGTTCTGGTAGCACAGCCTTTGGGACACACTTCTTGTGCCTTGGCCATGTGTTTGGGGCAGTGGCTCAGCACTGAGCTGTGCTCAGTGAATTCCAAGGCCAGGTGAAGGCTGTTGCCTTTGTCCATCTGTGCTGAGCTCCTCACTCTCAGTCTCAGTGCCCTGGGTGCCATGGCCAAGGTATTAATCCACTTCAGGTGTTCCACTCTGTTCTGCCAGCATAATGTGCAAGGTGTGTGAGCTGCAGAGCTCAGAAAATAGCCAGGGACTGGATGAGAGGGAGCAGATAATAGCTCAGGGAGGAACATGTCATTACTCTTCCTGGGGCGGGTGGTGGGAGGTCTGCAGTGAGGAGGAGAGATAAACTTTAATTTTGGAATTCAGGCGTCAGTCCCTCTTTACATGACATAGTGAGACAGGAGTCATTGCTTTCTGTGGGATCTCTCCTGCTATGTTTATAGCAAATATTAAGTATCAGCAGTATTGTTCTTGCAGACCAGAAATCTTACAGTAACAGAAAAATTAGGAAGGCACAACATGAGTGGCTGGAAATCTTAGTTCTGCCTTCAGCTGTCATAGGAGAGAGTAGCTCTAGTGTCTTTTCCATGTGTGGTGTATCTGAATATCCCATCTTGTGGGATGCTGGGCTTTTTGGGGCAGAGCCTCTGGGCACACCTGAGGCTGCTGGCAGCCCCCTTCTCCACGTGCTTTGGGACAGTTGGAAAAGCAGCTGATGACCCTTGTGCTCTTGGAAAGGAATGTCTGTTAATTTTTTTTAACCAGGTTTTGCCCACCATCACTTGGACTTGTGGCTGTGTGCCTGTGCAGCTGCTTCTTTCCAGCTGGATGAGATTTTATTTTCCATTTTAAAATACACTTTTCCTGAGGTGCTGGGCTGTTCTCTGAGGTGGGGCTTGCCAGGACCAGCAGCTTGTCCCCTCACAGAGGTGCCCTGAACCTCACCACACCACACAGGTGGAAACTTTGTGGAAACTCTGCAAGCTCCTTGAACTTGTGAGCTTTTATTTTATTTTTAAAGGTCAGAGTGAGGTGTTTTACCAGTGCTGTGTCACACTGTGTAGGCCTGCTCAGGTTCTTCCAGGGGTGGGTAAATTTGGGGTTTTACCCTGTGTTGCCTGTGGGATGCCTGTCCTAGGCTCCTGGGAGTTCGTGAGGGAGAGGCAGCTGCTGTCAGATGAAAAGCTTTTGTGTGTGTCAGCAAAACCACCTTGACACCTGAGCTGTGGGTCAGCCCCTTGCCCCCATCATGCAAGTAACATTCAGGTGTTGCTACTTCCTTGGGGCTGAATTTTGGCTCAGGTACCCCTTCTGTGAATGCCCCTCTCACCTGGGCTTGGCAGAATTGGTGGTTTATGAAAAACTGATCTGCTTTGAGGGCTGGCTGGCTGGCTCTGAAGGCAGCCATAGGCACCTCGCTTGCCAGTGTGTGTCTGTCCCTGGGATGGGGAGGCTTGATGGGGAGGAATAGGGCTGAGCTATCCTTTGGAGAGTGGGATCCTCACCGCTGCTCCACAGTCATCTCTTGAGATGTTCCCCTGTTTTTCCAAGCTCCATCCTTATCCTCAGGAGCCATGGCAGCTGCCCACCATCCTGGAGTGTTGACAGAGGTGTTAGCCCTTTGTCAGAGCTGCTCTGTGAAGCACTGCTAAAATAAGAATTTCAGTAGGATGCCAGCAGCTGGGCTGACTGCACCCAGGAGGATGGAGGGAGCTGTGACTTCTCGGACCGAGATGGTTCTGGGAGCTGTGCACAGCAGCTGGGAGAAGCAGCCTGGAGAGAGAGGCTCAGGGCTGTGGCCTGGGTGAGAAACCCAAACCCTGCACTCTTGGACCAGGGGAGTACAATTAGGGAAAGGTTTGATTATAGTAGAGGCAGCATAAGAGGGAAAAGCACAGAGAGTTTAGATTTGGTGTTGCTGTAAAGTACCAGTGATGTGTGCTAATAATACACAAGTGTTTTTGGAGGATGCAAAAACTTGTTTGGTCAGTGTGGGGATTTGTGTTAGTGAATTAGAACCTTAATTTTGCTGTGTTGTTCACCTGTAAAGTTGAGGTGCTAATGCCCTTTCCTCTAACAACAGTGGTATGGAGAATTCATTAATATTTGTAGAGGGCTCAAATACTGTGCTGGAATAATTAGCTTGATCATGGTGTGGTCTGCCTTCAGAGAAGGATTTGAATATGATAGATTTACTGTTCCAGGTGATCCTTGAGCAATATATACAAAGCAGAACTTAAGATCCTTGTTTTGTTAAATAGTTTTTGCTCTTTGTTCTTTCCTTTGTACACTGACTGAGACAGGAGCCCTCTGGAAAAAGGTGTGTGATCCTGTAATTAAGAAAGAGTTTGGAATATTCATCCCCAGGGGGTTGAGCAAGGTTTGCCTGTGATACTTTAATTCAAACATCTGCCTAACTTATAAATTATATATGTATGTTTTAGTATAGCTAATGTTTTAATGTGTTTTGTATACACAATGCAGTTTTTTTTATTTCAATGAAACCATTAGTCTAAGTGTGGGTTTTTTCCTCTGAAAAACCATTGTCAGAACAGAGAAATTATCTGGAATTGAATACAATGAGCAAGGAGAGGCTGAGTGAGATGAATCATCTTCAGGGGAGAAAATTAAAGATCACCCGAGACATAATTATTAAACAATGCTTTTAGGCTTTGAAGAAACATAAACTACTATTAACTTCGTCAGTTCCCAGAGGTAGTTTTTAAAATGCTCTTATATACCCATCCTGTCTTGGCTGCTGCTTGTTTAATGTGTGAATTATGTTAGAAACTTGTCGAGGAGTAAAATTTATCCAGCATATTGATATGAAGGTATAACTTGTAAATAATTTCAGAGTTTCTCATTCTGTATTCTCTTGCTTAAAACACCCCTGCCCCCTGCTTCCAAGTAAGTGTAGACTAAAATAGAAACCTAGTCACGTTAAACAACAGTGACCAATTTCTACTTTTCCTCTTTTTTCTCCCCCGTCCTGAATGCTGTCATGCTGCCTTCTGTTACTTGACATTTTCTGGATTTCCCATCATGTCTGTAATGATTAGGAGAGAATTCTGAGCACACATTGCCTCTGTCCTTGACAGTTATTTTTGCTTTCCTGGGAGACAATAATTGTGCTACTTGTCTATCTTCATTTGCCACGATGGTAAGTACAGAGGGGAAGTGGCATAAGCACTTCAGTACTTCTGTGGTGTGCTAAAAGCCTTGAATGCTTCTGGCAACCTGTTGACAAAGGTCTGTCATGAAGATAAGCAGAAAGGAAACAAAAGTTCTCTGCTCTTCAGTGGGCTGAGAGGGGGATGCAGAAATTAGTTTCTGGTACTGGTAGCAAGGGTGCTCCACACCATGTGAGCATCTAAGTTACTACAATGAATGCAACTCAGATAAAAATAAGAATAACAGTTTGAGTTTCTTGTATCATCATCAAAATACGAATACAACAAAAATGGACTTTTAATGCAAAGACTTTGGCAAAGGGATACTCTTAAGTCATATCATACTGTAATTAGCTCCCTGTTTAGTAAACAAGAATTCAAGTGGAGTAAGAATGTCCTCTAGCACCTTGTCAGATGGGCCCTTGTGCTCATCAGAGCCCTGGGAAGTTGGGGTGAAGCAGAGTTGGTACCTGAGATGTGCTGCCTCGGGGCAAATCCCTGGGTATCCTGGGTAAAGAATCCTGCCCAAGGATCCCTTGCACCTCAAATTGCAGCTCTGGGTTTCTGGACACATGGTGGGTTCAAAGAGAGCAGAACTGGAGTGTTTGGCACTGCTGAGCGAAAACTGCTTGAAATGCAGGGGATGGGAAAAGCAGTGCTCAAGAACTGGGTTCTTCCTGTAGGCAGTGAAACAAAGTGGCCCATTATGGTGTATCTTGACCCCAAAAGGGATCTCTAAAATTTTAAACCAATTTCAGTAGAAACTTGTTAATAACTGAGAAAAATATTTACACTTGCCTTACTTGATTAAATTACTTCTAAACACAGCTCCATCTTTTGCCTAAAAGGAAGTGGTGTTATTTGAAATTGCTATCACATGAGTTTAAAGGCATGCAATGATTTTTAAAGTTCAGATTTTGTACCTTAAAGTACACAAAGGTACATACAATAAGACCTAATGAAGGAGCCAGGCATGGACCATTTCCTGTGGTGAAAAATCCTGCTGTTTTGAACTATCTATCAAGATTAAAAATTAGATGCTACTTGAGACCTCAGCCTTCCTCTTCCATGCCAAATTCTAGACTAATCCTGTCACCTGTGGTGTGGGTGTATAAATGACACAAGGGGGACTTTTTTTTCTCTTATTTTTTCATTTTCAACACATAAATGGCATGAAGTATTCATGTCATACTGTGCTGCTTTTGTTGCATTATATCATGTGATTGCCTTGCCTTTTGCAGTCTATTCAATGGTACAAGGTGCAGAACATTAGATTTTTTTTAATAGAATGGACAAAAATTGGTTTGGCACCTGATGTCCTCTCTAATATGGGATGACATCCTTAATTATAGGTTGCATGTCTGCTAAAACAGCAAAGTTGGTCCTGTAATTCTGACAACAGGGTTCTGTGAATCCTTATTTTAGAGCAGTAAGTACTGTAGCTCAGAACTGATTTTTGCTTCCTAGAAGTCTCCCATTACAGCTTTTCTGTCCCCCATCCTCCCTCTGTGGTAACATTTCTTACATTACAATGGAGTTTGCTGTGATGCTGTAAATGAGAAAAATAGTACAAGATCACTGCTGCAGGGACTATTTTAGAGTCTGTCATCCCTTGCATGTACAGATGATTCTTCCCTGTGAAGCTGTGAGTTTTCCATGTGGCATTGATGGGAACAGGCACTTCCAAGGCAGATAAATTTGTGTTGTAAAGCTTTGTTCTGTATTGTGTATCCACCTTCATTTATTTTTTTCTTCTCATTTTTTAAAAGTCTTTTGTAAACTGTAACATAGCAAAGATGTTCTAAATGCAAAACATACAAAACTGGATCTTGGAGTTTAAATACCTGTTGCTTCTATAATGAACTATCCACAGATGGCTTCCATATCTGCCTCTACTTCTCTCTCTCTACTTCAGCTCATTGTGAAGAATAATTTTGAAATTTTAAAGCCTTTTCCTGGGGACTGGGGAAAATAACAAAGCCAAGATGTGTGGGCAGAGAGTGGGGTTTGTGTGTGTATGTGTCATGATTTTTCTTGGTCTGTGGAGGTCTCTGCAAATGCTCATCATGCTGTTTGGAAAACGAAGCAGCACAGCCTTAAAACATGATGTTTATTGAATCATTTGGTAAATGCTGATATTTGGAAATCTGGTGTACTGCACTTATCCCAAGCCTTCCTTTTAAGGGAATGTGCTGACAGGTTGTGGTAGGAGGACCCTGCAGTATTAGTTGCAGCGATCCTGTTTGGGGAATGGAGGAAGCAATTTAGGTTTCCTTCATTGAAACTAATTATGGAGCCAGGAAAATATCCAGTTTCTCTTTTATAATAGCATGGCTCACATATTTAAGTCATGTCCTCTGCTTTAGCTTTTTTTCCTCTGGTGCTGGCACTGCTTTTAATGTTTTTTGATGTCTTGTGAGTACCAGCTTTGAGATGGGATATTCTGCCCATCTTGCTTCGTGCCATCCTAATCGCTTCAAAATGTAGTCATTAAAAAAAAAAGTAAACATTACTGCTGATGTTACTGCTAATGGCAAGAAATGCAGCAAAGGAGGGGGACACATGTGGCAATTCTATTTAAATAAATGCTTATTTTCAGAAACAAAGGCTTGTGGAGAAAAAGGGAGCTGTTAGTACCCCAATCACGTTTCCTGTTACGGATGAACCCACAGCAATGGATGCTATCAAAGTTGTCATATTTTATTCATGAGTTGTGGTATGCTTGGGTGAAATAAGAAAAGCAATGCTCCAAATCATAATTATGGCGTAAAAAGATAAAACAGTTATTATTGTGACTTTTAAAGAAGAAATTATTAAATCTCTCAAATAAATCATATAAAACTCATGGAGAATGACTAAGTACATTAGCTATTTGTGGTTCTTTGTTGTGGGTGTTGTGAAACACTTCACCAATAGCGTTTGTACTTATTTTGGGAGAAAATATAAATGTGTGCCTCTGTATGTTCCAAGAAACAAAGACATCTAGAATATTGAATGTAAACATAAAGAGGCTGACTGCAAAAATTACACTTCCATAGAGAAGGGCTCTGACAAATGTATTATGCCTCATGCTATTGTCATGCAGTTAATAAATAAAACAGACACCCAGGATTTAATTTGCTTTAGCAATAACATGGAAGCGATTTTTTTCCTCAGGGAAGGAAAACAAAAGGGAGAATTAGTTCCTGAAACACGTGTTGTTTAATGTTTGTATAAATCATGTATAGAGTATAAAAAACCCCGAAACCATAACATTTTAGCAAAACACGACCTATGCTTTAAAAGTAATTAAAAAACTATTTACACTGTCAAGTCTTTGGGAGTTTTTGAACCAAGAGAGCACTTCAGCACATGCTTGCTTTGAACTTCAAGGATAATTTCATTGTCTTTAGTTGGATTATTCACGTGATAAAATGACTGGGCATTAAAACCTGTGTGTAGGTGTACCCAGGTCTGTTAGCTGCATTAGGCATAGTAAACTCCCTCCACAGTGAAGAAACCAAGTCTTCTAACCAGAGATTTCTGCTTAGCTGAAACTTCCCTGTTAATGAACTATTTCAAGTAGTATTTTGATTTACGCATTTAAGAATTCAGGTTTTCCCCAGGGAAACAAATTCTAATTTCTATGTGGCCTTGCTGAAGTTAGACTGGGATTTTCAACAAAGTCAGAGAAGTCATTCAGCTTCTCTCCTGCTTCACTGGAATCTGACACTTAAAATTATTTTGAAATGAGTTACTTGGCTGTATCTGTTATATTCATGTTAAATTTAGAAATCATAAAGCGCTTCAGAAGTACTTGTGGTTTGTTTTTTTTTAAATATTGTTGCCATGAATTACGAGCAGTATTTATTATTACCTGGAAGAAAGAAAAGTGCTAAATGAGAAATCAGAATTATTGCATATTGCTTAAAAATATAAATGGATCAATCTCTCTGCATGCTCCATTGAAAAAGCTTATATTTTGTTTCTGGATTACAAACACACTCGGAGTTATAGTGGGAAAGATTAAGACCAAACGTACAATTAATAGCTATTTGCAAAACTTGTCTTTGTCTGATTTTTAGTTCTAGGGGCTACTCATCTTCTGGTACCACCTTAAGTTTCCTTTAAACAAATGCAGAATGTGTTTTGTCAAGTTTTGGTATATATTAGCATTTTTTAAAAGCAATCTCTTTTCTTGTGTGTATGGCTTCAAGCAAGCTTTTTAGAAGGGGAAGTAAAAATGGTTTAGCTTGCTTTTGCATGAAGCCATATTTTTGAGTGGCTCATTATTTGTGTGTGACATAAGTGTTTAACATAGTCTTGAAAGAGATCCCTGAAGTGGCCAGTACTCCTGCAAAATGGATAGCACACTGGGAATGATTCTTGGCATTTACTGCATTTTCCCAGCCTTGCCACTGGCTCTGTTCTCAGTGTTGCTGGTGTAAGCCCACATTTTTTCTGTTAAAATGTTGTTATTTTCCAAATTTGCGAAGAGCAATCTTCACAGGCACGGTGACGTGATATCTTATCTAATGTAGGCAAACAGTGGAAAAGACGATACAATCAGTGACTCCTGAACTCATTAACTAACAACACATGTAATTTGATTAACTCACATGATTTAGGAGCAGATTATGTGCTTTTAGTCATAGTGAACTTGTGGAGCATTTCAACGAAGCATTTAATTTAAGGGATCAACCATTTGTAAACAGCCTTGATTTCAGCATGAATCCCTTGGGGAAACAATGGAGCCTACTTGAGAAGACGAGCTCAGCAGCCACTTAAAATACTTGAAAAAAGTTCAAGTGGCTGCCTTGAGCAGCAGGTGATGTGTAGCCTCAGCCAGGTGATGTCTGTTGTTGGCAGCAGGAAAATCCTCCAAAGCCCCTAAGATGCCTGCAGGTTTCTGGTTTTGGTCCGTAGCAGCCAACTGGTTTGATGGCAATGTTAGCCACTGGGCTTTGAGCTTCTCCTCCTGCTGCTGGAGAGGTGACTCCAGTGCTCTCCTTGGCCGTTCTGCCCATGGGGGTGGAAAACACAAGGAGGTGGGAAACCCATAGGAGTTTTCTCAATTTAGGCTGTGCCTATCACAAAACCACAGCTTTGTGCCACTGTGGTTTCTCTGCCACTTCAGGCACCTTTGGCTGGCTGGAGCTGAAGAAGCAGAGGTGGCTGCTTTCACTCTTGACATGTGTTCATTTCCAGGTCTTGTGCAGAATCTGCTGCTCTCTTTTGTTTCCCAGAGTACTCAATTTCCATGGTTCGGTTTGAATTGCTGATAAAGCAAAGGACTTAAGACTCTCTGACAACTACTTAATTAGCATGAGTGTGGTCACTCTAGCTGGTGCTCCAGTCAAGGCAATTTTCAAGAAGTGAAGAGTCTGACATTAAGCCACTAAATCAGCTAAATTAGTGGTTGAGGAGAAACTGTGATTTGATAAGTATTCTCTGTTTGATTTCTTCAGTGACTCAAAATTCTCCTGCCCCTGGCATCTGGAGTTTTGGGATTGGGTTTGCAATGGCTTCCTGAAAGGATTTTTATTTATATGTGTATATAATTTTAAATGCTAGATTAATTCTGTTAGGAGAGGCCTATTTGTAAACTGGTTTACAAACATGTATATCAAAATGACAGCAATAAATGAGCACATATAGCCAGGCGTAGTTTTGCATCATGCAAAAGCAGAGGTTACATTGAATTACACTGTTTTTCCACCTTCTCTAGTGGAACTGCTTTTGCTGTATAGTCATGGGAACTTACCTTTGTGACATTAGCTGTTCACCCTGGTAATTGCTCCATCCTCTAATTTAATGAAAACCCATTAAACCGAAACAATAATTAAAATGAGACATCATCTCTGTAGGAGGCTTGCATATTAAAATCACCAAGCATTGCACTGCAGACGGATCTTATTCTTGAGAATCACTGTTTGAAGCAACATGTAAAAAGTGATTTACAATGAATAATCATAATTTAGAAAGCTGTGCTGTTGAACATGATTTCCTACTGTTTATTACTGACTCTGAGTGGAGCTAGCAAGGCAAAAACATTTACAATGTCTTTTCATGCTGGGGAGAATACACAGAAGCAGAGACGTGCTTGTGAGAATACATCATGCCCTCTTTGGTCCTCCCTGGTAGCACAGTTTCTCAGAGAAGGCTGAGGTGTTTTGACCCCTCTCTTTGGGTTGCTAGCAGGCAGAACAGGTGGTCCTGATCCCCCTGCAGAGGCCCCAGAGAGCAACAAAGTGCCTGCTTAGCACCTTAACATAAATTTACATTTATTTTCCATCAGCAGTACCCCCCAGCTTACTGAACCCCATCATTTAGCCTGGGTGGAAGCAGTTCAGGCAAGTGGGTCTCTGCAGCATGGTGTGGGCTGGCTGGAGCCTTAGTGCTGGTGGCTGAATTGAGCTCCCAGAGCGCTCTGAGGGCCTCTGTGCCTTTTCCTGCAACAGGAGCATGTTGTAAAATCTTCCGTTTTCTTCGCATGTAAGGAGAAATTTATGTGATTTTATCCCCATAACTCAAAAAGTTGGTGGTATCTTCAGATTATCTAGATTTTGCCCTTGGTAGGCAGGGAGGCACAAGTACCTGAAGCATTCCTTTGCTTGGCAGTGAAATGATTCTTTTTGGAGAAGAACCCCCATAGTGTTAGCATCCTTTTGGGTATTTTTGCATCTGTTTGTGACTTTTGCACACTGAGGAATGCTTTCACAACGGTGGAAATGGGCATTTATTACTGGTGTTGTGTGGTGTGGGGTTTTTTTTTGGGGGGGGTGTTTTTTATATTTTTACCAGCTCTTCAAGACATGTTCTGTGAGACCAGTGTGCAGGAAGGGGGTTGGTGCCCTGGATCCTTCTTGGATTCAGAGGCTTTGGTGAAGCATCTGCCTTCAGTGAACAAGAAGGGGTTTGTGATGCTGGAGTGTGTTTTCATCCTCAGCAACTGTTCGGCACTGCCCACACTGAGAGTTGCTAGTTTTGGATCATCTTTCTAATCTGGGTTTCATTTTTGTAAAGCTGGTGACTTAAAAAAAAAAGTGGGGCACTGGGGTGATTTTTTGTTTGTTTTGATTTTTTTAAATACAGTTTTCAGTTTTATTGGATTTTTCCCATAGCAAGGTAAAAGCCAAAAAGCTGTAATATTCAATTCTTTAATTGCTATAGCTTAAATCCAGATTCTCTGTTGTTGCAGGATTAATTTCTACTTGCTCATCCAGAGTGACTGTTCAAAGGTTCTTCTGAAAGCATGTTGAAGCAAATAGCTTTAAAATGATTGAAGTTCCCAATAAAGCAATGTGTTCTGCAGTATGTTCTCTGCCAAGGGAAGTAAAAGGTATTCAAGCAGGCTAGTGAATGATAAAATGTACCTATTGCTTTGGAAAATGGGTTGATTCAGAACTGAAATTTAGTATTTTTCCTCTAATGGGAGCATCTATTAAAGAAAAAATTATTCCCCAGATGGATTGCTATTCAGCCTCTAACAACTGGTGCACATTTTTCATCACTTAAAATTCCATCCCAAATGGTCATGTATTTCCCTTCTACCGTGGATTGTTGTCACTGTCAAAGTCTGCTTGGCCAGACCTTTGCTATCTTCCCTAGCATTATCCTTTTCCTTCTCTAACTCATTTTGCCTGCTGCTGTGTGGTGCTGATTTTCTTACACTGCTTCTAATGGAGCTGATGCCTGCTTCTCAATTTCTCTTATCTGGGGCTTCTAATATGTTCAGGGTTACAAATGGCAAAAGCCTGAGGTTTTAATTTTTGGTTAGTAGAGCTGGTGATGCATAGGACATTGAATCCACATGGGAAAATATGACTTGAGGGTCTAAATCAGGTAGCTCTGGGTGCTGGTTCCTCTTGCAGCTCTTTTTGGCTTGGCAGGGCTGTGCTGGGTGGGGACTGAATGGGTTTTTGGGGACAAGGCACCCAGGAGAAGGCAAGGTGGCATCCCTGGAGATGGTGCCAGGCAGGGGATGGTGGCAACTAAATGGTTGTGTGTCCTTGCAAACTGCACCATTGGTTTGTGTTTGGCATTTCTTCCTTGGACCCACAGCTTAAAAAGAAAAGAAAATCAAGCAGCAAATATGCTTTCTCTGACATAGGTATGTCATGTGCTTTTGTTTGGCTAAAGGTAGAAAGTTGCCTTTACTTGATGCTCTGAGATGATTTGTGTCTCTTGGACTTGCAAATAACTGAGTATGCTTGCTTTCTTTCCTTGTTTAATTTTAGAACCACTCTGGTACATTTTAAAAAACCCTCCAGACAGTCAGTATTTCAAATTAAGAAAATATAATCACATAGAAGGACATATGAAAGTCGTATCTGTGTTTATTTATTTTGCTGAGATTGCATTATCATTCAAGCATGAAGCGATGTTTCACTGAAGATTGCTGTATAAACCCATATTGTTCTATATTATGGAGGAAATATGACATTTCATTACAAGCAGACAGTTATTTTTATAGAGAGCATAAAAAGTATTTTGCCTTTCAGGCACCTGTGGTGAGGGGGTGTATTCTGTATTCTCAATTTTTCTTTTTTTTTTTTTTTTTTGAACTGTGAAAATCTACCTGAGAATAGAAAGCTCTTATTCTAAATGTATTGTACTCCCAGCTCATTTGTATGGCATTTTCTGCAGAAATCAAGCAAAACACAAACACAGCATTCCTGGGGATGGTGTGTGTGAGTGGGACACTGCCAGAGAGGAGCAGGGGGCTGTGCCATGGGGACAGCAGTGTTGTCCCCAAAGCCCCTCTTTCCCAGCATTTGGGTTCCAGGTTGCAAGCCCAGGTTGTGCTTGGCTCTGGGATAATCTGCAGCTCCAAAATCCTAGGCTGGGTGCCCTCTGGATCCTTGCCAGCCTTGCTGGGCTGCTCAGCTCACCAGTCCAGTTCCATTTACCATCTCACTGTGAAAGTGGTGGGAAAATCCCCTTGTAATTATTGAGACTGGGCTATGAAAAGCAGCATTTCTGTTGACATTTTTGTGCCTGCAAGTAAATTTTTCACCTGGCTTGCAGTAGGGATGTCCCAAGGTGCTGGTAATGACTGGGTTTGCTCCCCAAATATACAGCACTGTACTTAAAAGGGTGTTAATTTCTAAAAGCCTGGTTATATAACTTCCTTTGTACCAATTAGGCTGTCAGAGTGTTGCAAAGCAGTCTGTAAATACTGTTTGTTACCCAGTAGTTTGAACCCAAGACTGGAATTTCAGAACTTTGCATCTTACCAATTTTAATCAACAGAGAATGAATATCACTGTTTCACACGGTTTTGGTATAGTCATGGCTATCAAGAGGTGGTAGAGAGTAGCAAAATATTTCAGAGTCTGTTTCCAACTGAAGTAGTCAGTGCATTGATTAACCATGGCTGATTCTGAGCAAGGAGCCCTATATTTTTGTATAAAGTTTGATGGATAGGTGGTGGGATGTGGGCTTTCCTACAATGAGAAACTTGTACTTTGCAAGGCTTGGCTGAAATTTAAACATATATGTTCCACTGACAGCACTGCCTGTGCTTTCATGTGAAAGAATTTTTGAAAGCTTTGTGAAGTCATATTTTATTTCTGGCAATTGTGACACCTTTGAGGGGAAAAAAAAATGCAAGCTTTGGAGGTTTTTAACCTTCAAAAAGTGATAATTATCTTCATCTGTCAGGTCTTGGACATTTTACCTGTGAGTCTTACTTGTGCCTTGGAAGTTGGTACTGGTGGATTGTCTGTTTCTGTAGATAACAAACTGGGTATTGCAGAATTTATGGGTCTATGGGAGACACAGTTCTGTATCTCTTGTATCAGCTTTTTGAGAAAAAACTACATGGTATTTATAGCCAGTAATAACATCTGCTAGGTGAAGATAATGATACAGATAACAAAAGCTAACAGATAGAGACAAAATCTGGTCTTCTGTGCTGGATTGTTTATTCTTGTATTCCACTATATGATGGCAGTGGAGATGGTTTCTGTTCTTTGAAGCTTTATCCTCTGCGATGATAAAAGTGGTGTTGGACAGACAAATAGTTGGTTGCGATAAAATGGGCACTATATTTATTTATCATGAGGATCTGAGCCCCTGGTAAAGATTTTTTTAAATGATGACTAGTGATTTTGGATGTTGAATCTGTAGTACTTTTCAGGGGTGAGCTTTTCAGAGTGCAAGCATGGTACGAGTCTGGGTGTGTAAGCTCATTTGGAGGGCTTTAGGCTGCACAGGAAAAACTGAGACACCCAATTACCAAACATGCTTGAATACTTTTTCCTTGGTGTTTGGTTTCAGTCCATGGCATTCCCTCAGTAGTTGTGTGTCTGAGGTTTTAGGTTGTTTTCCAAGCCAGTCTCTCTTCTTTCTGTCTGCAAAGCCTCATTTAATGACACAATGGGGCCTTTTTATAGTGTTGGGTGGTTTTTTTTTCTTTTTTTTTTCTTTTTTTCTCCCTGCAGTGAAATTCTGAATTGTAATTTTCATCACTCCTTTGTGTGTTACATCATGCATGCTGGGCTGGATTCTCGGCATTCAGTGGAGTTATCTGGTTTCCTACCAGCTGAGAATGTGTGCCAGCATTTTTGGCTTCGAAGCAAAACCTTTGGAAAGGAAGCACACCAGGTTTTTAATTGGTTGTGACATCCAGGAACTGCAAGTGGCTCAGCTCTTGTAAATGTGTGACAAAGGCCCAGCACGAGAGACGTGGCAGTGGGCAGGAAGGTGAAATGAAATGCCATGATTTCTCCCTTTTGTTGCCAATTGTCTTTTTTAGAGATGGTGCATGGTGAATAGAAGGGTGAGTTAAAAATGAATGTGGTGGGAGATGATGATGCATTTCAATCTTGGAAGATCAGCTCTGAGAAGGCGCGATGGTGCTTGGACATCAGCAGGATTAGAGAGGCTGGAATGTTTCTGCATCTGCCTGGTCAGGCTGTAGTTTAATAAATATTGTATGAGCTGTCATACTTTGCTTGTTTAAACTGAGAAATCCCTGGAACGGCCGTGGATTGCGAGCGTGTCTTGTATTTATTTCCTAGGCAGGAGCACAGCCGTATAGCATTATTAGCAATAATACATCTCTGCCTTACACTGTGCCAGGACAGGCTTCCTGTGATGTACGAGGGAGAGGTGGCAACAGAGTCAGTGGTAAAACTGAAATTGGAGCTTGGTGCATTGTGTTGGGAGAGGCAGTGCCTGAGATTTCTCAGAATTTAGGAGCCTATTTATCTGACTGCAGCACACCTTATTTACAGCAACTTAATCTGCTCGCAGCAGACACAAATGGCTCAGCATCCCGTCAAAAAATCCATCAGAAAATCAGTAGCTGACCAGTTGTGAACTTGTCAAAGTGACAAGTGGGCATGCTGACAGAGATGGCATTTGGGTTTTTCTCATTGAAAAAATGCAGTGGTGGAGCATGGCAGATGACTCTCAAAAATGAAAAATATTGATGTGAAAATGAAAAATGTAATCTGAATCTTTCTGACTTGGCATTTTTACTGCACTGTTATTTCCTGTTTTTTTTTTTTTTTTCTTTTGAAAATAAAATTCTTAGATACAGAAAGAGAAATCCACGCAGCACCCCATGTGAGTGAGAAGTTAATTCAGCTCTTCCGGAATAAAAGTGAGTTCACGTTTCTGGCCACTCTGCAACAAAAGGCATCGACTTCTGGAGTTATATTGTCCATCCGAGAGTTAGAGCACAGGTAAGAGGAATTTGTTTCTCTCTCTTGCAGCAGTAACAACATAAAAGATGCTATGAATGCTCAGTGGTCTGTTTGGACAACGTGTTGAAATGGTAGATGCAAAATCTAACATGCAAGTTAGAGCCTTTCTTCATAGTTTGCTATTTGCTATTTTTTTTCTAGTTCTTTTTTTTGTTCTAGGAGGAATCCATTATTTATGTATCCTGGCCTGTAAAAGAACTTAAACAGAAAGATCAAAGCCAATGTAGTATAAATGCAGTGCACTTTGGAAGTTACAGACCTTGTAATGCAATTTTCTTGACTAGTTTATTATAGGTGCTTTGGAGTTTGCTTTTTCATAAAAGTTAAACTTGCATGTTTCTTGCATCACTATGTTTTATAACATTATAAAAGAATATGTTTTCTTTGAGATTCATCAACTGAGCTATTAAGCAATTAAGCTACTGGTGCTTCCATATAATAGTGTGAATGCTTTCTTCTCAACGTAAATACATTATGTTCCTGTTTCATGTATGTCTCTTTTCCCCCCTTATTTTTTCTGGTTGTCAGTGTAGGAGGAAAAAGAGGTCTATTTGGTTACCTGTTTTAGTGGCAGACATCAGTCTGTTACAAAAAAGGTGTACTTTGTATTATGGCCCATAATACAATTCCAATGATATTTTGATGTTTCAAAGTGTGTGTTGCATCAAATAGTCTTCTATTTGTAACTTTGTGCTTCTTTAATAATTTGTTAGGTCTTGAAGGACCTTTGTGTCTAGTCTGGCACATAAAAGACTAGTTCTGGTCTCTTCTGTTGTAATACAAGTAATGGGACATTCTTTGGCTGCTCCCATTTCAAATCTAATACCAGTTATTCTGCAGCACTTTTATTAAAAACATCCTGTTGGTATTTGTCTTAATCATGTACATAATACTCAATTGTTAGCCCAGTTTCTTCCCTTTTTTTAGAAAAAAAATTTTAGTTTCTTCCCTTTTTTTTAGGAAGAAGAAGGCAGTGGCTTCATTATGACCAAATTTTCAGTGATGCCTTTTGCCAGTGCAACGGCAGAGATGTCCAGACAAAGCTCTCCAGTTAGGGGGAGGACTTTGCTAGTTCCCCATTCTATACCTTTCTGTCACCTCTACTTTATTGGTCTTTTACTTTATTCCTTCTTGCATTTTTCAGGCCATTGTCTCAGTCTAGAAGAATCTTGTTTCACATTGTAGAGGGATCCCTCCCTCCATCTGTTCCCATTTTCCTTCTCTTACTCTGTCATTCCTTTTGCATTACTTTTCAATTCTTTCAAGCTTTTCCAGGCTGTTGCAGCTCTTGCAGTCATGGTTAACAGGATCAGTTTGCCATGTTAAGAGTTTGTTTATTATTTATTTGAGAAACAGGACATTGAGGACAGCCATTGAACAGAAAAATGCTGTCACATGCCTGCACTTAGCAAAATCCAAGGTCAAACTACACAGGCAGTGATGATTATACAATGCAAGGCACATGGATTTTTAGATATGGCATCTACTGAATGCAGCTCCTTGAGCCCTCTATCTTGACAGGCAGAGGCTTGTAGGGAGATGTGCTATGCAGGAGTAATCTTGGTTGAACAAAATACACTGCTGTTGTCCTCTCTGGCACAGAGGTTATCTATAATATTTAAAGTTATGACATCTGCTTTAAAATACATACAGTTGGAGGACTGCCTGCTAGTCTCAGTTAAACCTTTGTAGCTCTGTGTAGTAACTGAGGAAGTTTCAATCTGTAGTTCCATGCAGAAGTCAGAACAGGCACGTCTGGTGCTGCCCTTGACTGCTGTTACTTTGAGTGTCAGAGGGATTGCTGTGGGTATCCTTCCTTTTGGGATTTGCTGTGTATCCCTTAAAGTCACTGTTTGTTTCCCAAGTTGCTCCACAGACCTTGGGAAAGATACTGCTTTCAGACCCCCAGGTCTGTGATGACAGAGATCAATAAAGTGGATGACAGTGGAGAAAGTGCTTTTTAACACGGATGAGAAGCAGAGAACAAAGATTTGGGGCACTGCTGAAGAGGACTCTGCTTACATTAGATCAGTGTAACAGCAGAACATTCAGTTTGATGATTTTTAATGTTTCTCTAACAGCTCCACTCTCTCTGTAGCTTTGCATGGGAACTGAAATGGGTGCAGACTCATGTCACAGGGGAAGCCTTTTATTAATTATTGCTCCTACTAAGCTTTTGATAATTCTCACGGTTCTGTTCTGGTGCCATCCATTCTTTTGGTCAAGCTTTTTCCATTTCCCCTGTGTCTATGAAAACAGACACTGCAAAGAGAATAATAAAGAGCAATCTTTATTTCATCATGATTAAGATGTGTGGGAACAAGTATAAGGGTACATTTATTACTTAAGCAGTACAGTTTTTGACTATGGAAAAACCAAGAACTCTTCTCAATTTCTTCTCTTTGCACAAAACAGGAGATATTCTAGTTAGAGGCATATTTTTTTTTACCAGCATACCAAAAGTGGCCAAGTTAAAAGTTCAAGCCTTCATAATGTGCAGGAGGTCAACAAAAAGAAAAGAAGCTGTGTTAGCTCTTGATGCCAGAGTTCATATCTCTATGGGAAATACCTTTTTTTTGTTGTGTACAGGTTTAACAGATGAGAAATAGGTGTTATTACAAGCAATGAAAAGGTGTGTTTATATATTCTGCCTTTTACTGTAGTAGAGATGATTGTCCTAAGGTAATAATACATAGAATGCCTGGTTTAAATTTCATTTCTCTAGTAAGTTTTAGCAGGTTTTTATTTTCCAGTAGAATGGAACTCTTAAACTGAAGATAATAAAAAAAGATTAATACAATTTTTCTTGAAGTCAGTAATTTAGATGTACTATTTTGTTACTCTAAATGGATATTTCATAGCAATTAGAGAATTGCTGTTAATTTATATCATCATTTGATGGACAGGATTTATAGTACAATGATGACAATGCATCTTTGTTACTATTTTGTTGAATCGGTTTAATGATGATAAAGACTTTTTTTTCATGCTTCAAATGTCTTAAAGTAAGTCTTGGAAAATGGAAATCTTAATTAACACAGATAAATTCTAATAGGACAGTCTGATTGTGCAGCTTGTGTATATAGTTATCTGGAATACAGTGGTAAATGTGAAGATTATATTTTCTTTCCTAAATTAGAGATAATAATGTATTATATGGGATGGACAAACATATTACTTGGGGATGCAGAAGGTGGAAACTATTTTGATTGGAAAAAATAATGCTAGCTAATTCTTCCTGCATGAGCTTTGTGAGTGATTTTGCTTACAACTTTTGACTCTTTAGACCACCCAAACACTTAGAAAAGGCCACAAAGATACTTAAAATCCCCTCCTCCAAGAAATTCCTCATTTCAACAGTGATTTAATACAATTTCACCTGAAGCTGTCTGCCTGCTTTGTACCCGCTTGGCCTTGCATGGTTCAGAAAGATAAACTAGATGGAGTCAGCATTGCCTTTCAGCTGTTTAATTTCTGGGTTTGAGATACATTGATGGTTCTTCCCCACCACTGGCCAAGATGAGCATCTGGAGGAATATGCCAAGGATGTTCAGGTACCCATGTGCCAATCTTCCTGAAGAGCATTTCATAATGGGAGATCTCACCATGATAGAACAAAGGACTGAGTCATAAGATGATTGTTTTGAAGATTTTCTTACAGGGAGCATTAAAAACTTTTTTTTTTTTTTTTAAGTATATGCTTGTAACCTATGTCTAGGGCCTGAACTTCAGAAAATATATGCCATGCCAGATAGTTGGAAATCTGTAAGCTGATCAAACTGCTATGATGAAATGGATTTATCGAGTGAAAATCTGCCCCTTCCCTGTGTAGCAGCAAGCAGTGTGGATATAAATATTCAGGGGGATTCTGATAAATGTGTCAGGCTCATAGTGAAAGAGTTCTGTTCCTTGCGGGTCAGTTTTGGGTGGGGATGTGAAACAGATATGGGACTCCAGTCCATTGTTGGATCCTTCCCTACAGGTGACACTGTGAATGGCTCCTGAGGCTGTTGAGGAGCAGATAGAAAGCTGTGTGTTTACAAAAAACAGTTGGAAGGCTACCAGGCTGTTATATGTTTAATTAAAAACACAAAGGGGTAATAAGTTAGTTAAATTATTCACTGAAACCTAGCTGATGAAAAGAAGCCTCTGCAAGTGACTTCTGACCTTAGTTGTAAACCTGAAAAATTGGATTTACTCCCTGCTATGTTTTAGATTGTTCTCTGCAAGATGGGTATATGCATATTGGACTCCAAGATGCCCAAGATTCAGAAAGGGAAGGAAAAACTCTGCAAATGTATCCATTAACCTTTTTGTCTTAGGGTAAAGGACACAGCTTTATGAATATTTATATGTTGAATTGCTAAACTGGAAAGCTGTGAAGGGAATATAAAGATCGAGCCTTACTTCCACTCTCTGAATGAAGTGATGTGAAATATGTGAGGCATCTCCACATTGTTTTCCTTCTTAAAAGGTCTTTAGAGATGCAAATGCAAATAGAATTGTGCTCACCTGCTTCTGTTCTTGGGGTTAAAGTATGCAAGAGAGTAAAGTGAAGACAAACTGTTCCATAAATCTTGCACTGATTTAAGAATTGTGAGAGAGGAGTTACTACTCGAGGAGTTCCCTTCCATCCTGTGCCTCCCTGCTGAGAGCAGGTGTTTTATGTACACTAGGCTGGCAATTGTTGTCTCTCTGAAGCATTAACATGCTGCTCGTAACCAGCTGTTGAAACACATTGATTGGACCACGTTGGCAATTGGAGGAGAATGGCTGACAGTTTGAAACTGTTTAAACCCGAATTTGGACAGAGCAGAAATGTTATGGTCAGCCAGGAGCAGGATGTGGGGGTCCCCCAGGAGTCTTCTCCAGCTCGCTGAGTTATTCTGTTTGATTGTTTTACGACCATCTGACACAGGCAAAGAACCAGAATGACTCAAACTTACACTAAATGCAACTTTCTGAAAACTGTCTGCTGAATTTGGGCTGCTCATTGAGAATGTAACTCCCCTAGTTAATAAGCCAGTTAGATGTTTGCAACATGATATTGATGTTCATTTGTGTCATTGACAGTAGTGTGGGTGATGTGTCTGGTTTTTTGGATTTGGTTTGTGGTTTTGCAGTGGTGCCTGTGTGCTTGCTTTGCTGCAGGCAGTCTCCAAGAAGGGAGGGGGCTGGCAGTGCCTGCCCTGCTGGCTGTGGAGAGCTGCCAGAGCTCAGGGCAGTGGGGCAGGGAAGGGGGAGGCTGCCTGGGACTGAGGGCATATGGATGGAGAAGACATGGACTGGGCCTTGAGAGAGGGCAAAGGAAAAGATTTATTTATTTATTTTTTTTTCTTCTGCGAATCTAGAAGAAATGTTTGTTGGCTGTTACCTGGTGTGCAACAAGCCAGTAATTACACACTTGAGAGAGACATCAGTTATTTATTTCAGATCTGCATGAGCCTGGGCGCTCAGTGGCTTCACACAAACCAAGCATGCTGGCAGGATTTTCCACACTGTGGTTTATACCCAGAAGTTCAGAGTTAGTTACTTTTCAAGTACAGCCCCTCTATTATGGTTGGTTAGTAGTTTTCATACAAGTTTTGTAATTACAGCCAACTCCTGTGCAAGCCCAAGGAAGGGTCTTCACCTGGGCAGAGGTCTTTTTGACCTGTAGGTGTGGTTTTTTTTTCTTTTTTTTTTTTTTCCTTTTTTGTTATAATGAAGATAGTTCAGCTAAGGGGGATGCATGGACCTTGATTTTTTTGCCAAGTTGGCAGTGTATCCATTGACAGACACCATGTTGATTTACTACAGCCTTACAGTTTATTAGTTCCAGGATGCTCTTCACTAAGGGATGGTAACTGTTTGTTCCGGTGATTAAATGTCCTTTTTTTCTTATGAGGAGAGTCTGAATTAGCTAACTTGAAGTATCTAAAGAATGCCCAGACCTAAGATAATTTTGGCATATTCCACTTTTTGCAACATGTGGAATTTGTCATAATGTAAGGAATCACTGAAAGGCTGCTGAATTTGAGAGCAGAGGGAAGAACCTTTCTTCTAAGGGCACCGCAATTAAGGTAATTTGTTTTCAGATACTGTAGTTTTACTCAGGTGGCAGACCTCATTAGTTTAAAAAGCTGTTATCCTCTTTTGTTTTGTGAAAATCTGGTATTTAGAGATTGTGGATTTGGGGATCCCCTGAGCTGAGCTGTTGCTGCACTGATGAGCACGAGGGAGGGAAGGACTGTCTGGTCACACTGGCAGCTCTAGGCTTCTGCATACCCACAAAGATCCCTGGGCTAATGCCAGCTCAGAGTCCCAGGTTAAGGTTAGCCTTAAAAAGTAGCCAGCCCCCATTCAGAAAGTCCTCACATGCAAATGCTTTGTGGATTGCAAAAGGGGAACAAACCTTTGGGCAAGGGTTGTGAGTAATGAGCCCTTCAGGGACAGCTGCAGGATGGAAGTGTGAGGTACAAGGAGATGTGGTATTGGGAGTGGTGATATGGGAAGGAATGAATATTTTCTTTTGTCAGGTTATTTTTCAGTAAAGTTAGTGTTTAGTGTGAGGGTGGTTTTTTGGTTGTTTTTGTGTGGGTTTATTGGAGTTTTTTTAAGGTACATTTAAAAGGAGTCGTAAGTTCACCTTACTCTAAGTAGTAACTCTTTTCTGTCCTGCTGGCCGTGCTAGCTCTGAAGGCTGCTAAGATGCTGTGCAATTTTTAGGTGCACTGTGGTATTACCTACTTGGTTTACTAGGACTAGGAGAGAAACCAGGCATTTTTTCAGATAGTAGGCAGGTTGCAGCCACAGTGACAATAGATTTTTAGACATATGAAATGGAAACAAAAATGCTTCAGGTCAATCCTTACAACACGTGCCATGAAAATATGTACCCACCTTGTACCAGCTCTGACTCCAGCTGTCTTTTACCTGGCAGGCAGATGTTGGGGTTACTTTTTTCTTTACATGATCAAAGAGAAAGTAAATTTGTATTAGGATGACCTTTGCCTAGTTGCAGGTGCACAAACACATCATAAATGCTTAATGCCTTGCAGCTCTCATGCCCAGCTGCCATGTAGAAGATGTGTGGAACAAAAGACAAAATGTTAATAAATATTCTATACTAATAGAAGGTGTCAGTGTGGGAGTGTTTACTGTTAAATGTTTCAAGCTAGTCTGGTATAATGCTGTTCCTGTTGTCCTCAGAGTGGTCTGAACAGAAAAACAAAGTCATTTATTTGACTGGATTTAGTTCCTTTTCCTCGAAATGAAAGGATAGAAATGTTTGAAAGAATCCTTTTTAGGTGGCCCATAGCACAGTGAAGTTGAACTTTCTGGCTTTTACTTGAGAGGTTTGAAAGTGTTCAGCATTACATTTTGGCTATATTGGATTTGCTTGCGTAAAAGGAATACTTTTGCAATGGAGCAGGTGATGCAATATTTGGGATTCAGCTTTGTAGAAAGTTAATCTGATTTTTCAGCAGGCTATTTCATTGTCCCAGGTGATCCTTCTATTCACAACACCTTTTGTGCTGCCTGATGTCAGCCTGACTTTGGTGCTATCAGTGTGTAATCTCTGCCACAGCAGTGAGTCTCTAATGCCGCATAAGTGACGATTTGCCCTGTATGGTTTTGCTGTGCAGCCTCTGGGTCTGTCTGTATTTGAACCAGCTGTAAAAAGCAGCTTTGGATGGTTTGTAAGTATGGATGTTAGGAAGCTTTCCTGTCTTACCATCCAGGGCCACTCTGGCAGTCTCAGTTGCACCACACGAGACTTTCACTGCACCAGATGTGTTCCTCAAGGTGCACATGCAGTGGAGGAGTAGATGTGTGCGCCTGAGCGTGTAAAGAGCATTTCTTCAAAATCCACTGTTTCACCATGCTTAATGCTTCAGAGCTTGGAATCCTGCCCTGTCACTTTACAGTAACTAGGGTACAGGAACAGTGCCTGTGGAAGCGACTGAAATATTCGCCTTGACAGCTGTAGCTTGTTCTAGTTTTGCATCTGCACAGAGCTGTGGTGACAACTGCAAAGTGAGTGTTTCCTTTCGTTTGAAGAGATGGATCTTTCCTTTCAGAGGCACTGCTTTTTCTCGCCGTGACTTCATCACTGACAGGGCAGAGCCTTGGGCAGATGCCTGCCAGCTTATCTGCAGCATAGTGCCCAGTGCCTGCTCCTGGCCTGATTTGCTTTGCACTGAGGACTGCTAAAACAAGATTTAAAACTAAACTTTCATGTTGCTGTCCAGGCTTGGCATGCACACCCAACAGAGTGTGTCCCACAGCGCATGCAGACTCACTGCATGGTGAGGAGCAGCAAAAGGCCAAGGAGGAATGGCCTGTGATTCATCACAGCATCCCTGCAGACTGAAAATCCTGAAATCTCTGTGATAATGCATGCAGATTCGTTGCCTGTCTCTAAATACATCAAGGAGTGTTTCTACAAATATGCAAAGCATAGTCTTGCCTGAAGCCATTTTTATCATTAAATAGCACAATGCTGTTGTGAAATGAAAAAGCCATGTGAGCAAACAAATCCAAATAGACTGATTTGTGCAGAAGCTTCCTGAATCTATAGCTGATGATATCACAATGACTGATTTCCGGACTTTTCCTGGATTTGCATTGTTATTAAAAAAAACCAAAAAACAAAACTAAGCCTTGACCAGCCTCAGAATTTTCCAGAAGTTTCTATGCAGTACCAGTCTGATTCTTATGGCAGTGATTTTTTCCCCCAGCACTTGGGATGCCTGATACCCTAGTGTTGCTGCAGCATGTACAAGGTGAATGGGCTTCCATCCTTGAACTCCTGTGGTTCTGTGACCTTCTCCCACTCAATGTGAAACAGATGCACAGTGTTGTGACTAGATGGCAACCCCAAGTTTGTACATATTTGCAGGGATGCCATCTGTGCCTGCTGCTTTGCCCCGGGACATCTGTTCAGTAGCTCTAAGAGCATCTGCTGTAAGTGCTGGTGCTGCTCCTTGAAAGAGGCTGTGGGGCTTCATTTGGCACTTGATCAAGGATGACGGAAGTTGTAAAGTCAGAATGATAACTCTGCTTTATTTATGTTTGAATATGATAAGGAGGAAGATTGCCAGAATTGAATGCGAAAAGTAGTTCTGCTTTAGTTCTTAGAGCTCTTATAGGAGCATTTAATCTTCATGCCCAATTGTGCTGCTGTCTTCATTGTGGGATATTTTAGTGTCTCATGATAGATGTTGGGCTGGTAAAGATCAGGAAATAAAGTGCTGTGCACAATAAGGATATTCTGGAGGACACCTATCCCACAGTTCTTCCTGGGGTCCTGTCTTGGGATCCTGTAGTCTGTGAGTTGTCCTTCCTTTGTCCCTTGCATAACCTGATGGCAGTAAATTCTTTGAATGAAGCATGGTGCTGTTTCCACAGAATAAGATAACTTCTGTGGGTTGAGATAATGAACAGGTGACTCTTTTTCTTTAATGTAGATGGTGGGTTAAGTCAGCTCACCTTATAGAAATACTTTGCCTTTTCTGCTTCAGGTATCTTACATGTTCTTGTTTAATGTTGATAGTGAGTTCTCCGGCTTTTTTCAGTCATTACATCCACAGCAGGTGTTTCCAACTGAAAGTACACTTTTAGGAACCTTTCTCTCCTGATCTGGAAGTGAAATGACCAGTTAAATGTAAAGTTAAATATTCACTATGGTGGTGACTGAAAGAAAGGGGGAAGAAAAAAAAGTCATTAAACATAACTATGTTAAGTTTTATCCTCTCCTAACAATTTTTTGTGTGTGAGGTATGCAGGGCTTGCAAAAACTGTTAGAAAGAATTGTAAAGCATCTTGTATCCACTGTGGAATAATACTGTCCTTCTGTAAAGCACATTGCAAGCCCTTAAAATATACCAACTCTTTTTGATGTGCATAAAATCAGTCTGAATTTAGCAATGTTTTTCTCTTATACATTGGGATTTGAATGAGGGACTGCGGATAGACCTATAAAAAGCATTTGAATTCTATAATTGTACGAAAGAAGCCAGCAGTAATTTACATGCTTAGCAAATAGGGAAATTCTACTAGTGGGAGAATTTCAGCCCAAGGTCAGATTGTATTGCTGATCCATAAAAAACAAGCTTTCCTAATACATGTGTTCTGAGAACTTCATCTGTCAAAACACATGTTAACTTTTGATCATGCCTTACTTAAAATATACGAAAGTAGAAATCGTTGCTGAGAAATAATAAATAAAACAAGAAACCATCACTCAGGGCTAAGAAGTTGACAGAGAGGTTGCTGTCTGACACCTTTCTTCCTTGGAAGAGGTCTGGGGGAGGATAGCAGGGCCCTGACTGTAGGACAGGCTGGCCCAGGCTTCATGCACATGTGACCAGAGATTGTCACAATTCTCAGGGATCTCTCCTGGGCTTTTGATATGATCTTGTGGCAGCATTGAAAAAATCACACTGAGTGATGATACATCTATTCAGATGGTCCCAGATGCTGCAATCTTGTCAGGAACCCTGATTCCTTTTAATCCTTTGTTTTCTTTTAGTTTCTTGCAAAATACTGGAAAGTACCTGCAAAACACCCATTAGACATTAGTTCATTTTACTGCCTCTTGTATGGTAGCTTCTATTAATTTCCCCTCCTCCCCATTTTTATCTCTTATTTTATGGTGGATAAAAACTTGTGCAAACGCATTTCAAATTGAAGATGAGATAGAGATTAAAAAAAAATCCATTTATTTCCTCTGGCTTCACTAATTATTTTCTCACTGGTTGATGATTTCTTGCCTGAGTTTGTTTTTCCCCTCATTTGTCTTCCATTCCCCAATTTGCAGATTAGAACTCCAACACAGAGCAGGTGCACTTATTTCCAAGAGTGAATGGCCTTTCTGTCATTGCTTTGGAAGAGGCTTTCTTTCCCTCAGAGTCTGATGGGAGGAGGAAAGAAAAGATGATATTTGCTACTGAGAAAGCTGTTTGCACGTGACTTATATTCTGGTAGAGAAAAGACAACTTTTGAACTGAGAACATCATGAAGTGTGTGTGTAATCAAGGTCTCAGTGTGAATTTCTGCATCTTAAAAAAATAAAATCAACACAAGAGTGTTGGTTTACATTGCCTTGTGTTTTCTAAATACTTGAGCTATATATATATATGTAGAGAGAGAGAGATGTGTTGGGGTAACCCAGCTGACTGGGATTTCTGCTGTTGAGATTTTGTTGACTGGTGTTTACCAATATTTGTCTCAGTGTAACTGCTTGTGATACACACGTGTTGAAGGGTGAGGAAGAATAGGTGCAGAATTTATCTGCTGTCACCCTCCTTTCCTGCCGCTGAAGAGTTAAAAGGTGGTGTTTAATGCAGTCCTGTGGCACTTAATGCATTAGGTGCACATATATAAAAATGTTAGCAGTGGCTATTACATGACATTTTAAGTAATCTGTTCTGTACTGTATAAATTAGTCAGGAGATTGGCACCAAGCTTGATGCCTAAGCAACAAGCTGTTCTCAGTCCTGAGGTAACTATTGACACTAAAGCTTGTCAAGTGAGAAGCTTTGCAATTCCCTGTGCTGTACAAATAATAGAGCACAGATGTGATTAAGTGCAGTATCTGACTGACCTTTCCAGGCCTGGACTGTTGCCTCTCCATTAACAAAGAAATCGTTGTGTGGTGAGTGATTAGCTCTGTGGCTATTGGAAATTATGAAGAATGATGTCAGGAAGCAATTTGCTTCCTGCAACAGGAGATTGTCTTGTTTTGGGGCTCTGAAGCCTCTGTGATTGACTATATATATACATATATGTATACATACATACACAGTTAGATATTACAGAATGTTTCAGTATTACTTCACTGACAGTACTTGTCCTAGTGCTTTTCTGGCTTGGGAGCACCAGCAGTATCTTCTGGATATTGACTGTCCTGTTACTAAGCATCAGAATAAAGTGATAAATCTTCTCCAGGTTTTGTGTGAATGTGATTTAGGTATTTTAATGAAGCCTGGCTGTAGTTAATCAGCATGCTGCTCTACTGTTTAGAAAACCCCTGTTTCTCTGTCTTCCTTGTCCCATTTTTGTGCATGAAACAGTCCAGTTGCTTCAAGACACTGCCTAATTTTTTCCCACTGTGTTCTGTATATATTTTTTTTATACCTATGCCTGCTGTGTTTCTATTTGGTGTTGGTTTTGCCTTTACCTCCTTGTGTTTTTTACTCTGCCACTTGAGTCTTAGATTCATGTGATTCAATAATGCTTGTTGGCATGAAAAATATGGTGACAAGGCATTGACAGGATGGAGGAGGGCTTGAATTTCACTTTTGGTGAAAACTTACTGTCTTTGTGTTCCCCTTCCCAGCCTCTTGTGATGTTTTGCACATGTTTCCAGCTACTGTTTCATCTCATAAGTTTCCTCCCAAAGAACTCTCTTTCATTTATGTTCAAAACCCTCAACCTCACTGGTAACATCAAATCCTGAAAAAGTCCCCATGTAATGCTTGTGCACACAGGCTATATTAGGTCCTGTGTACTGCCAAGCAGTGTAATAGGCTTTTGGGAAAATGAAAATTGGCACTCCAATATTTATTGGTTTGTGTTGCATTTATGTTTTAGAAGTGGATTTCATTACAGTAATTTTTCCCTCCTTACCTCAAACCAGCACCTATCTCTTGAATGCCATGTTAAATTGGTGTTGGCCAATAGGGAAAAATCTATAACACTGTGGAGACAGATGGGGAAAGGACTGTCTTGACAATCTAACATCTTAATTTACTTGTAGAGGTATTTCTACTATAAATGGAGGTCTGCATCACCCTGTGTCTATGTACAGAGCTTCATTTTAGCAGGAAGAGGATTTGATATGATGCAAATACTTGGTGAAGTCCAAGAGAAGACTTCACTATTTACACTGCCAGTGTGCCCTGGAGGGGCTCAATTCATCCTAGAGAAAGAACTGGCTCCCTCCACACCCCTGTGAGGCCAGTTAGTAGCCACACTTCATTAGCTCTCCTGTGAGTCTGACAGCTGTGTGAAGGTTTTGACTCTTGGATGGTTTATGCCAGATGTGGAGACCCTTAATCCAGCCAGGAGGTTTTGTCCTTCCCTTCTAAAGCTGAATGATCACGGCAGTAACAATGAAAGTCAGAAAATAAGTTAAGCACAACTGCATGTAGGGGAGTCATAAAAATAAACAGTTGTGGTTTTTTAACTGGATTTGCAAGTAGTAAATACAAATTTAACGATTACCTGGTGGTTTCTTACCTTAATGGCTTTTTATTTGTTTGTGGTAGTGATGTATGTAGTATTCTTTATTTTTCAATTTCTTACAAAGCCTGCAGTCATACAAAATATTTTGGTGAAAAGAATAAAGGTTGCTTTCTTGTAGTTGCACCTGTTTTATGGGTGAAAAGATGACTTCAGTTTCTTGGGCTAACAAGTGATACTTTGAAAGTGAGCTGTTTTCATGTAATTAGTATTGCTGGTTTTGTACTGCTCTGCATGTATAGTCTTGTCTCTGTACTTCTTTAAAAAAAATTAATTAGTAGCTAATCCATGCTGAGTAACCTCTTTAGATCGTGGTGTTTGGTTAAAGAAACCTATCAATTAAAAAGCAAGCAGCAGAGACAATGATTCTGTCCAGAAGTGGAACTGATTCCTCTCCATGTTTTCACCACAGCTATTTTGAGCTGGAGAGCAGTGGCCTGCGGGACGAGATCAGGTATCACTACAGGTTTAATGGGAAGACAAGGACAGAGGTGTTCCCCTACCGCCTGGCAGATGGGCAGTGGCACAAGATTGCTGTGTCACTCAGTGCATCCCATCTTCTGCTCCACGTGGACTGCAACAGGTAAGAAAATTCGTTCTATAATTTGCATTTCTTTGAAGAAGCATCTCTGCTCACACACAGGAATAAAATTGGAAAAGTAGATTTTTTTTTCCCTCCCAGATAAATACCTTGTTTAAGAAGCACGCTAAACTGCCATGGGAAAAGAAAAGGAAAACAAAGTATTAAAATGGAACAATTCATTGTGATTATGAACAAATGTGGAAAAGGTTGATTGCTGACTGGGGAGTATTAAATGCATCTCTGTAGTTTAGGCAGTAGCTGATGTTACGTTTGCCAGTGATTGCATTTAAGTGTGATGGATGGGTGTGCAGTCTGTTCTTGTTGAGCAGACTGTGAGCTGCTTCACTCAGCATACCTGAGAACTTGAAGAATAAATAGACGCATCAGAGACAGTTTAGTTTTATTTTACATAATCAGGCAGTGTGCTTTTTACTGATTTTTCCACATGCTGCCCTGTTTGGAAACCTCTGAAAAACCTGGATGCCTCTTTTTTGCATGTCTGGACACAGTACTTTTTCTTTTCTGAGGGGTATTCTGTCTGTCTTTTCCATTAGAAGTTGTGAAGACTGCAAGCAGGCACATTGCCAGGATTTCAGGGAATGAAAACCAGCAAACCTAGGCTCTCTCCTCCCTAGAATCTCTCTTGCCTTGGGAGTTGAACTCACAATGTATTGTAGACTTCAAACTCAGTGGCTGATGAGAAAATTCAGAGAGCTTGAAATTGGGACTTTCAAAATAGTCTTTATGAATGAGGAAAACAAACCATTACTTTTGTAACTTATTACATCAAAATGAATGGAAAAAAAAAGTCATATTCTTCACATGCAGTGAGAGGATCAGCATATGCATTTTTGGAATTGTGGCACTCAAATGGATTGGGTGATGATAGCAGATATTCTTTTCAGAAGGCTTCATTTTGTTCAGACAGGCAGAATAAAGTTAGATGAGTATTATAGGAGTATGCAGTCATTGGAACATTTGAAAAAGTTTAAATTTTGACCCAAGTAATTATGAGATACTGTTTTGAGAAGAATGTTACGATCATTTTCTGCAACTCCATTAACTACTGAAAAACCTAATCTGAAGCAATGTTGTTTATTGGACCTTATTTGGACCTTAGAAGCAATTAAATGCTTAGAGTAATTTTAATTTCACTGAGGCATGAAATCTACAGTTTTCAAAGATTGTCTTCATTTCAGTCATTTGATTTATTTATCTTTCCATTCTTTATCTGTTACACTGTTTCTTTGCTTACAGCAGAATGCTTTTTTTCTTTATTTGTTGACATACTGGGGTTTGGGAGAGGTTCTTCAATATCTACTTTGATATGGTTTGTTTTTTTTTTTAATGAACAGCAAATGTGTTTTAGGAGGACCCTTTTTAGCAGATTGTTTAGCTGACTGCTTTCTTGCACAGAGTGTAAAATGAAGACAACACAAAACAACTGCCTGGTGCAGAATTCTGTCCAGGGACAGGAGAGCTGCACAGAGTCATGGTTGTGACCTGATTTTCTTTACAGTAACAGGCAGAAATAGATAAACAGAATTATGGAATGAACTGTGCTGTCATAAGAGGTGACAAATCTGTACAGCCATCTCTGTCAGGTAGCCCTAAACAGGGCTGATCCATCTAACTGTGTCCCTTAAGGTGGTATGTCTTAAGGTTGCTTCCAGCATAAATCCATACCAAGATGTCTCTATTTGGCTCTGTGTTTCTGGTATTTTATGACAACTCCTCTGGAAAAAGAATGGAAATAGTTCTGAAAGCATGACGATGACAGATCATTAAAGAAGTTTAAATGAGAGGAAAAAAAGGAAGTCTTTAAGTTCTTGAGTCAGCTATAGTGTCACTGTTTAGTTAATTAGAGAACTTTGTGATTGTTGGTGATAGTTTGATTATATCTTAACCCTTTATATCTCTGCACTCAGAAAAGGGGTCAGCATCTTATTTCTCTGAGCATTTTCTTACAACAGTGCAATAAACATTGAACCTGTGAAAATGAAGAGCAAGTCAATGAGGGATACTTCTGAGCACCGCTGAAAACCCTGAGCCTTCTCTATGTCAGTGTTAGGGAAGCTGCAGCTGAAAGGGTGAACAGAATCCATCATGAAGAGCTGTGGACTATGTCTGAATTGTCACCATTTTAGGCTGGTGTGGTGTCTGGCTCTCAGCAGAGCTCAGGATGCCCAGTGAGAAGTGATGCTTCTGCAGCCTTGAATGAAGGAGAGGAAAGAGGAAATGAGTGCAGTCAGTATATTCACCTGTCCCACCTCCTGCAAAGGTTTGGTGTCATCAGAACAAAAATTTAGCTCCCTATGTACCTATCTAGTTAAAGAAATTCACTGCTTTTTGTTCACTGGTTTTGGCAGCAAAACAAAACGAAAGGGGAAAAGAAAAAAAAAAACCCAGTTGACTGCCAAAGTTAATCCCTCGAATTTCTACTGTATTTTTTAAAGGGGTTTGCAACATTGCTTCCTTACAGATATGCCTGAATTTGCATAAATGCATTTCGTCTTATGTTGAGGGCTCTGGTAACATGTTGTGTATTTGGAAGGCTGTTGTGAGCGAGCGATTTGTGAATGCAGTGTTATTAAAGTTAATCTGTACCTGAGAGTGCATTAAAGCTTTTGCATTGGGCAAAACATCCAGGCACAACCTACTTTTGCTGCAGGATTCATACTGTGATAGCCAAAGCTGGTGTCTGGCCTCCAAAAACTGCAGTTGATCAGAAAGCATTGGAGACGAAGCTTTTAATTTGTAAACAGATAGTCAGATCTACTTCTGCTCTTCCCAGCCCTATCGCTCACATTACTCTGATTTGTAAAATTGCTTTGACATTTGTACTTGATTATCTTTTGGATTCAAGTCAAAGCCAACTTTGTTTTTCAGACATGGATAGGCTGGGGGAAAGTACTTGAGAACTAGCAAAAAGCTGTAGTGCTTTAAGGCATCACCTTTAAAACAGTGCTATTGCCTCTGTTCTAATGAGATGTCGTATGGTGGGGGAAGCATGTGTATCAAAGGAGGTTTATTTGGTACAAAGGAGGTACATGTCCTTTGGAAATCAGCTCCTGCTGCATCTTACTTGCTCCTTTTAGTGGTCCTTCAAGAACAGGGAGTGGGAATTGTAGCTGTGTTTGACAGTGGAATGCTGACAGAGGAATCACAGAACTTTGGGTTGAAAGGGACTTCAAAGATCATCTGGTTTCAATCCCCTGCCATGGACAGGAGCACATCCCAGGTAGCTCCAAGCCCCATCCAACCTGGCCTTGAACACTGTCAGGCATGGGGCAGCCACAGCTTCTGTGGGCAACTGTGCCAGTGTCTCACCTCCCTCACTGAAGAGTTTCTTCCTAATATCTAACCTAAACCCACCCCACTTTGATTTGAAGCCATTAGCTTTTGTGCTGTTGCTTCATTTCCTTGTCCAAAGTCTCTCTCCAGCTCTCTTGTGGCCCCTTTAGGTACTGGAAAGTGCTAGAAGGTCACCCTGGAGCCTCCTCAAGGCTGAGCAGCCCCAAATTTCTCAGCCCATCTTTATGGGAGAGAAGAAAGATACCTTAAAGCCCAGACTGAAAACCTGTTGAATGTCACTGGACTTTCCTCACTGACTTGAAGAGCTTTTATGCTGGGCCTGGACAGTAAGCTTTAGAAAGTTACAGTCTCAGAAAACTGACTTAAGAAGCCATGGGTGCACCTGCTAACATGCTTTTAACATTCTTGTAAGGTTCTGAAAGCTTAGAGAAATGAAGAGACTGCATTAATTATACATGTCCTACTGATGCACAAGTAAAACCTGTGCTCAAAGTAACATGGAAATTAACTTTCCTGCTCTTGGTAGGATCTGTGCCCCTTTGCTCTAGGCAAAAAGGGCTTGTCAAGGATTTTCTGGTGGATGTTTAGATTCAGCTAAAGCAAGTGCATCATTGTCCTTAAATAACCTATCATACGAATAGATATATACAGAAATATAAATATCCATTATATATATATATATCTATCTATGTATCATCAAATAACTCTGCTGTGCATCTTCCCAGATTGGGCCTCTGCTCATACCTGCTCTGTCAGGAGATTTGCAACCCCAACAGACAGTCAAGTCCTACAAGACCTGATGCTTGTCTTCCCTGGGAATTGGTTTCAGCTGTAGAGTCTGTACTGTTTCCCATGGTACCTGCCTGTCCACCGGGATGCTCGTCCCCTATGACAGTAACAGCACAGAAATATGTTGCATTTAATGGTGTTGGGAAGAGTGAGGGAATAGCATGGAACCTACAGTTTAGGAGGTGGCAGGTACTGAATCAAAATATATTTATTGACAGTTTATTTGTAAAATACATTCCTAGTTGTTTTCAAGTGTATCTGATTAATCTGGCGAGGGAAGCCTGAAAGGTGCTTTATTTTTTTTTCTTTTATTATTTATCTTCAGCTATGTTGCTAAAAAGGCACTCACCTATTCAGACAGTATCCATATTCCTTTACTTGAACTCTGTCTGTGGGCACAGGAGGAAGAAAGGAGCTTTGATGAAAAAATTAATGTTCTTCTAGTGAAAATCTGTGCTGGAGTGCCTTTTGCTATGAATACAGCCTGTGGTTTTGATGGATACTCTTAGCTGTTTGATGGAGGGGGTTGGTAAGAGCATAAGAGAATAGATTATAAAACTGGAGCAGGCTTGGATGTAGTCTCCAACTGGAAAAACATGTTGTCTGCTTCTTTTATGTTAGAACAGCGCATTAGGGAATAAAAAATGCATGAGCAGTGAGAACTTTTTAATTGGAAAAATAAATAAATTAAAGTAGCATCCTCCAAATATGGGAATCCAAGACCTCTGAGTTCTTATAAATAAGATATTCTGGCTGCCAACCTGAGGTTTTCAACTGATCTAAACAAAGTTCTATGCCATTAATTAAAGTGTAATAAATTTAAAGAAGGTTAAGGGATGTATTTAAAAGAGGGATTTGCTGCTTTAGTTACTGTAAAACACTTTCTCTTGAGAGGGAAAATGGCGTGGTGGCAGTGCTATGCACTAGCTAGGTAATTTACTCTTGCTATTTGGATATGAGTTTGTGACCCAGATTGCTTCTCTGCTCTCCAAGCAGTAGCAGAAGCTGTCAGAGAATTGTTTTCTTGGGCAGAGTGGTGTAATTGTGCATTATGGGTGCACCCAACTTCAGATCTTTGGTAATGTGGACTGGAAGTTAATTTTCACCTACCAGTTTTCCCTTTTGTTTGGCAGGAAGGCTGAAAACTTTTTAGCTTAAGAGTGATCTCCAGCTGGGCATACCACATCAGCTTCCATCCATCTCTATCATTACAGTTATTGCAGTAAACTGCAAGGAAATGCTGAGGATACATTCAGCATAATTTTCTTTTTCAAGAAGCTTTAAAATAGCCATGGTTCTTCATGGAATGGCTAATGCGTCAGCAGAATGGTAGTATGGGTGTGACCAAAGACTGAATGGTATGTTTGAATCCAGTCCCCAATTACAAGGAAAATTTATATTTTTATCTGAAAAAAATCAGTTCAATTTTATTGTGTACTGCATTGAGAGAACTGGGAGAAGGCATGAGTATTTATGAAAGTGCTGAAAATGGATTATAGAAAAAAATGGTAACAATCCATATATGTGCCTGCTTGCCTTAGACCCTTTGACCATCCCTCAAGGCAGCAATCACTTATACAGATACCTGGTTTTGTCTTCCATATTTTTTTCCCTTTTTTTTTTTTTTTTTTCTTTTCCCTCCCTGAGTCAGAACTGGTGAGTTGTGGTGCTTTCTGGTGAATTGTGAATGTTGGTACACAGGTTGATGCCTTCAGCAGGGCAGGAATATTGTGCTATGCTTTACCATTGGCATCTTGCATTCCTTGTATTTTTATGCTCTGGGTGTGCCAAAGAGAGAAAGGATGGATAATGGTAGAGGGAATGATCTTAAGTCAAGACTGGCAAGCCTCAGATACTTTAGTAATTTCCCAAAGTGCGTGACTAGGTGTATTATCAAATTCTCAAATATTTGTATATTGGTCCAATGTACATGTAACCATTTTTTAATGTAAAAAGCAATTAATGTTGTTACTTACAAGAGTAGTCTCTGAAAATTTAGCTTGCATGGTTTGAAATATATCTGGATTTTTTTCTATGATTTTTTTTTCAGGAAAAATGTCCTGTTACTTCGCTCTATTTTCTTTTTGTTTGTTGGTGTGGGGGTCATATGGACAGAAAGGTGATCAAAGTAATTTAAGAATCAACCAGATAAAGCAAATGTTTTGAGCTTTTTCCTTTCAGATTTTAAAAAAGAATTATCTTCCTCCAGCCAGGCAGATTAACTGAGATCTGAGAAATGAACAAACTCTTCCATTTGAAGTGGTTAGCTAAACTCTGGAGTTTAGAGCTACAAGCCACATAGGATAATACTGCAGCTAAATGGAAGAAATGATAGCATAATTCTAGTTAAATACTTTTGTAAAAACATTGGACCTCTGCCAAAGAGCAGGTGGGAAACCCTCTGGACTATTCAACAGCAGACTTGAGATCTGAGTCACCATGTAATAGATAGTACAGAGCTTTTCCAAAAGATCTGAAACCTCCTGAGTGTGGTGGGGCAGGAGAGGGACATTGTACAAACAGGGCTGAGACTGCTGAGATCTGTGAAACCAGCCCGGAGTTTTATGATGTGGTTTAATACTTGAGGTGTCTTTCTTTGGCAATTTAGAGCAATTACCCAGAAGGTAATTATTTTAGGAATCTAATCTTCACAAAATCCTCGAATTGACTGCAGGGAGGTAGAGACTGCTTGGCTGCATTTCTTAATGCCCCAAAACCTGACAGTTCTCGTTATTTCATGATTTAGTGACAGAGAAAACTGACAGCACTCTTAAGTGGTGTAGGATCCAGTCACGTTTTTTCCTTGGCTGTGGAGAACTGGAGGCATATGGTGTGCTCAGAGTCCTATAACTTGTTCCTATATCTGAGACCAGGCAGTAACTGAAAGAATCAGGGAAACTGCATTACTTAATTGGGCTGCAATTTCAGTGGCATTCTCTTCAGCACATCGATAGTGAAAGCAAATAACTAATAACTACCACTGTGCCAACTAAGGCAAGTAGGACTTTCTCAGCCCAAGCTGAATTTTTCTGTGTCACACCAGCTGCTTACCTTAAACTTGTCTGAAAGATGTGCCATGCAGTGTCCCTGGGGGACAGCCCAGTGCAGTCTGCAGTGAGCACTCTCATTGACTTGAGCAGAGCCATGCTTTCACCTCCCCAGTGTGTCAGATGTTGTGAGCAATGTGCTGTCCCTGCAGAGTGCTTTCCTGCCTGTCCGCTGGCAGTTGCCATCTGAATTTAATTTTAGAACCAATATAATGGCTTGTTCTGTGTTTACTGTGTGTTCCATACACCTCCCCAGTCACGGCCAATTAGTCACTGTGGAGAGAGTGTCACGTTATCTTGCAAACAACCACCACTGAGGTGGAGAGTTGGCAAATACCGTGGGAAAAGGGAGATGTGGGTTAACCAATGGACCTGCAGGAAGGGCTGAGGAGTGTGGAGTGAGGCCATGGAATTTGTGTTACAGAGCCAGTGGCTGATGGGGAGGAGAAGTGGTAGCTCCAAGAGAGCCCAGTGCCTTTGCAAAGGCAAACCCTGCGATCCTCAGCCTGCAGATGCCTTCAGTCACTGCAGGAAATTGGCTCTGGAATATGGATGAGGTTATTTTATGATTATATACAGATCATTTAGTGATGACATGAACCCCTTGATGAGATGATCCTGTGACAAGATACCCTGTAAAGCAATTAACTTCTCAGCAGATGTGTTTTTGGAAGGGGGGAAGAAGCTGTTTAGTGTAAAGGTTTCTTGTGGCTGACTTCATTTTAAATTTATCTTTTGTAGCACTGCAGAAAGAGTTGAAATCAAAAGCCTGGTTCTTCTCACAATTGCACCTTTCTTATTGTACTAGATCAATCAACTTTGGGGTTGAGAGGAGCATGAGACAAAGGAAAAACAAAAGGAAAGACAAAGGCTGCATATATTTTGTGAAGAGGGACTGTTCTGAAGCTGTAAAAGCTTATTATGCCTCAGGTTCTGCTTTAAGTGCCAGAGTGAAGATCCATGTGCTGCAGGTCTTGGACCAGGGATCAGCTCATCCCTTTATGTGGCAGGCAGATGGGAGAGAAGCTAAGTTTCAGCACTGCCAGTTCTCACCCAATAAATGCCTCGTGACAAACCCCAAAAGCAACCTTAATTTTTTTTTTATTTTTTCATGACAAAGTGGAGATGGCATAAGAAATTTAATTGTGGTTTTACCTCTGTTCTAGTAGAATTTTATTTTGGGGTTCATTTTGCTGCAAGCCCTTAAGTACAGAACTTCTTTGTGCCCTTATTTTGATGCATATTCCTACACTTTTGCTTTCTGATGTAAGATAGGCTTAATTGGTTGCTACTTTTTTCATAGATATTCTAATACAGTTTTTTATCTCAGATGTATCTTGCTCTAAGGGTTTCTTGTTTAATTCGTGGGAGAGGAGCTTTTCTTCTTTTTATATCTTGAAAGAACCCATTGAATTAATTTCTTCCTCTCATTTCTAGAATCTGCTTTTAATTACTCAGCCTTGGTTTGATGATATTTTGCATCTGGGATGTACTCTGAACATTTGGTTCATCTGAGAAGGGTGTTTGGTATGATATTTGGTGTGGTAACAAATGAGTGTGCTGTGCTTTTAGCTTTCTTGTTAACAGTTTGCTTTATTCAGTGTTCTGGTTTAGAGCCTGAGCTTCAAAGCCTGCTGAGGTTAAAGGGTGTCTTTTAGTGACCCTGTGAGTTTCAGTGTTGTCCTCATTTATAAGTGTATTTGTCTGTTTGACTGGAGTGGATACTTGTGTGCATCATAAAAACCCTACTGCTATGTGTTTTATGCTCTGGTAGCCAGATAGTGATAGTTGCTCACAAGTGACAAAGAGATGCTAAAATACTTCTGGAGAGGCAGATATTTGTTTGAAAAGTGGCATTTGATCTGTGTAGCTCTCAGCTCTGCATAGAGACATTTAAAGACCTGAATTCCCATTAATCCACAGAAGTTGTGCACATTGATTTTTTTTTTTTTTTTTTCTAAGAAAAGTCTGTATATGTAGATGACATTCACCTCAGTGCTTCAGGGGAAGAATTCTCTTGACCTAGACACCACCTTAACTTCTGCTGAATATGGCAAAAGCTATCATCTTTACCAAAAGCTGTGACAAGTACATTGCTCTTGTGCTCTTGCTACCTGTAGATTATGTGCAAGGTTTATGGGCAATGCCAGGGCCAGGAGCCACGTGCTGCTGAGCTCAGATTCACCTAAAAGAAAAAGGTTGCTGTGTGGTTTAGTGCTGTTAGGCAGCTGAGCTCATGCAGTGGGATGGGGAAGAGAGTTGGAAGGATGAAACTGCAGGGGGGATAAAAGTGTGTTGAAATAAAGACAGTTTAACAGGTAAAGCAAAGCAAAATAAGGAATTAATTCACATCTCCCGTCAGCTGGCGGGTGTTTAGCTGTTTTCCTGGAAAAAGAGCTTTGTCTCACGTATGGTTACTTGGGAGGACAAATGCTATAACTCCACATGTCCCCATCTTCTTTCTCCTCCCAGCTTGTGTTGCTCAGTGTGATGTGATATGGCATGGGATAACCATTTGGGTATTAAACCAGCTGTCTTGACACTGAAAACCCTCCTCTGGATCCATCACATGTAGGACACAGTTGACCTCATAGTTTGGCATTTTTTTTTTTCTCTACCACTGTTGACAATCCTAAGCAAATGGCCAAATGTCTATTTCTGCTTAGAGTCTGACTCAACCTGTTTTCTGGGATTTTTGCACTTTCAAAAGTGCTGTTTTTGTTACATAAAGATGGGTAAACACTGCAGCCTTACAGACAGGCTGTTAGAGCTTAGACACTCCTCAGACTGTTGTTGTCAGGAACCATTCGTATCTGTCTTGTCATTTGCAAGTCAAGTTCATCATACTGACCTTGTTAGTAAAGGTGTTGGAATCTACCTCAGGCTCTCCAGAGGAAAGTTGCCATACAGGGAGCTCTCAGATGGATGAATTTCTGCTCTTCCTTGGCCACTGCTGTGTCATACAGTGGGTCCAGGCCTCTACTTTGAGCCAATATAATAATGTGCTCTTCTAGCTGTCTTCCCTTGCATTTGTGTAGTTTCCTCTTGTTTGTTAAGGTTACTTCAAATTTTTCTTGAATGAGATTTTTTTTTTTTAAAAATAGAATTTTATTTAGATGAATTTTTATTTTTAAATTTAGATTTTTATTTGGAATAATGTCAGTGAAAAATAGAATACAGTAACTTTATCTCCGTGATTGTACAGGAAAATCAATGAATTCATTTGGGTGACAGAGCTTGAAGAGAAAGAAAACTGAGCATGCACTCTTTAGTCTTTTACCTAACATGTGCTATTACTGGATGCCTATTTTTTTTCTCTGCTGAAGCTGAACAATAACTTGATTAAATAGTTGGCAGTTACTATTGTATATTCAAAATTTAATAAGAAAAGGCTTCCCTCATACCCCAAGATTTTAATCTAAATTGCTTTCCTCTGTTAAGTGATTGTGAACTCTTATGCTATGGCAGAGGAGATAGCACCAAAAAAAAAAATAAATTCAAAATTTCCCTCAGGAAGTTTATTTTTCTGAAGCAAGACACTGGAAACTGAATTAATAATTCAGTTAAAGCTGCTCCAGAACTGAATGCATGTCAAATAATGCATCCTATCTGTAAACACTATCAAGAAAATCCAATCACAGTGGTATTGACACATTTTCCTTGGGAGGCATATAGAAAACGGGTTGAAAGAGAAATATGTAAAGATACCCTAGTACTTATTTTTAAAATAAATTCTTAATCTCTTTGGAAGAACAGATAAAGACAAATACCAATATTGTGTCTTAAAGCTAGGAACTGATATAATCAATCAGTTTCTCCATGCAGGTGGGTTCAGAAAACATGTGGGACAAACTTTTTGAAGCAGCTGATTATTTTTTTACAATGGGCTGTGTTAGGAGGCCTCATTTTCTATTTCAAAGGTATACTATGTTTTTGCAGGCTCAGCTGGAGATGATAGCAAGGCTCAAAGGTGGTCAACACCTCTGCAAATTAGATTAGGAGAAAGACTGATGCAAATCGGGGAAATTCTTTCTCTCCTCTGGCTTTCTTTACAGAAGTTGAGAGTGCTGTTTCAAAGACTGCCCTGAACAGAACTTTTCTTTACCCTTCAGGGTATTTAAAGGATCTGAAGATCCAGATGGATGTATACAGGGTAATGAATGGTTGCCAGAGAGTGTGATTTTTTGAGCATCAGGCTTTGAATTACAAAAATCTGTTTAGATGATTCACCCTGATGTCAGGAGGGGGCTCCTGTGCAGCTGTTGCAGGGGCCTTTAGAGAGTGATTCATTTACTGTAAGATGAATCACACCCTAGAAACACTTCTGTCTCTTCATTAGATAACTGAGTCTAGCAAACCAGCTCCACCGTAGGTACAAACTTCGGAGACATTTAAAATTGCGTGCGATGAATTCACCACCTGTTCTCTCTGCATGGAAACTGGGAGCTTCCCTCTGAGGAGGGACCCCAAACAAAGGAACCCCTGGGCTTTTATACACTCACAGTCTAAATCTGCTTCAAGCCTGATTACTGCAGTTCAGGGCTGTGTGTGTTCACAGATTTCCCAGAATATTCTGAGTTGGAAGGGACTAACAAGGACCGTTGAGTCCAGCTTTGAAGTGAATGGCCCATGCAAGGATCAAACCCTCAGCTTCAGTGGTATTTAGAGCACCATGCTCCAATCTCAGGGTCTTCATATCCAGCCTTCCAATGTTAAGAAGGCACGTTCCTGTTTTATTTAGTAACCTACCCATATTTTAGACATGGAAGAATTTGAAAATGTCTTTATTTGGTGTGCTGCTTTGTAGTGACTGTTGAGTTGCAGTCTATTTTATGGTTCAGAATTTTCGGCAATGGCACCTCCTGATCAGTCCGTGTTGGTTGATGTATCCTGATGTGAGCAGACATAAAGTTTATTTTCATGTTCTGATAAATATTTCAGCCATTTCGAAAATGCCTCTGGCATGGCAAATAGTGCATGTATGAAGTAGAGCTGCATATCCACAAAAGTGGAAATACTCTTCAATTGTTAACTTTTGCTTATAAAAGTTGTGTGGAAGAAATCATCTTCACTGCAAGAGACAATTCCATGTTGCATTTTTTTCCAGAGGGAGTGTGACCCAGGGTGTGAGGCAATTCAGCCTCAGTTGTTCCTAGTCTAAAGGCTTAGATCTTGGGCAAAGACTCCCCATCTTTGTGATCTTGGTTAATCAGTCTGTCTGTGTTTCACTCTGTGCATGTGTAAAATGAGGATATTGCCCTTTTTCACCTTTATATATTAGATATGTACCATTACACCATTGTGTATTTACGCGTTATAAGGATGCCAAAAATAATTTCTACTGAGTACATGGAAGGGAACTGTCTCCTTATCCAGCAAAGCTTGATTTCTAGAGAAGTTCCTCCTCTATGCAGAGCAAGATGTGTGTGTGTGTATTAGGATACAAATATTTTAGATATGCCTCCTTTCAGGAATCCACTGATTATTTTATAGATTTTCTATTTTATGCATATTGTCTTCATTATGGCAGAGACGCCTGTTTGGAATGCGTCCTTGAGAGAGGTGTTTCTGATGATTGCACAAGAATACTTAATAAATCAGAGCATGTAGAGAGAGTAGGGATATAGTAACAAAACACAAGAATATAATGGGTATTTGTTGATTAACAGGTGTATTTCTTACTACATTTAGCTAAATGGGTCAGTGGTTAGTGAATGTATTCTGAACCTGAACATTTCAAGACTGTAGGATTGGTTCATTCTTCTATTACCCTGGTTTTATGGTTTAGTTTCTTTGAAATATGTTGGCATAAAGTAGGTGAAAATCAAGCTTTCTTTTGGAGAGTGAATGCAGCAATCATAAATCTGAAAGCGTGGAGTGTGTAGCAGAGCTTCCATTAACCTGGAGACCTGGGTCTCCTCATGTTGGAGGGGCTATTCAGTCTGCAGCAGTTTTAGTGACCACAGCTCCCCTGAGTCCTCTTTCTGAGCATTCCTTTTCTTGTGAAGTGTATTGTGCATTTCTCTGTGTTGGTATCAAAGCCAAATGTGTTGGAAATTGCTCTCCAAGGAGCTCTAGACCAGCACTTCATAAGCTGAAGTGTATAATTTAGCTATTCATATGCCAAATACAGAGTATTGGTCACAGGGGTATAAAGCCACAGAAGGTGACACACCTCAGCCCAGAAAGTCAAGCAAAGGAAAGTGAGTGATGTGGAAGCTTAATGTGGGGATATTTGTTTGTTTTGTTTTTTTGTTAGGTTTATTTATTTATTTTTTTAACTGATATGCTTTTTGACCTTTTAATTTCCCAAGATTATAGAGGGGCTTACAGGAGTAGCACAAAGTTTTGTCTATACTTGCCAGGGCTTTCTTTTTGCTGATGTTTAACAGCATACAATAATAAAGTAAATTTACATCCTTTGCAAATCAAATGGTGTCAGCCTAAACATCTTTTGTCATAAGAAGATAATTAAGGACTGATCTACATCTCGTGCCCTCTCTTGAATCCTCAGCCTGATACTTCATGGGCAGATCTAAGGAGGGGAAAAACCAGCCTCATAGACATATGTGGAATAAGGCACAAACTAACTTTAATTAACCCCTTAATTTAAGATAAATGCTTGCTTCAGGAATGTTATGTGAATTAGAGCAGAACGATAGAGGAATATGGGGAATCTTGAGCTTTTGTGACTTAAGGATGGCACTCTCTGAAGAGGCTCTGGAAAGAAGGTCACTACAGCCCTTTCCACATAGGCTGAAGGAGTATTAAATCATCAGAAAAGTCAAGATAAGCCACCTTAGCCTGTCTCTGATTTGCCTTCCGAACTTGCTATTGTTGAACTGTCATATAACCATGTCAGGTTTTGATTTTTTTTTTTTTTTCAATATGCAATAGCAGACAGATATTGTAGAGTTCCTTCATCAACTTTAACTAGGCCAGCTTAATAAAAATCAAATATTCTTCAATAAGTAGTGTTGTTGAACCTGGTCAGCACTGGGATTTTATCTATTAGCAGAGATGGAGCTCTTTATTGAATATCGACTCATCATTCAGGAGATGAGAAATTTTCCAGTGTGAACATTAGTAACCAAAGTCATGAATAAAGCTGTGCTACATATACAAAGGTAAATTCCTGATATGATAGAGCAATTCAGTGCACATTCTCTCCAGGAGCTCATGCTCAAGGACCATGTCAGTTCTTTGTTCCTTGTTCAGCATTTTGCAGTTTTGCATTTGGCTAGTTCAATTTTGCATGAGGTATGACTGAAGGCCTCTACTTACACTTTAAAATATTGATAGAGATAGTGCATGCAAAATTCCTGTAATTCTCAAAACCTGGTTTGAAGGAATATCATCTTGTTTTGCTGTTTGAACAGGTAAAACAGCTCAGCATGGTAATTTTATAGACAGACCTAATTAATTAGTAGTGAGAGAAATTTCCTAGAGCTTTGAATGTATCATGCTTATGAAATGTGATGAGTTAGGGCTGATGATAATTATAATAAACTTTAGCAATGAAATTATGAGTATTAGGGGAAGTCTTCTGACTCCTGTACTCACATTCTTAAGCTGTAATTTTCATACAACTATTTTGTTCTTAGGTTTGAGATTCTTCTTGTTGTTTCTTTAAAAAAATATTAGTGTTAACCTTTAGTTTTGTGTATTGCTTCCATTTCATCTTGACAAATGGTTTACTCCTTTTTTTGCTAAGCAGAAGTGGATGGAATATATGACTTTTTGTACTTTGCCATGACTTTATAGATCTTTCCAGAAGTTCTTTAATACTGGGATGTTATTCTAGGCCTCTGCAAATACATGAATTTTCCAATAATGGGATATGGTGGGTTTGACCTTAGCTGGACACCAGGTGTCCATCAAAGCTGCTCTGTCACTCCCTTCCTCAGCTGGACACGGGAGACAAAAATATAATGAAAGGCTTGTGGATAGAGATAAGGGCAGGGAGAGATCACTCACCAGTTACAGTCCTGGGCAAAACAGACTTGACTTGGAGAAGTTAATTATCAATTAAATCAGAGTGGGGTAATGAGAAGCAAACCCAAACACCTTCAACCCACCCCTCTCTTCTTCCTGTGCTTGTCCAGAAACACCTGGAGTGTAATTGGGAAGATAAGTGGGATGAGTTGGGTTGAGTGACTTCTGTTTTTCACGTTTGTTTGGAAGCCATAGCTTTAAAGAAAGAAGAAAAATAATTTAACCACAGATGATTTCACCTCTTTAAGCTAAGCATCTTGGTAGGCTCAGAGTCTTTTCTCTTGGCTGTCACACTGGTATAATTACACAGCAATACACACTCCCTGTGAACTGGACAGTAGTGGAAAAAGATTTCCTCATCTCCTCCGTAATCCTTATTAAGCATGTTGTTTTGTTAAGAAGCAGTAAATTCATGGCTTCCTCTGATGTGACATGGCAATATGAGAACTGAGGGTCAGTAACTCTGGCCTTGAATTTTTCATGTTTTGGAATGGTGATACCATTGTAGCAGCCTGTGTTCCTGGAGAAGTTGTTACGGAAACCTCGTTTCAGCTTTTCTAAAAATAAACAAGCAAAACCCCAAGCAAAACCTTTTTAGAACTCCACATAGTTTGTTAATTTAAAAGTTCTGCATTACAGCAATATTTCATGAATTAATTTTAGGAGTTTGGTGTGTGGATTACTGCAGTCATGTGCAAGTTCATGCAGTGCATAAAGGCTGCTTATGGACCTCGTATTACTTGTCACTGTTAGATAGCAGAAATGTATATAATTTTTTTTTCATGTTAAAGTTGTAATATGCTTTTTTCACCACAATCAATGATAAATATTGTGTTTAATGAAATTTTCTTTTTGGTTTTATTTTTGATCCTGTTTTTCATCTTTTATTTGTACCTGATTTTGACAAGGAAGTTCTCAGAGGAAAAAGAAAATTCAAGTAATGGCAATGTATTCCCTCTGCAGGATTTATGAACGTGTCATTGATCCCCCAGAAACGAATTTGACACCTGAAAGCAATTTATGGCTTGGACAGAGAAACAGGAAACATGGTTTCTTTAAGGTAAGCAGATATGAAATAGCACATGAAGAAGGAAAGTAATAAATAGTCAACAAGATACTTCCAATTAGTTGTCTTACACTCATGAACTACAATAAGCATGAAATTTGGTAGGAACTGCAGTCAGTTTGTAAACAGCTTGTTTACAAGGTAAAAGTTTCTGGTATTTATTCCAGTTTTGGGTAACAAGCCCCAGTACAAGTGTTTATCTGTGAAGGGAGCCTGTAGTGCAGCAATAGGCCAATCTGCCTATCCTCAGTCTGGGCATGGATTTGTTGCCAAGGTGATTTACCACCCACTCGCTTTCCCTGTCAAGCTGTCACTTCCTAGGACAATTTTTCAAGTTGCCTCTTTTTTGAGGACATCTCCTCAAAGTCCCCAGATTTCAGCAAGCTAGGACAATTATTTTGTGCTAAACTTGCTTCAGCGTAGTAGCTAACAATTTTAATTGTGGAACAGAGGTAAAAGCCAACTTTTAACTCAAATGATAGTCTGAGGGTTGCTCTGAACCTAGAGTGCATTTCATCCTCCAGCAGCTGAGCTGTCACTGGCAAGTGAAATTGATAGTATTATTTTATTCTACAGCTGTTGGTTTTTTATCTCAGCTGCTTCCCACTATTCCACAGATGGTAAACATATGTTTATAGCTACATAGGAAAAGGAAGGAGTTATATTGGAGTCCCTCGTCTTAAATTCTTATTTTATGCAGGCAGTCAGAGCCTCAGAACTCTGGGATATTATATGTTTGTAAATTAATATTTCTACGTGTTAACACTTTGGAAACAGCAGGGTAGCTAATGATATGCTAATGAACTGACAATTTTTATTGATCATAATGAACGCCGACAAGTGCCTTACTTTGCTTTATGCATGCTTGAATATTTTACTAACTTTCTTCAGGGCAGAAATATAATTGGTTGTGGTTTTTTAAATCCTGCTTGAGAGTTTCAGAAGTCTTACTTTTTTTACGTTACTCATTGCAAAAGCTTGGGATTTTGCCAGTTTGTAAAGAGTACACATCTCTTTCCATGTATTTACATGCTCAGCAGGATCTCCCTTTCTTTTTCAGAGCAATTTGTTTCACTGTTTTAGCATATAAAAAAATAGATATATTTTCCTTAATGTAAACAGAGATCTGCAGGGAAATAGGAGCATTAAAAAAGAATTAGCATATGTGTGTTGGAGCCATGAAAATGTGTGTATGGAAAAGCACTGAATACTGTTCTGAGTATCGTCTTTGCCATTCCTGAAGTTTCCTTATTTTAACTCCCTCAATTCCATTCCACCACATCAGGAAGGGGGATAGAGAGACAGGATTTTGGGATTTGGGAGAGTCTCAGAGGGGATACTGAACTGGGGAGTGCCATTCATAAACCACAACAGCCTCAATTGGTGGCCAGCGTTTGTCATGAAAGATGGAAATAACAAAAGGTCTGCCCAGAGGGGGTTGGAAACGAGTTTGATTTAAGCACCTGTTGTGTTATGGATGGAGCACTGGCCATGCTGCTTGGTCTGTTCATGTGGGTGTGGTACCTAACCCTGGATGGATCCCTCCTGCATGTCCTCCTCCTGATGGTATTTTTCAGTGTAGGGAGAGGGATCAGCATGGCTTTGTTGCTGTACTGTGTGATATCTCCTCACGACTTGATAGCATCAGGGGCAATGAGGGTCGTTTGGGATGTTCATCCAGTGCTGCTGAATTCATGAGGGTTCATTCCATGCTGTTCTCCTACACTTACCTCAGGCACTACCTTTAGGAGTCCGTTAATAATCATAACCAGTCTTTGGGGAGAACAGAGGAAGATGATTTTCCACAGCCTTTCACCCCCTTTTCTTCCTTCAGGCCTGTTACAGCAGCTTCTGAGAATTTTGAGTTCTCTTTGGATGTTAAGGAAAGCATGTTCTTGTTGCCATGTCTGCTATGTCTCCTCAGTACAGCCTACAGTACCATTTTTAGAGTCAGGACAGGGATTTATAGGAAGGCCATTAAGAGATCTGCCCTGAGGGGAAATAGTCATAAGCATCATGGAATGTGGGAGGAAATGGGCTGGTATTTAGAGAAATTCTCTGCTCCAGTGGTTTGGGACTTCACCCCTGAACAACTACAGGACTATCATACAGTGACAGAATATTTTTTAAGGAGAATGCAGTGGTAGCTCCGGAGAGGAGCAACTCAAGCAAAGGCAAACACATCCATGGGATTGTTTTTCCTCAAGAACCTGGGTGCACTTGGTGGATATGCAGAGGGGAGGGGCAGACACCACATGTACCTCAAGGGGATTTGACTTTTCGATGAGACAGTGTGAAATGTTGAATTGTGTTTACAACATTGGTTGCTGAATGACACTGCCACTGTATGCCATAACTGCCATGGACAGTGAATATGGAGTGCCCCAGATACACCGATTGTGAGCTCCTGATGCAGCAGCCAGCGAGCAGCACAGCAGCCCTGCTGCCCTGGGAGACATCTAGGGCTGATAGAACCAGAGTCATGGGCTAAAAGAACTCCACAGCCATCTCGGAGGGACAGCCATTGACTATGGAAAAGATAGCTGTGATTGTGTACATTTATATCTGTCTAGTTGGAAGGTGTAGCATCTGGGTGTGACATAGATGGTGTAGAATGAAGGGTGGATGAATGAAGGCTATGGTGGTTTAGGAATGGTACTCCCCAGTTCAGTACCTGCCCAGAGACTCTCCCAAATCACACCTTGTTCTCTCTCTCACTTGCCGTTTCCTTTCCCCTCCCGCACTGCAGTGGGATGGAGTTCAGAATTAGAGGCAAAAAAGGTGAAGATCACAGAGGTAGATAAGAAAAACTTAGCGGAAAGAACAATGAGATAAGAAAATGAACAGTAACAGCAACAATATTATTAACAAACGGTATAGGAAAAGAAATTATTTCCGCAGATAAACATTCCTGATAATAGACGATAGCAGATGGCTCCCTCCTCCACATTTTCTTGACCATAAGGAACTCTTCCTCCATGGAAGAGTCCCTTCCCCCCACCTCCTGCAATGGTGTGAGGTTGTGTAGAATAATCATGGCCTAGCCATGTTCCCTCCTGGCTACTGCAGAAATTAACCCTGTGCTGGACAGAGCCACACAAACTCAGGGCTTGTTTCAGGGCTAGAGAATACCATGATCATCAGCTTAGGAAGCTTAAGCAAATGCAACTGAAAGGAGAAAGAGTGATGCCAGACATCTGCGGAACTCTATCTAGGATGGATCAGATTGCTGCCAGGATCAGAATTACCTGCAATGTTTGTTTTATTGCTGAGGAGAACCCTTCCCCCTAAGGGTCCCTCCAAAGAGCTACTGCAGAAATGAGCTTATTAATACATTGGTGACCAGGTGATTTATGTTGAAAGACAGTAGTTTTCATAACTGCTAGAGCAGGCTCTATTGATCCTGCTTGTGTCTGGGGATTATCTGTTAGGTGCTTGAGAAGCATATTGGTATTTTTATTACAGTGTCACATATATATAATATATGTATAGTTATATGGCTCTGTAGTAATTTTGGACTCGGAGTTGCATGGAGTAAGGTGAAACTAAACATGGAGTTGAGGGCAACTGTGCAGGTGCCTGGCATGCCTGCCCTGTGTGGAGCAGCACAGTGCTGATGGAGTGGAGCTCTAGTAGTGTTGGCATGGCTTTGCCAAGGCACAGGAGGTTCATGGATGTCTGCTGGTGCCACCATGCAGAGTCTTGCCCAGCCCTGGCCAGTGCAACGTGCACAGCTGTGTGGCTCACATTATCTCTGTGGGGGAAACGGGCTTTAAAGAGGATGAAAGGCTGTGGAGGAAATGAAAAGGCAGGAATGGAGAGCTCATGGAATAGATGAGCCTTTTCACACAATGTGGGAGGACTGTTCTATTTAGTAGATGTCTGAAAAGTGCAATAAACTGGGCTTTTTGTATTGTGTTCTCATGGGATAGGCTTGATATTTAGTGCTGCAGACCTGAATTTCATCCTGTAGCTGGTAATCTGCCTGCAGCAGATGAAGGCTCTTCAAGCTAGCAAGTGCTGATGCTGAGCTGAGGCTTTGATTGTCGTTAGCCAGATGTCTTTATTGATAACTTAAAGGTGATGTCTGCTTGGAAAGGGAAAAACTGGAAAGATTTTGACCACTGACATCTCACTGTTAAGGCCAAATCCAGGCTCTTGGCAGCCTAGACTTAATGCTGAACCAGGAATAATCTGAGTTTTTTCACATTCTTTACAATAATTATGGCTGTAATAAGTGTTTGCCTGTAATGAAGTCTTTCTATTAAAAAAATACATCAGCAAAATTTTCTGCCTTTGGAAAGTTTACTTCTATATTTGATCATATAATTCTGTTTCAGATGGTTCAGTGTGTTAGTGAACTGAAGTTCATATTCATATGTTTTTCCACGGTAATCAGCTTTCATGTAGCCAGAAATTAAGACACATAAAATAGTTGTGTTTCCTGTCAGGCTGTGTCTAAATGCAAATCCTTCCAAAAGACAACTGAGCGGTGTGACTGTGATGCAACAAACATATTTGAAGATGCACCTTAAAAAAAAAAAAAGCCAAAGAAAAAATCACTTCTCTCTGGATGGTGTCTCATTAACTAGGCGATATGGTCTGGTGGAACTTGGTAATCTTATTTTCTCTTGCTTGAGCTTTTCACTGCAGAGGCTTAAGTGTTGAAATATATTTTTGTATGCCTCATCTTCTAATTTCTCACTGATGACTGCTGTCAGAAAGTATGTAAAATGGCTTTCAGGATGTTCCATTTCCAGTGACAGTATTACTTCTCATTACTTATGGTTTCATTATTCTCATAGATGAAAAGGTTAATAAATGTATATACTTCTGCAGGAAAGACAGGGTGATCTGATTATCTCTATTAATATTTTCAGTTAATATTTGATCATGAGACAGTAAGCAGGAAACAGTGCTTGCTGATTACATTCTGCTCTTTTAACATGTAAATGTTAAATGTTACTTGCCTTGTCAGGCTTTCAGGACTATCTGAGGCCTCTATTTATGGGTGGAGTTTAAGTGCCTGTGAGCAAGTGATGATGTCCTTGGTCTGCATAATTCACTCTATTGCAATTTAACTGAAAATTAAAGCACAGTCTGGCAAATCAGTGATTTAATTAGATAATAACTGCTGCCATGATAAATTTCTTTTTAAATTAAAGAAATCTTTCTGTGTCTGTGAGGAGATAGAGCTGTGTCACAACATCTGATTAACAATCAGGGCAAGTATCAGTACTAGAGGTCCCTTGATTTCCCTTGCTGCTCTCCCTTAGTGGCCATCACATTATTAAAACTCTTTCTTACGTCTGGCACTATGAACTTGTCTTTGCAGTGTTTGATTTCACACTCTTCTTTGGCTAAGAAACCAAAGAGTTTTACTGTGTTTTCTTTTTGTCTTTTGGAAAAGTGTGTCATCGGCTTGAGCAATGGTTGTTATTTCCCTGGTTTTTTCCACCAGTCTTACCCCATTTAAAGACCTTTAAGCAGCTTATATTGGGTGATTACTAAAGACAAAGCAGCATTATCACTGTAATATCCCAACACACAGAAAGATAGGAGGAGTTGTTGTATTTTGTTCATCTTCAGTTATTTTCCTCACAAGTAGAATGAGCTAGTAATTTTTTCTGTATCCACTGAAGAAATGACTTCTGCAACAGCCTGTACAGATTTAAGTGAATGTTTGTAATCTGTATTACCAGTTTTCTCTTCTTCTACAAAGGGTGTTATTCAAGATGTGAAAATCATCTTTATACCTAATGGATATATAACACAGTGTCCTAATCTGAATCGCAGTAAGTAGCAATCTCTTTATTCTCTGTGTTTTAGAGTTTTCATACAGATTGTTTCATTGCTTTAAAAATAATACTTTCAGGCTTGTTATTTTTGCATGTGCTGAGGCACTTTCCCAGAAGGCAAAAATTCGATATAAACAGATTGCATTTTATGTTCAGATAAATCTAGTATGATAGATTGTTGGTTATTTACAGGTTATTGTGTCTTTCCTTCTCTTCTGTTTCTTTTTAATCTTCCTCCATTGAGCATGCCCAACCTGCAGTGATTTCTTAAGTCTGGTGCAAGGAATCATGGATTTGCAAGAACTCCTGGCAAAAATGACTGCAAAAGTAGGTACCTAAGCTTTTTTGTTAGTTGTCCATTTCCTTCTGTACTAAGACAAAGATGAAAGTATCTATTCCGTGTGCCATTCCTTATACCATGAAAATTATTCTGTATTTTCACAGTAGAGCAATTTTTTCTCTCCCTGTCTGTAGTAGTCTAGTGGATATAGCTCCATGGTTGTTCCTTAAGCTTAATGTTTCTGTTGTCTGCTTTATTATTTGTAAGGTAGTGACAAAATACCCAGAGTCTGATTTCCCTTTTCATGCCGAGGGATAAATGCAGAAACAATAGAATGAAATCCCTCACCAATTTCCTCACCAGATGATGCTGTCAGAGGGGGGATGTTTGCTGGTGGGAAGTCTTGTGAAGTCTTCAGGAGTGATGTAGTCTCCTTCTGGGAACTGAAATGAAGCCCCAAAATGGAAATGCCTGTGAACCTGCTGACTGGGCTGATCTTGGTATCACCTTTGATCAATGGTTTTTCTCAGTGTAAAACTTAATTCAGCTCCAGGTCCTGTGGTGTGTGCTTGGGTTTGTTTTTGCTTTCTTTCTTCTTTTTCCCCCCTGCTTTGGATCGTGAATAGGATGAATAAGAATCTGTAGTGTTGATAATTTTTTTGTTTGTCTGGGATTTTTGAGATTTTCTTTAGGCTCTGCTTCTATAATACACAGGCAACCTCATTGTTAGCCAAGGCCCTTCAGGGGTGAAGTTTTGGGACAGAAAACTGTTTTGGGAGGTGACTGAACCTCTGATCTGTGTTAAAGGCGAATCTGAACACTTTTTGAGGTTAATGCTGGTGAACCATCTGTTTTGTGGTAGAGGGCAGTTAATTGTCTCTTTTGAAACAGCACTTACGGGTTAATTATTCAGTTGTAAGCACGAATTCAGCCAACCTGTAGCTGCCCTTACTCTCAGTGTAGTTACTGAACAGGAATTTCCAAAGTAGGATTTACATAGCACTGCTGTTTGTGTAAAAAAAAAAAAAAAAAATTACACTTTTTAACTGCATTGCCTTCAAATGCTCTTTCCCTTCCCAACAGGAGAGGGGAAACTGGTTTTTGGAGAGTATGTGCATTATCCTGACAATCCTCTTACTCAGCTGACATGCTTTGGACAGGCTGGATGTGAATGCAAAATGTGAGGCTTTTAGTTCAGTTTTCTGCTTGTACTGTGAAAGGGAGGCAATTATTTTGAGCCCTGCTGGTGGTATGAGCAAGTTCCAATTATGCAGTGCACTGAGTAACTTGCTTTCTCTGATGTTAATTATATTTTTGCTTGCTAGTACTTTATGAGGGGAAGCAAATAACACAGTATTTGTACTGCAAAGACTCTGTGCTTTCATAAAGTGGTGCTGGTGTAATCCTTCATTGCAAATTCCTTCTCTGTTGTTATAGCAGTCCACGGACTGTTTTGTTGCAGTTGTTTCCTGTTGTCCAGGAAAAATGCGTGCAGCAGGAAAGGAAATTAACTTGGTAGACAAATGCAAGTTAAAAATGGAGGGTCTGGAGGGAAGCATTCAGGTTTGTAGCTGCCTTTTAAGTCCTAGCCACAATAGCCACGAGTGGTACTCATGTAGATAAAAGTACATTTTGTGTTGATGCTGCATGTCAAGGCTCTGAAGGCTGTGCCTGCAGGGATCCTGTTTGGCAGGGCAGGTGGGAAGGGAATGGCTTGTAAATGTACAGGAGCAAGGATCCATAGCTCCTGATCCTGCACCGGGAGATGCAGAGCATGAACAGGATATTTTGAAAATGTGGTTTGATGTCTTGTTGTTGCTTTTAGGCTCCTCTATAGCCAGGATTTTAGCGTCTCCCTCAGTCTGTTTGGTTACAGCTGGATTACAGCATTGAATGGACCAGCAAGTGTTGTTTGCAAGGAATGTGTATGTGCAGTTCTTAGAAATGGAAATTATGGAGACTCAGAGCTGGGCTTGCCTGGGAAGAAAACATTCAGCTACTGGTTTCAGGCTCTGATAATCTGAGTAGCAGTGCATGTTGTGCAGAATGAAGGCAGGAAAGGGGAGTTCTCTCCTGCTTGGGCTGTAGCTCAGGGTCTCGTGAGTCTGGTGGGCTCAGTTTGGGACAAGGGGTCCAGCTGAGCATTATCTATGGCAGATCACAAAGTGCTACAAACAGGGGCATTTGATTGTGGCTTGCAGCAGCTAACCACCCTTGTATCCTCTTCCTAACCATGTTTTGTGAAGACAAGGCTTTTAAAGACTAATGAATGCTAGCTTTTCAAACCTATTTTATGTTTGTCATAGTTTGAATTAATTCTGAATCTTTGCAGTATCTACATTCAATTGATTTAATCTCGTGCCCTTAAATAGGGATGCACTGTGTATCACTGTATTAGAATCTGGCTAAAATGTTGATTTGTTGCAGGAGAAAAATATTGTGTTATGCTGGAGCATTCCCCACTGCTGTCCGAGAGTGCTGTTAGTTCCTCTTTAAATATAATGGGCAAAGTAATTAATGCAGCTTTAGCAATCTACTGAAATCAGTATGGGCATCTCCTGCACTTCTTTGAGTGAAATATAATTTCTTTTGGTAAATTGTGAGCCTCCACTAGGGTGTGCTTTGTATTCAGATGTGTTTGTTACGTGAAGACTTCAGCACAAAATTTTCTACTGAGTCTTTCCTTGGTTGAGGTTAGAAAGGTTGAAGCTTGACTTTGATTAAAATCAAGACAAATCAAGCACTTGAGTTTGTTCATGGAGTAGGCAGTCTGGTTTATTTGCATCATGGGTTTATACAGCCAGGAGTACTTTTATGAATCCCAACATTTTCCATTTCAAGTTTGACAGTTTTTAAAATATGGGTATTTTGTTATTTATTTTGCCAGAAAAACTAATTTTTTTAACAGTAGCCTGTCATCTTTCAGTTATTTGTATGGGCAGGGAAAGAATGCACATATTTTCTTCTAAATATTAAGCGTGTATTTCTCTTCTAACAGCAAGGAGTGCTCAGAGCTAGCCACCAGCCCAGGGTTTACTCCGGAAGCATGGCTTCTCCATTGATCATAGTGTGGGATGACCATGTGCTAACTCCATCAAAATCTGAGGAAAAGGTTTAGTTTGTACCTGCTGATGTCTTGGTTCAGTATTTTGAAGGTTGTAGTCCAAGCTGGTTTGGCTAAAAATAAGTGTACTGGTTTTCGCTTTTTTAAATCATGTGTTTGAATTGCAGAAATCTCATCCAGTTACTTTCATTTATAGTTAAATTATGCAGAAACAAGACTGAGTCAATTGGAAGACTGTCATTGTGAGAAGACTTGTCAAGTTAATGGATTGATCTACAGAGACAAAGACTCATGGGTTGAAGATGATCACTGCAGGAATTGCACATGCAAAGTAAGAATTTTTGAAGAGTTTCAAGGATAGGATCTAATGAAAATTTGAAAATGGCCTTTGAATACATAATGTTCACTCTGAGAATTATTATGTTTTTAGTATGCATGTAGTGGCAGCATGGACAATAGAGAGGGAAATGGAAAAATAAATAAAATTTTGACATGGCTGATTTGTAAGCTTTATACATAAAATCTGCTTTCCCTTGACAGTGCTTTCTTATTTGTTGTAATTATAGCTGTGAGGACTTCGTGGTTTTGGGGTGAATGGGTGGCATTGTCTGTTTGGTTTGGAATTGTTTTCACTGCACTTGCTTTTTCAAAAAGGAGGCATTATCTTAATAGTATTCATAGATGCTTAGTTGCATCTTGCATGGCAACAACTTGGAGATTCTGCTTTCAGCATATATCAGGCTGAAAAAAATACAAGGGACAGAAAGAGAATTAGTATGTAAAACTTGTATCTTTGAAATTATTTGATAAATATCTGAAGAGAGCCTTTGTTTGTTCAGGAAAATAGAAGCCTGATTGTTAAAAATCCCAAAGATGATTGGAACAGCCTACAGAAAGTAGGGTTTATGTTCTTGACTTACGTTTTCCACTTAATGCATTTTGCTCAGGGAGTTGGGGGTAAAACCAGCAATGTCTATGAAAATGGGGCAGTTCACTTTCAGCAGCACTTTGATTTCATTTTGCAGTTGGGTGGCATTAAATTTGTTACTGAAGGATGGGTTTGCAGTTCAGAGTGCTATTTTCATTTACTTAAATAATTTTTAGTGTTTTGGATAAAACTCCCGCTAATTGCAGCAGCAGCAGCTGAATTTTGTCTTCTATCCCTTTGCTTAGAGCGGAGTGGTGGAATGCCGGAGGATGTCCTGTCCCCCTCTGGAATGCCCTCCTGATGCCCTCCCAGTGCACGTGGAGAGCCAGTGCTGCAAAGTGTGCAAGGGTGAGTACATCACACACACCTCTCCCTTTTGCCTTCTATTTCAGCGGAGTTAAACTTGTCCTGGCAGCAGGCACGTTTTGTAATGATTTTCAGAGGTCCTGGTAGTTCAGAGAACATGAGTCGTAGTGGCAAGCATGACTTGAGAAGAAAATAAATAAGTGCTGAGAAATGAACAAGCATTGCAAATTTCTGTGGCACTATTTTAACCTATTTTTGGTGTGAAATTATTCTTCCTGTTGGGAAGACTGGGAAGACTGACTTGGCTCCAGTTTTTGTCTCCTGTTGATGTTGAGGAGCATCAAGCCTATGGTCTGAAGTTTCTTTTGTGATGAGTAATTAACCAAGCTGTTACTTTTCAGTCTTTTATTTCAAGTTAAAAGGCTGTTATTTAAAATAAACATGACAGAAAGTCAGACCCTGCTTTAGTATCACTGTGTGGAGCTGTAGTTTGCTGTAATTAATTTCAAAATAAATTAATGAGAAGAGAGAAAAGCTAAGTAAGTTTTGTCATCAGCGTTACTGTCAGCTTTCAGTTCCTTCTTCTGGAAATGAAAGCTGTTAAGTAACGTTCATGGAAGGAATATTCAATATTTGTTACTTTAATAGTGGTACAAGGAACAAAGACAATTTATGTATGAAAATTTTAGCTGTATACTAATGCCAGTCATACCTTAAGAAGCACAAATTCTCTTTCCCCTGATCTGTTGTGGAAGATGAATAAACTTCATGCATGAGCTTTTCAATAATTTATTAAGAGAGGGATGTTGAATTATTTTAGGATTTATTGGGAGAATAATAACACTTTTTTAGCATTCTGTCATCCTTCTGCAGTCATTGAATTCATTAGTTCTGTGCACAAATATCCTTTAGCTGTGATCTTGCACTTGCTCCTGTTTCTTATGTAATCTCATTTCTCTCGGCTGTATGTCAGCATGAATATTCTGCATACTAAAAGATGTTCATGAGCAGAGTACTTGGGTACTAAAGTGGCTGTGCTGACCTGTATTTTTTTGTCTCGCAATATTTTTACTTGTAAGACTGAAAGTCTTGGAAGTTCTTTCATGAAACTGGGTGTATGCACAAGAGTCAAAACCCGACATAAAGAAATTGTAAAGCACAAAATCACAGATTCAATGTACACCCTCATGAGCAAACTATTTCTGTTATTTGTAATGGGAAGAGGAACAATCAAACCTGCCTTTTGTCAGTGACTGGCACAAACTTGACTCGTTATTCTGACAAGAACTCAGCATGTCAGTCAATGGGAAGAGACGGACGGAAGTTGATTGAAATTGATTGTAAGTGCCAGCTTCTTGACAAAATGATGTGCTAGGGCCACGGTTAGTCACCTCTAGGTAGAGAGTGGTAATTGCAGAGGTTTTCCAAAGAGCTGCACTGCAGGTGCTATTTTCTCTGTGCTCTTTCTATTTAGCTCTGATAGAATCATCAGTTGTAATTTGCTGTCTCTAGGGATTATTGAATGGCTGGGCTATTGAACACTTTCCCATCTTAGCTAAGGGTTAATGAACAAAGTAGCTCTAATGTCTGATATGTTAAGGGGTTCAGGCAGTTCAGTTTTGATCCCTGCCGTCTTGTGTTAGCCTTTCAAATAATATTTGACAAAAGACTATAATTTTGTTTTAAATATAATTTTTCTAAGTTGTACATTAACTTGCTTTCTGGTTTGTCTATTCTTTTGTTAAATGCAGTCACATTAGGTGAAGAGACAGAAAGTAAAAGGAAATTTCTCTAGTTCATATTCTCCTAAAAATAGTTACTGGGATTCCTAATTTAAATGGAGCTTCCTGATCTGAAGTTTTCTTCAGAAGTGAGATCACAACAAGTCAGGCATTAAAAACTAGGGCAGCTTTTGAAAAACAAAGAAAACTAGGATACCAAAAGGAAGAAGCCTGTTTTTAAATGCTTTGGTGAGGATGAAAACTGCATTATCCTGAAAATCATAAATCAATCTTTTTTTTTTTTTTAAGAAATGAGCATTTTCACAAAAAGTCATTAGAAGCAAATTTATGTCTGAAGGGTTATGAAGATTGATCTAGCAGTCTCTTCTGCTTAAAGTTTGGGAATCAATCTGGCTATGACAGTTGCTGCTGTAGAGCTGCTGGTATCACCTTTAAGGGGAACACACTTGCAGCTGTGAATGCTTCCTTTAGCTGGGCACTCAGGGGGGAAATTGAGGTAAAACACTCCTAGGCAGTGTGTGTCTTTTGAGAACAGACTGCTCTGAACACTTGCACTGTGTGAGTGGCTTGACTCTGCAAACTTTTAAAGCTCTGCTCAATTGCAGCACAGGATTCACACCTTTTAGCTTTCCTTTCAGGGCCACAGGACAGATTGTTACTGGCCAAGTACAGCAAGAGCTGGAATGACACAGCAAAAAGTTATTTTATCAGTGTTTAGCATTGAACTGGTTAGCAATGCAGGGTGCTTTTGTAGGGGACGCTTGATTTGTGAGAGATCATAACAACCCAGCTGTTCTCTTGAATGGATGGGTTTACAGTCCTTCTCTGGAATTGGAATTTAGACATGGAGTTGCATGGGGACTGTGATAATTCTGGTCATAACTGACCAAGCTGTCTGCCATTGTGGCCCTGCTGGAGGTTGCCTTCTTCATGTGGCAGTAGTTGAGTTTGCCTTGAAGTGAATGAGGAATGAACACCTGTTCTAGTCTGTTGGTTCATTTGTGGAGCCACTTACCTTTGCCCAAAGGGTCAAAACTTCAGGCAAGAATTTTGTAGTAGGAGCTCCCAGTTTCCTGGGAAATCTGCGTATTTCACGTGTGCTTGAAGAATATTTTTCTGGAATAGTTTATTGCAATTTGTTGATTCAGTACAGTCATTCGCTGCATCTAAGCTGTTGTTGCAGTCCTCCAGCAAGCTGAAGAGTTCACCTTTGTGCCCACAAAAAAGGTGAAGGCTTAATTGAAATCTGTGCTTATATTATTCTTGTGATGAACTGTACGCTAATAAATGTCTCCAGTTCTTGAAGTGAGTCATGAGCACCTCTAGTAACACGAATACTGTAGCTGCTCTACACAGTGTCAATAATGAAAATATTTTCTATTGAATGATATGAAGTTTAGTCCAGGAGATGTTGTTTATCCTCCTGCTACCTCTCTTTAGTTTGGGTAAAGATGCTACTTTCTCTTAAAAGGAATGTGTTGTTTGCTGCTTTGTTTGTGATTATATGTGATACTGACTTCTGATGAAAGCAAAATGCTTCATCTTTCTAAAGCATTCATATTTTTTCACTGCTTGTGAACACTGGTTTTACTTTTGTGTTATACCTTGCATTTATTTACTATTTAAATACTGATTTAATTCATTTTTTTATCTCCCTCCTTCTCTCGAATTACAGCAAAATGTATCTATGGAGGAAAGGTGCTAGCAGAAGGTCAGCGAGTATTAACCAAGAGCTGCAGGGAATGTCGAGTAAGTTTCAGTTGTATAAACTTTTCCTGATTTTAAATGTATCTGTGGTGTTCAGAAGTGACAGTGAAAAGTTAGTGCATTTCTTTAGGCTTCCTTCATGCAAATGTGACATCTGTTGTCTTGGAAAGGTGACCTTGAAGTCAGTGAAAGCCACAAATACGAAAACAAGGCAGGAATATGACCGTTTCAGGATAAGCAAAAATGGGCAAAATTATTTAGAAAGGTGTTTTATCTCCATATTCACGAGCCTTAGAAGAAAAAATAACAGTATCCTTAGCAAATTACTTATTTCAGCCAAATTGCTAAAATTTGGAGCACCCTTCTTGTTCTATTGCTTCAGTTACTCTATATTTCCCCTAGTATCATTTAAACTGTATATAGCTCTTCTAATAATGGAGGTAAATTACTGAGCATTGGACTGGACTGAGGTCTTTCTTGACAAATTCATGATATTTGGACCACAACAGTCAGTATTTAAGGGCACAGGTGAGGGAAGGCTGTGCTAGATCCATTCAGGGAGTGCATTGGAAAAGATTTCAGTGATCTGGTTATTGTTGTGCTTGCAGCGGCATGTATAGAGTGGCAATTTTGTGTTCACTAATGGAAATGGACAATTACTGGTTGCAGATGTTGTGAAAACAGCTTGTTATGCAGAATTACTTTGCTATTGTTACTCTTGAGCTGTATGGGGTGCTCAGCACTGAGTATACAAATACGTGGGCAAGGTCGTTGCCTTGGAAGGCAGACTAAGATGCTTGTTATTTATAATATGGCATAGAATGTGTATTTGAGAGGGGAAGTACCTGTATAAAACAAGAACAGGAGGATTTTCACATTAAAGTGAGGCCAGAGAGAGTGATCTGAATTATGCCTGTGGAACTTCTATGTGCTATAAATAAAAGTGTTATATTCATCATTGGGAACATGATAATACATTAATGACGATTAAAAGCAAATACCAACCGTCATATAGCTGTCATTAGGAATGACTAAAATAATGAAAACAGCTTTAGTATTTTGCTTATTGTTAAAGGAAAATTATATGGCAGCATTAATTACAGTATGATTGCAGTTGGTTTTTGCATCTTGCTGGACAGTAAAGATAAATATTCAAAATGGCATCTCTGAATGTGACACCATAAAAAATGTTTGATCCATGCCTTCAAATGAACCCCAACAAACGGAAGGTTTTTCCACAACTGTGCTTCAAGAAGATATTAAACCTCACTGGCTTGGGGAGGGTTTTTAAGAGTGTGCTTGCATCTGTTTCTGTGGGGGGGTGTCTCTCTTCATTCAGTATGCCTTTAGCATGACCTCCTCAGTCTGTAAGGATAGCACCTAGTGCTTCACTAAATGAGGAATGCTCCCTAAATGAAGGATGAATGGTGAGGAGTCAAACCATGGCTGTGTCAATGCTTTCTGTCCTGTGTGGACAAGGTAGTGTATGAATAAAGAAAGGGCTTTTTCACAGGGGAGGACCATACGAAATTTAATATGGTTTTATTTTCTGGACTTGAAAAACAGACATCAGGTTTCAAGAGCTGCTGATCCATGAAGGAACACAGTGGAGGGTACACATCAACTGTCAGTGTAATAGTGTTGATAAAGATGACTTAAAAATCCTTGTGTCTGTAGGGGAGGATATACTTGTAGGTAGGGTAATGTCAAAATGATTAGGCTGAAATTTCACATTTCAATTTTTATTTGGAGATAGATTCTTTATTCTTTGCATAGGTACTGATCCAAGCTTAAGAGGCTTTTAACTTTTATGTTTCCATCTGACAAAAATACCACTCCTGATGGATCCAGCTAGATCAACGATTTTCTTTATCAGGCTGAGACCTTTTTTCAATTTTTGGAACCTAATCCAGACTAAAAATATTTATGATGCACATCCTCTTAACCATAAGCACAGATGTTATTCATGAACAGCCATTCCCAGCTGGAATCCTGCCCACAAACACTCTCTAGATAAATCTACAATGACAAAATAAGTGCACAGGTATTTCTAAGAATCACAGAATAGTTTGGGCTGGAAGGGACCTCGGGAGGTCATCTTGTCCAACTCCCCTGCTTGAGCAGGATTGTGTGGAGCCAGTTGGCCATCAGCATGTCCAGATGGCTGTTGAATATCTCCAAGGATGGAGACTCCTCAGCTTCCCTGGGCAGCCTCACAGTGCCCAAGTGTTTCCTGGTGTTCAGATGAACCCTCCTGGGTTTCAGTTTGTGCCCATGGCTCTGCTGCTGTCCTGGGCACTGCTGAGAAGAGCCTGGCTCCATCCTCTCTGCACCTTCCCTTTGGGTATTTATGTGCATCTGTAGGATCCCTTCTGAGCCTTCTCCCCTTCAGGCTGCAGTCCCAGCTCTCTCAGCCTTTCCCCCTGTGAGAGATGCTCCAGTCTATTATTCATCTTCATGGCCCATGGCTGGTCTCTCTCCAGCTGTTCCATCTCTCTCTTGTGCTGGGGAGGCCAGAAAATGCAAGTGTGTATGAGCTTTTGATAACTTCACTATTCTACATTCGGTTAGTGTTTGGTTTTTTGTTTGTTGGTTTGTTTAGGCTTTTTTGGGTTTCAGCAGCATGGTGATGTGGGGCATCGAAAGTCAATGGAAAGATTTTTCTAACTTTGGTCGGAGTGGGAATTTACAGTTGATCAGCTGCCTGTGAATGACATGATGCCCGTTCATAAACAGACGACATGCTTGACAGCAAAGGGTACCAAAATAAATTCCTCTTCATTAATGCTGGGAGCAGGCAGTCACAGCGTGCCATACAAGTGCTAGAAAGATGGACAGGGCCCACAGCTTTCAGGAAACCCGACTAAAATGTTTTTTGTAAAGATAAGGAATGATGTGGTTCTTAGAGTGACAACTGAGGCTGCTATTTGAAAGTTTGTCCTGGGGGATTGATCGATAGCTTGTTGTGGTTAGGAATGGTATTCCCAGATGTGCTGCTCTCGCTCAAACCATGTCTCTCTCCCTTCCCCTGGGTGGGATGGAGAGGAGAATTGGAGGCATAAAAGGTAAAGATCACAGGTTGAGATAAGAGCAATTTACTGGAATCAGCAAGGAGATAAGGAAATAAACAGTAACAGCAACAACACTAATGACAAAGGGTACAGGGAAGAGGCAATTGATCCACAGGGAACAACAGCACCCGACTGTTCCCTCTCCTCCCCTGCCACCCCCACCTCAGAGTGAGGTGGTACAGAATAAATAACCTCCTGCCCTGGCCATGCCCCTCCTGGCTGCTGCAAACCCTGTCCTGGCTGGAACCAGGGCACAGCTAAATCCAGACAAGGAAGAAAAAAAAAGCCACCAAAATAGCCTTATCTGAAATCTTGCTATTAACTTTCAAAGCCGATCATGTGAGATGAGCTGTTTGTTGTTCAGATTCTCACTGCATGTCACTGATTAGGCTTACATCCAATCCTTTTTTTATGTACTTACCTTTGTAATTACAAGAAATTTAATTATCTTGTTGTAAAGTTTTGACTCCAGATCCCATTCTTTGTGGATTGTATGTCACAATTGAAGCTTGATATATTTATTCCAGAAAAAAAAGTCTTTTTGACATCTATTTCTGTTCACATTCTATGACTGCTACATATGTGCATTGAATATAAAAAGGAGTAATTTTTCTAAGGCTGCCTGAAGCAATAATTCTGAAGTGTGAACTCTTCTTACTTATCTCGGTGGATAAAATCTGAAATCTAATGATGATAATTCTTATAATTGGATCTGTACTAGTTTGTAACAAATTAATTTTAACCCAAAGAACATTCAACATGGAAATGTTTTAATTGTTTTAAAACTTAATTACAAATAAGTCTAATTTGTTTTCCCAAGATGCAAATTCTGCAGAAAACAGGAAACTTAAGGAAATAAAATCTTACTGTCGTTCAATTAATGGAATTCTCAATTTCTGTTCTTTTATCTCCTTGTGAGTCACTAAAGAAGCTGTGAGCTTGGATTAAATTTGTCTTTAGCTTTTTGACTCATCCTGACACTCACTTGACTTTCCTACCGTTTCTTGCCATATTTTTTGGCCAGATTTATTGTCAGTCAACACTTCCTGTCCATATGCTGACATACTGTACTCTTCCTGCTGTAATTGTCCTGTCTGAGCTTAAACAGGCAATGAGTTACAGCCAGAGCTTTCCGAGCTGGTTGTTTGATAACCTGATAATAAACGATGGCTCAGAGCATTGGCTTCTTTTACCACCTTTGCTCCTGCATTTCACGGGCAGCCGTGGGGGATTCCTCCCTTTCCCCCGTGTAAGTGAGGTCAGGAGGAGCCCTAACGCCTCCATGAACTTCACAGCACTTGTGGGCTTTTGCTCTGGTGATGTGTGCTGCCTGTGATGCTGTAAGGAGCTGTGTTTTCTTACAAAAAAACAAACCCTGATGCCTGTGGGGTTTTTCAGCGTTATCTTTCGTGACAGCAACTGATGCGAGTTGCCAGTAAAGACAATTGGCCCTGCTTAGCCTTAAGGTTGTAATGTCAGGGGCAGTGATGGGCAGTGATTGCAGAATGGTCAGATTTGCATTCCCTAGGTCAGCTGCACTTCTCAGTGAGTCTGCAGTGATGAGAACTGGAAAATGGAATTTCTTTGTTTGAGGAAAGCAGAAGTTCTTGTTCCACCTTTTCGTTCCACCATTTGAGACGTCATGAAAGGTATTTTGGGAAGAGTGGGAACTAGATTAATGTTAAAAAGGTGTATTGGCAACATAGCAGGCTGCCTGCTTTCTTAGTGGAGTTTCACAGCTTGGAAAATGAGATTACTCAGGTGTGGACAGTCCTGTGGGGTAGTTACTGTAGTTCCTACTGAGCAAAAATCCTAGTTAATCTCAGCTCCACTTGCCAGCTCTCAGTGATGGCACAGCTGCAGAAGGGGTGCTGAAGAAGTAAATTATGGTAGGAAAAAGGCTGGAGGGGGGGATAAGGTAAAAGAGAAGGCTATTTTGGGACAAGGTTTTAAGAAACAAAGAACTAAAGAGCTGGAGAGCTGTTTGATCTGGAGATAGAGTGAAGCTGATCTGCTGGATGGAATAAAATTTGGTATAAAAATCTCCTCATGAAGGCTCTATGTCTATGATTATAGAAAATTTCTACCAGTATCTGGACATCCTATCACAGTCTTATTCTAAATCTAGAAATCAAAATTACAGAAATGTCTTTAGCTTGCTTTTACACAGCAGTTTCTATAGGGATATCTCAAGATGAGCTTCCTTCTTTGAAGGACCTGATTTTGGAAATCAGGTGATCAGTAATTCTGAAGAACAGACCCTTGTGATTGGGCATGACAGAACAACACAACAGTTGAAAATGCTGGCTTTGCTGTATGTGTTGGAATTAAATAACTTACCAGTGAAGTATGGAGACTGGCAAATAAGAGGAATAAAGCTCAGACTTGCAGAAATCAAGAAGACTGTCTTTAACAAAAACCTAGGGGGAAATTCTTTAATTCCTTCAAGTACTCAGAAAGAAAACTATACTTTGAGACTATGTATTTGGTAAAACTAAAACAGAATTTTGAGCTGAAGTGCCTTATTTTTTAATAATTTTATTTTGATGCTGGGCAGAGAAATGCACAGTAGATGACTTAAGGTTTGATGTTATGATGGAACAAATGAATTTAACTTGTTAGTTTACCAATGTTTTTACTGGAGGTTGCCATTGCTATAAATGGAAAATTATGTGATCCTTGCCACCGCGTGTGTTTTCACCCATGTAATTTTAAAAAATGTTGTTTATTTTCAGAATGGAGTTTTAGTAAAAGTAACAGAGACTTGTCCGCCCTTGAACTGCTCAGAAAAAGATCACGTTCTTCCAGAGAACCAGTGCTGCAGTGTTTGCAGAGGTAAGCCAGAGTCTGTGCATGCTTGGAAGGAAAATAAAATTGTTGGAAGGAAGCAAATTGTTGGTTCAAGAGGGGAATACGTTGGAAGGTACAATGCCTTTTGAATAAGATATTAAGTACCTTTATAAACCTGAGTCTAAAACCAGTCTGTGATACTTCTTTGCATAGAAGACTTACCAGATAAAAAGCTGCAATTGCTCTGAATTAGGCAGGATGAGGGAGTAAAGGAAGAGCTGGGGCAGAAAGGGACCATTATCTCTTAAGAATTCCCATTGAAAGGATGTTATATTTGAAGAAGAAATGCATTTTGTTGCGTAAACTTGCAACTGCAGGGTTTTGAAAATGTGTTTTTAAGGTCTGCATTTTAATACCCTGAAAATAATGTTAAGGAGCATTAGACATGTGCAGGCTTAGGTGGTTATTGAGGGCTGCTGAAATATTTCTCTTGCCTGCATACAAATTCCTCCAGTGCCTTTGCAGATGGCGATGCAGGGGCTCTGAATCTCTCCCTCTGCCAGTTAATATTAATTAGTAAATATGCATGGTTAAATATTTACTTAGGCTTTGAACTGAAACACACATGCATGTGGTTGCAGAGACCAGGAGGTTTGAGGCTGCCTGCTGGGTCATGGTCTAAGAGTATCCACATTCATTTTTTGTTAGTAGTTTCTAGAAACATCTGCAACTATTTAAGCAAGCAGTAAATGTTGCTTCTCTGTCCCTCAGAGGGCTTGATGTCTTAATGATACTTCTTAACAGATGGCCCAGTTTGATGTAGTGCAGTAGTGGAAGAAATATATTCATTACTTAAAAGGATTAGAAATATGAAAGCTTCGAAGTTGATGAAAGATAAGTTCTGTAATTATTCACTTCCATGTTATTGTTAGTGATAGGTACTCCTTTTAGATATTCATCCTCAAACTGGCTTCATTATTTATAATATAGGATGAATGTGTATATTTATGTGATGGTCTCTAGAAGCAAGGGAAGGAACTGCATTTTCCCTTCTTAGGAATTCAGGTACATCATGCTTTCAATTTGATACGTTGAACTTCCACTTCAGTTCTGCTTTAGCTGACTGCTACAACAGTACCACCTCCTTTTGTATTTCATCATTGCTGTTTAAAATTCTTTAGAAAATGATGGCTAAAGATATGATTAATTTTGTCAACTTTACAAAGGCATAAATTGAATTTAGCACTCCTAAGTTGCTTTTTATATCTTGAAGTAGAGTATATGCTGCTTGACAGTTTTGCTTCAGTTGCGTGCAACCAAAAGTGGTAGAATATAATTTTATCACATGTACTGTTGTTAAAAATGGGTATTTGTTAAGAATTCCATATTTGGTATAGGTTTTGTCAAGCAAACAGATTCCCTCTGACATGGCAAGCAGGGCAAGCAGGCCATAGTTTCTGATCCTGTCCTGTGCCAACCTGTCTTTTACTGGGAAAGGATAGAGTGCTTCTCTTCTTTGCAAAAATGACTTCTTTCAGAGACTATATTCAGCTTCTTTTTGTCCAAGCCCAAGTAGGAAGGAAGAAGTATTGTAATGATTGTTTTCTGAATAATCAGAATGTTTGTTGGAAGGCCACGTGGATCATTTGCACATCATATGCAGATTTCACATTATATATATATATAATGATGCAGTTAATTTGCTGCATTAGCCTTTAGCTAAGCCTTAAGCTAGTCAACAGAATATTTAACAAGCATTTACTAGCAGTGTTAAATGAGAACATTATTTCTGTGTGAAGTTTGTCAGTGCATGCTAGTGACTGCTAGGTTCTGGGTTTTGCATCAGTTTGTGTTGTCTTTAGTATATGTACTTTCCACTGTTGTGGAAACAGAAGACTTCTACTGGATTTCATGTTCTGTAGAATCATAGAATATATTTGCTGAATTGGGCATGGGTGACAGGTTTGCAGCTTGTGCTTTTCTAGCTGCAGCAAAGGAATTTCCATGTAATGGAAGGATAAATATGAGGGGACCAACAGAAGGAAAAAAAAAAGCCACAGAGAAATACAAAATCTTTATGATACTATGGTATGAAACTGTACCCTCCTCAGCGATCTTGGGAGTATTTACCACAATAATAGATAAGTGCCATAGGTTATGCAGGGTAAAACATAAATCTGTGGTGTTTGTGGAGCTGGAAATTGAGAGTCAGCAAAGAGCAGAGTTGAATACTGTGATGAACAGAGCTGGTGGGCTTCCTAGATAGTCATTATCGTTTGGAAATGGTAGGAAAAGCAGAGACAGCAAATAATGCCTGCTCTTCTGCAGGTTTGCTACATGAGCTTACAGCTTAGCAAAAGGTAATAGTGTATTGCTAAGAGGCAATTTCCACATTGGAGGAAGATGATTGTGTGAGGTGTAGAGCAAGGTGAGAATAGCAGGAAGAGCTCTGCTTTCAAATGGCAGTTTATTTTTGTGGTTTGATGTACCTGAATGCATAAATGGGCCTCACCAGATCTGTATGTGGGATCTATCCTTGGCTATTATGTAGAGTACACCCAGTTTTTCCCTTCACCTGTGTGCTTTAATATAAATGTCTGCTTAAACTATGTGGCCACTTCATACTTTTCAGCAGGACAATGTGGTGTTATTAAACTGTCTTTTAGGCTTACAGAAAATTCAGTTAATTTTCAAGTTTCACAAAGAATCATTGTGTCACAAAATATATTTTTCACTACTTTTTTGAGAATCACTCATTTTTCTTACAGCATGCCTGCTACATTTTTTATAGCCTGGGGACAAATCTAATACAAAAAACAGTGTCATAAAAGTGTTTTATTGTTCCCTTTAGCTGTTTTTCTCCTTGCCAAAGACAGTGTATAATTTTGAAAGAGTGGGCTTTTTTTTTCTCTTTTGCATGAGTGATTCAAATAAAATTTCATGAGAGAATTTTTATGTTATGCTCACAATTTTAAATACATAAAAATAGCCTTAACAGCCGTAGCAACTTCAGATGCACTCCTCTTAAAAGAAGGAGTGTCAGGAAGTAATGAAGGGCAATTTTGTTTCTAGAGAAAATAACTTCTATTTGCTGTCCTGCAGAATGGTGGGACTGATGGGTTTAGATTGACTGCTGACAATCATTAGCAGGAAAGGGAGAATCTTATTGATGAGCAGCATTTAAATCTAAAAATGGGGCTTTTGCCACCCTTCTTAATGCTGCTTTGCTTTGTTTTTGGGGAGTTTTTATTCTTTCAGTTAGAGGGTGTGAAGCCTCTTCAGTTTTGCATGCTTCTCATCTCTTCCCACCTGGCTGTGAAACTGAGATTTGACTCTTCAGAAATTGAGTTTTTTCCCATTTATTGCTGCGAGGTAGGAGTTACTTCAAGGTTTTAAATTTATTAAGATTTAATGGCAGTTGATAAATATGAATTAGTTTATTTCTAAACACAGCCGCAGCATTACTCAGGATTTAGAAGAGCTTTCTATCCGAAAAAAAAAGGGGAAATCTTTATAAGCTTGTTAGTCTGTGTAGTTGCCATTATTCTCCTGCACACAGATAAGCACTGTGTAATAAGCTCTGCATTCAGGGAGCAGCTTGAAAGAATCTATGAAGTTGCTGTTTCATGTCAGAGCACGGAGTTGTGGGACTACAGTCTCTGAAGGTGGAAAAGCTGCTGTTCAAAGTGCTGCTTTGCTCATGACTCATTAAAAAACTGATGCAGATCATGGAAAGGCATAACTGGAAATGCAAATTTTAAGGCTCTTCCTATCACTTCTGCCCTTACAGATTTGCCTTACGTGTTTATATTTATAACGTGTTTATAAATATAAATATATTTATAATATTTATATTACCTTACGTGTAACTGTGGGGTTAAATCATGACAGAAAAAAGATTTTGAGGTTGAAACTACCTTGGACTTTTGAACGTTGGTAGTGCTTTTTAACAGCGGCATTATGACTGTTTTATTTTTATTTTTTTTTAAGAAGCCTCTCAATGTGAAACAGTGAAATATGAAGGATAGCTTCTTGAACAGCAAGAGAAGCAGGGGTTTTACAGGATTTGATGTGAACAGCTAAGGGTATTGTAAGAGGTATAGGAAACAGTACAGGTGTTATAAGGAATCTCTCAGAAGCCAAGAGAAGCTGTAAAAAAAGTAGGAATAGGTATGGATCTAAGATGTATTGATTCCAGCTGTAGTCTTGAATGAGTTCTTGCATTTTACAAGCCATAATTAAGCCAAATGACCAAATATATTAGGTCTGTAAAAAAACTGGATGAAGCACAAAATAGCTTAGCATGCTGCTCTGCAAAAGCAGGTTCTGGGAACCACAACTTGAAGATGTTGCTCAGAAAAATAACAGCAATGTCCAGGTGTCCCAAAATGGAATAAATTGGTAATTTGAGATACCTGGCTGGGGGCCACTAAGGACTAGCCAGTTGTACAGTCCTTGTTGCTGCAGAAGTGACAGTTTTGTCTGCTAGCATGTGTCTGGTTCTTTTCCTAACTGTCTTAGTACGTTTATTAATGGTCATTCTAGAGTCAGAATGAAGGAGTAGAAAGAAACCTGTATTTCTTCAGAAAAAGATGGAGCAAACATTTCAGCAGCCTTGATAAAGGAGGAGAGTAATGTTATCAGAAATAACATTGGGGAATGAACAGAGGTCATCAGGCCCATCAAAAATCTAAACACACTCTTCAATATTTAATTCCCCCGGTAGTATCTAATTGTGTTTTGAATGACTTTGAAGGGCTGTTGTGCACATTTATGATCGTGTGTGTGTGCACAGGGGAAATGGTTTCTGGCATCTGTTCTGAATGCATTCATCTGTAATTTTAATTCATACTTGCCTTGTCATCTGTGCTGGCCTGAAATTAGTTAAGATTATCAGAGCTGTTCAAGATTTTCTGTGGTTTTGTCAAATCCTCTCCAATTGCCTGCTTGCTGAGATGTGATGATTCAAATTGAAGCCATTTCTTGTATTTAGAGAGGAGCTGACTGTCTCAGATAAGGTTTTGCTGAATGTTCTGAATGAATTGTTTTTTTGGCTGGGGAGTGGAGCTGCATGCCCTCTACTGTCTCCCACCCACCTGAAATTTAGAGATCCCACTGCAGCATCAGCGTGTGGTTTTGCCATCTCTGTAGGTATCTTTAAGGAATCTTACAATCCATTTCCCACCAAAGAACTAATAAGAATCAGATATTTGCCTCCAAAACTCCAGCTGGGGAGAATGGAGTCCAAGTTCTAAGAAATCCCAGAACCACACTTCCTTGATATGCATCTTTTGTCTCTTTTGAAGTGCTAATTTTGCATTTTTGCTGGGGAAAAAAAAAAATACTAGGAAAAACCTCTGATCCAAGCAATGGTGTGCTGCTTCTGACAGAGGCACAGTGAGCCCTTGCTCTTCTATGCTGTCATGTGCATTTTTTTATTGCTGGTTAACCTTAAATGACTGTTGTCTTTTATAATAATAAATGCCAATGTAATCTAGTGATGTAGTAGATGTTCTGTGATTGTGTATTCCTAATGACAGGAGAAAAACGAAATGCCCTTTAGGGCCTTTATTTTCTCAGGCTGGAGTGTTACTTTTAAAATTTAATTTCAAAAATTACCTATTAAAATTAATTATTAAAACAATAAAATTATTATTTAAATAGAAAATATATTAAAATAATTATTTTAAAGCTTAATTTAATGCTCTTTTAATAGCCTTCAAGCTTGAAAACCTGATTCTGGATGGACACTGTTCATCTTTGAGTTGATAAAGGGAACAAAAGCAATGTAGGTTTTTCCAGAGAATTTTTAAAAAATGGGTGACAGCTCTATTGGCAAAAAATGGATAGCTAGGGTAGCCATCCTATCTACTGATAAATTAAATTTCAGAGGTGGCAAATAAACAATGAAGGATTCACAGGGCTGTGATGTTATATTGAAAATTAATCACTGGCTTGTGTTTGGGAGAAAGTGCTGTTAGGGAAGAGTGGTTGGTCTGGGACTATTGTAAGAGTTGACTCTGAGAAGCCATCCATTTGGCTAACTGAAAGTCTTAAATTTGCCATGATTATTTAAGAATAATCTTTAAAATCCACATATAACATACAATCTTAACTTAGAACAACAGAAAAAGCGGAAAAACCCACACAACTAAACAGAAAGAAAAGGAACAAAAAAGAAAGTTCCCTATACCAAATCCACAAATATCATTATCACAACACAAGACAAAAAGACAAATTACACAAAGTCCACCCCTTGACCCTTCACTACGATTACAACACAAATTTCCCACTGTCATTCTACTTTAAAAACATAGCCTAATCCTTGTTTTAGCCATTATTTCTCCCAAGGTAAAATGTTGACTCACTGGGATAGAAAGAAAGAAACATAGAATTTTGGTACAGAAAGTTGTATCGCTCTTCTGCACTCTCGTAACGAAAACATGTAGAGAAAGATGAAATATTTTTACAGGTCTGGATGAGGGGGAAATAGAAATAAATATAAACAAAGTACACTAGGACAGAGTAACAATCCGCACTGAATTAAAATGTGATATTTTTGTATTGCCTGGCTTAATACACTGATATGTTACAGAGTTTCTGACCCAATAATAATCAAATCAAATCAGCCTCGCACTGTGTGAGCTCAGAGGAGAATTATTATTCTAAAGAAGCAGGAAACAGACTAGGATGTCATAGTCTTAGGGGAAAGAGTGACAAAGAAACTGTTATAAAACTTGTTGTCTCTTGGATGTTATCTGGCATGCCAATAGAATAGCAATGCTGCGTGGGGAGCATAAATTAGATGCTGAACAGATAAATTTGAGGAGATGGGTTCCAGTGTTCAGTTTCAATTATAGTTATAAAGGCAAAAATGAGAAGTCAAACGCTGTGATTGCATAAATGACTAAAGGCAGTGTATTGGCACCCTGTTTTACCAGTCTGAAATGTACCTGGGCTTGACGAGGCTGTATGTAGAATACTTGAGTTGTTTTTACCAGACTGTGAAATGAGTAAAGACTAGAAGGGAGAACTGAAGTTTTCATTAAGGGAATTGGTTCTATTTAGCAAGCTGGATTACAATGAAAGAATGAGCCAGCTGAGCACAAGGAAGATACCTTAGCTGTTAATAAAATTAATTTGAAGATTAAGTGTAGAATTGGATGTTGACACTAAATCCTTTTTGCTAACAAGCATTAACTTTAAAAAAAAATTACCTCAAAACTTCACATTAGATGATCAGATTCACAAAGTTAGTGTGCACTAAACTGACATAACCCGAATGTTAAATTAGTAGACGACTAAAACATGTATTTAAAAACAAATAAAAATAGGGTATCAAAGCAAGGATTTGAACAAAGATACAAATCTGGCATTTAGATGTTACAAGTCCTGGTCATGTTTTTCTTAGCTGTCTGTAAGGGGTGTTAGCAAAGTTTAAGATCAATGAAGTAGAACTTCTAGTTTATGACCAGGCAGAGCTGGCAGAAACTGTTCTTGTATTCATAGAAGCCTGAGTTGGAATACAAATAGGTGGTGGCATGGCTGGGTTTCTGCTTTCCCTCCTTCTAGGACAGAAAATGGAGACAAAATAGGAATTACTAAAATGACTGCTTATATATCTCAGGCAAATAGAAATTGACTCTTGGATAGTAACAGAGAAAATCCATAAAACGTACACTGGCAGAGGGAGGAAAAAAAGTTCTGTTGTCAAATTCTGTAAGTTATTTCTTAACTTCCAGTGGAGTGCCTTTAGAGATGAAGTTACAATTACTTTCACTTCAGACTTCAGCAGAGAAAGATGTTGACATGTCTTTGAGAAATACCAAAAATCACTTCAGCCACTTGTGCCTTTACAGAAGGAGGTGGGAAAGTTCATCCTATTTTTAGAAATGACTTCGAATGGAATGAAAGAAACAGTTCACAAAGAAACTACTGACAATTTGTGTGAAGGAAAAAGCAGGGATTAATAAAAATGCTCCTCTATAAAACATGATGCATGGGATAATTATAAACTGTAGAAACAATTGATCTGGATTTGATGACAGAATTCCAAGGCAGTGTATGAGGTTGCTTTGACTACTGGTGCAGTTTTGTGCCATGTCTCATTTTGGTCTGCTAAAAGCACATGTGGTTATTCATAATAAGAGAATTTTGAGGGTTTTTTTTAATATATATATTTATATATATATTACACTTTTCCCTTTTGATGTAAGTTAGCATTTGTACTTCCTGACAGTCAGAGACTTAATGCTGCATGGGTTCTATAGAACACTAATGAATTGTTGTTGCTTCCTGCTTTGAAGTTTTCTCCTGAATAAAACTGGTCATAGAAATATTCTTTTGAAGAAAATGGTTGTTCTGAGAATGAATTGATGGAGAAATCCAGAAAGCCTGTGTGCACCAACCAAGTTTATAGAGAGAATTTGGAATGTAAAAATGCCAAAGTTTTTGAGTGATATCTGCATATCTGAACTAAACGTGTTTTGAAACCCTGTTGCATGTTCCTTGCATTTCAGGCCATAACTTCTGTGCAGAGGGACACAGGTGTGGTGAAAATTCAGAGTGCAAAAACTGGAACACAAAAGCCACTTGTGAATGCAAGAATGGTTATCTCTCCGTCCAAGGGGACTCTGCCTATTGTGAAGGTAAACAAAATATTCCAAGACCTGTTCCCTGAACAACTCATTCAAAACCATAATATGAAATAAATGGTAGATGGATGAATTTCATTTGCAAAGTTCAGTTTCATGATGGTGAATATCACAAGGACCCTTTTTGTTTTCATAAATAGAGATTTAAGATTACAGGTGGTGCTGGACCATCCTGTGGTCATATTTCATTGTTGCAGTTGTGTCTTTGCACACCATGGTCATGCTGGCATGACCATTTTAAAAACACTGTTTTTCAGAGAATAGCACGTATCTTGTAAAATGTTTTTTAGAGAACAGTGTCTTTATAAGATACATTAATTTAGGAAGTGGGAATTCTGCAGGCATTTGTGAGAATGGTAGGTGTGAAGGAGTACTGAGGCTCAGATATAAAAATTATGACCTGCAGTCCTTCCTGAAGTACTTCTGTGGGACAGGTACTTGACTGAAATGGTTTTCCTATGTTCCACAAGAGACCTATTTCTGAGAAGATTGTAGCTGAGGTAGTTCTGTTCATGTGTTACTCCATCACAGGAATGAATGCAGTGGAGTATTATTCTCTTTTTTGTTTCTCACTGTTTTCTAGAGCTTGTTATTCATAGCAGTGATGTAGTCCTTAAAAAATAAATGCATGATTCAATATATACCACATTCCTTCCTGCCTTTGCACTGTGGGCTGGTTTTTCTCTAATACCCTCATATGTCAGGCTGCAATATTTAATCTTTTGACCATCATAGGAAGTTTTTGAGCTACTGTGTAAAAACAGTTTCCCTAGATTGTTTTTCCAGCAGTATTGGTGATGGGAGGGGATGGCATTTTTGACAAGCTGTTAAAGTATAGCATAAGAACTGAAATACTGAGCACTGAGGATGAAAGAATAAAAAAAGACATGCGTGGACTGTGCTTAAATGATCCTGCATTCATAAGAAGGCTTTTTAGTGTATAGGAGTGAACAGGATGGCTTGAAATAACAGTTTATAAATGTGTTCAGTAACGTGCAGCTATGAATCTTATGTTATTTAGTCATTTCTCTACAAACAAAAATTTGAATAGTCCTTTATATTCACTTCCAGTGGCTGGGAAAACAGTTCCCACGTGTTCCTGAAGGTAGGCAGTGGATGTATTGTGTATAGAGGGAAACTTTTTTATACAAAAAACTGTGAACAAGTGCTTTGTATGTACTACAAGGACTTCTCAGTCATCTGGCTTTTTATCAGCTGTGATACAAAATCCAGTATTCTTTTTTCCTGTTTTAAATAATGACAGTGCTTAGAATTTTTATTTGCCTAGTCTCAGACTGTCCCTTTTTTCTTCTGTGGAAAAGATTTAGACACCTTCACCCAAGCAATTTCGAGTTATTGCCAGTACCTTAGTGGTAGTGGTGGTGCGAAAAAGAACTTTTTAAAGGAAATTAACAGGAATTGCAACATACCTTGGTCTATGTTGTATAAATTTTTGGAAGAGCTAATTAAATCCCTGATTTCTGTGCATGTGGGTGAAACATGAGGCAACAGACAAAACAGCTGCTTTTGCTGCCTGCGACCATGGGGTAGAGGGGAGTGTTGTTTTCTGCATTTTCTGAAATTCTAAATTTGCTAGATGGAGTGTAGTTATTAGGAGGTAACACAGGAAGAGAGGCCCTTGAGCAAGGGGAGCTACAGCCTGACAAATTGATTAGCTAAGAGGTGACTCCTTTCAGCCCTGTGAAGAGCTTCTTTTCACTCCTCAGAACAGCTTTCTGCAAAATTTCTTTTTATGCCTCTCTAACCTCATTCCTCTCATCTACGTGTTTAATCTGCTAAATGGAATCATTTCATAGTTGGCTGTACAACAGTCTCAAATGCATGGTGAAGCTGTGATTTAAATAAATGAGGACAAAGCCATGGATCTGAAGGTACAGTTTGGCAGGATGTTGCTATTGAATGGGGTGGATTTCTAGTTTTACTCTTTTGGATTTCTGTGTGTAAGAATGAAATACTCAAAACGCCTGAAAAACAAGGACTAAACAAGCAAAACACCTGTGGAAATAAGGAAGATCTCATGCTCAGCTGTAGTTCTGAATTTGTCCTTGCCAAGCCTTTAAACTTCAGCTGTGTAAGATGACTGTTTCCTTTGAGATGGCAAGGTTAAATTATTTCAAACTGATGATATGTGCTGGTAAGTGGCACCTTAGTTTAGAGTGCTCCAGATCATTAACTCTGAGTTTTTCAGATTTCTCATCTCTTCCAGTGTACTTGAAGTAGCTGTGCATGTGAATTGTGATGGGTGGTATTGTTTTACCTTACCTGTGATTTTACTGTTATTTCTGCTTGCTCTTATTCACACACTTTTATCCTGCTGGAGTTTGGCATCATTTTCATTTTGTAAGAACTCTGAAGTATTGTGTGTGAGTCTGCTCTGATTTTTGATAAGTGTTTGTCTCTTCTGTTTTAACTTCACTTATTCACATTGGCAGTACAGTGGAAAAATGAATTAAAAAGATCCTAACTTTTATCAGAGAATTGGCATCAACAAATCCGCAAAATAAATAATAAAAACCTGAGGGGCTTTTGCGATTAATTCTAAGGACTTTTCAAGTACTTAGAGGCTTCATATGTCAAGATGTACATATAAGATAACCACTCACTATATGCATTCCATTTTTGAAATAACAGAGATGTGTTCAAGGAAGAAAGCTTTTGAAAGCAAACAAGGAAATGAAATTTGTAATGAATGAAGGAGATAAGTGGAGATTCTCTGTGTTCTGTAAAAGCAATTATTTTACTTAAAAACAGAAAAAGTGGGGTTTTTTTTGACATTTGCCTACTTGTCTTCATATGTGAGACATAATTAGCATAAAAACCATTCATCTTTTGAAAAGAGATGTATAGAAACATTTTTATTAATCATGTCATATGAAGTTTACCTCCAGCTGTGGATACTTAGGCACAAGTGTTGAACCAGCATCCCTTTATCTCCATCACATATGGATGGCTAAATCCTGGGAGCCATGCAGGTGAGGCAGCCAAGAGCAAGGCCTGCAGCATTCAAATATTCCAGTTGCAGCAGTGTGTGATCACTTGCAGCTCTGCCTTCTCAGGACATGACATATGGAGCCCTGAAAGCTGCCCATGTGAGTGTTAGTGACACGTGGGGCAGCAGCTTGTGGCAAAACCAGGGCCAAAGTGGGCAATTCATCAATTCAACCTTGTGCTGATTCTTCCAGATGTGTGATGTGATGTTTGCAGCAGAGCTGCACATGCTTACAGACTTAGGTGTTTCTTCAAAGGGGAAAATCTCTGCAGTCTGTGACTACTTTGCAGTAATAGGACAGTCTATGTTATTGAGAACTAAGAGACAGGAAAGCGTCAGCAAATAGAGTCTGAAGCTCAGAGATGATAAAGAAAGGAAAATCAAACCTAATAGGCTGAAAGCCAGGCTTGTTTCTAGCTAGCATGCTGATCCTCACTTCCTAGACAGGCAAAGGGCCATCTCTTGTGAAAAGAATTTGGTGATTTTCTCCTGTATATTTCACAGGGAAGAGGAAAAGAGTAATATTTCTCTGCCACATTTCAGCTCCTCGTTCTTTATTACCCTCTTAGCTTGAAACATTAACAGCCCCTTTCTACCTCCAAAATTATGTCAGTACAGAAGTGATTTTTATCTCATTGCTCTTGAGCTCTGATCCATTGTGAGAACTGCTAAAATCTGCAGTGGGATAGATACCACAGGACAAAAGCATCTTCTTCTCACTGACAAGAGTGCGTGGAACAGGAAAATGAGTGCTAACATTAGCCATCCTTTCTGCACAGCTTTCTGTCCCCAGGAAGCATCCCATAAAAATGGTGCAGTGGCACACTATGAGGTGTCCTGTCATGTTACACAGCATGTGCTTAACTAGTGTCACCAGCCAGTGGTCTGTGATAACAGGTGTCACATAAGAAAGGATCCATTGACTAAAGCAGACCTGCAATATGAATATTCTCATTTTATTACTGCACAGTATTCTTTCCCTCTACACCTGAGTATGCTCTCCAGGATGGTTCTCATATGACCTCACCCTCACCTCAGTGCTGTTACCTCAACTTAAAGAGGAATCAATGAAATTCCTTAATATGTGTGAAAATTCATTCAGTTTTGAACTTGATAGAATGCTCTGGAAGCACTTGTGACTTTCAGAAAGAACATGACTCAGTCGCTCGTTCCCTTCTGTGCTCCAAACGTGTTATTTAATCTGTTGTTAACAAATTATTGCTCATTTCAAAAAAAATGTCACATAAGCTATGAAATGCTAGCCAAATTCAGAAAATCTGCCTACTTTGTGCTCTGAGGAAGAGTTATGATAATTTTACTGGGCTTGGCAGATTTTGGGAAGGTGAAATAAAGACGAATTAAAGCTTTGGGAGAAAACTGGGTGCTCATTTTCCTTGTGATTTGCAAATATGTTCCAGACACATACAGTGGTCTTCATTGCTTTCAGTTTCTTTTCCTTTGAACTTGATGTCAGATGTAGTCAGGAAATTCTTCACAGAAAGATGGATATGTATATATATATACAGAAAATACCCAATCTGAAGATACAATAGTGTATCAAAGTTTGGTCAGAAAGTGCTTGTTTTCTGAAAATCACTTAGAAAAAAAATGACAACATACAAAAGGAGGTGGGATTTTTTCCCATTGTTGCAGAAATCAGGAAAAATTAACCTTTTTTTAGACTGCTGATTTAGTTCCAAATGCAAAGACATCACTATCAACATGCTTTGATGAAGAAAAAAAAGTTTAATTCTGTTGCAAAACATAGTGGAACAAAAAAATCTTTCATCATACGGTGTGGCTTCTGTTACGGTTCCGAAGATGAGAGAGATTCATAAAGCTTATCTCTAATATTTAATCCTTTGACTCATCACATCCTGTGCATAAATAACTGTTCAGTGTGCAGAACTTCCCACAAGCCGTTTGAACTGAGCAAGAATAAACCCAGTTCTGCATATGGCCCTCAGAGCAGGAGCCTGCTGGCAATCCGCTGGGTTTTCACAGCTGCTGTGTTTCTTGCTCTATAAAATAAGGTGAATTTTGTTGAGTTTTCCTCTCCTCCTCTGCAGTGATTTCACTGCAGCTGTTCCACTGTGGCTGGGGAGGTGACATTACCATTATGTGGTTGCACATAAACCTTCTGTGTGGCAGTGATGTACAGCTGTGGTTTTGGGGTGGTGTCCACTGGCTTGACCTCTGGGTCAGCTTTTAATGATCATCCTTCTGCTTGCTGTGCTCTCAGAAAAGCTGCAGCACAAGGTGTGTGTTTCCTGCAGGTGTTGCTCAGTGAGCTGCAGTAAACTTCTGTTCTGTGCTGTATAGCTGTCCACATACACACAAATGTAAAAGTTCAGGTGATTTCATGAGGGTAAGATATTGGGACACATGTTGATGGTAAATGCACTGATTTTTTTCTCTATGCTGAAACCACAGGAAGGCAGGAGAGAAGAATCTAAAAACGTTACAGTCAAATCATCATCTCAGTCTCAAAGACAACATTAATGGCAGTGCTTCAGTTGGAACAAAGGCCTCAGGGATATTTAAAAAACAAAACCCAAAACCAACCCTGCGTGCCAAAAACCCCAAACAACCCTTTTGCCCTTGCTTTTGATAAAGACATCACTTGATGCCAGGTTGCTTTTTTACAAGTTCACATTTTCTTTGAAAGGCATTTGTTAACCTACTTTATAAGACTTCAGTTACCTAACAGGTGTCAAATTAAAATTTCTGCTGTGTATGTAATCCCATTTATCAGTGAAAGTCACTTCTCTTGGTGATACAATACATTTGTCCTGCCTACTGTTCTCACAGAGAGAGACTTTTTATTTAAAATTACATCCTTAACCATCACATGAACTCAAATTCATCTTTTAAAACTTGAGCAAAGGGTAGGCACTTGTCAGTCAACGTCCTGCCTTCGTAGTATATGGACTTCAATAAATGAGCCTGCAGATTTCTTGTGCTGCTAGTGGGGGAGACTGAATTAAAACCAAAATAGACCCTTTCCCTCTAAAGTTCATAGGATGGTGGTAAATTCAAGGCAGAGATTATATTCTTGCCAGTGGACAGAAAGATTTCAAGCAAAATAATACAATTTTTAACCTAAGAAGATTCAAGGGTTGTTGGAAGGTGATGTTTGTACCTTAGGTGGCTCTAGATAGATTATTGCTGTTATCAAAGCTGCTTTTATACTTACAAGGTAATTAGTTTAAATTCATATTCCAGCTACAGAAACCTGGAAAGTGGAATTATTTGCTATCCCTGGAGTAACTTTAGTTCTTTTGGTGTAATGTCATGCTGAGATTTATATGAAAATAAATTCTAATTTCTGATAAGGTAACCATATGCTTTGGTGTTGTTGTAATAAAGTGTCATAAATAATTATGGCTCCCAAGGAATTCAGGCTTGCAACTGTCAGTTCTTGTGTGAGTAACTTGCATTTGAACAAATTATAATCGTTGTTAAAGGAAAAAAATCCTCACCCCTTCAGGATGCCAGTGAAAATCCTGCTCTGAGGCTGCTGAGATTTTTGTTCACATGGAGAGATTGGGGATCTTGTGTCCCCAAATCAATTAATGCTCTAACAGCTTAGGGTTGCATTCTTCTGAATCATACAGGATATAATTTGATAGATGGGTTAATGAAAACCTAGTGCCACATTGTTGGCTGCCAGTTGTAGTAGAATCTGACTTAAAGGGTGATCACTAGGAGAAAAAAGGCTATTGCATGTTCCTTCTGTGTCAGTGTAATTATCTTTTTCACTATAATGAGCCTTTGTCATGTGCAGACTGGGAGCTTCAGACAGTTTATTGGTGAAGCTCTCCTGTTGAGTTAGGAGGGGCAGAAAGGATTTCCTTCCTTTCTAGACTCTTCTCAGAGAGGAGTTCTCAGTGCAGTTGGATCCAGGCTTAGCCCCAGACTTGGTCAGAGCTTTGTATCTAAAGGATTGTGTAGGTGGAATTGAACCTTAATATAACTTTGTTCCACAGGGTTAAGGATGGCAAACCAGATATATTTATCTAAAAATAAATGATTTAGCATGATAATGTTTAGAGTAAAATATGTTAATCAGAATTGTTTACAGTAAAGGTAGTTGTAGCCACTTGTATAGTAAAATGCATTATTTTTGAAGCAATATTGCAGGCATTATATTAAATTTAGCAAAAGCAATTATTAAGTAGAGATTGATGTTACTCACCCATAGCAATCAATGACTGTGGGCAAATCTCTTTTGCTCACCCTCCAGGATGTCCCCATTAAGGGAGGAATCTCTCCACACTCCAAGGAGGGCTGTGCTAGAAGGCTTTGCCATCAAACAGTGGATTTGGGTTTTTGTAGCATAAAGGGATTGATTGTCAGCCCAGTGTGTCCTGGCCAGCTGGGCCAGCTCAGCAGCTTTAGTTATCAGTAATATCATTTGCTGGTTCCTTTATCAGGTGCTTTACCAGGTCTGCCACATCTCCACCTTGCTGTCAGGAGGTTTAACTTTGGGATTGATGATTGAGGATTACAGCTGCCTTTTACAGACAGCTGTAAATAGGACATTGTTCCAGTTGTTTTACCCCCACTCCAGGCAGAGCATCCTGCTACACCCCTACAGCAAATTGTCCCCACTGCATGTTCCGAGTGAAAGAGGGAGAAATCCATGCAGTCAGTGGGGATGTCTATGTCCTCCACTGTCAGCAGAAGGAGCTTTGGCTGGTTTTTACTCATTAAGCCCTTGTGTTGGTCCTGGTATTTCCAAAATTATTTTTTCAAGTTACAGTGCAGTGTAGCTCATGTCGCATTCCTGCTGGTGTCAGTGAAAAAGGGAAACATTTGAAAGAGTTTTTGATGGAATTCTGACAGTTTAAATCAGGTAAGTGCTTGCTTCAAGCATTTGGCAGCAGAGGAATGAAAAAAATCAGCATTGTTCTTCTGATCAGAAGTTTGTTTGTGTTTGAGCTGGGATGAAAAATACTGAGAAATGTTTGTATATAATGAGGATTTGTATGGACTTTTGCTTGGATTTGGATGGAAGCCACTTACCAGTACTATTATACAGGTTGCTAAAAATCGTGGGCTTGGCTCTTAAAATGTACAGGTTGAGGTGCTGAAGTTCTGCCTTTTTAAAAATCTGGGCTATAACAGAAATAGTTAAAAATAATGACATGTGGGCATGTATGTGTGTGTGTTTATGCATATATGCAAAATGGAGCTTTCCCATTCCAACACAACAGCCTTTAGTTACCCAGGATCTGACAGAGTTACGTCTTTCTCAAGGGCCTGTGAAGTTCAAAAGGGAGTTGGCATAGAAAACCTCCAGTTAACTTCCAGCCCAAGTTTTTCCTGTGATTCTGTCATCTTGACCTGCATCAAGAGCACTGGAGGGTCACTTTAGATGCTCTTGAGTCTCTATGGTTACCTTCTGCAGTGCTTGGATATGTGGAGAGTGCAGTGATTTAGCCTCGTTGAAAGTCTTGAATTGAGAAAAAGAGAATGTCTTTTAAATGCTGGCACTTAAAAACATTTTTTCCAGCTCTTGGAGGAATTTTGATGGGCAGTTTTGATGCTCAGTCTGTCTCTCTGTTACTCTTAGAGGATGATCTGGGGGCATGAAGTTCTCACAGCCAGGTCACAGATAACATGTTGAATTGTCTTGATTCTGACTGTGTAAAACTGCACGTTGTAAGTGGTGTCATCTGCCTGCTTCAAAGTCTGTGCTGGCAGTAGTAGAGCAACAGATCCAGTTTTGAGGCTGCTTGAATGTTGGCATGGGTGGGTCAGAAGAGGGAAACAAATGCACTTGTTCTGCAGCAGGATCTGTTTCAGACTGAAAGGAGCTCCCTCCAGCCCCCTGGATTTTGAGAACATAAATAAAAACCTGATTTTTATTCTTATTTATTTATTCTTATGGAGAAACCCGTATGAAGGGCATGGAGGACTGATCTAAGCCTAGAGAATACAGAGACCTGAGGTAACAGATGCAGTGAAGTGAGTGTAGAAAATCACTTTGTTCAGGTTTGTGTATAGATGTTAGGGATCTTGGGAAAAAATATCATTAAACTCCTCGGGAGCTGTTCTCCTTACCATGGTGGCTCAAAGAAAAAAAAAAAATTTAAATGCTTTGAAGGAGTTTCAGCTGCTTGAGTACAAATGTATATGAGGCTCTGGTGCTTCTTGAGGAGCTGCTGAGGCAGAGGTGGGCAGTGACCCTGGGGACATGGTGGCACTTTGCCTGGCTGCAGCCTGTCTTGGGAGAAGGGGACAGGTGAGAAGAGTGACACCTTTACAGAGGAGGTGACAGTGAAAGGTGAGGACTTTGGGGAGCCAGGAGACTTGAAGTGTCTGTAAAATAAGTGACAAATGCAGGAAAGGACATCCAGGAAAGGACATCTAGCAGGTATTCTGTGCTCCCCAGTTGTGTGATTAATCTTACAGGATTTGTTCTACCAAAAGTTAGTTGCAAAAGAAAACCAACAGAAGGCAACAAACCAAACAACTCCTTTCTCCCCACAGGTGTTAATTTTTTTTATTAAAACTACTCAACAAACCAAACAACCACTCCTTTCTCCCCAGCAGTGTCACTTTTTTTAAATTTAAACTACAGAAGGAAATTAAGATTTTATCCTTCACTACCAAAAAACCCCCCATCAAACAAAATGCCAAAATCAAATGGAAAATATAATATGGCTTATTATAAAAATATTTTTTAAAATGATTTTTAATAGCAAATATGTTTTGCCCTTGGTAATAGCATAGCTGGTGGCTGCTGCAGTAAATATTCTCTATTGTCTTTTCCCTTATGTGAATTTTTGTTTCCCAGTAGAAGATAAACAAAATTAGTTCTAAAAGTACAAGGGTCTCTAAACCCGTGACAATTGTCAGGTTATACTGACACATTTTTCCCTGGAAAATTTAGTAAGGGACTTACTGATTTGGTTCTGGGTATCCAAAATTAAAGTACATGCGAAAAACAAAGCACAGAGGTTAAGAAATTATTGGAAAAGACATTATTGTTAACCTCAGGCTTTGCTATGTGGTTTGTTCTCTGCTCTTTTTTTACTATTTCAGCATGCATATTTTTCATCCTTGACCAACATTTCTCCTTACGGCTTCTGTTCAGATAATTTGGAATTGAGTTGGATGCTGATGGTACAGGCTATGTCTGTATTAAGTGCAATCTATTCTGAATTTATTAAAAGGCATTGAGCTTTTGACATTATCCAGATGTAGCTGGGTTACACTGGTGTATAACAATTTTAATGTATTTAGACAATTTCAGACAACAAATTTAATATATATAGACATATTTCTTTTATATATTTGCATCAAGTTTTATTTTCTAATAAAAAACCAGTTACTTGGTTTTTTTTCAATGCAATTCATTTATGGAAACGCATTCATAGATTCATTTAAGCAAAACAACAATATATTATTTATTGTGTTGCATGAGGAGCTGTATTTGAACTGAAATTAAAAGTAAGACTGCTTTTCCCAGTTGCATCATTCTAGTAAGAAGAGGAATCATGTGTATAAGATCTGTCTGTTTCCTGGGGTGTATCTGGGCAGGTTTGTCTGGTTTGGTTTACTGCCTGGAAACTGCAATAATAGTGCCAACAGCATCCTTTGTTGGGTTGCCAACCTATTGTGAGCTTTACTGGATGCAGTACTTCATAAGGAACAGCACAATAACGCCACAAAATCAGCTGAAGTAAGTGGAGAAAAGTAATCAAACTGCTTACATTGCAAGAAATAAGTTGTTGGGTTTTTTTCCCAATTTTCCTTACTAAATGTTATTGACAGCTGAGGGCAGACATTCTATAAAATATTCATGTAGATATTTAATTTTTAGAAGGAGAATTCCTCTTAGTCTGTAAGATTTTTGACAGACAAATCAATTTCATTTAGGTAGGTAGCTGCCTCTAAAAAAATGCATTTTTCTAATACATCTACCTCTGTTTAATGATCTGCTTCTTTTTACCTGAGTCTTTCTGGAGGCTGGTGAAAAGAGTTACAGAAAAAAGTTAGAGTGAGACTTTAAGTAAGTGAAATTAGTACAAAAGTCTGTACAGCATCTATAAAGGTAATTCTTATATTGATGTTAGTTTCCTGTTGATTTGCTGACTCTTACAATAATTTTAGTACCTTTCTTTCTTTCCAGAAAAGATACCTTCCCATTTTTCCAGTTAGTGTGTCTGTTCTTCATGTCTAAAGGGTAAATTTCAAAATACCCTTTGGGTGTTCACTAGAAAATTTTTCACTACCTGTCCTTATCACTTTCCAATTCTTAGTTTTCCTAATTTTCATTTTTTAATTTCTTTCAATTCTTAATTTTCATTTCTAAATTAGACATCTTCATTTTCCTTCCTGCTATGGACGTTTTCTGATTAATTGCATTATATTAACCTAATTATTTTATTGCTTCTGTTGAAGATGTTTGCTGTATTTATATCTTGTGTTGTGTTCATATCTTGTCCTGAACTCACTCGCTGAAGCTGGATGTGCCTCATATACATGAAGTATATAACATGTTATATATATAATATAACATAATAACATGTGGTTAATACTAGAAAATTATTTTCTCTCCCCTAACAGGTTTAAGAAAGTTCTTGAAAATAATTAGGGTAAAATCAGCAGTGCAAGTGCCTTTTTGTCTCTCATCTTCCTTAGGATTGTTTACTTCTCATTTTCATTTAATTATTTTGTTTCCCTAATTCTTGTGACTCATATTTTTCCCTCCAAGCTTTCGCCAGAGGATTTGGTATATAACCATGTTGCTGATGCATTCCCACCTCCAGGAGTAGGAATGATGCTGATCAATTTTTCTCCACAAAGAGAAAAATCCTTACCCTTACCTTTCCCCTTACCCCTAGAACATGGGGATTGTTTTCCACTGTGAGTTCCTAGGCCAGGGGAATTTTGCAGTACTTACATGGATGTGCATTGTTGCTTTAATGACAAAACTGAAAATTGGGAAGCCTGTGGGAAGGTGAGGATCACTGATAAATATTGGGATCTGTGTAACCAACAATTGGGCTAATTCAGACTCTTAAGGGAGAAGTGCAAGGTTCCTGCATGGGAGTTATTTTCCAGCTGAGCACTTTGTTTCACTGGAATGATACAGTGTCTGTTCGAGAGCCACTGTTTTGGTCATGAAACATTTCCTCCATTTACTCGGGCACAAGTGACATTAACCTTTGAAGGTCAGGCCTTCTGCTCTGTTCTAGAGGTTTTTTTAACCCATTACCCCTTGGGTGACTTTATTTGCTTTTCAACTTTCAGTCTAGTTAGCTCAATCAGTGCTATTGTGAAAAGGTCAGTGGCAATCTGAAGTGCATGCAGCTTGTAGAAGAATGCAAGGCACAATTTCCAGTCCTCCTTTTCTGTGAGACTCAGTTCAGAGCCTGACACTGTCACTGTGTGTGGTTTTCACCTGATGATTTTTTCATACAAACAATAACATCAAATTTGGCTAAAACACAGTCTGTCTTTGTGGCTGGTAGGGAAGCTGATGCTCGACAACATTAGAACTGCAGTGCACCAAAATCCTTTTTAGTAGTTAGAACCTTGCTAATTTTATGTAGAAGGCTGCAAAATGTTGAATATTATGAAGATGTAGACCTTTCACCATGGGCTGTTTTGGTTGTCAGGGGTACCTGGGTTTGTGTTTTGGGTCCACCAGGAAATTGTCAGGAGAGTCTGAGAGCGAACAGATTGTGCCAGTCGTTTCTTGGTTTGCAGTGGCATTATTGGGTATTCAATAATGTGCAGCAGATGATGAATTTGGAGGTGAGCTGAACCATCCTCTCTCATTAAACATTTGGAAACAAATGAGTTTTAGTTTCAGGTGAATAGAATCCCTTTTTTTTTTTGTTTTCTTATTTAACACAATGTAAATAACTGGAGCTTGGTTACATCTATTTTGCAATTCACATAAATCTTGAACTGAATTAATGAGGAACATGGAAAAGAGGACTGCATCTTGGACATGGGAATCTAATCAATGTGTATTCCCCTGAGCTATATCTGTTTTGTGCTAGGTTCCCATTGATTTTGTAAACATTTTAGTGTTAGCCATAATCCCCTTCGAATATAAATCATTCCCCGGTAGTTTCTCCTGTATTTTAATTAATTCTGAGCTGACTGGCTTGAGAACTCTTCCTTCAGTATTGTTACTAAACCAGGTAAATTCTCCCTTGTTCTCTTCACAGCCTTACTCTGACCCCAGTGAAATCTGTAGGCATATAGAATTCTTGAGAACTGGTGAAGCTGAGAAAACCTGATATAACCAAAAAGTGCCAAAATTAGAAACTACAAAAAAACCAAAAAAAACCCCAAAAAACCCAAACAAAAAAAAAAAAAACAACACCCAAAACCCCCACAGAAATCTTGAGGGAAAACCAACCAATTTTGTAGTAAATTATTTTCTTTATTTTAATTTGTATGAGTTCCTGTTACAGTTGATAACACCCTGTCCTTCAGTAGAAAAAGGAGACTAAAATGGTCCTTGTGAGACTGGAGAGCTGGGACAGGGGCTTTATACTCATTCTGGTTTAAGGATACAGGAAACATAAGCTGGCTGTCCCCTTTTAAAATTAGTTAGTTGGAAAAAAAATTGGAAAAAAGAATTTGGTTGGTTGGTACAATTTCTTGGCTTCAGTCTTGGAAAGAATATTACTTAAATTGAAGAGATTATACTGAAATTATTTCATAGTGACATAAGTATCCTACAACTAGCATAAAAACTGGCACTGTTATTTCTTGAAAAATGCAAGTACAGCAGAAGCTGTTTTGTCCTGTGGATTGAAAGACTGTATCATCAGGTGAACTGTTTGGAGCTACAGGGGATAAACTGAGTTAGGAAAGTCATAAGTTTAGCAGCATCAGACACTGTTCTTTGATATTCTTGGTTGAGGGCGGGGAGGAATTTTGTTTGAAATGATTTTTCAACCTAAATTCTATTTTCACTAATCCTAACCTGTAAACGGAGTTTGGCTTATCCATCCTAGGCAAAACTCCAGGTATTCTCAGCACTCTGTTTTGTACAAAGACAGCAATTCTTCCTGCTCCTTTCCCAAAGAGCCTGTTCCATGGATTATGGCTTGACAGTCTTGTGTGATACCACATGACACTCCAAAATTGGTAACAAATAATAGTATAAGTAGTAAAGTAACTTTGGATCCAATTTAACTCTGCTGCAGTAGGTGGATCTCTTCATTACTGTATTACACTTTTGGAAAGGATTTTTCAATGGCCATAACTCTTGGAAATCAAACCTATTCCTTACAGGATAAGATGAGGCATTGCTTCTTTTTGAAGCGACTCTCCCTCTTTAAATTGCAGCTTTATGATCTTAGCCACTATTGATAATTGGTCTATTCATATTTGGGTACCAAGATTCTTTCTGAAGTGGAAAACATGGGGGGTTTAGAGTATTTTAAACAGCTGATCTGCCTTTTTTTAAAAAATCAAACTTTTGAGATCCACATGTGCATAGATAGAAGGCAAGAGCTTGTGGCCTGAAGGTGAATATTTCACTGTTCTGGTTGTCTAAGACAGCAGTTAGACTTGGTGATCTTAAAGGTCTTTTCCTGCTTGAATAATTCTGTGTTTAATATTCACCCTCGAGGTTGGCTTGAATGACGTGAATAGTGAGATGTAAGGATGAGGATAAACATTAGAGCATGACTAGTTATTCTTCCCAGGTTGTGTTGTGCATTTCCATTTAATGACTACAAGTATCTCTCACCACGTTTCCTGTGTTTCCCTCATCACCTTTTTACCCCCGTGAAAGAATGAGTGATGTTTATTCATTACCTGGAAGCCACTTTGTTATGATTAGGAGCAATTTTGGAGGATGTTAATAATGTGAAGGTACCAGAAAAGTGTTCTAAGCTCTGATTATGTGAGTTGCTTGTTTATGGGAAGAAGCATCGTCCATAGCTGTGTGTGTGCTCATACATATTTATACACAAGTGTATTTTAGATGTTAGCTACATCTGTACCTTTAGGCCGTTGTTTAGTCTATTGTAATCATGTTGCAATAATTAAAACATCAGAGGAACAAACAAACAAAACCTCATTTTAGTGCAGTGGGGCTTACAATGCCTGACAGATAGAAGTAATTAATTTTTTGCATGAAAAGCATACAATACAAATGCTATCAACACTGCACTAGCCAAACTGTGTATTGAGGAGGCAATGAGTGCACTTGAACTGCATTAAATGTACTGATACAGGACATGGATTTTTTTTCTTTGTTCCTTTCCAGTGTTTTGTTGTACTAAGAGGCTGCATTATTTGAGCAAAGCCTGGTTACTCATGCGTTGCTTACTAATTCTCATTTACTGCAAATAATATCTTTCCTTTCAAAAGCTGCCAGTCCTGTTTTTTTTCCGAATGTCTCATCAAATTTGATACAAACTCCAGGCTCTCAGTGTGGGATTGATTCTTGTTACTTGTTTGGGGAGGTTAGCTCTGTAGACTCTCCATCACTTTTTACTTTTTCAATAGGCTCCTTGATTTTCACTGACGTTTTTGAGCACTTTGCTGCATCCTGTGACCAGCACGTGTTTTCTCTGAAGCTTAGACCAGCAGTTTTAGTTACTGGCACTAAAACTAGGAGTGAGTAGTTAAAGTTATAATTGGCCACTGCAGACACTAAGCAGTGACAAAAATTTAAGCAAACACTCCATGAGCATGACTCTTAGAAGTCAGTAAGGCAGACTTGAATCATTACCTGAGATTTATTATGTCACTTCAAATGACAGTAATCTTCACATCTCAGGTGGCAGCCTGGGTCATTGAATGTTGGCTTGAACTTACAAGTCACGACAGACTGCTTTTAAGGTCAGCAAATGGTTTTTTTTTAAGTGGGAATGCATGATATAAGAAGAATCTACTATTAAAGTCATAACAGGACATCTCTAATGACAGTTTCCTGATGGGGCAGCTGGAATTAAGTAATTTCCAGTTACGTTTTATGTTCCTTCCCCTCATCATCAGGGATGTGTTACTGTGTTACTCAAGTGTTTTGAAACATGTGGGTCTGGGTTTTTTTTTTTAAAAAAAAACTTCTTCAAAAGTGTTTTTAGGATCCTCAGCTAAGCAGTCTCTGTTTTGTTTCTTGAGGGAATGAAGGAGATCACAGCCCTCTTAGGACCAGTCTTTTTGTATCCTGTAAAAATTGTGGTGTAGTTGAGTAAGAATATGCTATATGAAGAGGAGAAAAAAGTTAAGCTTTTCTTGCATGCACCAGTGCACCAGTTTCAGCAAGGTATGAAAGTTAGCACAGTGTAAAGAAAATCCACAGTTCTCTTGTTAAGAGACCAGCTGTCAGTTCTTTCTGCTTGCCTTGGCAGGTGTCTTGACCATTGGCCTTGCAAGGGAAATCTCACTATCTCCTGATGAATCCTTTTTTTGTGAGCAGACTTAAGATGCTTCATACTTCACCTGGAGATGAGTTTGCTCTGATTGTTGGGATGGTGGCCAGGGAAATGGCAGTGTGAATCCTCTAAAGTGGAGGAGTGATCTGGGTGCTCAATGTGTCAGAACACATTTAATGGTTGGGCTGTTGCACAAAGGGAAGAAGCTGTTTCTTTTGCTGCTGTCTAGTGGAACCAGCAAAAAAAAAAAAAAAAGGATAGAAGGTTGTTGCCTTTTGAGAGAGAGGATCAATCCCTAAAGATGCTTCAGCTCTTAATCTCCAATTTAAATCCTTGGATTCTCATGACTTTAGTGGGTGTTTTAAGGGCTTAAGCAGGAATTAGGAGTCTACATGCTTTGGCCCTTTGTGCCTGTGTTCTCAGGAAAATGTGAGGTGGAGGTAAGTGTCTCCCTGTCAAATGGAATGAGACCTCTAAGCCTGGAGGAGAGGTGGGATTTGAGCAAAACTCTTGCTGTTGGATTTTTCTGTCAGCTAACACGGGCAGGTTTCTGCTCAGCAGGCTTGCTGATGGGAACCCCACGCTGTGGATGCCCTGCTCTTACACATGGACCCTTGGCATCCACCTCAGAGTTATGGATTTTGGTCAAGGAACCAGACACCTGTACATTTTAGGGAGTTAGTTAGATGGAAGTTGTGCCCTCTGAAATAGCTGTTTGGGCCCAAGCTTTTATGTCTGCTGCTGTGTTAGTTGACTAAATGTTAATATTTGGAAAAGCTGTGTGCTTATGAGATCAGTTGTCACCCTTAATACCCCGAGGTGTAAACTTTCAGTAATTATTCAAAGATAGCACAGTGTGTCACTCTTGCCCAGCTCAGCAGAAAGAACAAAATGTGGGTGCTAGCTTAGGAAAGTGAATATCTATATCCTTAAAAGTGAGGTAGCCAAGGCTTTGCTGAGGGATGTTGTCTGCTGAACAGGCTACTCAACCCAGCAATAAGATTTCCTAAATGTAAATATCAATAAATTAAATAGAAGTGATTCATATTTGTGTTTATATTATGAGCTGATGCACCAACAATTTTCTCTGTGCTAGATGAATGGAACTTGAGACTAGTCCTAATTTAACATTTTAAATTAGGTGCACAATGTAAAATCCTGATATTCTCAAAATTACAGCATAATTTCTTGTAGAATTGTATGTAACAATGTAACATTTGAATCTATTTTAAGGACAGATGGGAGACCTGCAGTTTATATTTAGAGTGATGAAAGACAGATAAATGAGTAGTGACCGACTGAAAGGTTGTTAATGTGTTTGCTAGTTTAACTTCTGAGGCCTGTAGGAGCATCCTTGAAATCCTTGTAACGTGTCATCTTTTCTGATATTAGTGAAAGAGGATGGTAACAGGAAATAAGTACAAAGTGCAAGTGCTTTCTTAATGTGGAAGGTAAGGAAATGTCCTGTGCTGTACTTGACTCTTGTCCTCAGTCTTTGGACATATGGCTCATAAAAATTCCCAGTGAGAATAAAAGTGTTGAAACCAGTGACAAAACCCTAGAAATTTGTATCTATGAGTGCTCTGGAATTTCTTGTCTGGAAATGCAGTGTTTTAAGTACCTGCATTGATAGTATGATGGTGGGTAGATGAGTATTCTGGTTGGTGATACCAGAACCAGCCAACAACAGAAAGTAGGAACGTCGTGTTGAAATAGAACACACTGGAATGTGGTGTTATGTTAGAAAAAAAATTTCATTTCATCAGGCATCTATAATATTCTGTTGGTTTATGGCTCATGCTTCATTTACTGACTTGATATCGTAACCTGAAAAAGATTCCAAAAGTGAAATTGAAAATGGTTTGGCTCAGAGAGTTTATAAGCTTGGTTCTCTGAATTCTTTTACTCCCTTTGAGAACATGACGCTCTTTTTTTACTGGCAAGTTTAAGAGATGGATTTATAAGTGCTATTTGTTATTACCTACAGAGACCCAAGGTCTTTTAGAAGTCCTTCCAGTTTTTTTGTGGATCATGTGAAATAGGGTATTTGGGACTATTTTGCAGCCTGGAGTTCTTGTCTCTTCCATGTTTTACCCATTACAGCAATGTCTAGGCAGAACCATCACCAGTACCTAAGAATTTTGTACCTGTTCTCCCAAATCTGAAAAAACTTCACTACTTGTGTAGCCTCACCTCCATGATGAGATCTGAGCTTTGTGGAAATGCCAGTAGATGTTCCCCCCACACATCAAAAACCTCTTGGTGTTGAAGTCAGGTCCTGAGACACTGAAATCAGGTTCTGAGAAACTGAATACAGTTCCCCGTGATTTTTCGCAATTGTTACCTCAGAAGACCTTTTGTGGATCTTCTTCAAGGAGAATTTAAAGAGAGAATTTTGTGTGAAAGGGAAGAAAAGACTGTGAGTGTGTAATGTTATATAAAAGCACTGTTTTTTCAGGTCAGTGCTGCCACTTCCTCATTTGCTTTTCCTTTAGTATGTTCAGGTTAAATTTTCATGAGATGTACAAGATTTCAAGAGCCGTTTGTGAGTATGATTTTTCCCTGTTTAGGAAATGCTCAGATGAACTGGTGCAGCCATGTAGTGGTGACAAATGAGAAATAAGTGTTAACCTGTTCCACTTGTCATTTCCTTCCTGTACTTCTGCATCTCAAAAAATGCTTTTATGGGGAAAGCCTGTGCTGAAAGGTAGAAAACTATCTGAGAGATCAGTATAGTGCATTTTGCTTGCTCAGCAATGGATTAGCTTAACAAAATGATTCCTGACAGATGTTGGCCTAACATTGTCTTAAAAACTCCCTACAGATGGAAACTCTATGGCTTCCACATAGAAAGCTATTCCAGTGCTTTGGTGCTTTTACCATGAGAAGACCTTTTGTAATGCTTAATCTATGCTGGAGTCTCAATCCTAATTTAATAGGATAGTTCAAAAAAGAAAAAAAAGAGTGTGTTCTAGAGAGTCACTGTTACATCTGAGGGTCCAGTGATGAGTCACTATCATATTGTTGCAAAATTAGGCAAGCTCCATTGTGAAAGAAGTACAAAACATAGTAAATTTTTTGCCCCCCTCTGCATTGCAATGTGTCACTTAAAGCATTTCTTCCAGATCTGGACAGATTTGGATTTGCTGGAAAAAGTCCAAGGAATAAGCAGATGTTGAGCTAATATAATCTTCGTTCACAGAGCTGGTGGTGTTAGGCTATTGAGGAGGAGGACACACTATAATGAACTTGAAATGCGTGAAAGGCTGCTGCAAAGCAGCATGAAATAGTGCTTTTTAACCCTTGTGTTTGATGTGTTGGTTTTTTGGTTTTGCTTTGTTAGCTGTTTTCTGGAGAAGCAACTGATTTATCAGTTTTGTTTGTTGCTCCCACCCAGTGTCAGTGTAGTTCATTATTTCTATGTAGGTGTATAACCGTGCCCTTTTCAGATTGCATTCTGTTTTTAAAGAATTGTGTGCCAAATTTGTCAAGACACCTTCAAATTCTTAGGTCCACCAACATTTTTGTAGCTCCTGCCAGGTTAGCATTGTTAGCAAATTTTGTCTGTATACTCTTTCTTTCATCATCCAGGTAAAAGAACTGAGTAACATCAGAGTCAGGACAAATCCTGTGGATGGTGCTTAATAATACTAAATTTCATTAGTAAAATAACTATGTGCTTCACACACAGCCCAGAAATTTGTCTAGAGCACAGTGTCTATAAAGAAATATCCTTAGATTCTTAGTTGATGTGTTAGCATCTTGAAATAATTCTGTGGTCTTCACTGACAAATGGAAGAGGAAAAGGGCTAATAGGTCCCTCATCTCACAATGAGCAAATAACTACTGCACTAGGGCTTCCCATTCTCAGCCCAGAATATATTTTGCACTGACTGTATCCATGGCTGCCTCAATGCTCCTGCTGATCACTGCATCCTTTGGGTGTTACGAAGGAGGATTCTCTGCAGATGTGAGAAAACCATTGCCTCAGTGCCTGACTCCTTGTCCCAGCTTAGCCAGAGAAGCAGCCCCAGTTCAGCTTCTACTCTTGAGCAGTCCCATGGAGTTAGCTGGAAGTACTGAGGTGCTTCCAGTTGAAGACATGAAGTGCTTCGCCAGTCTGTGCCTTTGCACTTTGTGACAGTTAAAGACTTTGAAGCTATTTTGATTGAGTGAGGATATTATCATTAAAATTTTGATCTTTGCAGGATCGTGACTTCCTGAGCTTCTGGCATTAGAAAACTCCTTTTTACACGAAACTCTAAATAGCTTGCAACTCCTACTAGCTACTGTAGCTCTTACTGTAAAACCTCCTTTAATAGTGGTGCAGAGAAAACTGGGGCCATTTACATCCTCTGAATAAACTTAATTTACTACCCTTGTTCTCTTTCAGTCATTGTTGAACTATGTTGTCACCAGCATTTTTACATTTTAGATTAAACAAGTTCACACCTGTGAGCACTTTGTAATGTCAAGTGTTGTGTCCAAAAGGAATTAAAACAAATTGATTGCAGATATTGATGAAGGTGGTTGAAGATCGTTTTGCCCATTGAAGCCTGACTAGTCTGGGCTCTTGGTCATGGCTGGCAATCTTGGACAAAATCCTTCTGGCAGCTGGTTTGCATTTGGAGCTTCCCATCACTACATTGTTAAAATAATGATGAGAAAAAACTTTTACATCTTCTATGCAAGCAAGTGATTTTTTTTTGTAGATGCCAAACACATTTAATAATGTGTGAGATAGTGCACTTGCAAGTTAAACAGAAGTTGGACTGCAAAAAAAATGTTTGGTCTGACTACATAAAACTCAGTTCATGTAAATGTTTTTTCAGTGTTCACCATCTTGTGTGGCTTAAGCTTTTTCCATTTATAAATTATATGATGACTGGTTGATTCAAGAATTGCATACTGTAATACGGTTGAAGGAAAATATTTAATTGTAGGTTTTTGACACTAGTAAGAGGATCAGTCAACACATTAGTTGAACATACTAATCATCGTTCATCTATGGTACCTGTTAATAGCAAGTGTCTAATAGAATGTAAAACTGGGGTTTTAAATGAAGTTGAAAACCAAGGGAAGAAAAAAAGGCTAAGAAGTATTTTAACCATTATAGATCAAAGCTATTCCTGAATGCATGGTAGGCAAAGTTTAGTTTCACCTTTTCAAAACAAACCAACAATAACTTCATCTAAAATGAAGTGGAAGGTGGGGATTGCTGGTCATGATTAATCTCTTGGGTCTCAGTTTATCTTTGTTCCTAAGTGTATAAGTCTGCACAGTGATTCCAGGCAAGGTTTGAATGTTTAGGTGAAAGAGGGGGGGAAGGAAAAAAACTTAATAAAGTGTTAGCATGACAATAAGTAAGCCTGCTGGAAACACAAAAGTTGAATGTCAGTCGGTGACATGCATAAATTGCAAGTTAAAAGCACTGGAAGCTTTTTTGATATCAGAAAAAGAAGGTAATTGGTGTCTGCCATTGTCAGCAGTATTACTTATCTTCACTATTTTTCCCTTTTGTTGATTGAGATGATCTGTGTAATTTTTTTCTCCCATAGCCTTGAGAATGGAGAACATAAGGAAAGCCAGAAAAGCAAGGGAAGGGAAGCTTTCTTAGAGTGATGTGTTTCAACCCTCTCCCCTCCTCCCCTGCCACTGGTGGTATATAACAATACAATAATGTAAGCCTTCTCAAAATGATAGTTGAGATAGGGTGCACTCAAAAATAATGCATTAGATAAAATTATTTTTCAGAATAACATGAGTTTAGAATTGCTTTTTTCTCAAAAGTTGACTTAATCACTATGTGCAGTCTTCTGTAGAAAAGAGCTGAGCTAAGGCAAGTGCACTATTGGTCAATTTGACATCAAAAACTCTCATTCCAGTGTTTTTATTTTTTCATAGCATAAAAATGTTCTTACATGCAGAGAGATCTATAGCTGATATTTTCCTTTTCTTTCCTCTGTCCCTTGATAATTAGATTGGATTAGGCTATTTCTGGGCATAAAATTTCTAAATTGCAGAAAGAAGTCTAGTTTATATTTTTCAATTTAAGCAACATTTGCAGCTAGGAATGGAGGCACATGCCCACTCCTGGCTGTTTTTTTTAGGGAGTGCAAGGCTCAGTGTCTTGGCTGGAAGAGGGCTTTGACCATTTCATTGTGGTCCATTTTCACTCTGCTTTTGACACTGAAATGACATTCTCAATATTATTGACTTCTTACCAAAAAAACCATTGGGTTGTCCCTCAGTTGTGCCATTCCAAATGAAGTTAGAAATAGAAGTGGAGCGTGCCTGGTGTAAGTTTAAAGCATGCATTTGGCTGTGTTATATTTAGAGCTGGGTTTCTTAGAGATGTTTTTGGGTAAAGAAATGGAGTTAATGGATGCCTGACTCCGGAGTTCCGTGACTCTACAGTCGCTGGAGCTGCTTATCTGGTTTGAAAATTACTTTTCTGTTGCACCTTGGCAAAATTATTTTGTTTCTCAAGGGAAGGCGTGCTGTTTCTCAGGAGAGCACTGCACCCCAGGTGCTACTGTGGTTGCCATGGCAGTTTGCTAGCGAGCAACCTCTTAAATATGTTACCACTGGCAAAGAAATGGGGTCTTTGTGATCTCTTTGCCAGATGCTCATTTTGTACAATACCCTACACAGAATGGTTTGATTTTTGGGTAAAATGTCCTTTTCTGTCCCCTGGAATGTCATTACTTTTGAATAAATAAATTTTTGAGCTAGTGTCACTTTTTAAAAAATAAGATATATAAAAATAAACCTCCCGTCTTCTTTACCCTCCTTTTAGAAGCTCAAAAGCTCAGTTTTGGGAACTGGTATGCAAGTGTGATTGAGCCTAGTTGCCTTTGCTTACATAATCTTACTCAGAAATGAATTTTCAAAAATGTGCTTTGCTTGTTGAGAATACCTGCTTTAATTCTGTTTGGAATCTGCTCTTTTTTCCCTTGTCAGGTTCTGGGATGTAAAGCAGAACAGCCTGTGTGCCTGAGTGCTTTTGTCTGTAGAGAGGGTGGGTAGGAGGATGAGTGAGCTAATTTGCTGTTTAATAACTGATTCTGTTGGGGTTTTTGTCTTTTTATCTTCTGAGCAGCCCAGAGAGACTTGTGAGTTTGGTGGTTTTTTGTCATTTTGCTTTGTTTTAAAAGAATTTTCTTCAGACAAGAGTCTTGGGTAGTGCTGTGTCTTAATGAGCGAAGAAAAGGATGTGAGGATGTCTTTTGACAATGAAGGTATTTGTATTCTTCACACCTGAGCATCCAAAGTAATGGAATACAAACGAAAGGACTTAAGGCTAAACTGTACCTTTTGGCACTTGTCTGCACGAGAAGTGCTGCTCAAGCTGAGCAGCTGAGGATTATCACAGAAGGTGTCGTGGCCCAGGGACCTCTGTGTGTCCCTGAGGCTTCCCTCCTGTGTTGCAGGGTTTTGGAAGCAGCAGGGGAGTGGAGCCACTCTTGCAGCAAATGGGGAGGGCTGTGCTGGCCCGTTAGAATTTAGAATTTTCTGGTGGAAAGCCAGAGAAACCATTGTCTCTGCACATCCTCCACATTTCTGGGCCACCTGCTCTGGGTGGGAAGGTGTTGGCATGTGTTGCATGAGAGGATTTATTATGACACAGAGCATAAGGAAGAGTCATAGTCAAGCCCTTAAGCAAGGTTTGCTTTAGCTACTCACAGGGATTTTTTTTTAAATGAAGGCTGTAGTGAAACTTATGCAGAAGGTTATTCTAATCCTGTTCTGCAATATGAAAATAAAGGTGTAATTTAAAACAAATGACTTGCCAGACATTGAACACCTAGTGAGGTTGTGCTAGTCCCCAGTGCAGGGGGTCATCAAATCAGATATTGTGGCTGAATTTTTGAAGTGCTTGGGTAATTTTATGACCAATAGCAGCATTTGTAGTTATGAAAGGTAAGATAAAGATCATCAGCTCTCATGCTTCAAGGCATAAGGTAATCACTGCAGCGTTACAGGAGGGATATTTCCCTGCTGAGCAGCATTACACAGTTGGTTATGTACATTATGAGGTGTGTTCTTTCCTTTGATATAAACCATTAGCCAAAAAGGTGACACTTGATGGCTGAACAGGTTACTGAGACAAACCCTTCATCAGCTGCCAAGGGAATCTGTTTCTGTGTGAAAAGGTTCTGTCACATCCCATAATCTAAGCTGCTGCTTGCAGGAATGTATATCACCAAAAATCATGGAATGAGTTCCCATTTAAGCTGCTGTGAGAGGTTTATTGTTACTCTATGGGTGAAGGATTGTTTGTTGATTGCTGTCCATTTTTGGAGCTAGCCATGAGAAGAAGCTAAGCACAGCAAGGTTATATATAACAGTAATCGAATGTACTTAAGTATTTTCTCAGTCTTTGCTTAGCTAGGTTAAAAGGACCAAGCTTTCCTTGCTTCTTGACATGAAGGTTATTTTCCCATTCTTGTAATCCCCTTAGAAACCATTTTCTGGGCACACTTACAGGTTTTGCTTTGAAAACAGGTGATCGCCACACTGTTTCATATGAGATCAGGTAGTGCTCTGAGTTGACTGAAAAATGCCTGATATTCCCAGAAATTCATTAGACCTTTTTACAGGCTGATAAATAACAAATAGATACCTCTTCATCATTCTATCCACCAGCTTTCTTCTCCTCCATTTCTTAAATCTGATGAAAACCTCCAGGTTAAAGTAGAAATCCTCATTAGTTTCTCTTGTCATGATGTACTTTTTGCTTTTAAATTTCATCCCATTCAGTTTTCTAGCTCCCAAGGTCATCTCATTCTCTCTGTGTGATGATCTTGTCATCTTCTGTGCTCATAATTGTGTCATCTTTGCGTTTCATAATCCAATCCTTGGATCAAGGTTGCTAATGAATGTATTAAGCAGGATCCATCCTAAGACTGGTTCCTGAGAAATACTGTGAGTGACATTTTATTGTCTTGAGAACTGTTGGTTTTTTTTTCAATATAAACTCTTGTAGTGCTTCCCATAGACAGTTTTCTATCCATATGATGATGTATTCTTCCATTGCTCCCCATTGTGTGCCTTTTAAATAAAGATTTCTTAGAGAATACTGCCAGATGCTTAATTCAAACACAGATGTATTAGTTGCAATATATTGCCCTTGTCTAAGTAGTCATCTGTCTTACTAAGAAACTCATCATGTCCCTCAGGTGATCTATTAGTAATGAGAATATATTTCTTTTTATACTCCTTCAAGCCTGCCTCCATGCCCTCGATCACTGCCTCTTCCAGAGTCTGCCCTAGTCAGTGTCAAAATCACATGAATATGTGTTTATCACTTCTCCTTTCTTGGAATGCAGCTCCTATATTTAGTATCCCCCAGTGTTCTTTTTGCTTTAGCACTGATAATCAAGGATGCTCAAAGAACAAAGTTTTCGGGTAAAGGTTTATGGAGCTAACTGGTATATTGGGAAAACTTCGGTTCCCATTAGTTTATAAATTTCATTAAAAAACTTGCCACTGAATTTCTGTTTCTATCTTCTAGCTCTTTCATTATGCTGTAAATGTTCCTGTCCTTGTGATGTTATTCTTATGAGAAAATGGAACATTTGTCCATGTTTGGGAGTACACAGTTGACTTTTAACATTGAATCAATATGAGAATAAGAGTCTTTAACTAGTTCTGCTCTTTATTTTATTCCTTCTCTTCTGCTTAGGTGAAATGAGCCTTTCACTGCTCAGTCTGTTTTCCTTTGAAAGACTGAGCTGAGGTACTATTTTTTCAGTGTGGCTAATTTAGGACACATGGCTTACCTTGTTAACCAGTCTCTCTTTTCCCAGCCTTGTAAGTTTTTTGCTTACTCCTGATACCTTCTTTGAAGTGCTTCTTACCCTTGCTGGTTTTTTTAAATTTCATTCTGAATAGTTTCAACTTTTTGTTAAAGTCACATCTCTATATTCTTAAGCTCAGTGTAGACCTATCAGTTGTTTTAACTTTCTTATGCACTCAGAATTGGCTCTGTTGAATCCCAGACTTCCTTTGTAGGCTTATTGTTATAGACCAGCTTGTCAAAAGATGAGTTGGTGCACAATCATTTGATTAATTTCTTAATTTAACAAGGTTTTCTCTACAGTCATGGCTGCTTTTAAATTCTTCACCCTGATGTTGTACCCAGTGAGGTTCAGCTGTGATTGGAGGTGAAGAACAAGCCTGAAGCCTTCACATCATGGGTTAAAAAATTGCAAACTGCCATTAAAAAATCACTACAAGAAAGATGAGGTTTTCAGTCTATTCCTGTCTTTTGATTTACTCCCAGTCAATGGGATCTGATGACAGGATTACTCCAAGCTTTATATACATTATATAGCTTTCTGTTTTCTACTCTATTCCTGGAGATTGATGACTGACTGATGCTACAACTTTTAATAAGGCATTTTATTTGATTTAGAACTGTCATCATTTTAGTTTCAGATTTATAACTGTAGTTAATCAAATTTTATTGCACCTTAATTAACTTTAAAATAATTTTTAGTAATGAGCTTGTGAATTTTTAAATTTTGGGCATGCAGAAGAACCTCTTTGGTTGAACCACCTGTAATTTTAAAGGGAAACATTATATGTATAGTGGGTGTGCTTTTTAGTGCTGAAACCACATCATAAAAAATGAGGTAAGTGAGAAAAAATGATATACAGACCTATTTGATGCGCTGCTAAAGCAGAAATATAATTATACTGGGGTCTTTCTGTGTCATTATTGTATCCACAATCAAATTATTTGACTAGTTTCAATTCTGTCCCTTCTGGGGAAGGCCATGGCTAGCCAGGGTGTAACAACTCTGTGCCTATGCAGCATAATTTTTTTGTTTCCTGTTGTAAAACATGCCAAACCACACTGAAGTCACAATTTGAAAGTCAGTTGTAAATTCCTATCACACAAGTATGGCAAAAAAAGAGAAACCTGTTGGTTCTTACTAATCTTTTAAATTATTTGTCTACCTAAGTGAGCTCACTCCCAGAACCAGGAGAGCTCTTTTTCTCACGGGCCAGGCATTGCACACTGGCGACCCAACACACTGTTTCATTGAAGATACCTTCTACCTCATGCTTTTGAAATTTTCTGTATAAATTCTGGTTTTCCTGACCGAGGTTGTGGATCATAGAGCAGATGTAGAAAGGTTTTTGTATGTACTTTTGCCACAGTTGTTCTGTGTAAGTCGTGTTTGAGGACTGAATTAGTGACCAACTTGACATCTTAAAACATCCTGAAATGAAATGCATAATATAGTAAGAGTTCTAGAGAAATACCTGATCATAGAAATTGCCCAAGTGCCCTACATTTGGCCTACTCAAGGGAATTTGAACAGTCACATTTTAGGCATTAGATTTAGAGAATATCTTATTTTTTTAAGCAATAGTCTTAGCTATAGATTGGACTAGAAAGAGAAGAATATAGAGGCAAATTTACCTGTACAGATGGGCTCAGGTTGAAGGAAAGAAAGGGATATTTCGATATTCATAAAAGATTGTCTCTAAGAGAAATTACTGTCAAATTGAATAAAAGCTCACTGATGTTCCAGGCAATGTAATGTGCAGGTTGGAGAGATGAGAGAGACTAGAATGTTGGGTGAGTCTGTTGGCTCAAAAAATAAATCTGCTCTTGGGAGAGAAATAATAACTAAAAGGTGACCTGAATAATGTGTGCTTCTTAAAGGCTGTAATTTGGTGTCATGAGAAGGCCAGCCTCTCACTTCTATTAGTGGTGCTTATACATTTTATTTTTAGAATTTGAATTACGCTTGTTTACTTGTATGAAACCTGTTGTGGCTCCACATATTTGCGTAGGAATTAGTATCTCTGAAAAAGGTATCAGAAAATGTATCTCAGCTTGTTACCTTTAAAGTAACTCTGCAGAAGCAGTAGCCAGCATTTCAGCTGTTTATGGAGTAATTAACAAGTATGAAGATGTTGTGAAATATACAGAAGGGGGATGAAGACTTGAAAATGTTTGGGGAGTGCAAAAAAATTGCAAGAGAGTAAATGCACCCCCTCAAACAGGAAGACCTTTTGATTTTGCCTATATTCATGCTTCTCCAAACTGGTTGGGATGGTCTCCTGGAGGGAGTGACCCATGGGCAAACCCCTCCACGTCTTCAGGGTGTGCCACTTGCCTTGCAAGGCTGAAAAGTGTTATTTCAGAAATGTCACACTCTTCAAAAAGTACTTTATTCTTATTTACTCAGCTCTCCTTTCTTCATTTGTTCTAAATTAATGAATACTCTCTAGTAAGTCGAAACTGTATTTTGTCACGTGATCTATTTACTAAAAGTGGAAACTAGTCATCAATCACTGCTAACTATCTCCCAAAAACCCAATAAATGGTTTGTAGTACTGGACATATTTGCTTTTTTTTTTTTTTTTTTTGTTTTGTTTGTTTGTGAGCAAGTCAAATTCTGTGAACTCTGTTCCTGAAAAGCTGCCTGTTCTGCATTCCCCATCTCTGCTTTTCTTGTACCAAATTTGTCTGCTTTCATTCCTTAGGGAGACACTCACTCCCAAGTTGTATCCGCAGTCTTTGGAAAGCTCTCTAAAATATTTAGGAGTCTGAACATGACTGACAATCTCACTGTTCCTAACAGTACAAACTGGGGATATCAGCTTGGTAGGGAATAAATACTTTTTCATTGTGTCTGTATTTAGCCTCTACAAGTATATTTTGTCATCTTTTTTTTTCTTCTTTCATGGGTACTTTTGGCATAACTAACAGGTAAGAAGAAATTAGTGTAGTGTCATGATCTTTTCACAATTTCTTGCCACTGCTGTAATACCACATGCTGCAGCAGACTGCCAACCTCAGAGCCTCTGGAGAAAAGCTATGGAAATACACAGGTTGAGAAATAAAGCAGGATATTGCTGCTACCTAACCACTGTCAGATGTGTATAGCAGCATTTCCTTGAAAAAATTGCAGCTTGATTAAAATCCATTCCAAACACAAATGGCTGTCAGCTTAAGAATTTGAGAACTTGCCAGCTGTGAAGAGAAAAATTCCCCCCATCTGTCTTGGCCACTGAGAAAAGGCAATAATGGCAGCGAGTGAGCGTGAAGGACTGGACAATGTTGAAACTTTCAGTGTTGACCTCCCTCTTTTTCTCTAAATGAGCACAGTGTTTTCTTTCAGAGGCTTACAGTGAAAATGGCATCTGAACGCTGAGGCAAATGTGCTTTGCCAGAGGACTGCTCATGGCACGTGAAATAGTTTCACAGTGTAAAAACCATTTGTTGATGTGCTTGCAGAAGTTGTCCCTTCCTCTGAGAGATTGCAGATAGGGTATCTCTGAGCTCTGGGGTTGAGACACAGGGGCAGGGACAGACTGATGTTCAGAAGTGCTTTTACAGTCCATGGTGATAGCTTAAGCTCTTGTCAGACATCAGGGAAGACTTTCAGACTGACTTCTGAAGCAGCTCTTTGATTCTATGTGTAGGTTGCCTTTTCTCCCTCTCAAGAAGGAGTTAGCCTGATTTTCTCCTCAATTGTGTGAGACACCATGTTGGGTTGGGCTGTTCCCGGTGGTTTTCCAAGGAATCTGATGGTCTGCAGCCTCCTGCCTCTGTGGCTCCTGTGCTTTTCAGTGCTGAGAGAATAAGGATGATGAGGTGAGGAAGGAGAAAGGACAGATATGGCCATGCTCCTCCTCTCCTTTCAGGCTGGACAGAAGGTCACAGCCAAGTTTGGATTCACCATGTGTTGCATTCTAGGCTCCCTGTCAGACCCATATCTAGGAGGGCTCTGCTCATGTGAATTTACATTATTGCAGTGGCAGTCGAATTGCCAGGTCTTTCTTTATTGTGGGACTGGGGCTGGTGACTTCTGTGGATTTGTTATTGTGCTTTGTCTTGCTTTGTTTTCTGTTGTGTCTTTGCTGCTTGGGGCAAACAGGAGGCTCATAACAATGAACCAAATACCCTTTGAGTTGTGCAGCTTTTCTCTCTCACAATGCAATGAGATGATTTGATATTCGGTAGAATAACTAAGATATCAAACCCCAGCCTGTGCACATCCTTTTTCTGTATAATACACAATGTGATAGTTGTTCGGGTGCAGTGCTGGGCTCAGATCTCTTGCTGAATGGATATTCCAGTCCAACTGGATGGTAGATGCTGTGCTGGAGAGCTTGTTTCTTTCCATCATTTCTTTGGTCTGCACCCAGCTCTGCCCCTTGCTGTGGCAGGTTCCATTCCTTTGCTCTTTACTGTTTTTTTATTTATGTTCAGACACAAAACTAATTGCAATTACCTCTGCTGAAACTAAGACAATTCTATCTGACCAAAAGTGTTTTCAAGTTAAGAAATGTGTCTTCTGTGGTTTATGGGTAATTCAGAAGTCTAGCAGTCACAGACACTGTTCCTTCAAGCCACAATAGATATTTCTTCGTATTGTACATCAGTTTGTGTCAATAGCTTTTGTCGAACCATCAATGCCTTTATGCTTTCAAGATGTCTGGGCCTTTTAGTTGGGCTGTAAGACATCAACTTGCAGTATTTATTTAAATGGACATGAGATAAAATGGCAGATTAAAGCAACACTGATGAATTGCAACGCTGCAGAACTATAAACTGGTGAGATTTGTACTCAAAAATACAAACAGTTTTCCCATCAGAGAAGACAGCAGAAAGCAGCCATTGAGAGATGCTGGGAGTAGAGGAAAAAAGTATTTTTTCAAGGCAGTAATAAGCTGCCTATACCTAAGGGAAATTTGGTAAGCACTTTGGTCACCTCAGAAACAAGCTGTTCTTCTGTCACTAGATATTTGAATTATTAGTGCAATATTTTGTTTTTATATCAACAGCATGGTTAACCAGATGTCTTAATATATGATATTATAACATGCTAATTTTCTGACACAGAACCAAATATGGATTTTAGCATATGGGTAATGATACCCTGGAATGTTCTTGGTATTTACTAGCTAAGTCTTAAGAACTGCCTGTGACTGAATGGAGTTGGATGTTTTTGACTTTTATCTACCTTGTGTTAGTGCCTGTCTTTAGTTACTGATTCCTGAATAAACTGCAGTATGGGGTGTCCCTTTAATTATATGCCTGTGCTTAGGATACTCAGGCAGAAACTTCAGGGTTTTAAAGTGTTAAAGGATGCCTTTATGAAAGATGAACACAGCACACTCAGGGAGCACAGCCCCTCCTGGATCTGTATGGGGGAACTGGGAATTGGTTTAATTTATTTTTAATTTTTATATCTGGATACGTGCGTGAATACCAGTTTTTTTAAACAGAACGGATGTCAAATATTTGGTTTTTTATCAGCTGAAAATTTGGTGTGCTGATGTTCCAGTGCACCTCATGAGCTGGGTCTTGTCCTTGAGCCAAGGAAAATATCCTCCACTCATCATCCATGATGATGTGCCTTCCTTGGGCTTTAAGTAATAACACATTCATAGGGGATTTATCCGAATACAAGAATCTAGTGCCTACTGGAAAACAGCAAGAAGATTTGTATAACCTGGACTCAGTGCAAATTGTATTCTATGTAACTGTATTTATCAGAAATTCATCTCTGTCTTCTTTTGTTTAAGAAGTCTTTATGGTCCTATATAGATCTAAAAATAACTCAGTGACACTGATTTCACTATTCTTGTATAGTTTTCATCATGCTTTCTCTAAAACTATTTTAACAGTTCTGGGTTAGTTTTCCAAGGTCAAAGCAGCATATGATTTTACCCTTCCAAAATCTTTGTGATGATTCAGAAGCAGAGGTCAGAGCATGTGACACATTGGGTTAGAAAATGTAAAATTAATAAATAGAAAGCTATTCAGAAAGCACTCTAAAAATGATGAACGGCTCGTAGGAGCTGATTTATGAGGCAAGAAGTTAGATAAGTAGAGGCTGGTTGAAGGGATGGACTGAATGTGTCTTCAAATCTGTACATGAGCAGTCAAAGAGGAGCTTTTTGTGTATTCAGGGTTGTGGACTTGACAAAAGAGGTGTTTTAGGGCTGCCAAGATAATGAGAAGGTAGAGCTAAGGAGGAACAAAGTTGTTAAGATTGGTGAAAAACTGGATGATAAATAGAAACTGATTGTTAAAGAGAAAATTTTATATATATATGTATATATTCAGCTTTGTTAGACTGATTATTGTGTCAGTAGATTTATTTCACTTCTTTGTTATTTGGGTTTGTGAAAGCACTACAGGAGGATGAGAAGCTGTTCTTTATTGGATGAAGGTGGATGACTTTTCAAAAAAATCTTTTCAAATCTTGAATATCAATGCTTTGTGAGAAAGCAGCATGTGCTCTGTGTACAAGCCTTGTTATTGTGCATTACTAATTTTTCCTTGACATTCATTATACCCAGAAATAGGAATGCAGTCTAGATACAACAGTAACTCCTTTCCTTTGATTTCACAGAATGTCAAGTGAACTGACTCAAAAAGGCTGGCAGTTGTGTTAAATGATGGGTTTATGCCTCAATGGGGTTTCAGTACCTCACTCACCTTAATGAAAAACAATGCCTAATTAATTAAAATTGCACCTTTCAGCTGTTCAAATGACAGTTACTAGCACCATTCTTGAGGACTTAAGTGGAGTGGAAACTTGAAAAGTCTTGATTTTGCCTTAGTATCCTAAATGGGTTTTGTATTCTTCACTCCTTTGTACATAAGACATAAAAAACATGGTGATAAAATTGTTTACATTACTTTTTTGCATGCTAAAGGAAATAAAATTCCTAGTGTACAATAAGTAAATTGACCTTGGGTTGACCTTGGCTATTTGCCAGGTGACTGCCAAACTGCTTTATCACTCCCTTCCTGAACAAGCTGGTAGAGAAAATATAATAAAAGGTTCATGGGTCAAGATAAGGACAGGGAGATATCACTCAGCAATTACCATCATAGGCAAACCAGAGTTGACTTGGGGAAATAAATTTAATTTATTGCCAATCAAATCAGAGTAGGGCAATAAGAAATAAGAACAAATTTTTATGTATGTATGTATATGTCAACATCTAGGCCCTTACTTCCCTCTGTAGCTCAGTTTCATCTCTTCTTTTCCCAAGCATTAAGGAAATGTCTTTTTTTCTGTTAACATCGTTACTCTGAACCTATTTTGAGGCACTCCCTCTGCTCCCCATCAAAGGGCAGACATTATAAGGCAGGAAATACAGGCAGTGGCTTCTCCCTTCACTTCTGTTCCTAGAGCAGCAATCCTAGAAGTGCTGTTGTGCCTCTTGTGAGTGAAGATGAGGTTTTTGTGGTTACTGCCTTCCTGGAGGCCATTTTTTGCTGCTGATGTGCAGGAAAGCAAAGGACATGCAGGACAGGGATATGTGAACAGAGCACAGACTGGTGGAACAGTTCACCTTAACTTGCTGAAGCAACAAGTGTGAATTGCTTTTTTTAACACATTTTTGTCTGGGATTCAAGCTTCATGTAGTAATGTGCAGCAGCCAGGTGTGTTGTGTGCCCAAGGCCCAGCAGTGCCTGCTAGCTCTCTCCTCTACTTGGCAGCTACAAATTAATGTTTCCTATTAATACTGGTATGTTGATGTGCATTGACAAGAGATATGTATTCTCAGAACCTTTTTCAATTACGAAAATGAGGACTTTGGTCCAGGAAAAATCTCAGAAACACTTCTAAGTAGGGTCTTTATTGTATAATCTCATAAATTCCGTGTGGAGCAGGTTTACTTTGGCAATTTTCACCTGATGTTTTTTGAGGTCTCTAGCAGTGGAAATGTGTTTTCACAGTGTCCTGCCTGGCTCTGCTCGGTGGGTGACCTCATGTTGTGTGCAACAATGTGGTGAGGTGACGTTGCTGTTAATAAAAAGTGAACAGTAGCTTGAAATGCATGTGGAGGGAGGAGAAAGTGTTGGAAACCATTGGGATGAGGAGTATTTTGCATTGATTTTTGGTATTGACTTTCTATCCGCAGCTTGTCTAGTTCTGCTGTCTTTATTTTTTTTTTCATCGTTTATTTACAGCTAATGTGGAATGCCCAATGAAATCAGGCCAGAATTTGCTTCTTAATCGAGATGGGGAAAGTGCATTAGATATCTATAGAAGTCTCCATCTTTATATTGATAGTGGAAGCTCACATCATTTTCATAATAGTTCTCTGCAGAGACAAAATACATGAAGGTTTCATCAACAGCAATCTTATTTTGCTATTAAATAAAGTTTAATCTAGCTTAAAAATTTGAGTCAGAGCACAACAATCAGAATCAGCAATGCTCATTCAACCCTCCTTTTCCTTCTCTTCATTCAGGGTGAGGTCTCTGTTGATTCACCTCCCTCTGCAGTGTACAAATAAGTGCACACACACCAGCTATTCAGGAGGCTGGTTCAAAGCCCATTAAACTCAGAGTGACTTACTGTTCACTTTCACAAAAATTCCTTTAATCTGATGTATGCCTTTGGCACTGCCTTGCTGTGCAGTCCTGTATTTTCTGTGCCCATTCAAGATCTTCCATTAAAACACCAACCAGTCTCCATGGTTATCTTTCATGGCTGGGAAGGAGCAGCTCTGCACCTCTCTTCTCCATCCTTTCTTTGTGCTCTGACCATTTGCCTTGGTGCAACTTGAGGGAATCTCTGCACTCCTCAGCAGCTGATACTGATAAAGGAGATGCATGTAAAACATATATTGTAAAACTCTCTATGATGATGGGCCATGTAGTAATTTAGAGTCACTAGAGATGAAATGTTAAGGATCTGAGTGTTCCAATTGCTTCTCTTTTTAACTGCAGCTAAACATGTGACTGTGCTATCAGAGGGGAAATGCATTAAATCACCAGTTCAATTTCATAGCCAAAAGCAAAGCAATTAAAATAAAATTCATACTAAGTATCGAGGCAGGACTTAAAGTTGCAGGTAAAGAATATTTTTATGATCAGCTGTTGGATTCCCCTCCACCCCCCTTTCTGTTCCTCTTATTTATCTCACCTCAGGTTATGCCTAAGGAGTGCAGTACTGTTGTAATCTTCAAACAAAAAATGCCTCTTTTAGTAAGTAGTGCTATAAATCACACTGATTATCGTATTTGCTTGGATGAGAGATGTGTCTTGTGCTTTTCAGTTATGTCAATTAAGATTGTGTTTATAGGGAAAAATATGTATAATATCTAAAATTAGGTGTTTTTATTCTGCTGATGTTTCATTGTTTATTTTTACATTATAGATGAAATTAAATTTAAAAAGGCACAAACAATAAGACTGGAGAGTACGGCAAGGATGTGGAACACAGAAATGTGTTTAGCATGGCTCTGGGGGATACTTGGAAAGGAACTGTTTTTGCAATGATCCATAATTTTCTTATCTGAATATGATATTTGTCTCTGATCCTCTGTGGAACCTGATTAACAGGGAATAATGTGGGCCCATGAAAATAAACCCAGTAAATCCTCTATCATGTGGATCCACCTGGTTTGAATTATGAGCAGTGAAGAGGCACTGCTGCCAACTCAGCAATGGTGATGAATCTGCCACTTCAGTGTTTCCTCATGGATTTTTCAGCAGAGCTGGATAGGGGAACAAGATGTGATGGAAACAGCTGAATAATGAATTGCTGAAAACATGTTAAGAGAATAGTTAGGAAAATGAAGGTCATAAATAGGGCACAGTTGGTGTTTGCCAGCATGGGACAATATTGTTCTGTTACCTGTGTGCTGCACAAATAGTCCTTGAGTGAAAAAATCACTTCAGTGCGAAATTGTGGAGTATTAATTTGATACTATTTTGGCTACTAAGATGTTATCTGTCTCATTTATTGTAACAATATGTACTGAAAGTCATTATAAAATACTAGACTAGTAGTTGTCCAGGGACTGTAGTTTTTTTCAGACATGATGAAGATACCACCCCAAAAAATCCCATACAGTTTTCAAAAGCATTTAATTTTTCAGAGCTATAGCATCCTTCAAAATGCCACAGTAAAATGTTGCTGCGGGTGCAGGGATTCTAGATCAATTACATGGGCAGCCTTCTACAATTTATCATTTGAAGATAGCATCTGTGTGGATTTGAAAGAGTAAGCCAGTCAATATAGCAGGACGTAGATAGAAGGAGGCAAACTGAGTTAGAGTTTTGGGTAAAAAAACAGGAGAGTGAAAGAAAAGTGGTGGATGGTGGCATAAGACACGTGCTGATGGAATGAGATATTTAATATAATTACTCTCAGTATAATGGCATGAAGAAAGAATTGCTCATTTTGATACAGTAATCCATTGTTCAACCCTAGCCATTAGTAAAATCAGATAGAAGGGATTGGAAAGGTAAGGTATTAGCTGAATGAAAATGGATAGAGTTATTTCTGTGTGTTGTATTGCTTGGCTATTACAGGTGAATGGAAGATTGGAGAAAAACATAATTTCCCTCATCTCTTCCCTTCCATCCTCCCCCTGTATTATCATCCACTGCTTTCCCTCAGAATGTTTGGAAAGATTAAAAAATAACAATAAAAGAGGAGGTGAATCTGTTACAGAAATCTTGCATTCCTTTTCTGACAGCAGTGTTTATTTCATCAGTGCTTCCTGAGATCCAGGGTTTCTTTCATAAGTGAAATCAAAGCCAAAGCAAGCCTGGCTTTGAGAGTACATTTATGTTGTAGAGTAGGAGCAATCTTTCTAGGGAACAGAGCTATTTTCATGAGAATGAGGTGATTTTTTTGCTTCATTTTCTAATGGGCAGTAATATATTTGTGAGCAGTAACAGCATAACCTTTTATTTGTAGTAGACATATGTAATGGCAACTCTTACAGCTAAGCATGAAGTAGTTAGATTTGGAATTAATTCTCATGCATTAAGAGCCTTTGAAGAAGAAAAATGGGTGAAAGAGTGGTACTAAGGGAGAGTAGTCCTGTTGGATTTATTATATCTAACTCTTCCCACTTCTTTCCCTGTGGTAATTTGGTGAGGTTTCCATCCTGGGTTCTAGCCAGGGGAAAGCAGTGAAGTCCCTCTGTGTCCCAGAGAAGCAAATTGTGCTGCAGTGGTGAGCACAGCTTATAACTTATGTAAGCAGGTATTTCAACATTTGATATTTGCTTTTGATCTGTATGGATTCATCAGAGCAACATGTTCAGATGAGACCCCAGTCACTGCACTGTGGATTTTAGCAAGGGGATGCTGGAGAGCAGTGTCAAACTGCTGACCCCAAACTTCAAAGCTCCAGCTGCCCGGAGATGTGCTGTGCTCACAGACTGTGACAGGATCACTTCACAATTTACTGTTTGGCTTATCAAACCATCTTTGGTGGAAAGAATTTGTCTCACATCTGCCTTGTGGGAAGCGGGTTTTTTTTCACTTTCTTCTCCTCAACAGCTAGGAAATTTCCAAAACATCTGCTTTCTAGAAAAATATACAGGATACCTGATGGAGGACAGGAAAACCAGTGGCTTTTGATGTTTTCTGTACTGCCTAATTTCTGCCAAACATGACTATTGTGGTGAAGTAAAGCAGTATTTTCTTTATTGGGTGGATGCCACTATACCCATGCAAGCATTTATTGTATCTACAAGGATGAACCTTAGGTACACCAACATTTTACTTACCGTGTCTGTAGAAATGTTTATTTATTCCTGAATTAATGCTTGGAGGGAAGCTTTATGAAAACTTCTCTCCTGAAAAACATAACATGTACAAATGTGATTATTTCCTAACTTTGAAAAACTTTGGGTGATGGATGAAAGAATTTATAATGTGAAATATTGAACACAACATCTCTAAAAAAATAATAAAAAGAACAGCACTTTTTGAGATTTTTTTTAAGATAAAACTTATATGAAAAAAGCAAGCTAACAGTATTTCTCCCAGGCTACCTGTCATTCCATCTTGCTCTTTTCAGAGCACTTAATACAGTTCAAGAGGCATCAGTCATCATTATCTTTTTTTTTTTTCTTCTCTTTCTGAAGGACACCATGTCATCTCCCTGAAATACAAAATTCTTCAAGTAGCTGCTGGTGTTCCTGTCTACATTAAAATACCTGGGGCTGTCAGAGAAGCTCTCTGCCGTAATGTCCATGAGAGGGTGTAATGAATGCTCCTCAGAATCCACAAATCCCTTCTAGCAGTGTCCTCAGAGGCATTGATGTGCCTTGATGGAGTCCAGGGGGACAGGGATGGTGGCACTGACTTGGCTAAAAGTCCTGAATCCTGCTGGCCAGGCAGACTCCCAAACTGAGAAGTGCCTTGCTTCTTTGATGGTCTCTCAGAGCCACTGAGGGGAAGAGCAAATTCAGCAGCATCTTTCAAGAAAAATCCTTACCCCCACTCAGGCACACTCCTTAGCAGCCTGTTCTGCTGCTGTGCATTCTAAATAGAAATAGCAGTATAGTTTCAAAGAACAATTAGAAGGAAAAAGTTAAAAGGCTTGAATAATCCCCGATAAAGCAATTTTTTCTAACTTCAGTTAGTTCTAAACATCATAGCAGCTGCTACAGTAGTACAAGCAGAATTTTGACTTGTTTTTCCTAGTTGCTTTGGCATGTTTGAGCAAATGACTGAGCTGCTGCTGTTAGCCAAAACCTGTTTCCCCAAATGTTTCATTCTGCTCTCTGTGATTATTTTTAATCTGTGTTCTCTTAGCTGCGTTCTCGTATGTGAATTCTGGCTGCAGATTTTTTAAAATAACTTATTTGCAGCTGTCAGAGATACCTTATGAATAAGTTATCAAACATCCCTAAGAGCTATAGCTGAAAATATTTTTTAAAAAGTAATATTTGTAAGTCTGTGAACATTTTCTATTAATGTATTTATCAAAGAATGCATTTAGGGTTAAGAAGACAGCTCCTTTCTGACAAAAACAATACCACATTACTTATATTTTCTTTACCACATCCGTGGCAGCTTTTGAACTGATTGAAATGATCTTTGAGGAAAACATCAATTTAAATAGACTGTTTTTATCCTAGGAGATCTCAAGATTCTTTGGGACCATCCCACCAAACCAATGCAGCATACTTTGCCAGTGTAATGATGGAAATCACAAAGGAGAGTGGAACTGCAAATTTTCAGTTTTCCTTAGAGAGCTGCAGAATTTAGTAGCATAATAAAAGGAAAAACTTCTTGCTGAGAGGGACACTAGGTAGTCTGAACAGCAAGATTTAAAGAGCTGAGTGCTGCCTTTCAAGAAAGGATTGTGTTGTTTGGAGGAATGATGGCCAAAAATGAACATAGTTGGAATTCCCTGACTCCAAAGAATCTGAGAATTGGTCACATCATTGGAGTTTTTTTTAAATTTTCATTTTTTTCAGCAAAAAATCATAAGCTTCAGTAAAGAGGCTAATGACCTGTGTGTTATTGTAGGCAATAACAAGGATGGAGGAGGGGATTGTATTGTGCTAGGCAATATTATAATGTCTGTGGATTCACTGGGATGGATTTTAGGAAACAGCCACCTTCCCGGATGGATTGTTTACTACTGTAGCTGAGAAATGGCTAGCAAGATGTTGTGAGCTCTTTTCAAAGATAATCGTTTCCTTGAGTGTGAATGGTAGAAGTATTTAAGCTTAACACTATTGAAATAAAGAGCAGGAAGGTACCTTCACTTGAGTTTTTATTTTTGTCCTCCTCAGGAATGTCACAGATGTTTGGCAATGGTCTGCAGTGGAAAGTATGACTGTTCAGATGTGATTTGCATGTAAATGTGGGCTTTAAAACATTTGTTTGTTTAGTTGTTTAACCTGATAGTTGTAGTTTCCATCCCTAGAGGGGCAGTTAAAGAGACAGAAAGCAGATTTGGAATATTGACGCTCTTGTCCTGATCATAAAGTAGGTATATCAATGTAAAGCACTATTACACTGTGCCCAGAGGAAGAGGCTGCACCATTTTAATGATGCTCTAAAAGTCACAGTGATAATACTTCCTGATATTATTATATTGATGGTTATTTTATTGCCTATGGATTCCCAGGTGATGCTACACCAGCCCTAATTTATGAAGGCATTTTTCACTAGTTAGTTACTTAATGACATTAGGGTAATATTTCTCAGCCTTGTTGGAATAGACCCTTTTTCTTTGGCTTGTCTGCTCTTGTTTTGGGCTCTTTCCCTGCCTCTCAATGGGCAGCAGCTCCATCCCCAAGGCAGAGAGCTGCACTGCTGCCCTGCCTTGGAGGAGATGAATTGCTGCCAAGGAAGCTGGTAAACAGTTGTTGGTAAACAGTTTTAAGACGAACCTAAACATTTGCAGCCAGTAATTAGTCTTTTCTTACTCAGGCAGTTGGGGGAAGCTGAGCTGCTGCCAGTTCATGGGGAACTGCTGACAGCTGTGTCTGATGCTTTATGGCTCCCCAAGGGCACAGTGTGAGGAACCAGCCAGTGCTAAAGGTGAAAACCAGGTGTGGGGTACGTTAGGCACATGAGGCAGATGAGCAGGAAGGCAGTGGGAGGGTGAGAAGGAAAAACAGAAAGGCAATTGGAGCTGAAGTCAAGTCTGACAGTGGGAAGGAGGTAAGAGCAGGAGAGGACAGAATCAGGGGGGATTTGGAGTACCAGTGAATATAGGGAGCTGCTAAGTCAGTGGAGTGAAAGTGCCATGTGTTCATTTTTGCATAAGCAGAGGGTGGCTGAAATTTGAGGGCCTGTCTTACACTCGACTGCTGCTGTGTGCTGCTGTTTTGGAAACGTTGTTGGTACGATTCCATCTGCTTGGGAACTTACTCTGAGATTTTATATTACTTAAATAGTAACACTGGTTGATTCCACATTTTTAAAAACCCGGATTATTTTGATCTGGGTTTAATACAGTTCAAGTCAATGCATAGTATTGGCTTGAATAAAAAGAGGGGAGGGGAATCCTTCCCTTCCCCCCTCCATTAATAATAATGAATTAGACATCAGAGCTTTCTGGAAAGCTGTCTTTCTTTCCCCCCCTTCTTTCTGATCTTCTGCCTTTGGTTCCTTACAGAGTTCCCAAAAATTCTAGTTTAGTTTGGTGAAATATACTCCCCAGCCAGAAAGTGAGTAACTGGGAGATAGCTGCAAATACAGTAAGTGATTCTGATACAGATATGTAATCTGTTAGTGCTCTGTAACATTTCATAGTTTGTTTCATTTTGCTTTGGTTTGTGTCACTGTCTTTCAGAAGTTAAACTGAAAATGAAGCCCCAAACAGCATGATGACACTGCTAATGTGTAAAGGGATTACTCTTAAGTGCAAGCAAAAAGTGGTGTAAAATTCCAGAGGCAGAGAGTGCTTTGTTTCAAAATGGTTTCCTCATGGTTACTACAGGACTAACAGTTTAAAAATAGTAGGTCCATCTCACCTCTGGGTGAATGAGCAAAACTGCTATTGCCATTAATAGGAACTGTGCCTGGTTGGGCTGGTTTGGTGTGACTTCTAGGAGAGGGCAAACAACAGAGAGATGCTCGAGATGATCTGGTTTCTCATTGTCATCTTTAAGCATTACAGGTACTTAGCAGTAGGATTCTAAGTCAGGCATGAAAAGAGTGAAGTGGTTTGGACAGTTTGTACAGTACATTTGCAGATGAGAAAAACTCTATCCATGGCCATGGGTTGGACACCATCGGTACTGTCTTTCTTTCCCTCCCAGCTTGTTTTTTGGTTGGCTGGTGTGAGGGGATGCAGTGAGGCCAATCTCCTGTCAGGTGCTGAGCAGGCATCTCCACTGAGATCCTTTCCTTGTGTTTTATCCCAGCATACTCACAGCATTGCTGAGCACACTGGCACAACTAACAAGAGGTATTATCCTGTATCATTGCCTCTCACTTCACAAACACTGTTTATTGCAGTGCGGAGTGATGGTGAGAGCTCATTAACTCTAGGGTGTGTGAGTAACTCTGTAAAGAAAGCTCTGCACAGGCAGTGGAGCCTGTTTCATTGACAGCTGAGGGGACACTCGAAGCCAGCAGGATCCCAGGCACTTCCCGAAACAACCCACCCCACAGTCCTGGCTGAGAGCTGGAGAGCCCAAACATCTCTGTAGCAAAGCATGAGTTTATGGAGATGGAAGCTGGTGATGTGTGCATGATAATTATGCTGTGTCAAGTCTCATTTTGAAGACCATAAGTATACCTTTTTAAAAGAAAAACAAACTACTTCACCAGCCTAGAGAGAAACATAAATCATGTATTTTTGTCACCTCGAAAGACCACTAGAAGATGAGCTTTAATATTTCAAATGCGACAAGCAATCCATACACATGAATCACAATTTGAGTTCCATTACAGCTGAGCTGATATATACCACTGTGTGCTTTATGGATTTTACTCTAACAATATTAAGTAAAAACCCAAAGCTTTTTGTGATGAATACCTAACCTTTTACAAGAATTTGTAGAATTCTGGTCCAGAGCAACAGATTTAGCGTTGCCCTACAGGCTTTAATAGGAAAATTCTTTTGCCAGTTTTGACCTCTCAATATTATTCTCTCTAAAGAAAATGCATGTATTAGTAGAAGGCTAATACTGCAAAGGTAAAAGAAAATCTGAAGTGCTGAAAGGGTTTGTGGAAAATGCAACCCTTAAAGATTGCAAAGACAGTTAAATAAATGAACAAAGCTTGAAGTGACAGATCTTTTTTTGCTTCTGCTTCCTTTGTTAGGCCCAGGCTTTTTCTTCCTGGGCTCTGGAACTTCTGCAGTAACCCAGTGCCAATTTTTCTCAATTCTTCTATTTATAGTCACTTGAAGTCCTTAGTCTCCTTTTGAGATATTCTCCCATGGCAGTATTTTCATATAGGTTGTGAATTTTCTTTTTATCTCTCTGGGTATTCTCATATTTTTTGTTAGGGCAATCTGGGCCTTTCTTGCAATGAATCAAAGTTCAAATTCCTTCACCTTTGAGACTTTTAATCCTCTCACTTCCCCTTGGGGGAAGAAAGAGAAGTGTATTGAGGGATCTGGAGATGAAGGGTAGTGCACAAGGTTAATTTTCAGGTGAATTGGTTGCTGTTTTGACATTCCTGCTTTCTTTGCAGACATCTTTTCATTCCTTTTCCTTTTATGCTGGAAATATATTAGATATGCAAGAACAAAACTCCTCAAAGCTATGCTCCAAAAGCCTATTAAAAATAGTCTGCAAGCAGATCAGTGTGAACACACGTCAACACCTGAGTGTTTCCCAAGTGGCTCGAGCACTCAGTGGTGTGATAACAAGACATGTGGGAGGATTTTTCCTGGCTTTTATCTTTCATATATCGATGCTCCTGACTTTTTAAAATTCATTTCATCAAGTGGTACTGCGACTGAAACAACAGAAATGGAAGAATGAGGTAGTTTAAGGTGTTTGCAGTGGTATACAAAGTGTTTTGCCTGCGGGCCATCATTTCTCATTCATCCCAAGTTGGCAGCAGTCAGGAACTGCTGCCAACTGACAGCTGTTTGCTGGCCAACATGAAGAGATTTAGCTGGTAGCTCCTGCTGGACAGATGTCTGGAGTGTAGGGAGTGTGAGTGTAGCTGGCACGTGTTTCATTTTCAGAGCCTGGAAAATGGGGGTGTATCTCAGCTGCAGCTGCTGCAGTTTAGGAAGGTTAAACAAGGTACCTGGTTTTAGGTAAGCAAGAACTCAGCATGTGCACAATTAAACTCCCCCACATCCTGGGGCTTGGCTGCTGATGTTTTGGGGCTAATCACTTGCTGTGTTTCCATGAGCACTGTGTGTGGAGGGAGAAGGGGGACTGCAGGTGGCTGTGCAGAGGGGTGTGGAAGGAGACCAGCTCCATGAGCCCAGGAGGTTCTTCAGCTGGCCTGTCAATTGATACCTTTCTAGAGTGGAAGCAATCAATAACAGAAAAGAACAGAGGAGGAAAAAACATCTGTGATTCATCTTTCTTTCTGTTGGATGTATGTAACACTAGAATTAATATTTTGAAAACCGTGAATTACTTCATGTAAAATCTGTGCTGCTAAGCAGAAAATCTACCCTGCTGAGAAAAGAAATAAGGAAAATTCTTTGGTATAATGTCTGGTTTTGTGGGTAAGGAAGGAGGAAGATTTTGCAGTTTACAATATCACAGAGCTTTGAGGTATTTAAACAGGCAAGTGAATGATAGGTTTGAATCACTATTGTGAAAACAGTTTTGGATTTTGGGTTTGCAGCCGCAATAGAGATTGCTTAAGCAGAGACACAGGGTCAAATATTTGCTGCTCCTTAATCATCTTTTTTTTTGCTTTGACACGATGCAAACCATGAAAGGGGCTTAGGTGCTTGGTTCACTCTGCTGCTTGTGTGGCATGTGGCAGTGACACAGAGCCCTGGGGAGTAACTCCGCAGCAGAACTGGGTGTCAGGGCATTGCCAGAGCACTCGGGTGAATCCTGAGGTATAGAGTCCTTGCTGTTCAGCTGGACAGTGGAATCTCCTCCTGCATTGTCCTGGCAAACAATCTGAGCAGCACTGCAACTGGGATCATGCTGTACAGAGTTACTGTGCCTTTAAGAGTTGGGATTTTCACTGCTGCATACTTGGACACTGTTTTGTGTGTTTGAAAATTGCATCTGTTTTTGGTTTTTAACATTGCAAAAAACTCCCCAAATGGATGTGTTACTTTTCCAGAATTAAAAAAGAAATAGCATTTCGTGAAGACCAGTGGGAAGGAACACATTGCTATGATACAGGAGTTTTAGCTCTATTTTAAGGAACACTTTTTACTAAATTTGCCTTGTTTTTTACTGCTAGTGTTTCAACAGATTGCCTTTGGAGTTGTAAATGGAATTTATTTTCTCTAATGCCTCGTTGCTCATTTCCCCAAGTCTGACTGTAACTTTCCTGCGTGGTTCCTCCCTGCAGACATCGATGAGTGTGCTGCCAAGATGCACTACTGCCACGCCAACACCGTGTGTGTTAACCTGCCTGGCTCCTACCGCTGTGACTGTGTCGCTGGGTATGTCCGTGTGGATGACTTCTCCTGCACAGGTGAGCCCCAGCTGCAGCAGCAGCACTTACACTCGGTGTTTTCTGGGTGTAACTTACCCTCTGAGCACTCCCAGCTCTTACACTCAGTGCCTGGTGTGTGTAACTGACACTCTGAGCACTCCCAGCTCTTACACTCTGTGCTTGATGTGTGTGACTTACCCTCTGAGCACTCCCAGCTCTTACACTCTGTGCTTGATGTGTGTGACTTACCCTCTGAGCACTCCCAGCTCTTACACTCTGTGTTTTGTGTGTGTAACTTACCCTCTGAGCACTCCCAGCTCCTACACTCTGTGCCTGGTGTGTGTAACTACCCTCTGAGCACTCCCAGCTCTTACACTCTGTGCCTGGTGTGTGTAACTTACCCTCTGAGCACTCCCAGCTCTTACACTCTGTGTTTTGTGTGTGTAACTTACCCTCTGAGCACTCCCAGCTCTTACACTCTGTGCCTGGTGTGTGTAACCTACCCTCTTAGCACTCCCAGCTCTTACACTCTGTGTCTTCTGTGTGTGACTTACCATCTGCTCCCAAATGCCACACACCAGCTGCTCCTTTGCCAGCATGAAAGTTAGGGTAGATAAAAGTGGTAGGAAGTGCCTTTCCCCGCTATGGGTCCTTTGGGATTAATTTGGAAGGTGGCTGAAGGCCTGTGGTGTACCCACTGAGGTCCCTTTGTGTCCCACATCTGCCTTCTGCACGAGGTGCAGAGGCTGAGATCAGATCACACGTGTGGTGAGAAACAATAAGACTTTATCAGCTCTGGTCTGGAGCTGGTCAGTGGATGGAAACACGAGAAATTACCCAGGAGGAGGAGCTTTCTGCACAGAACATACACAAATCTGCGGAAGGAAAACTGCAATGTATAAAGTTCCCAAGCCCAGTTATTGTTAGGCAGCTTGGAAAATGTTGTTAATGCTGAGAATTAATGTCTCAAGAACTATGTTTAGAAAAGGGTGCAAATGTGATGGCATTAGACAATAAATCTAGTTATTTTTTAAAAATATCTATCTGCAGAATGAGCTCTAAAAGTTCTTAGTGGAAGGTGGGTAGGTCTCATTTCTGTTTAGAAGTTTTTAAGGGGCCTTCTCTGGCAATCTCAGAAAAATGTGAGAAGCCGCTGGACTGCTCATCCCAACTCTGCCTAGCTGGACAACATCTTTCAATCACAGCGTTCCAGAAAGTCTGATTTTGGGATTATTTTGATGGTGCACCTGTCATGCAGAGGAGGAAAATATCAGGCAGGTTTATTGAAATGGATGTAAGGCAGCTCAACACAATACCGTGTTTAGAATGGTGTTGGATGAGCTGTTTTCTGAAGTGGAAAGATGGCACAGGAGTATTCAATGTGAGAATGATTTCCAGCCTGGAATAACTACATTGTAATGCATGCTCTCCTTAGGGAAGGTCATAGGAAATGTTGACTTTCATGATGACAGCATGTCTTTGAGCTAATATTATGTAATATGTGAAACTGTAGGAAAGTCCTGCCCACCCCTTGAGAGAAACTGATACTAAATAGCTGTCAGGAAGCTGATTTTTATTTTGCCCGAAGAGTCATTATTCCTGTATAATCTGTCTCTTTTCAGTTTTTCTTGATCTTTTACAATCTGACATGACAGATTCAGACCTTAAATTCTGTGCTGTGTGAGGTATCAGCCTTCACAGTGATGGGGAGAGTGGTTTTGATAATCTGACTCTTGCTTTTCCATGTATGCACTACTGATTTCCTAATGTGCCGTTCTTTCCAGTGAGGCACTATCATTAGGCATGCAAAGGGTATGAAAAGCAAGGTATTTGCAATTTACTAAAAAAGAGTGAAGTAGCAAGACAAGTTGCTTGACAGTGATGGGGGAACATTCACTTAAAGTGCATACACGCAAAAAACCCAGAGCAGGTATAAGAACAAATAATAGGATGAGGGAGACAGTTATTTCTTGCAGGTTTATTGTCTTGGAAAAAAGAGTTCGTTTCTGACATTGGAGTTAAAAAGCAGGGCAAGTGCTTTACACAGATCAGGAGAAACTTGGTTCATTGCTTGTTGTATCTAGGAATAATTCTTTGTTATAATATTAAATGTAGTTAAAATAAATACTGTGCAATAGAAACACTAATCCTCTCTTTGTATTTCGCATTATGCTTATACAGACTTTTAGCAGTAATAGCAATGATTAAAAAAAAACAATAAAAAAAAGTCAGGCAGCAAATACTTAAGTAATTTCTCCTTATACTGACACTAAATGCTTAGCAGGCTCAATGGACCGTAGCTGTTACTTGGGTTTTTAAAATTTTGCTACTCTTTATTCCAACAAAATAGATGAGAAATTTTCTCATCACTGAACATGTGTTTGGAGACAGATCTGAAAGCCTGAGAAGGATTGGTGTTCTGGTTAAAGTTGTGTGGGGGGGGGAGTAAGGCTCTGATAGGTTCAGGATAAAGATGGAATTTCAGATGTAAGTGCCAAAGGCACATTGCATGTATTTTATACAGTGTTCACCCCAAAGCAGAGTTACTCCATAGAGCAGGAGGTATCCTGTTTTGGGAAGCCTAATTCATCAAGGTACAAAATCATGTGCAGTTGAGCAGGTTGTGTCTGTTGCTGAGCAGGCATGGTGGCCTTGGTGGCTGATCCTCCAGCACTGGCAGCTTTCAAAAGGTGGAAAGCAGTTGGATATGGAAGGCATGAATCAGAACCAGTTTTTAAGCTGAATGAAATGTTTCAATTTGATATTGAAGGTGTTTTATCTTTATAAAAAGGAATGGGGTGATGAGTGAAATGCTATGTCAATTTGAATTGAGCAAAATAAAATCCGTTTAGATATAGCTGGATTTTAAATATGCTGCTTCCAGTGTTTTCTTTAAAATACTGCATCTTAATGAAATTAAACTAATTTTTACTGGTTTGACATTGCTGAAAGTCTTTTTCCCAGAACAATTTTTGGATAATAGTTTCCAACTGTGAAGCAAGAACTTCTGTGGTTATCAGTTGGAAGATGTGCTGATTGCATAGAAAATGGACAGAGTGACTAAAACTATATTCTGGGTGAAGTCTGCAATTGTATTATACATTCAGCTACAACTTAAAATCAAGCAGTGACTATTTTAATAAATAATCAGTGTTCAGTCTCACATTAGCAAAAGACCTGGGATGTTCAGGTATTCTGTGACAGATTATTCAGCCTAGTAATAACTTCAACCTGTGTTCACCAAGGAAAGTACATTAGTGTTTTTCTGCTTACTTGTTCCTAGAGCTTTGTGCTCTGAATGTTAATTAAGTTGTTGAGTGAAAGATGGTTTTATTAAAAAAGTTACCCTTGAATAGGAACCTGCTTCTCAGTCTCTTCCTGTGACACTGGCAGGTTGTTTATCTGTTCTCTAGTAAATCACAGCCTTGTCCATTCCCAAACTGGCAGCAAGATTTGCTGCTCCAGATGTTCTCATTTGCAGGGATCTACTGATTTAAAGCATTTGATTGATTCCCACAGGCTTTTACCCTGGTTGCTTGTGGAAAAAGAAGTTCTCTTGGGTTGCTTTCTTCTAACATAGCAGTTTGGGAGTTTGCTTCAGAAGTGCATTGTTTCATTTTATGCTTTTTGAAGCATTATAAATTACATAATAAAAATGTAATAGTTTTATTTTTGATGGGCTGCATCTGTTCTCTGGTATGATTCTGAAGATTCATATATATGATTTTCTGTAGTTTGAAACCAGAATATATAGTTTCTATAGCTCACTTCCATTGAATCAAGTATGCAAATGCTTTTTCCCCCATCTTAATAAGCTATAAATTATCTATAATGACTACATATATCATGCTGATACGAAGAGAAAACAGTGTGGGTAGGTTTCATCTCCTTTTGCATGGTGTTGGCATTTTCTATTTAGACAATCACCATGATCACAACAAAGATTTCTGGCCTTTAACACCTGTGATAACCATTTAAAACATAATCACTAACTTTGCAATGTTCTCCTTGGGGCTGCATGGAGCACTGAAAACTTCCTTAAATCCTGCAGTTGTTCAGAGAATAAGTTAGTTTTTTTGTTTTCGTTTTTTTTTGTGTGTGTGTGGGGTTTTTTTTTGGTTTTTTTTTAATAAATGCCACTTAAAACTGCAGAAACAGGAAGTATTTTCAGAGCATAGTTCAGTATTCTAATTTTGTGAAAAAATTGATGATACATAGAAATATATTATTTAGAAATCTTAGAATAGAAATATATGATTTAGAAAATGTCTTAGAATATAAATCTTAGTCTTGAGATTATATTGTAATTTAATTTACAGTATGAGTAGAGAAGAGGAGTTAAGAAAACCTAATGATTTTGACAGGTTATCCCATAAGCCCTTCCCTTCCATCCTGTGGTTTCTGGGGCAGCATTCAGTGTTGAATGTAATGCGCTTTTCAGAGCAAGCCCTTCTGCAGCATGTTATTAGAAAAGTTGTGCCTAAAGCACAGAATAACATCAGAGTTCTGAGAAATCTCATTTCCAAGGGAAAAAAGTCAGAAACCCTTTCTCCTGCTCTTCCCTTCTTCCCCTCCCCTTTCTTTGAAAGGCAACTCAATTGCAGAAATTTCCTGCTGTGGTTAGAACAAACGTTCAAATTGTTTGCTATTACTAAAATTGATGCTTTTGTAGTGTTGTCGCTGGGGTTCAGCTGTCAGGTTCAAGGTGGTGGAGTTGACCCCGTAATAATGCTAATAATGCAGCAGGTTTCCCCACGGTGAGGTAACAATCTCAAAGGGCGTGTCACTGGCCTCCCTCACATCCAGAATCACCGTGTGTGTTTGTAAAAGACCTGAGCAGAAGCTTTTAGGCAGACCATTGATAATATGGTCACTCTTTGAAAGAGAGTGCTGTTCCTGAAATCTAATCTGTTGACCTTCTTTTCCACTGTTTCTTCTGGGCGAGCTGAATTAGCATTCGGGAAAGCAACGTTGTTATTTTTGGTGTGGCACTTGCCCTTTCAAAGTGCTGTGTGGGTCTGGGGTGTCCAGGGAGGTCAGTAAACAAATGTTACAGCTGTTCTGCCATGGGCTGGGCTTAGTGAATTCACAGATTTACCTCCTGGCTGGAAATATGAGTCTGAAGGCAGCTCTGTGGTGAGATAGTTTTCAGGGTTGTTTTGGGCAAGAGCTCTCTTTAGATCTCGCTGTTCTAAAGGATATCATTAGGATCTTGCTGGAGTGGGTGACCCTGGCTGGACTCCTGGCACCCACCAAAGCCTCTCCATCACTTCCCTCTGTGACTGAGCAGCTCCAGCGCCTGGAGCAGCTCCTGGCCCTCCTTCTGCACTGCTCTGGGTGTCTGCAGAGTTGTTCCTCTCACATATTCTCACCCTGCTCTTCTCTGGCTGAAATTATATCTCTACAATAACTTTTTTTTTTTTTTTCTTCTTCTTAAATCTGTTATCAGAGGTGTTACTCTCATTCTTGACTGGCCCAGCCTCGACCAGCAGTGTGTCCATCCTGGAGCCAGCTGGCCTTGGCTCTGCTGGACATGGAGGAAGCTTCTGGCAGCTTCTCACAGAAGCCACCCATGTAGCCCCACCAGGCACCGAAACCTGGCCACACAAATCCAGTACACTTGCCTAATACGATGTAATTTTTTATAGAAACATAGAATGGTTTGGGTTCTAAAGGACCTTAAAGATCATGTTGTTCTACCTCCCGCTGCCACCTTCCGCTGTCCCAGGTTACTCAGAGCTCCATCCAACCCGGCCTTGGACACTTCCAGGGATGGGGCAGCCACAGCTTCTCTGGGCAACCTGTGCCAGGGCCCCATCATCCTCACAGTAGAGAGTTTCATCCTAATGTCCAATCTAAACCTCCCTTCTTCCATTCTTAAGCTATTGCCCCTTGTTCTGTCACTATGTGTCCTGTTAAAAAGTCTCTTTCCAGTTTTCTTACAGGTCTTATTTAAGTGCTGAAAGGTGCTAGAAGGTCTCCCAGGAGCCTTCTCTTCTCCAGGCTGAACAACTCCAACCCTTTGAGCATCTTTGTGGCACCCTCTGGACTCTCCAGCAGGTCCATGTCCTCATGTTGGGGCCCCAGAGCTGTGCACAGTGCTGCTGGTGATGTCCTGCTAGGGCAAAGGGACAGAGTCACCTCCCTCAGCCTGCTGGTCACACTGATTTTCATGCAGCCCAGGGTGTGGGTGGCTTTCTGGGCTGCCAGCACACACTGCTGGGTTGTGCTGAGCTTCTCACACCCATGGCCTTCTCCTGGGGACCCTTCTCTGCCCCAGGAGAGAATCTATTTGTGCTTGGGATTCCCTGACCTGTGTGCAGGAACTTCACAAGGTTCTGAGATGCCCACCTCTCAAGCCTGTCAAGGTCCCCAGGATGGCATCCCTTCCCTCTGGCAAGCACCACTCGGCTCTGTGTCATCAGCAAACTTGCCAAACTTTTCAAGAAAAAGGATGAAAATATCTATGAGGTTGGGATCATAGTTAGGTCACTGTTTGTAGATTGGATATCAGATGTTCAGCACAAAAGGTCTGACTGGGGCTGAGGACCTCAGGCTGATTTGGACCCCCCTGATTCTGCTTGGCACCAAGATATGTTCCCTTCTTTGGAATCCACTCTGTCACTACACACTGAAGACAGGCCATTATCCTTCTAGGAGCCTCATGGTGATCTAGGTGCTTGTCTTCTCACTGCACCTCTCCAGGACAACACTCAGGCACTTTCAAATGCACTTGGAAATTGTTGGTAAGACAACCTGGATGGGTGATACTTTGCTTGTGACAGACAGCAAATACTGTCACGCTGATCACTCCTTTCCTGAGTCCTGTAATGTCAAGTGCTACAAGGCAGGGCAGGACTTTCCTCCCAGTGTTGAGTGGGACTCCTTTGTTTGAGCTGCAGTCAATACCAGCTCTGTTCCCAGAGCTGTGAAGGGAAATGTCATTTAGTGTGAGGTGCCTTGAAATGCAGCAGCATTTGTGTGCAGTCCCTGGGAGGGCTGCTGGCCAAGCTCAGCAGCAGGTAATCCCTGTGCTGGTGGGCATTGCCTGCATCACAGAGCATTTCTGTGCTCTGCAGGACAAATCAGCACGAGGCTGGCAGTGTATTAAATCAATCCAACAAAACAAAACCCAAGCAATTCTGCATCAGTTGCCTGCCAGTCGCACAGGTTTTGACTCAAACCCCATTAATGGGGGAGAAAGCTTTCGATGGCATTCATTTTGGCTTTAGATAAGTCCCACAGTGAGATAACTGGTGCACTATTGCCGTGGGGAAGCTCTGGTTTTAATAATACTAAAAAGGCTGATTCTTTTGTGTTGTCAGAGAGCGCTGTACTAACATAGATTATGTAGCTTCTCAATGCGTCCCTTGAAGCCTGATATCTTTTAATTGCTCTTTTGGAAAAGGGAAGCTAAGGCACGGAGAGTTGGAGCGTTTTGCCCAAATTTGTGCAGAGACAGCGACAAGTGCTGGAGTCAGATAAATTAGATATGGGAAAAACACAGACTTACAGCAGCAAGAATCCAGTGAACGGTGAGGTTTATTTTTATAGATATTGACATTTTCACAAGAAACAATAGCAATTCATTGAAGCACAGTGTGCATGAGCCCTCAGTAACCACGTGGCCTTCATGTTATAAATCTTCTCCTTCCTTTTTCCATGCAGTTTTGTAACATCTTTTGTTACTTTGGAGTTGAATTATTCCCCAGTCCTCTGATTTTAAATGCTGTGTTACATTCTTTTGTTCCTGCCTTCACCTTCATTTTATGGGCTTACTGGGTAGAACTGCAACATTTTTTACACTCCTTCCTTTAAAAACATGGCATTAGAAAATGGAATATTAGTTGCTCCTAAGTGCTTTCAATCTGAGGAGAAAAAGGTATAAAAATGCAATATTTACAATGATTTAAATTCCTCACTGGTAAATAGTTTAATTAAACATCTTCGTTCTTTCCTGTGCTCTAGGCGTGGAAGTGTTGCTAATTTGTCCAGAGCAGTTGGTAATCCTTTCAAGTCCTTTTGACACATTGATTTTTCTGTAACTTTATTAATACTAAAATTAATTAAACGGCTAACCTCAAATCATGCTGATGGTTGTATTTCTTGACTTAGGCATAATTAGCATTTTTACATGATTTCTTAGCTGTAGCCTTTTGTGCTGCTATATAAGCTATCACAAAAATGTAGTACTTTAAATTGTTTTGCCTATGTATGGTCATGCTTATGCATAAACTGAAGCATTAATCTCAGGCCTAAGAAATAATGTTATCGATTTAATATTCACTCAAGATCCATGAATGAAACTGTCCATCTAAAGAAACATCAAGGACAATCCATGCCTCCTGCTCAGCATTTGTCCTGAGCTCTCTTATTGCAGGATTTCTCCTTGCTAAAATAGGGCTAAATCCATTTTTATGGCATAAGAATTCTCGATTCCTAAAAGTAGCAATTACTTTAAATAGTCAATATGGTGAGGGATAGAAAGAGAGCCACCATATGAATTTCTTAGTGGGACTGTGCTATCTCACAAGCATAGAGCAGCTGCAGGATCGATGCCAGTGGCTGGAAGCAAAAAGCTCTCATGTTTTAGTCATCTGCTTCCACACTAACTGTGAGTGCCTCAAGGAGTGCAACTTGCTTTTGGGAAAGAGTTTACTCAATCAAGTTCTGATCTTTTTGGGGATCTAACAGCCAGAGCTTGTCATCTCCTTTGTCCAAACATGTAAAAAATTTCCCAGTCTGTGTTCTGTTTCTAAATAACATTTGTAACAAACTCTTTGTTCTTCAGAGGCAGAATGGAACTCCTACTAAATCAGGGAAGTAGCTGAATCATAGAGAAGGGCATCAGGCTCACCTCTCCTCAAGGCAGGATGCATGGACTCTGAAACCTCCCTTGTCTTATTTGTTCTTAAAAAGCCACAAACAATTCAATGAAGGAAACACTTTAATCTCCTTTTTGTGTGTGTGTCCCTTACTAAGCCATTTAGAAAAGTTTGCCTAATAGCTCCCTTAAATCTCCCTTGCCACAATTTAAGCCTGTCCCCTCTTGTCCTATTCTCAGTGAACAGAGAGAACACTTTGACCTTTCTGTTTGCACTCCATTTTAATATTTGAAATATCTTTTTGTGAGTATGCTTTATTCTTCTCATCTGAAACCTAAAAGCCTAGTTTTAGTTTTGGGGCTGAGCAGTACAGCAATACTCTAAGTGGGTTTTCTTTGTAAACTTCGCATTTTCTTTCGAAAAACTTCTGGGTCTTTGCCCCCAGATTTTTGTGTCTTGCAGTGTGTGTATCCTGTGTGCCCAAACACTGTGCAGAGTGTGGCACATACATATGCATTTCTTCCAAAAAAATCCCATACAGAGGAAGAGGAGCTCGTTCCCATCGGATCATAGGAGTGCCAAATTCCTATGACTTCAGTTTAAGGAGTGGTGGAAATGATCTGGGATACAATCATTGGACCTCTAGAAAGGTGGAGAACTTGCAATATATTTATTTGTGTTTGACAAGTGTGTGTCTCCTGAAAAGCAGTGTGTTGGGGTGGATGAAAACAGCCTGCCAAGTTAGGAGTGACATATCTGTGAAATGTGCAGCACTTTGCTGCTCTGTTGTTGTAGCTTTGTGCTTGCTGCTTGGATTTATGATTTCCAGAGTAAGGCTTTTACTTACGAAACAAAGGAGTTCTATAAAGCTGGTTAAGCTGAACAGAAAATTTTCCATAAAGTTCATGGTGCTTATGTCTGATGGGCTTTTCTGACAGTGAGAAATATGTGTGACAAAGGCTTTAGCATGTCTCAGTTTTTTTCCCTTTTTTTTTAGTCTAAATCTGCATTTTCTACACAATGAAACAATGTATTACCACTTCTCATTTTGCCATGATCTCATTTTTATACCTGTGCTGAATATTTCATAGTTGTGTGCATATTGATTGGGAGTAAGCTAATATTTTATTAACAACTATTGATTCTCGAGTGTCAATTACTGCATACAGGTGATCAAAGGATCACCTTCTGAGCAATCTGAGATACTGAAGAGACCTTAGGACCTTGGTTCAATGATGGGCATCTGTAATCTTTTTGAAGTGGCTGGGGTTTGGTGTAAGCACTGTTTAGAAATGCATTGTAGATCGTCCAACTCCTGCTTTGCTGGTTCTGCATGTTCGCAGATAAGTTAAAAAATGCTTTTTTCAGCAGAAATGCGTACATTAAGGGGATGGGGCAGAGTGCCTATGGCTCCCAAGGTGTGCAGTGCAATTTGTCTTTCTATGGAGAGTCCAATTTTGGTTTTGGAGAACCTTCATGTTCTGCCTGTGAGCAAGAATATTGAGATACAGTGTGGTTAGTATTGCAGGTGAACGTCAGTATGTCTGACAACTAGATGTCCTAGATTCCTAAATTTATTTCTGTATTTCTAAACATCAGTCAGTAACCACAAATCTGGCAGTGTTGCCTTTCTGAAATATTTGTAAAATAATTTGAAAGGGTGTAGGGGAGCTGACACTGGCAAGCAGACTTGCTTGGCCCTTCAGAAATATCGCCTTTGGGAATAGCACAGGGATGGGGGGAAAGAGAGGTGCTTTGATCTATCACTTTGTAGTTAATATTTTCATGCTTTCTTCTGGAGGCTTTTTGCCTCCCAGTATGAAACTTCCTATTTAGTTACATGATTGCATGTAATAATTGCTCAAACTGGGGGTTTTTATGACTCTCACAGAAATAGCTCTTATTCTTCATTGTCAGGGAAGTGGGACAGAGCTGGGCAAATGAATGACACAGTCTTGCTAATTGTGTTCCCATTAGAATAGTCTATTGCAATTTCTATGTGCTTAGATTTTTTTTTTCCCCCTTTTCAGAGTTTACAAATAAAGTTCATTTTTAGAAAATACAGTTCAGGCTGCTAGACTGAGATAATCAGGTGTTTTGGGGAAGGCTTTCCTGGTATGCCAGATGATAGCAGGAGGGGCCAGAAAGCAGGGCTGCCAAGCAAAGGATAAGGATGTCGATGGAGAGACAGCTTAATGGCCTGTGAGGGAAAAATACATTTTTCCTATTTATTTATGAAGAAAAGTTTCTGTGTTTTCAGGATCCTGGGGATTTGGTTTAGTCTGCTTTGTGCTTCTCATAATGGAGGGTTCTATTTCATAAAGTTTAATGAATACGATTTTTTTGTAATGCTGAGCTGTCTACCAAGATTTGTCCTTTCTGCTCATTTTTGGCTGGTTCGTTGTTGGCCTTCTGCTTTCAAAATAGCAGAAATGTGAAAAGTGGTGCTCTGTGGAACATCTGACACAGCAAATTCTTCTTCAAACAGTAAATTAAGAATGCGCATTTTTAGGTACACGCGCTTCCCAAAGGGGCAGAGGAATCTTCTGATCTTTGGAGAGTTGGTTTCAGATAGATTCCTTGGTATCTATCCAATTCTGAGCTGCATCCTCTTATAATTAGGCCACAAATATGGTTTGCAAAAAAGCAAAGGCATTCAAAATGTAGTCCCATTCTACCATAACGTAGAAAGTTACTTTTTGAATGTGCTAGTACTGTCTGCGCAGTACACTTTCACCTTACTCTGCATGCTTTTGAGAGTCCCACAAACCCTCTCATGTTCATGTGAGGGTAGTTAAATGTATGTAAACCACATTCCCTGTTTCTCTGGCTGGCATGTTAAATCACTTACAAAAATCTTTTCATTGATTCACTCCACATGTAGGAAACTAGATTTATTTCATTCCTTAGAGAAAGTTCAAAATTCACAGGCCAAGTGACTCTTCTCTCCCTGAGTCCAAGAGACTCTTCTCAGATCTGGGGTCTGTAACTTCTGCAAGATCAAGTAAGATGTATATGGCATCTGCAAATGTAGGTTCCTTTGCATTTTTTCTTGTTGCTGCTGTTGCGGGACACTTGCAGGGATGGGGGATCCACAGCTTGTCTGGACAACCTGTTCCAGTGCCTCACCACCCTCACAGGGAAGAATTTCTTACTGATACCTGATCTGCCCTGCCTTCTTTCAGTTTGAAGCCATTCCCCCATGTCCTGTCACTCCATGTCCTAGTCCAAAGTCCTTGCCCAGTTCTCTTACAGCCCATTTAGGCACTGGAAGGGACCCTCAGGGCCTTCTCTTCTCCAGGCTGAGCAGCCCCAACTCACTCAGCCTGTCTTCACAGGAGAGGTGCTCCTGCCCTCTGAGCATCCTGATACCAGATGCTCAGATATATCGTCTTCCTGATAAAGAAAAATGCAAATCCAGTCCTGGAAGGGTATCCATCCTTTTGCCTTCAATGGAGTCTGTATTTGCATGGCTCCTGGGTACCCACACTGCCCTTCCTGTGCCAGTGAAGCAGCAGCAGGAGGGAGAGTGTGCAGTGTGAGTTCAGTCTCCTCCTGGGTGGCACCTGCTGCAATGAGTTTGAGCCACCATCTACTCCTGCCTCAGCTGGGCTCAGAGGGAGGAAGGCCAACTTCCCATTCTTCCTCCTTCCCACAACCAAACCGAGTGTAAACTTGGTCTTTTAGCAGCTGAACTCATGAAGAACAAATAATGAAAGTGGTGTGAGTTGGAAGGTGTAGGATTTAACTCTGTGGGATTTGGTTATGAGGGTAAAATAGAAACGAGAGATCCCTAAAGATGGGTTTTAGAGCGTGGGAGTTTATTGTGAAGGAGTGTGGGTGTGAGAGGCCTGCTGGGCTGCAAGACACAGCTCAAAGCAGGCCAGAGAAAGAGAGAGAGAGAGGCAAAAAGAGAGAGCAAAAAGAGCAAGAGAGAGAGAGGCAAAAAGAGAGAGCAAAAAGAGCAAAAGAGAGAGAGCAAAAAAAAGAGCGATTTGCCGTTTACAATACAATAAATCATCTTCTCTGTTGAATATTCTAATTCTCTTTAACCAATCTAAGACAAGCTATAAACCCTACAGCATTTACATACAGCCTATAAGAATCATCACATTACCGTACGGGGTTATATTTCAAACCTTAAAAAACCTGCTTTTTGGAATCTCTACCAGGCAGGTAGGGTCTGCTCTGACCTTTGCACCTGCCTAGGCAGAGGGCATTGTTCTATCAAGAAGGAGGATTACCTTCAGTGGCTATACCATTGTTTCTTAGTTACTCATCAACTCAAAACTTGTCTTCATCTTAATCTTGCTTATACCTTCCATATTTTCAGCATCTTCTGCAAGGCAATCATATCTATAAGGCTTTCCTATTTCATCTTCCCCAACAGGAAGGCCCTTTGTTGTAGACAGCAGTCCTGGATACCCTCCTGCCCAAGATCTCTTCAGATAGCAAAGTCCATGATTTTTTTTTCCTTTCAGATAAAATGTATTGCCTTTTTATTAGAACCTGGCATCTTGGCCTGCAGTTGACCTAGTATTTATTCTCTGTCAGCAGAGTTGGTTGTTTCAGAGAAAGCACTGGCCTCCCTGCAACTGTAATATATCATAGGAGGAATCCCTTTCCTTGATTCCATCTAATGATCATTTTGTGCCCTGAACCATAAGAATCAATAATTTCATAATTAAATTCTAGCTGGAAAGATGATTTGTGCTATTCATGTTCATTAAGGGGCTACTATTTTGAATATTATTTGACTTAAATTCAATACTGCCTAAAGTATTTTGTCAGTTAGACCTATTCTGTAAAATGATTGTTTCTATCTGTCCACCCTGATTTTTTTCCACTTTAATTTCACTAACCAAGAGAGCCTTTTTATTAATACTGGGTAAGACTGTTCTACATTCTGTGACTCATTTTACATACCTTTGTCCTAGCTGCTGTTAATTTTCTCATAACTACCGAATAATCATAATCTTTAAAATATTTTTATTCAACTCTAAAGAAAATAAATGGGACCTTCCAAGGAAGAAAGTTAAGTAGATACATGAATATTATAGTGATCTTGAAAAAATAATCATTTTTATCACTTTCATGCTCTACAAAGAGGAGGATAATTGCTGCTATCTGTTTAAATCCCTCCAATGCTATTTGTTGGTATAATTTCAATTGGCCACAATACCTTATTTTCAATGTCCTTACATTTTAAGCTTAATATAAAAATATGATTGCTTTAGAGATGATAAAAGTAGAATTGTGTCTGGAAAGGCAGTTAGGTTATTATGAAATATCTGGCCTAATTAGATTAGGTGAACTTGCTGTGATTTAAACCAATCTGCTAGATGCAACAAGGAATCTTAGAGTAGTTTGGGTTGGAAAAGTAACTTCAAGATCATCCAGTTGCACCTGCTTGCCATGGGCAGGGAAACCTTGTACTGTCCCAGTTTCCTCAACCTGGCCTGGAATATTCCAGGGATCCAGGGGTAGCCACAGCTTCTCTGGGCAGCCTGTGCCAGAGCCTGACCACCCTCACATGGAAGAATTTCTTCCTAATATCTAATCCAAACCTACCCTCAGTTAAAGGAGAATAACAGTCACAGAGTATTTAACATCACCACCAATAATAATGAGTCCTAAGATGTTTCCATTTGAATCCTTCAAGATAACTTCAAGAGTGTATTGAGTATCTCAGTACTTCTGTAAATCTAAGTTACCTTTGTTTTACAATAGAGCACAGATAGCACACAAAACGTTATTTTTTTCTCCAGTAAATATTTGTGAGCTTGTCTCTTTACTTTTTCTCCTTTCCTGTCTGTAAATGTTTAAATTATAACCCTTAAACTGAGTGTAACTGCAGTGGGAGGGCAGGAAAGTTTAGACTCAGTGAAATATCAGTTTCAGACATTGGGTTATGATCACATTGCCATTTTTTCTGTAGTTTCTTGACATTTGTGATCTGGTGCAGACCATAATGCTCCTGGTTCTCCTCCACTATTTAAATGCTATCTCATCTTTTATAATAATTCTAGAAAGAATATGAAAAGCTTCATAAGAATTACCTTTTTTCTTGTAGAGGTGCATTCATGCTTTCCTAATGCTTTTATTTAGCATATGAAGCATACACTTACTGGCTTTACAGAAAATACCATTAAATATGTTCTCAATTAATTTTCATTTGAGTTTATTCTTTCTGAGCCTCAGTATTAACATTTTTTGTTTCAGAACTGAGTTACATTTGTTACTCCCCCCCCCCCCATAATTTTCAGGTTTGGGGTTTTTTCCCCTTTATTGCTGTTCATCATCTTTTAATCCTGTTCCATTTCTATGCCATGCCCAGTGGTTATCATTCCAGCATTGATCTAAGATGTGGTGATTCCTTCCAGCCCACACAGAAAATGACAAAGGCATGCCCAAGATGAGGTGATAATCCTGCTGTACTTAATTGCCATCTCTTGATACAAAATAAATAAAGTAAAAAAACCCAATAATTGTTGTTATTATTACACTACAGCCTATATTGTGCCTTCTCAAGCAAGAAATGGCACTCAGTGAGCACCACAGAATAATAAGTGTTCCCCTTTCAAAAGGCTTTGAAAACCTTGCAGCACAAAGTCACAGGCTGTAATGATGCCAAGTGAGTATTTCAAAGAGAATAAACTTACAATATGAACCTTCCCCATTAATTGTTCAGAATGAGAATGAAAAATAGGATCATGAGCTGAGACTGTCACTGTTCTTTATGTTAGAAACAAAAGACAGAAATTACTTTGGGTCTGGAACTAGGGATTGGTTGACCCAGTCCAAATGTGCCACTTCCCCATGGGGCCTGCTGGAGTTTCAGGGAAACACTGAGGTTTAGAAGACACCTTGTTCAGCTGACTCTTCACTGCAAATGCTCCAGGCTTGTCTCAAGATGTTATCTGTCCATGTTAAACACACTCCACTTGTGAGACACATTTTGTCTGTATTATGCCATAGTTATTTATTCAGAGTTTTTGGTGAAAAGGAAAGGAGAGATCTCCCAAGGCTTCTTTTCTCCTTGTATTCTCTCATTGTTACTCCTCCAGCAGGGATCTGCTGAGCTGTGCTGGGCTGTTTCTGAAACCCCACACCTAGACACAGCCTTTGCTGGAATTCTTACTTTCAGTTATGAGCAGGGATAGGAACTGTGCATTGGAACTCAGGCCTCTCACAGGGTTAACTGCACTGAAGTTTTTTTCTGGTTTGTGTGGCTGGCTTCCAAAAACTCTTTGAAAATACAGCAGTTGTGCCAGCGTTGGTATGGTCACTGGTGACAAGACTTGGTGACATGTCGTTCATCTTTCCCAGTGTGAATACCTTTTAGGGTGCCAAATGTGTATCAATTAGAAAAGCTTTTTCTGGCTGAATAAGGTTACTTTCTTATTACAGGAGAGTGAAATGAAACAGTACTGTATATGCATTATTTTTCAGCTGTATGCTTATTTCTGATTGACCTCATCTTGCCTCTTATTAAATATTTGAAATGTGCTTCCATCCTCTTAATTTTCTGAGCTGCATGTGAATCTGGTGAGGTGTGCCCCACAAGATGACTTCCTTGGGTTGTAGCAGCATGAGGCATCCCATTGAAATTCAATTTGTTGTTCCAGGCAATTGTTTTGTTCCACTCATTTTATTCACCTGGCATCTTTTTCATGCTGTTACCTAGGATGCAGGGTCAAATTAGTATCAGAAGAAATCCTTTTTTCTCCTTCCAAATTAAACCATTAATATTTAACTATTCAAATTACTATTAATTTTTAACATATTAATTGAATGCTCTCCTTCTGTGGCGTCAGAGTGCTTGTGACTGTTCTGCTTATGGATCCTGCTTGTGTTGCTGCAAGATGGAGATGAGATGAGATGAGATGGAGAGCTCCTAGCTGACATCCATCCCATCTGTATGCATGGCAGCTTGTGGCAGGAGCTTTCCTCCAGGGAATTTATCACCGTGATGCTGCAGGCTCTGCCTCTGTTCAGGTTTTCTGAGGAGTGGTTGAAACTAAAAGCTCCATAGTCTTCTGTGGGAAAAGTTACTTAATTACTCTCATGCTAATTTAGTGCTGATTTCAGCACTTGTGCAGCACAGCTCAGGGATCTGATGGGAAGTCATGTTCCTCTTTCACTGTGACAGTATTTGCTGTTACTCACAGACATTTGTCATGTGTCAAAGAAGTGACACACGAGACACCGATTGTTAATGACTGTAATTGGGTTGGAGCCTCTAAATGGAAGATGTTAAAAGGACTGAAATTACAGTCTTGATCAAACTATGTGCAAGCCATACTTATATCACTTTCCTTCTGTCCCTTGACTGTGGGACTGGAGCAGGCAGGGGACCTTGTCTGTTCTTCTCTGAATAGGGCTGTTCTTCTAGGAAATAGTCAGTGAAGACACAAAATGCCTTTGCAGGGGTTAGAGGTAGTATCTAGAGCAGGAATGTTGTTTGAGGTGTAAAGTTTGCCTTCGTTTTTCTCTCTGGTGACAAATGACAGGTGCCCAAGGAATGGCCTGAAGTTGAGTCAGGGGAGGCTTAGGGTGGCTATTTGAAAAAGGTTCTTCCCCCAGAGGGTGGCTGGGCACTGAACAGGATCCCCAGGGCAGTGGGCACAGCACTGAGCCTGGCAGAGTTCAAGAAGCATTTGGAAAACACTTTCAGGCACATCTTGGAAATGGTGCTGTGCAGGGCCAGGAATTAGACTTTGATAATCCTTATGGTCCCTTCCAACACAGCATGTTATGTGATTCTGTGTTTAATTAGTTTGATCTTTTCATTCCATTAAATTCTGTGAAGGTAATGCCTGGGCATGTACCTCCTGCCACCTTCCTCCAAATAATTTTACAGTGATTGTCTTTCTGATGCTTAGCCTGTGACAGTGAGTTTACATCTATCACTTTCCTAATGGGCTTTTATCAGACTTGTTTCAGCCATTCCTTGTTTGTGATTATCAGCAGCCCTTTTCACATTGTCTCTTGATTATTTTATAGTGCTGGTACATGTAAGTTAGCCCTGAAATGTCAGTGGTGCTCCAGCATGTCATCATGTTTACCTGTCATGCAATAGTGAAAAATGTCAGGTTTCTCTTAGATTCCAATCTTTTGTTTCAGATGGTTCAAACATTCAAAATTCAGTTTCTTTCCCATTCTTGTCTGTTGGTAAACAATTCCATCTATTAGATGAGTTTTTCACTGATGTAACACCTTTCTGACCATTTCTTTACAGGAGTATCTCTCCTGTCACCAAGTCATATAGTCAGTTAATGAGAGAGAGAGAGGGGGGTGGCATTCAGATTATGCCAGATGTTCTCCCCCCTAGACTGGGCTTTCTCCTTTGAGCATGTTCTACTGGAAGATCTGTGCTCAGTTCAGCTAACAGCATCATTGCTCCCTTTCTGAGCTGGAATGCTCTATATAATGTTGCTTTTCTTGCCTGGAATGCATGCTGGAATTAAATTTTAAGCAGTACATTACCACATGATATGCATAGGTACACATGTTTTGTGGAGGTTGTTTCTTGTGAACATGAAAATTGCTCTTTCCAAGTTCACTCTTACTCGATTCTCATTTCTCATATTCTCTCTTATTTGACTTACATCACATTTTCTGGAGAAAACATTCTAACCCTCCTCCTGAGATTTAATGCTTCCTTTATGATTTGTGGTCATTAGCCCCACTTTCTCACTGGGTGACTGGATGTGGATTTGTCTTGTCAGTATTAGGTACCTAAGCCCAGAATTTCATTGTCCCTTCCTCTGTAAATTGATTTTTGCAGACATTCCTCACACCTGGTGTTGTGCTTTGTTCCTTATTTATCTCATGCTTTGCCAAATGCAACATCCAAGTGCCTTCCTGTCCTGTCCTGCCCTGTCCTGTCCTAGAGATTTCAGGTAGCACTGTGAGTTAGTAACACAGAAGAGGGAGCTTGGAAGTGAATATGCCCTGGGGGCTCCTGCTCTGAATCTCCAGTGTATTTCTGCAGTGCTTTCTGTGGTGTTTGATGATTTTAGGTACTTCAACCTACTGCGTCTTTATCGCCAAAATTATGTTCTAAGTTTTTTGTCGAGAAAATACTTCTTTCTTGCATTGTCATCAGTTCTCTTGTAAAATCCTGTGTTTGAATCCCCTCTTTTGTTGGGCTGCGATTATCCTTTGGTAAGTTAGTTGTGGAAGCCTGCCCAGTATATGGTATATAAATTCTGTTTGATCCATTTTTTGTCTTAGCAGAGGGATTTTCAAACTGTGCACTGTTTTGCTGATAGAAGAAGGTATAGTTGCAGCCCAAGGAGCTCAGGTTGTGATCTTGTCAGATCTCATAAGACAAGTGTGGTCTATTGTGATCACTATTGTGGTAGAATATCTCCAGGGAAAAATATAGATGCCCTAGCAAATGATGATGCACTAGTTTCCATTTCTGCTTTCAAATAAAAATTGATTCTGGGAGTTGAGAGTTTATATGTGATGCTGAATTTGCACATCTTGAGGGGTAAAGCAATTTGATCACTTCCTTCCAAGAAAAAGTTCTGTAGTATTTCTGTGAGGCTAAAGGAGTTAACTGAAGACTGGCATGCAGGAAGGACATAAAGAACTCGAATTTCTTTTTTTTCTTCTCTTTAAAAAAATCATTTAAAAAGTGCTGAGAACCCATTTATCTGAGTTAAACGCATTGGGGGAAGTTAGATTTTCAGCACTTCGAGAGAATAAACCATTCAGCTATTTAGATACCTAAACACCTAACAGTAATTTTTCTGACATCTGTTCTTAAGAATGTCAGTCAGCACTCACTGGCTTTCCTGGGGGAGATACAAGCAGGGGGTGTTTTTGCCAGATTCATGGATTTTCCTGCAATATGATGTCTGTTTACCCAGGCAGGTAGTTGGGTCACCCTCCTGGAGGTATTTCAAAGATGGGCAGAAGTGGCAGCTGGGGATGTGTGCAGTGGTGGGTTTGGCTGTGCTGGGTTAAGGGTTTGACCCAGTGATCTTAAGGGTCTTTTTCAGCCTAAATGATTCTGTGAGTTGAAATTTTCTGTTTACTTTCAGTAAGAAGCAAGATTCCACCTCTACTCTGTTGGAAGCTTAAAATGTACTGGAGTCTGTCCTTTAAGCAGCATTTGCTTATTTAAAAAGTAATACATAAAACATGAAGGGAAGCCTAATGGCTCAATTATGTCTGACTTTGTAACCAGAAAATTGGGAGAAGTATGCTAAGTCTTTCTGACTTGGCTTTCATCTCACCTGTTGCACACACTCCAGCACTCCTCAAGCCTTTTCTTTGCATCCCTGATGGGTACAGAGAATTCATACACGTCCTGTCCTCATTATACTTGAACTCTTGCTGCAGAGCCCTAACTGTGATTTTATGTGTTCTTGTGTCATCAGTTTGACACATCTGTCACACATGAAAGCTCATTTAGAGACAATTCCACCTCACTGTATTGCAATAGCACTAAGAGAATTTGAAATGGGGTATGCATTGCTTTTTGAGGTTCTTTTTCATATGGTAGTTAAAGCATCGTGGAGTGCTGGAAACTGAAACTCTACAGAACTTTTATCACCACTACAAGTTCATGAAACTGGGATGAAATGTTGGGTAAAAATTGCATCCAAGGGTCTGTTGCATACTTTTTGTATTACTGATTTTGAGATTTCTGCAAAGGAAAGCTTTCAGGTATTGTTGAACTGTAAATGTCTGAAAGATGAGATTCTGATATCAACTTGACAGAAGTATGCAGCTTTCACAATTTTATGGATAAAAACCAGCCTGTCCTGCTATATTGCTATATAAATAAAATGGAACATATTGCTTTAGGGTTTTTTTCTGACCCAGTGCAGGTGCTTGGACAGGTGCTTCAGTTTTTTACAACAAAGAAGCAAAACAAAGCTGTATCTTAAGATTTAATGGTAGCAAGCATCTCTCCTGAAAGCTGTAAATTAGGCAGTGGCAACTGCTAGGCAAAGTCTCAGTTATTTCAGATTGTGTGTGATTTCTTTATTTTCCTGAGTGAATGTCCTGTGATTTAGAGAAGCTGAGAACTTAATAGAACTGGTGTGTTGTTCTTGTCTCGGTCAATATTAATGTCATGCTGCAGTGTAGCTGGAACTGTGTAGCTGCTTTCTTTCAGCATGGTACATCCCATGTAATTCAAGGCTTTATTTGCTTTCTACATGAAATTACCTACTTTGTAACTATGTCAAGAAAAGCAATAACTACACAGAGAAATTTGGAATAACTAGTGGTTTATAAATATACAAATCAATATATGCAATCAAGGTGCCTCATAAAACTCCAGTGCCTTGATGCTTAACTGGTTTGTGAAAAAGTGAGGGATTGTATTAGCAGCTTAACATCCCGTGGTAATAACCAGGATGATCATACTGATTAGCATGTTCCAATTAAAAACTATTGTTCTGGGTTGTAATTCAGGCAGGATGACTTGTGTGAGGGAGAGCTCAGAGCAGAATCCCAGCTCATCAACCCCTGAGCTCTGACTGACCACTGCACCTCAAGGTCATACTGTGCTCTTTATGAAATCTCTTCTGGATTCCAGAAGAGATTTCATACTGTACATTTCATTTCTGTACTTGCAGAAGTGAATAAAGAAGTGAATAAGAGGCTGACAGGCTGACATGCAGACTAGGTTACTGCATACCTCTAGAAATAACAGTGCACCAACTGGTTATTCTGGTATATAAATCCAGTAAGGAGAAACAATTTTAAGATGTTTTTGTTCTTGCAGATGAGGATATATATATATATATCTGTTTGCTTTTCAACACATTTCCCATGTGTACTGTATTACATTTTTGTTGATTTTGTGGCTCATTTCCTGTTCCTCTGAGGCTTTGTCTTAATAATTGATATGCCTTAGTCTTACAAATGGGTTTATATTGGAGCAATAGGTTGTATAGTTTCTTCATCCTGTGCAAGAATTTGAGATACTAATTCTGATCTGTAGCACCAGAAATGCAGCTGCTATGCACTCTATGACCATTAAATTTAGGGATCACTCAGGGTCTGCAAGGTAGTCAATATGCAATCCTTACTAAATTTTAGTTCTGGAAAATTATTTTCTCTTCGGGGGTTCAGCCTCCCTCCTGAAGGCTCTGGGTGCTGTAGATATCCAGCTCTTTGCTCAGTGAAAAACTGGACTTGCAGAAGAGCTCATTCCTTTGATGGTAGGAATTCGCCAACATAGAGATAACACAAGAATTTTTGACAATAAAGTTTGGTTTCTTCCTTATGGAATTTTTTGTTTGCATCTCTAAAGGTGCAACATGCAGATCTTCAAACTCTTGTAATGAATGTCTTGTCTAGATCCTGTCTGAATTGAATTTAGTGCCTGTCTCCACAGTTTGTGCTCAAAGTTTGCTGGCAAGTTTGAGAATTAAAGATACACATTGCTAATGGCATGAATAATCTGGCTTTTTTCAAAAATAAGTCCACAAAAGTGCAGCAGAGTTTCCAGTTGAGTATTTCATGTAGATTGCCATTTTATTATCAGCCTCTGAGAAGGATCTGTTTTGAAATTTCTGTGTATGTCAATATTACTAATATTTCACTAATTTATAGGGCATGAAAATTCAATAAAGACTACCCTTTATACTAGGGCTCTTCACATTAGTAATCTACTTTACCACTCTAATCTACTTTGCTACTAAACCAGCTACTAGCTGGTTTTGATAATTTTAATAATATTTACTAATTTGACATGTCTAGTCAATTTAAATGCGCTATAAAAGACTAGGGAAATAATATTTAATTATAAAGAAAAAACAACTGTGTACCCTTCCAGTGATTCTTGAATTTCCAGACATTTAATCTAGTTTGTTCAATGCTGTTTTTCTTTAACCTTGATAAGCTTCTGATGGGCGTGAAATGTGTCCAAATCTAAAGCACAGTTTTTCCAGATCTCAGTTCTTCAGATTTTGCACTTCTTACTTTGGTTTCTTGTTTTCTTTTTTTATGATTGTGTTCAGAAAACAATAAAACCAAATATCTCTCTTCCCACTTCCTCACAAATGTTATATAGGCATTTAAGGTATATGTGCAAATATTTTATAGTGTGCTAGCAAGAGATCCATTTCTTTTCTCTTCTCCTCTTGCAGAGAAGAAATGCAATGTTACCGTCAGCAAGGCTACCTATTATTCATCTTGATTTAGTCGAAAATAAACTTTTTTATTACAACAATTTAGAATTTCTTCACTGCTCAGTGAGCTCATCTCATGGAAATTCAAATGGGCACTATTGGCAGTTGTTTTTATAAAGTAGTGAGGCAGAACAGAGGTTCAGAGTATAAAGTACCTTTCCCTTGGGAGCAAAAAAAAAGCTAGGTACATATACAAATGCTCTAAATTAGCCATTACCATTCAGAGAAGAGATACTGAAAATGTCAGCTCTCTGCTCAGCTGTGGTCAGAGATGAACAGAATAGTGAGATCCTTTGGGAAAGGCATTGAGAACAAGACGATAAGTATTATTCTGCTGTTGTATAAACTCATGATATTCTGCTGTTTCTCCAAGCCTGCCCATCTCCCAGACTGAGGGAATCACATGGAGAACTTCAGAGCACAAGGGGATGTGGCAGAGCAGAGCTCCTGCAGGTTGTAGAAGGTTGTTTGATTCCAAGAGGCAACTGCAGGCGCATTTGGAATTTTATATTCAAATTAAATCCCACTATTTCTTCCTAATTACCCAAGAGTAGCATGTGTCTACTCTTTTAGAATGTAGTCTAAATAATTTCATGTTTAGCGCCAGAAGCTGTTTCTTGTGTCATAAATTACAAAGGCATTTTAGTTTCTTATTAAAAGCGTGGCAAATGGGATACTTCTGCCAGTGTTTGTATGTTTAAGTGCTCATAAGGGTAAAGTTTTTTGTCTTTTCTGTTCTGCACCCTGTTCCTTCCTCCTGTTTCCTTGTGGAAATGGGTAGGGTGAGCCTGGATGCTGAAGTTTGGAATGGGCATAGATAAAATTAACTTTGTTTTTTTGATTCTCATGAGTAGAAAACTCAAATTTGATTTTGTTTTTTTTTTACCCAGAGTTTTCTGGATTCACAGTTAGCTATTATCATTCACCAGCTTACCGTCTGCAATGTAATTTCTTGTTTGATGTATTCATCTTGTTTCTAATTGCCCAGGTTTTTTGTGGGAGATTCTTCCTGTGTGTTCAGAGTAAAGCTTCCTTTTATTCAGTCTGTTTAAAAGCTACCCCTTTTGTTTCATCACTTCTTAGGAGCTGAAATTCTGATTCCACTAAGTCCATAATTCTGCCTCAATTCAATTTTTTTAATCTATCATTTTTAAAGCCCTAGTTATTACATAGACATCTGAAGCGTAATAACATGCAACAAAGGGTTGCTGCTTTTTAAAAGTATTTGGAGAGATGGCTTTCTCCTTTCAGAGTTTTCAAAGACCATTGCCTAATGGTTGCCAGATAATTAATTTTACATTAGGCCATGTACTCCATACAAATGGTATCTGTATTAATAAAAAATAGTGGCATCTGATGACCTTGCTGCTCTGTGAGTTCTCTCTCCGAGTCTCTTGGTGTACAGAAATGTTTGCTGCACTAGTAAAATCGTGGTTCTGCACCCCACAAGCTGACTGTTATCTCAACAGTTTAGAGAGCAACTTAGATTTCTCTTCAGTGTTGTAAAAATATGAATGAGTGGATGGTCAGAATCTTTGCGCAGTGCATTCCAAAGATGAATGTTTTATTATTGAAGTGTGAAGGCTTTGAGGAAGTAATGAAAGAGAATCCTTACAATAAGAAAATTGTTTCCATCTTGGAAGCAAGTTTAAATTGGGGCCTTTTCTTATAATAAAAAGTGAAAGTAGCTGTAGTGAAAGACCCTTCAGTGGAATTTCTGCTGTAATTCCATCCCAGTGTCTGGTTTTTTTTTTTCTTGAAGACAATCTTTATTTAAAGAAAATGAAGATAAAAATGTTGGCATTCTTGCTTAAAAATAAATCCTGTGTTAAGTGTACCTTTTAGAAATTATAGGTTTGAAATCCTTTATGTGCTTTTGGACAAAAGAAAGCTCTCCTGATTTTATGACTCTTGGCCAAAAGGTTCTTAGCTTCACTAGGTGTTTTTTTGCTATGTATTTTCAACGTTGGGTTCTAATTTTCAATTAAATTTTTTTAGACAAAGCGTGAACAATACAAATTCTAGAGTTATTCCAAGCATTCACAGAAAAGAAAAAAAAAAAAGATACAAAGCTAAAGTTGTGTAGATCCTGCCTTTACAGCCCATACAAATCAAGTAAGTATAACAGTGTTGTCTCTTTCAACATGAGAAAGTAGAGGCATCCTATAAATTCTGTGAAACTTCTGGAAAAAGCATTAAAAAATACACAAACAAAATATAAGCAAGGGTCATATTCCTCTTAGATAAGGAATAGAAAATGACTTTCTTGACAAGATCTCTTTAGTAAAAACGTGGGTATTTATAATACCCAAAACTTTAAGAGTATGGAACTATATTATTTTTTGACTTATGCTTCTGATGTCCATTGCCAGAGCTGCCTAGAACCTTTCACAAACAGTACCTTTCATCTACATATGAAGGGAGAAAATTGGCATTTACCTGTAATTGATTCTATATGTGTTTAGATATGTATGCATTTGCTTTTATAAGTACAAACAGGACAAATAAATCCTGTTTTGTGCCTTGCATGTGTTCTGAACTGTTTTTATGAGGTTGTTTTTACTTACAAACAGTTTTGCAGTGTCATGTGGGTGGCTTTATACAGAATGTATTACCTCAGGCAGGCAAAATCTTTGTCTGGCACCTTTCCTTCTGCCCCCAGGGCTTTTCCTCCTGCATTCTTCCAGTTCAGTTTAGCCCAGAACAGAAGGTATTTTTAAAGTACCACAAAACAAAGGCATTTTTGTGATTCCTCAGTGAGATTAGGCTAGAAAATGGGGTACGAAGGATTTGACAGAAATATATGTACATGAAGGTTGCTGATTTTTTTTTTTTGTCCTTGTTTGAATATTCTATTTTATACTTCACCCTGATCAGCCATCAGCAGCTGGAATGATTACTCATTTGAGGTGTGCAGGACCTGCTCCAGCCTGCTCTGGGTTAACTTCCTTAGCCCTAAATAGATCCTGGTGTATTGAAGACAGCGAAAAGTTTACTTAAAATTTAGGGCATTTTTATGTGCTTGTTATGTCTCTAAGGCCATGTGAAGTATTGAAATAAATCCTGTCCATGTCAAGATAAACTTGCTTTTATTGGGCTGCTTCTGAGCAAAGCAGAGGTAACTATAATACTTGCCTTCCACAGGGGTGCATGTGCTGCTGTGTAAAATTCCCCACATATTAGATCTGCCATACTATCAGTGTGGGCTTGTAAATTGATGTGTAAAATCTTAAAAAAACAGGTGATAGAGGTGTATTTTTGTAAAAGCATAATTGATTTATTACAAGTGCATTTGGAGGCAGATGGCCATTGTCAGGGGATGGCTGAAGAAAGAATGAGGCTCACAGTCATTTCTTCACAAGATGGCCTGACCTAGGTGTGAACCTAGAAAATTCTCAGAAAGTTCTCCTTAGCAGTTTGGAAAAGTTCATGACAGATTTTGGAAATTTTAGGTGGTTTTTGTCCAGAAAGAAAACATTAAATGTGTATTTTGCTTGGTGGCTGGGAAACAGGGCCAGGAGTGCTGAAGCTTCAGAGATGATCTGTCCACATCTCTGGTTACAGGAAGAATAAAGTCAAAAGGAAGTCAGCAGTGGACATTTGATTATTTTCCTTTTTTTTTTTTTTGCAATGGAGGATTGATATCCTTTATTTTTTCTGTAAAATCTTTAGTATTTGAAGATTTCAGAATTAGACACTAGGGAAAAAATAGCGTCTCATAATACCCTTATTTTATAGAGGGGGAAAAAAGAGGCACAGTAAACTAACTGATCTTCTGGTTTACCACAAAACATGAAATAGATGCAACAACAATCCTGAGTAACAGAAATGCTGATGTTGAAGGCAGTTCAGAGATTTCATAAACAAATTAACTTGCCTGTAGAAAAGAATGGTGCTGCTGTTGCAACTGTTCATCAGCAGTGGTACCTGATCTTGAAATAGACATTAATAATCCAGGGGAATGAAGGTCAAGGAATTCTGTCCTTCTCAGCAAGCCTGCTAGTTCTTTTCATCTTTGATTATGAGCTCATTTTATGTGTATTATATAGCAAATAGAAGTCAGAGAGATGGATGACTTCAGTCAGACTTAATGATGACAGTTCCATTCCTGAGCACAGCAGCTTATTTGTTTATATGTACATATATGTGTGTATAAAAAAATAAGAGTTTTTTTTGTTTTTGCTTGTTAGAGTCCCTTTCTCATGCTTCTTATTCCCAGTTACAGGGGAAATTGTCAAAATAAGCCATGGCTTTGGGCTTTTAGTCTTGGCTCTGCCCTCTGTGGTGCTTTGGAATGCTGCTGTTTGTGACTCCTTTCCCTTGCTGTGTCGCCTCCTTCTCTGCCAATTTTGTTTGCTGCCTAGTCAGTATTTACCATAACATTAAAGCAAAAGCAGGCTCTGTCTGCTGTGCTTGAATGGGGATTTTTGGAAGGCAATGTGTGTAAGAAAGCAAATTTTTCTTTGCAAATTAGTCACAATCTCCTTTGGGCTCAAACAGAGCGTGAGCCCACTTTCCATGCTCGCTCCCCATTTTGAGCACACAAGTGTTCCAAAGGATGAGCTCCTGTGAGGGCACAGGAAAGCCAGGAAAAACTGACTTCCAACAGATTCTTAAGGATTTTTCATCTGGATGAAAAGAGTTTTGTACCTTGGCAGGAAATCAATGATTTCTCATTCTTATTAGGCCTGTAGCAGCATCAACTATAGACATCCCTACACCGGGGAAAACTTCATTTAAAGTTCCCATCATTGCAGCCACATTGTTGCTAAGATATCTTGGGATTCCTCGTGCAGGTGAGGTTCCCTTAGTCCTCCTTGTGCTGGCAGCATCAGGATGGCTCATGAAGGGCAGTTTGGTTCCCATGGTCAGAGTTGTTGCTGACTCTTTAAATTATATCTTTTATATATTTTAAATTAAAACTGACCTCTGCATAAAGTGTTACTGTGGGATAGCAGCTCTGTCAGTGCCAAATCTGTTGATATTTCCAGCATCTGTACATCAGCAGGAATGGTAAATAGTGATTTACTTTTTCAGAGTCCTAGAACAACACAGCAGAATGTCCTCTCCTGTGTATTTTGGCAAAACACATCTGGTACCGCTGGGAAATCTTTATTTATACTTGAAGTGCTGAGAAGGTAATAGACTAATTTTGGCAATTGTTTGAGAAGGAATCTTGTGTACACACATGAGCCTGTCACAAAGGCACTCTCATTAGAGTTGGAATACTAACACAGGAAAGCTAATGACAATTAAAAGTAGCAAGAGGAGGGACAGATTGTGGAGAGGGTGTCTCTTTTAAAAGAAAACATAATTTAGCTTCAGCTGCTGTGAAACACTTCCTTGGAGGATAGCTTGATACTTTTTGTGTCTGACCCAGAAGCCTGAGCACCAGGAGACCAAAGCAGCAAAGAATCAGCCTGTGGTACAGTTTCTTAAAAGATGAAGGAGAGAACAGGCAGCCCTTGAAGAACCCTGGCATTCTGAATATGTAAGGCCTCTGAAAATTGGCAAGAAGCTGAAGTGAATTCCTAAGCAGAGCTAGGGACCAACATAAACTAGCAAGTATAAATGCAAGCCTGAGTTTATCAGCTGAAGCCAGGCACATATGAGAATGTGTGTGAGCTTCTTGCTAAAAGCAAAGAGTGAGAGGCTGATATATTGCTTTGATGCTATTTAAGAGAAAATAGTTGCAATCCGTATCATTTTACTGTCAAATGTATTTGAAAAATGGAAAACATGTTGGATGTATGTTCTGCAAATAGTTATCAACAGTGTTCCAGAAGTGCTTGGTTTAGTGGATTCCTTAGAATTTACCATTCAAATCTTACACGTGTCTTGAAGTTATCTTGAAATTGCCTGTTGTTCTGTACTGTGACACAGTGGGAGCACTGCAGAGGTTAATTGTAGCCTGTCAGAGCTTGGGATGCCACCGTTCTCAATGGAGAGACTCTTCCAAAGGGCTTCATTTAGTCTGCAAAAATGAGTATTTTGCTGGTGTTCTAGAGGCACTGCCTCTCTGTGATCTTTAGAAGGCTAGACTTAGTCCATAGTCCTTTGGACACTCTGATGCACTGGTAAAAAGCTTAAGCAAATCCCAATTCCAGGAAAGCACAGCTTTTACCTCTCAGCACATGGATGATTGCAGTTACATAGATGAAGGCTGCAAAGAAGGGTTCCAGATTCTGATTTTTTCTTGAGTCTCTCACCTGTTGCGTGGTTTTAAGAAAATTCATTGCATCCTTTTTGATTCCACTGAGGAAAAGTGTAAAGGCACCGGTGCAAAAGTGTAAAATACTCAGGCTTTCTTGTTGCAATCCTACTGTATGAGGGAAGCTCCTTGTAATTGCAGGAAGAAGTGAAAAACTTCGGGGTCAGGTAGCTCGTCACCTCTAACTGATGCTTCACAAGAACAGAAAGGTAGCAGGAGAGTAAAGTGCAGGAGCTGTGGCAAATTTGGCTGGGGGCAGCAGTTGGAGTTGTTGGATGAAAGCAAGATACAGCCTGTTTGTCTGAGAGCCTCTCTGAGTCTCGATGGTGTGATTGGTGCTTTAAAAATGGGAAATGTTGCTGTGAGATGTGCCATTAGAGAAGGAGTGAGCTCAGCACGAGTTAGAGCAAATAGTTGTGGCAATTGAACTGTGTAGTTCTGTGCAGAGGGTGCACTGCTAGGGCCCTTCTTGTGTTACTGAGCTTGTATTTATGATTATTGCTGCTGGTGATGGGCAGGGATGTAAAGGTTAATCTTCACAGCAGATACTTTCCCCTGATAATCTTGTCCATAGCTTTTTGTCACAGCCATACTTTGCCTCCTCACCAATTCTTTTTTTTTTTTTTTTTCTGTTTTTGAACCCAAATAATCTACTGTTGCCATGCCCAGGCTGAGTTTCAGATTTGAAGCAAGCCCACAGCTGACTCCCACACCAAGCCCCCAGCCACTGCTGCATCCTGCTTACTCCACTTGCTTTCCAAATGCCACATTTTTATACATATATATTTATATTTTTATATATATATAAAGTGCCTATCACCGTATTGATAAACATTCTCTGGAACCACTCTGAGGGCTCACTGAAAAGCTCACTGAAAAGCTCCCTGCATCTTGTAAATGTTTTTTTTTTTTTCCTTTTCGCCCTTCCTCAGAGCACGATGAGTGTGGCAGTGGGCAGCACAACTGTGATGAGAATGCAATCTGCACCAACACCATCAGGGGACACAGCTGCACCTGCAAACCTGGCTACGTGGGCAATGGGACCATCTGCCGAGGTAAGGCTGCTGTTGTAGCACCAGAAACCTGTCAGGTTTTGGGAATATTTCCTCACTGTCACCTGCATTCTGGTAACTTATGGATTTTGCAGTGATGTGCTTTAAGACATGGCAAATGGACATGATGGGAATTGATTTGTACATAGCTTCTTAGCGAGAAGGAAGTAATTTTGGTATTCTAGGAGAAAAATAACTTTTCATTTGCTGCACTGATTACTGTCATTTGAGCTGGTATAATTCAGCTTTTGAGTGGTGTTCATGTTTTATAAACTCTGGATGGTATGTGCTGTCACCTTTGGCTTTTAAGTTTTAATGAGATGCATTTTAAATTAGGATAATTATCTTTTTTGCTAGCATCATGTGGTTGTTATTTGACTACTTGCATCAGAATCATGACTTTTTCACATATAAATCTTTAAATGAGTATTTTGAAGATTTCTCAGTTATGTAAACAAGAAATAGTGATAGCCAGCCATGCTTTCCATTCATTTATGGTATGTCATTTATTTAGGGCTGGTTTTATGTTTTTCTTTCAGTAGAGAAGCAAATATATAAGGACAAAGGAGAGTTGGATTAGTGAGGGCTCTGTCTTGAAATACTATTGAGCTGTAACTCGTGCATTTATGAATTACATTTGTCTCATAAAAAGCTATTTTTTATCTTGCCTGGGTTTTCATACTTTCTAAACAGAATTACGGTAATAGAAAACTAAAGTTCAAGGTTTTTTTTTTTAAATAACAACTATTAAAACCAAGGAATGTACTGGATAAAATGTTCTGTACAGTTTGGTGCACAACAGGCTGGATATGAACTTTTCAGACTGTTGTAAATTGGCCAAACAATTCCTGAAGGGAACATGAACTTTGATGTCTTTCCTGTTTCAAGCTGAAGTCCTTCACCAGGATTGGCCTCTCAGCTGCTGAATTAGCAACCAGCAGATTGGTTTTCATTCTCTGGGTGCTTTCCACTCGTGCCAGAGCATCCCTGAATTTAAAACTAAAAGGGTTTGTAAGGATTAAAAAGGAAGTCTGAGTATTGAACAGCCTGCCTAATGTTTTCTTTCTTTAATTATTATTATAATTATATTAATTATATTTCTTTGAAACAGGGATGTTTGGATTAGTTAATAAAACCTGTGTTTTCACACTGGTTTTCTTCATTTGCATACCTTTAATGTGTCAGAAACTCAAAGTGAAACTCCTACTGCATATTTATTAACCTAGTACTGTTGTAGTAATGAAATTGCACTGGAGAAATACAAGAATGTTTTTACTCTCAGAGTTCTGTTGAAACCTGAGCTACCTCAATATGTCTTTTTATATATGAAAATATTGCACGTTGTATATGTATTTTTAATATGCCTTGAACTGCACATGCAAGTGCAGTTAGAGTTGCCTTTTTGAGACAGATGTGCATGAAAATACAGGGAAATGTGTTATATTCTGACTGGGAAGAATAAATTGGAAAGACAACTGGAGATTGTAGAAAGGGGTTTGCAGTCTAATAATTGTTAAATCACTGAGGATAAGAATAACCCAACACTGCATGGAACAGTCATTACTGCTAACCAGCTACTCTTAGGATCATCTGCACTTCAGTCAATTCTAAAACCCACAATGTAAAGTGCTGGTTTGAGTTTCTCAGCCTGTGGTTACCTGAAGTTTTCACAAGTTTGGATGCTAATTGAAAAAATGCTCCCATTTTGCCCCTGATGGCAGAAACACCACTTTTGCCTCTTTTTTTAACCAAGTTTAACAGTGATATCAGTTTCCTTGCACAAATGCTGGGGCTGACACAAGGAAAGAGGTGTGAACATGTCAGGATAACCCTAAACTGCCGCTGGCTTGTAGTATTTTAGGGCTTTATCTTCAGGTGCTATAGATTGGAAAAAACATAGATAAAAGTCAAGGTGATGTGTTTGCTGTCATGCCATCTGAAGATAAGATAAATGTTCCTATTCTCCTTGAGACACCTGCAAGTGCTTTTTAAATGTTTACGTGTTATAGATGTGTACACACACCAAACAGTGGTTCCAACTACTGCTGGAATAATGCAGCTCTGTGGTTCAATGGGAAATCTTATTAATATTGTTCAGCAAAGCCATAAACAGGAAAATGATGATTTTGTGATGAGAGAAAAGGACTGGCTTTGTGCATGGTTCTGCAATCTATTTCAACAATCTATTTTAGCGGTGTTAGAAAAAGTAAAATCAGAATAATGAGCCTTTTTGGCTTTAGTGAATAACACATTGATAGTCTTTATAAAAAAAAAACAGAATACTGTTATTTTTGTTTTAGAAAAGAAAACATATGTAGTTGAATTAAATTGTATTGTGGACTGCTGGCAAATATAACTCAATTACTCTGGCAGGAATTTGTGTTGTTTGCAATTTTTGTGAAAAGCACGAAGTAATAAAAAGGAACAGAAATAATATGGACATGAATATAATGATTGCTGAGGATTTAGGAAAAAAAACCCAAACAAAACCCAAATATTGAAGAGGAAATTGAATATATATTTTTTAAACCCTGTATAATCAGGCTGTCACACATCTTGAGTAGCAAAAAATCTTGTGCATAAGGAATTGCATTACTGTGAATGTAGTAGACTGGACTATGTAATTAAGGACCAGATTGTGTCAGAGATGTGGAAGCTGTCATGGAGGAGGGTGGTGGAAAAGGGCACAGACCAAGACTGAAGGCACTTTTGCATTGAAAGAGATATTGCCATAGCTTAAGTGCCATGAAAGTGGAAAGAGAAGTGGAGATGAATGCAATAAAATCTTTACCAACACATAGTTTTGAATATCTAGATGGTGAGACAATAAAATAGAGACAAATAAGATTTCCTGTGGATACTCTCAATTTCACTGTGGGAAGTGAGCTTTAGCTTCTCAGGCAGACACTGAAATTTGGGTAATGGATGAGAGCAGAATGAAGCTGAGGTGAGCTGAAATGATGAGGCAGGACAATGCTGTGCCATCACCATGAGCACACTGGACAGAACAATGGACCCAGAATCAGACAGATTATATCTCAAGATTTCATCAGAAAATGATAAGTAAACCAGGGGGATCCATTCTGGAAGAAATCACAGCATCAAAAGCAGAGGACAGAGGTATAACTAGTTAAATAGAGAGAGATTCTGAATCTACAGATTTGTTAAATTGCTCTTTTCTCTGAAGGAAACTTTGGAAAAAACAAAAAGAAATAAGAGTGATTTGGGACATAGAGAATATTATAGGTGGGCAGTGGAAGGCATGTCATGCCCTTTTACTCAAATTCTCTAAATGGATTATAGAATTCATAGGTGAGGGTAGAATAAGGACAATTGGAGCAATTCCACTAAACTTTAGGCTCAGATGTAATAGTGCAGCATTAAGGCTGCACTTAGAGTAAAGGGGAAAGATGATAAAAACTGATTTAGCAACTGAGTGCTTTAGTTAAAAAAAGCTGCGGGGGGCAAATGGTGGCTACTCAGTCCAGCATGGTGCTTTGAAGTGTGCCTGTCAGGATGGACCTTGTGGGAAATCAGTGTTTAGGGGCAATGGTTAGATGAAAGAAGTTTGGGTTTCCTAGGACAGCTTGAGTTTCCTAGGACAGCCAGGTTTATGAGTAACCCATCACCCATAGACAGGATAGTGTGTGTGAACATGAAACACTGTCACCCATAAAATGAGTAAAACTCACTGTCACGACTTCAGCTGAAGAACCAGGATAGTGAATATAGAGATAAATACCATTTTTAGACCTTGGAGGCTCTGGGTCTGTGTGCTGCTGCTGTGTTGCTGTGTGTAATCTTGACAAGGCTTGGATCTGGGAGGCTGAAAAATATATCTGGGGAAAATGTCTTTCTCTGCTTTTTGCCTTGGTGAGTTCTAGTTCCAGCTCTGCTTGGCAGCCCTGCACCACATACTGTGGAAGTGACACACTGATGTGCCATTTGTTTAAAACTTTGTGCCCCACAGTCTCGTGTGCCTCAGTGAGGGGGAAGGCAGAGAACTCGTGCTGAGGGATGTGCAATAAAAATAAAAATAATATAAAATAAAAATAATAAAAACAGCTTAGCAGAGTTTATTACAGAGCTTGTGCCCTGTACACAGACTGAAGGCACAGGAAGAACCAAGGTATAGTGAAGTATAATCAGGTTTCTTCAAATAACTGATGGCATTTGGGATTAAGAGCCTTAAAACAAATGAGCCCCCACCCATCAGATTTTGTCAGGAGCAATGTGCAAGTCGCCATCAAGGTTTGTTGCAATTATTTGTTTTCTTTTGTCCAAGGATATTTAGCTGTAGTGTACAAGCCTTGTCCTAATTCTTGGTGTTTTGCTCCAAATGGTTGTCTTAAAGCATAAATTCTGCCCACAGACATCCTTATATGCTGTCAGAAAAATAGAAGTGGCCTTGAACATATTCAGATGCTAAACAGGAACAATTCTTCAGAACCATGGACAGAGTGTGCTTGTTAATCTTTTCCTCATGTGGCTCTGTCGTGGAGAATGAGCAGAAGTTTAGCACTTAATCAGGTGCAAACACTGTTCACTGTACTTTCATATTTTACATGTATAATCTGTCTAACAGGTATATTTAGTGTGCTATTAACATCTCATTTAGTGGTTTCTACTGAGGTGTAGATTTATTGGAATGATTAAATGAGGTGGATTTAGTTACAATCATACACCATAAAGCAAATGTGAGCAATGTGACTGATGCCTGGACAGAAAAACATCAGGTATTCTGAAATAAAAATCAAACCAGTGTTTATTCTAATTAATATTCAGACTGTAAAATGGTTTATTTCTGCCAGAGTACAGACTGTGGTTATTTTTTCCCTGTTATATTTTTCTGCAACATTACACAGGAGACACTTAGGGGATTACAACTCAGTGCATGGTCTCAGAGACATGAGCCATTATTTTTAAGTGACTCAATTCTGGTGTAATCTGGAAGTTTGGGTTCTTAACTGCACTGTGGATCCAAGTGTTTCTGCTTTGGGATGTGTGTTTAGGAGTGGGCTTGTTACTGATGGACTTGCTGGTCACTTCAGGGATAAATTATTTGGTACCTTATATAAAAAGCAACCAGATTTTGAACAGATACTCTTATTTTTTGCATGGTAGTGGGGGAAATCATATGAAGTCTTTATTCATAATACAGCTAGTGTGTTCGCTGACAGCAAGAGTACATGTCAGGGTTGATAATTCCTTCTATTTGATGTCAGTCAGTAAGTTGGCCTCTTTTACACTGTTTTAGTCACAAATTGTAATTGGATGGACATATTGCTTTGTCCAGTGGCACTCTGAGAGCTCTCTTTCATTGCTGTTTTCTTTGTTTCAAAGCAGTTATTTTTCTATTTCTTAGTCTGAAATAAATTTAATAATCTGCGAGATGTGTCCAGGAAAGAAGTTGTACATCTTCCAATGTGTAGGCAGTGTAGTGATGGTGTAGTAAACAGATGATTAACGATAAATTTTTATGTGTTTTAAGATTTCTGCTATGAAAAATACTCGAGTATTTTTAGTAAGAGCTGAAGAAGAAAAAAAAAAATCTTTCTTTTCAGTTATTTCTGCACTGAATAGTCTGCTTTTTTGTGTCCCCTTAACACTGACATCAGCAAAGCTAAGGTAGATTAACATTAAATGTCAGCAATGGGCCACAGTCAGACGTTCTGATATCTTGATATTAAAGCATATCAGATCACTCTAAGGTAACTAACTGCCACTTAGGTTTATGTTTTTTGCATGCATGTGTGTCTGTTAGAAGTGGAGTTGAAAGCCTTTCTGAAGCATTGGAGTGAGTTATGAATAATATCTAGGCCAACATGGAAAGAAACAAACATGACTTTTCCCGTAGCCTTGGAATTTCTTTGTAGCTATAAGGCTTTGAATGGTTGATATGCCTTGTCATGGCTTTAATTGCTGTTTTGGTGTAATATTCACCAGTCTCATGAAAGAATAAGTGAGTTGTGGCTCATTCTCAGATTTTTATCTTTACTCTTCACAGTCATGAGCTTTATATATTTTTTATACCTAATATATAGTGAATAAATCACTGCAAAAGCAGGCAGGTGCATTCTTATGCATTTTGGTGTCATATGGCACATGTGGAAAATGCCATGGCAAGTGTAAGACCCTGGGATGATCCCACTTTATGGGTGAGGCATTCTAGATGTAACTGATTTAATAATTTTAAACCAGTAAATATTTGTACAACAGTGCAATTACAATTTTTTTTTTTTCATTCTAAAACTATCATGGCTGGACACAGAATCAAGACAGTATTACTGAAGCCGCTAAATTTTCTACAGTCCTAAATCCACTGTACTAATAAAATGATAATTTTAAATTTTAATATAAGAATCCTATAATTTTAGGTCTTGATTAGACAGCTGTCAAGTCATCGCTATGTTTGTGTTTGGATTTTGAGTTATATAACCTCCCTTTGTGAATTTGCCACATACTTTTTGAGCTTGTTCAGTTCTAATGCTGTTTCTGGTTTGGTTTTGGACTGTAATGATTTAAAATAATTTTGATGAAATTAAGATAATTTATAATAATTTTTTCTTGCCCTTAAAAGATCTCTGCCTTCATTCAGTTGTGTGAGATGTTGAAATTCAGGTGTAATTATTTCTGTATGTGTTGGGTTTGTGTGGCCAGGCTTTGGTAGCAGGGGGGCTGATTTTGCAGCCCCTCTGGGGACACAGTGTTTCCTGTGATTCGATCCTGTTCTGTGTGTGAGATTGTTCAAGGTGATTTAGAATGCACATCAGTTATGGAAATAGCTCATTTAAAGCCCATGATTCATGTAACCTGTCAGAATCCAGATCCTGATCCCTTTGCTGTCACAGATTTTCTCACTGCTGTAGATTTCTAATTAATTTAAAAGGAGTGTTGCAGTGAATTGTGCTCACTGGAGAAGCAGTGCAGTCCAGAGAACTGTTGTATCTGTATAAAAGGAAGGAAGAGCTGTAGTTATCTGAAGCATTTTGAAACTTAATCTGACAGGTTTTTCTGCCTGTATGAGTAAGTGCAAAGGGCTCAGCAGACCTACTCATGAGTGCTCAGGAGGGTTCCTAGGTTCAGATTCTGGAGAGTCTCTTGTTGACTCTGTTGCTTATTGTCTGCTGCTGCTTTGGTTTGCATTCAGTGCTCTCAGGTCAGCAGGTCTCTCTGGGCTCTTGGTCCTGTGCAGCATGCACAAAGGAGTCACCAGGTGATGGCAAGTTAACAGATATGCTTCCCAGTAAATCTCCTGGCCAGGAAAACTGGGTTGTGTTAGAAGCATGAGACTAGTTCAGTATTCATTGCTTTCTATTTTAAGAGAGTAGTTAACAAAAGCAGGAATGTGAAGGTCTTGTTTTAGAATGAATTTCTGTTCCATACATTGCACTTACTTTCTACACTGCATTTGAGATCATCTTAGTCAATAACCCCTTTTTGTAGCAGATATATCTCCTTCCAGGTGTCTGTCACCAAAACATTGAGGAGCCCAATTTGGAGCCTGCTGAAGTCAAGATGCAGCTTTCTAATGCTACTTGAATGGTTCATTTGTGTTATACAGGCTAGTACTTTTTTTTCCTGTAGTATTGAAATCTTAAATTATCAATTATTAGCCTCAAACCCATCCTTTATTTGAAAGAACTCCTTCTCTGTGCTCTACTGCTTTTTTGACAGTAGAGCAATACCCACCATGGCCAGTGGTTTGGTCAGCAGTACTGACTGCCCTGAGCTTGTAATCCTTGGGAGTGAAACCCTGTCTGTTTGGATCTGTGACTCTGCTGGCCTGCCCTGGAAGCTTGACATGCAGTTATTTGGAACAAAATGCTTAGGCTTTGATGGTGGCTGAGAAAAATCAGTTCATGAAGAGCATCTTGAACTATATTATTGCACAAAGCTGATTGCAGCATGGGCTTGGCTCAGAGCAGCAGTAGGAGCACAATAGAAATAGCAGTGCAGAGTTTTCTCTCTTGTGAAATCAGTTACACTGTGCAACCATTTCAGGATTCATGTTTATGGAATAAGCACATTAAAAGGCAAGGAGATGCCAAATAACATGAAATTATTTCTATTCCCTGTAGAACATAACCAAACAATATTGAAAACTGAATATAAGTCTCTTGCTCAAATGTAAAATAAGGGCCTTGCAGTTGTTGGTTTTGGCAGCAGTTTTGGTAATGCTGTGCTGGCACCCCAATGCAAAAGAAAGTAGCTTTTCACTCAGCACTGAATTAATCAGGAGAGCCCTTGGTCACAGGGTGGTGAGGATGTGAGGCAGAGTGAAAAAGCTGCTGTGTGTAGCAAGAGCAGCCCAAACAGGGAGGGCACCATATTTGGTTTGAGAAAGGTGATGGGTAATCTTTATTCACCAGATCCTTGTCCTGTTCTTCCCCTTGATGTTTGTTTTGGGCTGTAGTTGGAGAGAGGATGCTGGGCTAATAGCCCCTCTGGAATAAACTAGTTGATTGATTTTTATGTACTTCTGGATAGAATTATTATTAGAGCAACCTCTTCTGGGTAAGGATAATATTTATGTATGTTTTATTTGTTCTAAGGGGTTTTTGGGGCGATTCTTTGCCATAGCAGCTGAAGAGATGTGAGCCAGAACACTCCTTTCAGCCTCCTCTTTCTACTAATTTCGCCCACTACAATACATCAAAGTAAAACCATTGAGTGATTTGTCAAATGTGACATCCACGGCTAGTACCTGATCCAGGATTCAGACTCTGTTCCCAGTCTGATAAGTCTGGTCTTAAACCACCAGTCTGTGATTTCTCCACAGAAATCACCGAAAACATTTTTAAAATACCTAAAGAATCAAGCAGAAAGACTCCAAAATCAAGCACTTGTGGATATGTAAAATTCAAGTTACCTATTCAGTGTTAAGTCACGTACATGCAATCCTTGCTAATAATATCACAGGTGATGTGGGGGTTTTTGTCCCTCTTGTCCCTTTTGCCTTCCTATTCCCTCTGTTCCCCAGCTGCATCTTTCTTCTCTGTCTTTGTCCTCTCCTGGCTCGAGCACCATGGTGAAACATGATGAATGCTGTGAAACATGATTAATAGTGTGTGATTAAACATTTACAAACTGAGGTACTTTCACAGGCATAGCGAAAGGCATATCCTTCAAATCTCTGTGCCAAAGGTGGGGGTCTTGGGCCAGTGGGGAAAAAAAAATCAATCTACCTGTTACTTATATTGAGAAATAGATGGATTTTTTTTTTTTTCTACAGTGCAGCTTCTGGTAGATATCCATCACAGGAAAAACTTATTACAGACCGTTTACTTGACCGCATTACCGAAAATGATATTTTATAGTAATAAAGTTTGGATTGCCCTGCATGGAGGCATGGCTCACTTTATTTGTATGAGTCACATTGGTTGGCTTGCTAGTTTTGGAGGCTGCATTTCTTTTTTGAGCACTGAGGATGGCAAATCTGGAAGCCATGCAGGATGTTTGATGGGACAATTTGCATCTTTTTATCTGGAAAGATTCTCCAGTTCAGCTGTTTCACAGTGGTGCTGGTGTTTTAGCCTCTGGAACATGCTGAAAAGTTGAGGCACCCCTGTGTGTGTATGGAGTTCTTACCTAAAGTGTTCAACAATAAAAATAATAAATGTGGCTGTGCTAAGTGAGCATATGCTAAGTACAAGACTAACAGCAAGTTTAAACTCTGTACTCAGAATGGTACCTGAAAGAAATGCTGCCATGAAAAACAATCTATTCTGGAACCTACTAAAAAAACAACAAATGATGCTTTGAAGACTGTATCATCAAAATGAATTATTAGGTGAATTCAGTACGCAAACTACAAGAATAATGTGAATTAAAATAGCTCAGAACACATTATGCACAGAGGGAATTAGAAGTTAAAGTAAACCAAGCAGAAGTGGGAATTGAAGGTGTCCTGCTTTTCAACATAATTTAAAATTCAGTCATCCAAGAGTAAAAATGAACAATTTGTATGTCATAAAACCGAAGGGTTTTTATTTAGGTATTCCTGAAGGGCCAGAGCTGTGTGACCTGTGTTGTTATTCTGTCAATAAATACTCAAACAACTTGGTGTGTCACCTTGAAGGTGCTTGCAGTTTTCCCCCTCTCCTTTTCTTTCCATCTTTTTCGTTGTGTCTGTGAAGAGGAGAATTATCAGTCTGCATTTTTGAAGCTCACCTTCAAAACTGACTATTCATTTATATGACTTTATTGCACGCAGGCACATCAAGCAGGGTTTGAAATTTAAAAATTCTGTAGAATTCAGAAACGTAACTTTAGTTTTTCAAAAATGTGAAAGCAACACACATCCATACCTTTGTGCAGCTCCATCTTATCTGTCTTCCTCTGTAGTCTGTTAATGATGTTGTAACCTTTAGGGTATAGATTATGGGATGCATTTGCTGCCACTGATGAGCAGACTGAATAACTGTTCTCAACAGTCACTTGTTCTGTTAAAATATCTCCACCCATTCCCTGGAGCGTATGGTTTCACAGTGTCTGCTGGCTTCGTGAAGGAGCTGCTGCTAGTGGAAAGCCCTGGGATGGAAAAAGATGGCAGCTGGGTGTGGAGCTGCCAGAACACTTGCAGAGTTTAAGCAGGCAATATCCATTCCCCTGCGTTAATTATCGCGGTTTACCGATGCTCATTAATACGCCGCTTTTATTACCGAGACACATGGTTGTGCAGCTTTCCTGACGCCCATCCTTTCCTCCCTGTGAGCAGAACAAAGGAAACACTAGTTGTCTGATATTGCCATGACAGACGTTATTTCCCAGTAAACGGTGGAGGCAATCAAACCAGTCCTGCGTGCACAGTGTTCCCTCAGCCTTCGGAGAGAGGCGACTGAGACAATTGCTAATGTGGTAATTTTACACCTGACTGAGCAAGGTGTGTGCCCAACTAAAAGGAAGTGATTGGCTCCAGTGAGACTGCTTAGGTAATTAGGCACTCAGTTCTTCAGTTTCGTGCTGAATATGCTTTGCTGTGTTTACATCTTACGTAGAATAAACACAGACAGCAAGCATTCATCTTCTGCTGTGGATGGCAAGGGCAGGTTGAATTAATCATTTCTGAAGAGAGAACTGAATAGCCAAATCCACCTATTGCTGGTCTTTGAATCCTTGGCAAATCGTGGGCTTAGAAGAAGATTTAGAAACTAATTTTCAGTGACATCACAGAGAAGAAGCTGAAGCCAAAATGAGTGGGAATATGTAAGTAATTGCTGATGGTTATTGCCAAGTGATTTTTAGTGCTCCATCATTTATTTATACTTTTACTGCTGTAAAACCCCTGAAATTCAGAAATAGCTCAGATGTTAAGATGTTCATCCACTCACTGTTTGTGCCCATTGCATTAACTGCTCTTCAGATGAAAGCAAAAGAATCAAATAAGCACCTGCACACAGCTGGAGTAGAGAACAGGCAATAGACTTACCATCTTATGGCCACTTGCTGTAACCACTAACCCAGAGGAAACACACTGTGAGCTTCAAGGGGATTTGATTTTTGCATGAGAATGGTCTGAAATGTTGAATGGTATGTATAATATTAGTTGCTCAATGACTTCTGGGTGTAGTTACCTAAATTCTGTCCACATGGCATTTAAGGCATGCAGGTGGGTTTTTTTTTTTTTCAGTTTTCCCTCCATTGTTTTCCTTTGTGTTTTACTTCTATCAGTGTTCCAGTTGGTTTGATTGTCTGTTGGGGAGAATTACACCTGGTGACAAAGTAAGTTACACCTAATGCATGAAATTTGTTGCATGAAAAAAATTACCTGTCAATGATAAAGGTAGATGTTAGAAATTTGTAAGTAGTGTTTCTTTGTGCATTGTACTTGAAACTGAAGATGGCACATTAAACAGAAATATGATACATATCTTGAAATACCATTTCAGGTACTTCTATGATGTTTTTCTAAGCTCTGAACTGCAATTTTTTTATGTACTTCAAAGTCTTTTATATTGCTGAGCTCCAGCAGTTGGTGAGAAATGTGCTGGCCTTCAGTGCAAATCAACTGCACTGTAGAATGTGACTAAGCTTAACGTTAGGAAATGTGGCCTTTTCATCTGGATATAGTTATTTAATTGTTATTTAAACATCAGTGTTCCTTCTGACGCTGATAAAGCTCATAAATTGTCTCCTAGGTCCTACCAGACAGGTCCAGTCAGGCTCCATCTCTTCTAGCCGGGCATGGTAGGCACGTGTTAATGAGGTAATACATGAGGACAGTCTGCTCTTGCCTCAAGAATTACATCTGACAGATAATATATCAAACTGCTGCAAGAGCTTCAGCTGTTACTTCTCATGAAAATTTTGCAGGTATCCTGAGAAAAAGCATTTTTGTCAAAAATTGGTCCATGCACTGGGCATGTACTCTTTTGATACTTCCCAGGGTTTGTTTGGAGTGCACAGCAGTGCTGGAATGCTCCACAGGACTGATGGCTCTGGAGTGCCAGAGGTTGCATTCATGTGTCTCCTGTTGGCAGCCTCAGTGTACAGCAAAATCCACATTTATCTCCCCTTAGCTGAGCCCCTTCTGCACTTCTCTCACCCACAGGCTGACTGCTGTATGAGGATGGAAGTTTAAGGGAAGTTATTTCAATCCTACAGTTGGAAACACCCTAGTTTGTAAAACATGGAGTAGATGGAGGATGCTGAGGTTGGTGCCTGTGCAGGCAATTTTTCACATTTATGTGGATGGTGACATTTGTTCATGGGGACTGTTGAACACACATTCAGAGGCTTTAACGTGGCCTTTTTAGTGTGTGCAGTGATAAATGGCTGTGGATGTGGAAATGTCAGAAAAGTATGTGCTCTTATTAGAAAGGAGGAAAGTAGAAACTTCCATGCAGTGATACTTGAATTCCACCACGCCAAAGAGACAACCACATAGTGGTTTGGGTTGGAAGGATCCCTAAGGATCATCTTATTCCAACCCTCTGCCATGGGCAGGGACACCTTCCACTAACCCAGGTTGCTCCAAGCCCCATCCAACCTGGCCTTGGACACTTCCAGGGATGGGGCAGCCACTGCTTCTCTGGGCAACCTGTGCTAGAGCCTCACTAATGCTCCAAGAAGAAGGAAAAAAAAGCTTCACTGCCTCTGGTGTCCTATCTTGCTGTTTGCTTTTTGCTACTTAAAGTATATGTGAAAGTCCATTTCTTTGAATTTAATAACCTGCAGCCAATATAACACTTTCTGTCATGTTTCTGCTATTAATTTTAGCAATTAAGATGCCAATGTAATTGCCAGAATTATTGCTGAACCCAGCCTACCCGCCTTTTCATGAAAGTCCCAGTTAAATCATCAACTTGATTCAGTCATATTAGATGTTTCTCATTAAACCATAATAATGTGAAGTCTTTTCCAGTAAGTCAGGTGAGACTTCGTCATGAATGTATGATAATTATATTGGTGATAGATCAAATAGAAATATCTTCTGCTGGCAGGGTTATTTTGCATTTCATTCGTGATGTTGAGTAGCTGACACGAAATCTTTTTTCTTTTTATTGCTTTATTTCAAGGATGCAGGGAAGTGAGTACTGGGTATAAAATGACGTGAAGACAAATAGATCTTGTAAGTTTGAACCAACACAAGCCTTAATGTGATTTTTGTTTTCCAAGCCCAAAGTCAGTGCAGTCATTTGGAAGGTTCAGATCTGATCCTCAGCAGTTGCAAATGATATTTATTAATCTCATTATGTAGTTGTGCTTTTAAACAATGCTAAAACAAGCATTTGTTAATGTTTTCTTTTTATTTTTCACTGAGACATTTGCTATGCTTGTATTGATACGATACATTGATAACATATTCTATGGAATTTCTGTGTTAGGACAAATTTTCCGAAATTGACATCAGCTTTTGTGATGGTGTTCTGTAGAAACATAGGATGATTTAGGTTGGAAAACACCAACAAGACAATTAAGTCCACCAGTATGTGATTGCAGTGAGGATGATAGTGAACCTGGCTTGTGAATGCAACCATATGGATGGAAATTTGAATTTCCTGGTATTCCTTCCATATCTGGGTTGTGTGTTCTGCCCTGCTGAGCTTCTTGGTCCCTGTGTGCAGTTGTCTAACATAACCAATACTGCCTCGATAAATATCCAGGGAAGAGAGAATCAAGCCAGTCCAGACGGCCTCAGGGATGTCACCCACACTCCACTCCTTGAGTCAATGGGATCAGTCAGGTCACAACTGTCTCCTCTCCCCTGCAGGAGCCTCAGCTGGGCAGCTCAGTGCCTCTGTGCACAGAGTGCTTTTCTGTTCGCAGAAGCGTTCAGACTGTGTTTTGTACAAATTATTGTCAGTGTCTTGGAGCACCAGTTAATAAGGGCACGGGAAGGAGTGTGTTGCTAATGCCTGTCACTGCCTGCAGCCAGGGCTGGTGAGAAGAGAGGGGAGGGTGATTCGAGGAAACAGCGCAACGCAATCGCCTGCTTCCCTTCTTGTCTCATCTTTTCCTTTCTGATTTTAATGATGGAGCCAGTGGACAGGCTCTGGCCCTTGGAGTTATTTTGGATTGTCTGTAACAATTACTTTGTGATCTTTTCCTTTAGTTTCTTTCTGACTTCCAAATTGCTGCCATCATTGCTTGGAGTGGCTGCTGAAGGGCAGGACCTGTGGACTGGGTTGTAGAGCAAAGGCTTTCGCTTTGCTCTGCCACAGAATGAAGTATATTAACTGTTTTAGAGCATTTCTTACAAAAGAAGCATATTAAGGTCACTTTTTCTCCCAAGTCTCCCAGCTGGCAACATGAAATGTGACTTTGCCACCAGGACAGCATTGCTTTTGCTGTCATCTGGTGCTGGGGGTTGGTCATGCTTCTTAGCTGCTCGGGTAGAAGGATACCTCGATGTATTTGGTCTATTGATTTTTGAAAAATACATGCTGTGAAATTAAATGAATAGTTAAATACTCAACTGTTAGGAAGAAATGTCCCTTTAGTGTCTCTTAGATTAGAATTTATCAGGAAAAATGCTTCCAGTTTTGAATTCAGCATGCCACCACAGACTAGACAGACAATTATTTTGAAACGGATTTTTTTTCACTAGTTGATCTAGTGTGAACAAAATCTGTATTGACAGTCCTAGAGGCAGAAATCCTCAACTTAGTTTATATCTAGTGTAACACTGACAGTAAGAAGGAAAAGCACTGTTCCCTTGGCAGGGTGCAGGCTGTAAGCTCCAGGAGCTGAGTTTTCAATGTCCAGCTGCAGAATTATGAAATAAGGTCAATTATTTTTACTCTTATTTTTTCTAGGTTTTTTTTTTACTGGGCCAGGGAATACTGGGGTGTATGAATTACCTTATTTTTGCAATTTTTTTCATGTTAGTGTCTTTGTCTTCCGATCTGCATTAACCTTTGTGTATCTCATGCATTTTCATCTTTGGTTCTTCACTGTCTTTTCAAGCAAGAAACTTGTGAATATTCTGGTTGGAAATTTCATTCCAGAGTTCTTTGCCACAAAAAGTTGGGCACAGAAAGTCAATTTTACGTATTCAGGAAATATATTTTTCTCTTATGCTGATTATTTCTCTTTCAACATTAGAAGCATCCGTAACTGTGAACTTTAAATAGGATTACAAGTGTGGCTAGCTTGTACAGTGAGGAAATGTTTAATTTCCAATTAAGTGTTGGGGCAGCAATGCCTTGGGGGCAGAAAGGCAAGAGAGGAGTGGAATTTGTTGGTGGTATTTGCTGACTGGGTGATTATTAGCAATAGGAAATACTGAAACTTAATTAGAGTTTCTGATCTGGAACAGTGTATTAGGTTTAATTATGTCTGGAAGTCTAATATTTTACACTTTTTCTTTTAATTAAAATGCATGAATGTAAGTAGAAAGCTTTTAAGTTTTACAGTCTGGGAAGACCAAGAGCAAGAAATAATTACATTGTCTATGTAATGTCACATTAAAAAAAGGCAAAACCAAACAAACCAATGGTAATAGCTGAGGAAGCTGGAATAAAGGTGAACTTAAATATCTGACTGTAAGAATTGAAATGAATTTTAACAGTGTACAATGCTAGGCTGCTTGGCTGGACTCCAGCCAATATCTGTGTGATCCAATCCATAGCGATTCATCCTGATTCCAGGGACCTCTCTATATATATCTGGATGAAATTATTCCTCTGCTAGGCTTCTACAGCATGATTTCAGGTTTAGCAGTGTTACTGAGTAAGATGCTGTGTGAGATAAACAGATGATACAAAGTGCACAAATTAAAAGTGAAGAGGATGAAATAAGAGAGGGAAGTACACACTTAGATTGATGAAAGGGCTATTAAGGTTACTGTAATTACTCTTGATAAGAAAATACAGTAATCAAGATAACACACACTGTGGTATGGACTTAAGTGCTCAGCCTCAGCATTCATTCTTACATTTTAATCTCTCCTGAAAGGAGATTACCACTCCAGCATAGCTGCTGGTGGTGATAGATGCAGACCATTTCAGCAATGCTCTCTGTTTTGACAGCTCTACTCCCTCACCTGTGGTGCTCAGCCCACTGGGATAGATCTCCCTGGGGTTTCTTTTGTGTCTTGGCAGATTTTCCATCCAAAGTGATGCTTTTGTTTTATGTTGTGAGAGATCATGTTTATTCCTCCTTGGAGTCTGGATGAAAACAGCACAAATACAGTAACTCCTCACATAAACCAAGCCCAGCTTGTTCTTTTCTCTGTTTCTGACCTTCAAGTGGTGGAAGGTCTGTGTTTAGGACAGGTCAGGATTTGAAGTTGCATGCAGGTGCTAATGCATCTTCCATTCAGAACAAAAGACCCAGATACAGAGCATCAGGTGGGATGTAATCATTTTAGCTGAATTAATATATCTGGTGGAGCTGGCTAGGAAACTGAAATGTGGAGTAGGAGAGCAAACAGAAGCTGTCAGGAGGTGATGAGGAATGGCTGATGTTCCCATAGGTTTGAGAGGGGCTTTCTTCAGTTGTGGGAAACATCTGGAAGAGAGCCATGCACTGCTGGGGGAAACTGATAAGCCCTAACACCCTGGTGTGTTTTAGAGATCTGTCTGCTGCTCCTGAAGGCTCTGCACTATTCTTTTCATACTGTCCCTCTCCCTGGGATCATGAAATGCCATTCTTAATTGCATGTATGCAAGAGTAGTTTAATATACTCCACAGAGGCAATATGCTGATAAAACTTGTGTTGGATTTAAAGTCTGTTTGTTGCAGGAACATGTGAAAAGAGAATAAAGGCCAGAGAACAGCAATAAGATCCTCTTGGGAGCATGGAAGTAAATTGGTAGTTCTGTTCTGTTCAGGGTCTCTCTTTGGCTTTGGCTTGGGCATTGGCAGTCTGTGCATCTCTGGAGAACAGGCCAGGCGCATGGAAACAAAAGGTTTGGAAGTGCAGGTGTTGTTTTGTAGAAGACTGCTGAAAAATAAGTAGTGCCAATGTTTATAAACCCCAAATTTTAGTGATAGTAACGTAAACTGTAACTTTAGGACCTTACTGCTTCCTGTATTGTCTTGGTTTAAACTGCAGTTGACTCAATTTAAGTTGAATATCACAGTACAGGAAAAAGCAATCCAGGAGTTTGTGAGGAAAAAAGGTCAGAAGCTCAGCTGAATTTATGGCAGTTATATGTTTATAAAGTGCAGTGGTTTCTGCAACCTCCTGTTGCAGCAATCACCTAAAGAGTAAGGTCTCGAGGATCACCAAAACTGGAGCTAGAAAAGGTTTCTTAACGAGAGGCTTGCAATTGTTGAAAGTTTCTTCGTGGATTTGGGCTTTGTTTCGGATTCATTCTTGTCATCTTTACACTGTGGAATGTCTTTGTGTTGTGAATATCTCGCAGTTGTAAATGGGGAATAATTTATTATTGCTTGTGTTACATACGAAAATTATGTGTCATGCACAAAAGTCCATAGAAAAGCTTGTGACAGCACTGCCTGCTGTAGTACAAGAGATGTTTCTTTTTTAAAAATTTGATCATTGTATCCTACAGTGATTTAAATGGGTTACAGCAAGGTCAAAACTTTGTCCTTGATAATGTCCATAACTCAAAGCTTTCTGGTAATACTATCATGTTGCTGGAGAAATGATTCCCATTTGTAGCACCTGAGTGTTGGACATGTTTGCAGACTGTGCTCTACTTTTATTTTAGAAAGTCAGGTGAAGATAAAAAAAGTACCTTATCTGAAGATGTTGTTAGTGAGTTAATTAGTACAATCAACATGAAGATAGATCTAACCAGACTTGTAGTGCAGGATTGTATCAATTTTATATTATCATGGAGTTTGTGTTGGGGTTTTTTCCCCTCTTGAGAAGAAGTATTGCTCAGTGTGCTCATAGAATCAGAATGGTTGGGTTGGAAAGGACCTTAAAACATCATCTATCTCAACCCCCTGCCCTGGGCAGGGACATCTTTCATTCTTCCATGTTTCTCAGAGCCTCATCCAGCCTGACCTGGAACACTCCCAGGGATGGGGCATCCACAGCTTCTCTGGGCAACCTGTGCCAGTGCCTCACCACCCTCACAGCAAAAAAATTCTCCCTAATATCTAATCTAAATCCAAGTCATTCCCCCTTGTTCTGCCACTCCATGCTCTTGTAAGATTCCCAGGGGACACTTGTTGAGCTTTTGCAGGTCCCTCTGGGTGGCATCCCATCCTTCAAGTGTGTCACTGCACCCTCAGCTTGGTGCCATCTGCAGACTTGCTGAGGGTGCACCTGATCCCTTCATCTGTGTTATTAATGAAGATATTAAATAACACTGCTCCCAATATGGGCCCCTGAAGGACACCACTTGTCCCTGATGTCCATAGGGACTCTGAGGCATTGACCACAGCCCTCTGGAGGTAACTGTACAACCACTTTCTTACCCATCTGACAGCCCACTTGTCAAATCCATCTCTCTCCAGTTTTGGAGAGCCACTGTGCCAAAGGCTTTACCAAAACTCAGATAAATGGCATCTGGACTAATAAATAGCCCTTCTCTCATGCACTGATGCAGTCACCCCATCACAGAAGTTTGTCAGGGTTTGTCAGAAGTTTGTCACTGGGTTTGTCAGGCCGGATTGGCTCTTGGTGAAGCCATGCTGGCTGTCCCAAATTACCTCTCTGTCCTCCATGTGCCTCAGCACAGCTTCTGGGAGGATCTGTTCCATGACCTTCCCAGCACAGAGGTGAGACTGGCAGCTCAGTAGTTCCCAGAGTCCTCTTTTCTGTCTTTTTTTAAAGATGGGCACAATGTTTCCCCTTTTCCCCTCCCCTGGGACTCCACCTGACTCCATGACTTTCAAATATCACAAAGAGTGGCTTGGCAGCTGCATCAGCCAATTCTCTCAGGACTCTGGGGGACACCTCACTGGATCCCACAAACCTATGTGTGTTCAGGTTCCTCAGGTGCTCATGAACCTGATTTTTACTTACATTGGGAAGCACTTTGCTCCCCCAGTCCTCATCCCACTGTCCATCCACTTGGAAGGGGTGGAAACAGAGGGTGCCATTGAAGAGTGAGGCAGAAAAGTTGTTGAGTACATCACCCTTCTCTTCATCTGGAACATTGAACTATCCCTTTTTTCTCCTGTTTTTGCAATACCTGTTTTGCTTAAACCCATTATCATGGTTTTACATGCTAGTAGCTGTGTTTATTGTAGATTATAAATTCCAAATAATGGAAAATTTATTCAGTTCCCTGTGAAGAGATGTTTGCCTTGAAATTTACTTAGGTATTACTGCATGCTGATACAGATGAATTGGAAAGATTGATTTTTGATAGACAGCAGCACTTTTTGTTGGTGGTAAACTCTATGTGGAATTGAAAAAGAACAGTAGACTTCTGTTGTCTATCAGCAGCATGACAGTAATGTTAAAAAGCAATCTCTATCAACAAATGAACCTGTAGAAATGCAACTTTGCACTCGATAGGCTCCCTCATTATTGCAGCTTCTGGTAAAACAAACAAGGACAGAGAGCTTGGTTAGGAAAGCTTGAGTTGCTCCTGATCTGAAGCAGGGACTTGCAACATCAAAGTGTGTTGCCTTGGTTTGGGTATTTCTTTGTGGCTGCCCTGAATAACAACTTGGGAACTTGGCACTGGAAAAACACATGTGCTCAGTGTAGTGCTGCTTATATTGTAATAACCTGGTTGGTTCCCAGCAGGTTCCACAAGCATCCTGGTTTCTGAAATTCCTTCCTCTGTGAACACTCCTCGGTGGGTTAAGTTCTTCACTGCAGTTCTTTGGAATGACCAGGGAGCAAAGTCTGTTGAGGTCTCTCAAGTTGTTGAAGCAGTCTCTAAATGGAAAATGCTTCTTGGAAATGTGGGTGCTCCTGTGCACCAAAATGAGCAGTGCTTATTTCAGCGATGTTAACTGTACCAAAGGCACTGTGGGCCTCGTTCAGGTTTTGAAATTCAGCAGAAGCCTTTGTGGTGAATTAGGGAGGATGGATCTGGGTGTGTTGCAAGGTGTTGTTACTCGATTAGAGGGTAGTGCTGAGAACTCAGTGTGAAAGCTGGTGGATGGCATGGTAGGTCACCATTCAAAATACCAAAAAGGCCTCATTAATTTTAACAGTTTATGTATTAATGATGACTTAAGTGGGTTTTGGGAGGACTTTCACCCTGAGTTCTCCTCCAGGAGGAATTATATGAACTTGTGGATTAATGTAATCATTGACTTTAAGTACTATAATAGCCTAAGAACTCTTAGAAGCTGATTACAGGGAATTTTTCTATAGAGCTGGGGTTTCTCATTTTGAAGTAACATAGAAAGTGAGATGATGTTGGTTTATTGCTTTAGGTGAGAGCGAATCAGCTCAGTGAAAGGTGAGGTACTTTTACTAGAAGCAAAGAAGCTTTAATATTGTACAAAAATTCATGTAAGATCTCACTGAAGATACTGTATATAGGTCTGTCATGTTTGTTCCAGAAAGATGATTTTAAATGGAGAACGTGTTCAGTGATGACTGTGAGGGTGTGTGCTGGAATGCAGAATCTATCTGATAAAAACAGATTAAAGAGAGTTGCTTTTTTTAGCACAGCAGTATGAGGCTTATGAAGAGTTATTTGTGCCATGTACAAATCCAGTGAAAGATAAACATCAAGGGAGAAGAATAAAAGTGTAAAGGACACTGTAGTTACAAGAGCAAATGCTCCAAAATTTTAAAGAGTAAAGCAACTTGAACATAAGAAGATTGCTGAGCATTCGAGGAGTACTAATGCCAGAATTTTTCAATGGCTGGTTTCATATAGTTATTTAATAGACAGATCTCAGAGGGGAAGAGCCTTGAGGTGGCAAAGTGCACAGATGGCCTGCAAGGATTTGGTGACTTCCTCTGCTGCCACAGTAGTAGCTGTAGCAGCATTTCTGATCAAAACTTGACATGTTCAGCTTCCCTGTTAGTTGTCTGAGCATGAATAGAAGGAGGGGGATTAACATGAAAAGTCTCTGTGGTGTGTATGAAGGGCATTTCTGGGTGAGGTCTTAGTGCTTTGCTACATCTGTGTGCCCCTGGAAGGGCAGTGGGACATCATCTGAGTGAGAGGTGATACCTGCTGGCACCAAGCAGCTGCTGTGGCACCACTGAGGAACAAAAGCAGCTCTGGTCATGTCCTGCTGGGTGGTGTCCTTGCCTGGTGGCAGGAGCTGGGGGTTTGGGGGTGGGAGTGATCTGTCCCTGGTGTTGGTGACTGGATCCACCCCTGCACACGTGACTTCTCCATGTCATATTCTCTACCTGATGGCAAATCAGGTGTGAGGTGATAGATTGGCCAGACCAGGACAGCGCCAAGTATCTGTCAGACCGTGACCATGATCCCAAAACACAGGGAAGAGTTTTCTGACACTGATAAGTTATGATGTATTTACTAGGTCAAGGTCTTTCACTAAGGAGGAGGTGCAAAAGAAGTGCTTTTTAGGTAAGCTGTTCTATTTCAAGGTGTTTAAAGACATAATAAAGATATGGTTTGCATTTCAATGAAAAGGATCAAAAAGAGAAAATCTCTATGTGCGTTTAACACTTGGATTATTGAATAAGAAATCTAACCTAGCAGTTAATGCACTGAATCAAAAATGAGAGTGAAACTATTTAGGGGAAGCAGTAAATGAAGAGATAAGAACATTAATATCTTATTTCAGGCAGAAGCTAGAAGTTTAGAGATACAGAGGTTTAGTTTCATGGCACAAATTACTGTGTGGCTGAGGGAGCACAAGGACATCTATAACAGAACTCTGGCTCTCTCCTCAGAGTGTGCTCCATGTGTTAACTTAGATGTGATCAGTGTGGTGGTTTGAGATGCTGGTTTATTGTTCTATTATCCTGTCTGTGGCACAGAGTCGGCACTTGGATCTCTGTGTCCAAGCAGATAAATGATAAAGCAAGGAAAAAAGTACAAGAAAAGCTAGCTGTATTCTTTCATTGAAAGAAAGCTCTCAATGGGAAAAGCCTCACTTATCTACTGATGAAGTCCAGCTCTTACACATAATATCATATGCACCAGCCTTGAAAGAGAGAAATGAAGACAAGTAGCCCGAGAAGAGCTTGAAAACCCAACCAAACTAACACCCACACCCTTCATGTTTGTAACTGAAATACCAATGTATGGATTAAACTGATGCTTGTCCATGGCAATGTTTATTCTGGACTATTATAAACAGAACCTAAAACCAAAATCAAAGTCAATGACCTGACCTGAATGAGGCAAAATTAAATCCATGTGAAAGAAGTTCAGATCTCACCAGCACATATGCAAATGTTTTGAAATCGACACAGCTCAAGCCAGAGCAGTAAATAAAGATGAGCACCACAGTGTATCATTTAAGCATCTGGTCTACTACAGTCAATGCCAAATTTAGTTCATGTAAAATAGATGTAAATGAATGTCTGTTGCAAAAGAGACTATAAAGTGAGTATCTGCTAAATGGAATGTTGCTGCGGCAGAGTGACAAGAAAAAAGAGATTTCAGAATTGTTGTGCAGAAATTCTAAAAGCCATCAGTGTTTTCTGCAGCTGCAGTTGGGTTAACAAACAGGATTCCAGCATCTTTTGGGGAAAAAATGTAGTCAGTGTTCAAGAAAATGCATTTTTGCTATTTAAGAGCCTGTATTAGCCATATCTATTTGTGTAATTCCAGTCGCCCTTCGAAATAAGCAGTTTCTCTCGCAGAGCTAAAAGCACACAAACACAGTATCTCTCCTAAAGAAAGATTTTCCTTTCTGCCTCACACAATGTCAGGGCAGCTCAAACATGGAGCTGGGCACAAGGGATGCGAGTGCTTGAGTGTGCAGAGCTCTGGCAGATGGGCAGGCAAGCAGCAGCAGCAGGGCTGAGGCAGAGGAATTCTTTCCATCTTCTCCTCTCTTCTCCTCTCCTCTCCCTCCTTGTCACCACCAACCCTGCCAAGAGGTCACAAGTCTGGAGCTGAGTCACACTTCCTCCCTGCAGTTTCTTCTTGGAGCATGAGGAAAAGCCTAGTTTAAGTTTCAGATCTGGACTTGAGAAGGTGACAAGCGCCCTTTTTGCAGTGCTACTAGGAATGTTTTATGACAGGAATAGTTTCTTCGGGTTAATTGTGGTTTTGTTGTTGCAGCAGTTACAAGTTCAACAGTTTGTAAAATTAACCCTTGGAGTCTTCCTCCTGTGTCTTAGGCAATGGGCTTGTTGGAAGTTGTGTGGGAAACAGCAAATCCTGGGGATTTATCTACACACTGAGAGCTTCTGGTATTTCCAGCTTTCATCTCAGATTCTAGCCTAGCCAAGGTGAGACAAACCCTGAAAGTGAAATGTAAAAGTTCTTCAGACTCCTGTTCAGTAAGGGCACCTTTCAAAAAATAATAGGGACTCAGTGATTATACCCTCCTTTATTCCACTTATTTCCATGACAGGAAGATGGAGATTTATATCCATTTGACTGACTGTCCCTCTGTGTAATTTCTCTACCACTTTGGTAAGGAAAATGTAGCTCCCTAAGAGACTTCAGAGCAGCAAATGAGTAGGACCCTTGGAAAAAAAATCGATTTTGAGGCCCCTTTTAAATAAGCTTATTGATTGTCTTGGTCAATACTTCTGCTGGGGAGGTGATGCTTGTCTTGGGTATTTTGGTCTTGCAGAGGAACTGAGACCTTCTGGCTACTTCCCAGTGACTCCTCTCATTTTCAGAGCAGCTGGTAACCTCAGTGGAAACACCAATAAGATGATGTGTGCTAAATTTTTTGAAACTTCTTTAGTTAATGAATGTCTCAGAGATGCCCTTTCAGCCTCTCTTCAGCTCCTGTCTCTTCCAGGACTGGGATCACTTTCAGTTCATTCTTCTGCAGACAGCATGACTGACTTGTTTGGGCAGCAGCTGTGTCCTGGAAGAGAGGAAATTCTTCTTTAAATGAGGAGAGCCCCTATTAGAAAGCCTAAACTGCTGAAGTAAGGTCAGAGTGGAAGTAGCAGGAGAGGTTCTGAGTACAGAGAGACCAGACTGGTTAGAACTAGTTGATCTGTGGTTTGTGACTGCTTTGCTCCTTTTAAAAAGTTTGTAGCAGCATCCCAGCCTACATCCATAGCAGTTTGTACTTTGCTTTACTCTCACTGAGCATTTTGTTCAGTTTCTCTAAAGTTCATCTTGCTGTAAGAATTGGAGGCTTTTTGTTTGTTTCAGTATGTTTGGGACTAAGAATTTGCTGCTGTTTAATTCCTCAGTTGAGTTCTTCTGAAGCTTATGTCTTTTCATGCCAAGACAGTCCCTGAACAGTCAAAGGTGTCTGCTCTGTGCCCTCTTTTCATGAGCCTTGGTGTGCAAGGTTACCCTGGTACCTGCTGTGGCAGGCAGGGCTGCTCTGGCTGTGACCTTAGAAGTCCTTAACAGCCAGAATTCTGCCCAAACCTCGTTTTCTCACTTGCAGCAATTCTTGTCTAATGGGTCAAGATTTTTTTTTTTCTCCCTCAATTCTTCTAGGAGAGAATGAGCTGGATTGTAGATTCCTGTAGATAATATTGAGCCTTTTTCCTTTCAACTTAAACATTTTGTTGTTCCTATCTCAATTCTGACTTGAATTAGAGGTTAAATGTAGTCCCTCCATGACACATGTACTTGTCAAAGCTGCAGTAGGCTTTGGGGAAAAGCTGTGATGCATATTAGGAATAGATGATGTTAGCTTTATTGCAGAGCTGTACCACTCAAATTGCCACCCCTTACATCTGTGGCCATCATTAAATGTGCAAAAGGCCAAGCTGTAACTAAACAGTGCTCTAACAGTGCTGGGGATGTGCCAGGGGCATAAATGGGAAAGACAACAGCATGTAATAGCCTTCTGGAGTCCAGAGCTTTATGCCTTAGACTGAGCTGCCAACTCAGATGCTTATTTGGGAGAGCAGTCATTGGGGTTTCTGTCATTGGAGCTGCTATGCCTTATTTTCACCAGCCCTGCAGAATGTTCTTTTCCAGTTACTTGCAGTGCCTTTGCATTGATGATTCATGAAATTCATGTACATTTTTGCTACAAAATGTCTTGAAGAGCTGTAATCATTAGAGTGAATGATCAATTTGTGTTAGAAGTAGTGGGACAGTGTCTTTACTCTTAATTTTACAGGAGAAGTCGTTTCATAATTAATTACAGTTCTTAAACTGAATCAGGGCCATGGGTTTATATCTGTTAAGGTCACCTTTTAGTAATCAGAATCTGTTTTCAAACTCTTAGGTACATCATATGTGAAATGACACAGTGACTTTGGTACCTTTTCCAATGATAAGAGTTTTTTCTTTTAATTTCTCTACAGTTTTAGGTGTTGCAAGCTACTTCTTCCCTTTATGAGGTTCTTCTGCCTTTTGAAGTCAGCAGGCACTTCTCTTTTGATTTTGAAAATTTAAATATTAAAAGATGTGGCTGGGATTCCTGTGCAGCCAAGAGTATTCCCTTTTTCTGATGATTGGTTGTCAGTGAGATTTACAACGTCTTGGAGTGCTGTAATTTTTCTGTGTATGTTTTCAGTTTCTTATTACTTCCACACTTTCACACTTCCCAACTATTTTGTTTCATTTACTTTCTTCTTCCTCTGCTCCTTTTTACTTTCTTTGCGTTACTTCCTGGAACTTTTGGAAGAGAAAAAATACAGTGCCTCCATCCCTTCTATCACACAGAGTTTGAGCAAAGCTCCAAGTTTCCTGCTGGTGATTGTCCCTCCTCTTGAAGCCCAGCTGGCATTCCTTCTCTTCAGAAATAGATCAAGAGATGGTATTCAGAGGCCCCTTGGCCACTTGTCCTTTGGATTGGGGTGTTTTATCCTCTCTCATCTCATTTCGTGTGTCCTTACCAAGCAGAACTCTATTCACCCCCATCCATTGCCACACCTCCCAGTGATGATGGACCATTTTCAGCAGCAGGTGAAATCAGTGCCTTGCTGGCAGCCAAGAACTTCCACAATCCATTTATATAGAGGAGAATCCTTTAATGAGCATTGATTTCTTTCTGTTCATTTAGGTGTGTTCTTCCTTTTTGTGGGCAGGAGCTCGTGGTCTGCAAGATGAGCTAGCAGGTTTTGTATTTTGTATTTGAGATCAAGGTTTGGATTGAATTTGCAGCTCACATGCTCTCATGATACTATCATTACTTAGCTGCAGTTATGGTTTTAATATGGATTGGCAGCAGCTTTTACAGACAGGCTGAATTTCATAGAAACCTAACTTAAAATGCACAGAATGAGAAAAATGCCTCTCTTGAAAGGCTCCTGCTGAGCTGATAACAGTCTACAGGAAGACATCTATTTAAACAGAAATAAAGAAATATTAGAAATAGCCTTAGGTCGTTCAGATCTTATTTTCAGCTGTATTAAGCTATTTTCAGCTTTATTAATGCTGTGTTTAATTTTTCCAGCATTGCCAACCCCCTTAATTTAGTTTGCACTGCATTTGGATCAATTAGTACACTTGATAATGTGCTATTTGCCTCTGCCTATTTAAACCAAGTGAAACAACAGGATAGATTTTCAGTGTATTGAAGAAGCTGGAGTTCCTCCAAAGACTCTGATTCCAAATGGCAAATCTTAGAGGCTGGCCAAGTGGAAACAAAAATTCCATGTTGGGTAGCTGTCCTATGGACCTATTTTCTCACCCCAGAGACTTCTCCAACCAAATCTGCTACTGACATCTTGGCTTCAAGATTTCTTCCCCCTCAATATGGATATTCTCATGAAGGTTGTACAACACAAGATAATGGCAATAGATGTAGAGCCTCTATTCAGCAAAAAAATATAAAAAAGAAAATAAAAAACCCTCTTCAGTACTGCAAGGTTTTAGAGAGACTTCCTGATGTGATGGCAATTCTGTTAGAAACCAGTTGAGATCACATTCAGTTTCCTTTTCATCACTAAGCATCTTTACATTTTCTTCTTGGAGATGAAAATATCCAGGGATTAGGATGGTAGGGAAGGCAACCTCTCTAAACCTGACCTGCATGATCTTACTCAGCACATAATCAATCATATGTTAGATTTATGCTTCATTGAATCTCTGCACCCAGCTGTATGGAATAGCTTTTTGTTGGTTTGGGTTTGGTTTTTTCTAAGGAAGTATTTGCTTTAAAAAGCAAATGTAAAGCATGAACTTTATTGCAGCACTCTTCTGATACAACTGGGTACATTTGATATTGTTGCTGGTCACATTATCAACTGTTGCTGTCCTCTGCTTAAAAGTACTGGTAGCATGAAATTGGAGTTATTAATATAAAGCAATGCTTGCTACAGGCTTATTTGGGATGTACAATTTACTGAAGCACCAAGGTGCAGTATATGGATTTTATATGCTAGAGAATATGATTAAGGTGTTTCAACTTGGAGAAAGTACCTCTGTTTATCTTTGTGCTAAAATTATTTGGGGGGCTGTTATGTTTTGTTATTGCCCTGTGAGGTTTTGCTTTTTCAGGAGTGAACAGCATCACATTTTACCTCAGTGTTTTGACTGTTTATTGTTCCCAGGGGAAACCTTGTTTATTTGTCTTGCTCCTGGTCTGTCACAACATTTTTAGTTTGACTCAGATTTCTTACAAGCTTGCATATGGCAAATCTTGTAATCTCATTTGCTTCGCCAAACTTCATCCAGAGCTGAGAAACATTCCCATTTCACTGAAATACCTCCTCAGTGGCACAGTAGAGGTAGATCTAAGTCACTGTAAAAGTTGTATTGTGATGCTGGATTTGTTGATTTATTCAACAATAACAAAATACAAAACAATATGTATTTTGAATGTAGGTTGAATTCCCTTGAGTATCTAACTGACACAGAAGTATCTTATTCCTTTATTTGTCTTTTGGAAACTACAAAAATCAATTCTTTCTTATGTATCTTCATTCAGCTTCTTAATGTCTTCAATGTGTATTTAAATACCCTGATGCAGGTCAATTGAGTAAATGGGGTTGTGGATCTTGAAAAAGCAGAGCTTTTTCATGGACACAGCAAAATCCCAGTATTATTTGTATCTGCCACTCCACTGTAAGAAAGGCACTGTCTTTATCTTGCCCTGTAGCTTTTGATGTTCTGCCAACCCCCTGGAGCTTGAGAATAACTGTGCTGGCTAATGTGCCATACAGACCACAATTTAAAAGGTTTATTTGAGATGGATGTAAGAGTCTGTGGCAGCACACTGCAGGCAGGGCAGTCTGAGGAATCCTGCCCTGCTGCTGACACTAACTCTTTTGTGGTTAAATAGATGACTTCAGGCTCTGGATTACCTTTCAGAAGCACCAGCCTGTCAGGCTGTGCACTGCTGTGCAGCAGATTTCTCTCTGTACAGCTTTGCTGCTGCTGCCCATTACTTTCTTTAAGCCCATTTGGTGCCTGTACAATTACCAGATTTCTGGTCTGATAATGAAATGTCAGCTCCTGAAATGTTGGCATGTCAGCTGCAGTGCACAAGAGTGGTAGTAATTTTAACTGGAAGCTTGCTTTCTGTCCACTGTATATTTTTATTTCAAGTTTTTTGTTTACCCAGCAACAGGACATCATTATTCTGGTGCTATCCAGCAGCTGTAGTTTTGTTTGTTATTAATGACTGATTATGTTCACTGTAAGAGATTTATTTTCTTTTTGCTATGCACTATTATTCATAGTGTAGGACACACCTTGTAATTTTACTGGGAGATTTTAAAAAAAAAAGAAAAAAAAAGAAAACAGCAGCAACCTATCAGTAGTGTGCATAAAATTTCACAAGGCTGTTCAGAGAGTATTTCCCCACAATTTGACTTGCTTTGTCAATGTACATTAGAAATAGCCACTTGAGTGCTGCTCAGTGAAACCATATAATTTTTTTAAAAGTCAAATCTTCTTTAACTCAAAAAGTGTCTTTAAACAGAAATTACTTCTGTACATAGCCATTTGTGTGAGAACACTTGAGGTTTAAGATTTCAGGAGTTTTATTTTCACTGCAGTGGAGAGGAAGATAATTCAAAAGTTCCTTTAGTCTGCTGGAATTTGTATTAGTGATGCAATACATTGCTTAAGTACTTGTGGTGCCTAATTTTTATTTTCTACCTGGTATTATTAGGCATATTTTCAGCTTCACACTTGTGTAACTGGAAATAGAATATATCTCATTCTTGGCTTGAGCAATATGCTTTGGTGTTAAACAAACAGAATTATGCTTAGGGTACAGTGATTTCCAGTAAGGCACATGAAGACTAGGTACTGCCTGAGGGAATATATTAAAGTGCATTATGTTTCTGATTATTTTATTGACTCATGACACAGCATTGCTTTATTTCTTATACCTGATGAGTGACATTATAATATGAACAAGAGTATCAAAATAATGTGCCATTGCATTGCAAAATACATTCTCTTTTACCGTAATTTACACTTGGTAGATAAAATAAACATGACCTGAAGTAGTTTCCTTTCTAGTCCATGTCGCTCATGGTGTTGAAATATTTGAGATGCCTTTGCATCAACAGTTCAATCTAATAATTTTAATTTTGTCTTCAGCTATTTCCTCTGTAGCTGTCTGTTTATGCTTGAACTGCAATATTTCAGTAAAGTTAATTATCACAGCAGTCACTCCTGTGATCTGTGATCGTTTCAAAGAACATGTACTTTGTGGAGCTCTTTACTCGTTCTTTTAGGAGGATACTTGCAGATTCAAAGAATATGTTTTTGGAAACTGGTTTTAGAAGATTTAGTGAAACCTCTCAAAGATGCAGTAAGCTGCATCAGAGGGCAGGACTGGGGGAGTTCAGATTGTTTGTATTTTATAGAGTCAAGAGCTCATCGTCTGCCAGAGCTGCTGTTACCAGACTGCAGAAAGTCTCAGTGTGAGGATATTGAGAACAGAAACATGCATGAACAGAAAGAGCAGTGCTTTTCAGAAATACCTCACTCTCCTTTATCAAAGCCAGCCACAGCAGGCAACTGGAAAAAGCCAACAATCAAATGAAACTTACCTTACTTTATATTACTTCATATCACAACTTATATAGGGAACAATTTCCACAAATCAAGTCATACAGCTGTCCCTTTGTCTTGTTCCAGATCACTTCCTGGGGCTTACTGTTTTTAGGATGTGCAGGGATGATCTGAGCCATGAGTGCTGTGTATCTCTGCTGGGTCCCACAGTCATTCTTCTCAACTGTGAAACATATGCATGTGGTTTTCCCTGAATTAATTAGGGAATATTGCAACTGTGTTTCTCCATCCTAACATTTTTCAGTGCAGAGAAAAATCTAATTTTTTTGACGGGACATGATTAAATGGGATGTTTAACCTAGATTTGGGAAGGGGGCTAACCTCTGACCAGCCAAAGGCTAAATTTCATGTTTGTGGAAAATTTTTTGATATGGCACTTTAAAAAATTTATTTATTTTAATAATTTCTTACCTCTAAACAGCCTTGTAGTTCTTACGCACTTTAAAATGCATAGCTGGGACACTTCTTGTGGATAATCACAAAATGTATGGAAGGTATATATGGCATGCATGTGATCAAATCTCTTAAGAGCAGTCAAAGCTAAATTTGTTGTTATTCAGGGAAGCAGGATGTTAGGAGCAGGCAGAAGTGTGTTCCACAACAACAAAGATAAATGCTATAGCTTTGCTAGTTCCCCACGCAGCATTTATGGATATGAAGCAGTTTAGTCATGATATCAGGGAACTGATACATCTGTTAAGAGAAATGCATTTTATGCACCATAAAATTAAATGTTGCATTGCCAAGAAATATAGGAAGCATTCCTGTAGCCTGCTTTTGCAAACTAAACATTGTAGTGTGATATCCTAAGAAGGTGGAACTGGAAATCTGTTTTGAAATCATATTCCATTAGGAACGCACACTGTACTTTATGGAAGGATTACAGCTGTCTTTTATGGTGCTTTATTTTTTCCACACTGAGACTAAACTGTGTACCGTTCGCAGACTAATGCATAAGAAAGATATTTCAAATTTATGTTGGACTATATCATCCTAAATGAATCCAAAGTACTAAAAAAATCTCTGCAGCATCTGTCCCATGGTGCTCCTGAAGCGCTGTTATCTATTTGGGAGGCAAACAAACACTGTCTGGAGTGTTTTGCATATTGCTGGGAAAGAAAATCTTGGTCAGACACTCCACTGTGCTTCTGGAAAGTTCCAGCACCTGTGATAGAATCGTGAAATCGTTAAGGTTGGGAAAGACCTGCAAGATCCTTGAGTCCAAGGGTTAACTCAGTGCTGCCCATCCCAGCACTAACCATGTCCCCAGGTGCCACATTCACTTGTCTTTTAAATCCCTCCAGGCAAGGTGACATCACCTCTGCCCTGGGCAGCCTCTTCCAATGTTTGACAACCCTTTTGGTGAAGGAATTTCTCCCAATAGATCCAATCTAAAGGCACTCTCAAAGCAGCTGCAGGGGATTTCTCATTATTTGAATTTTTTGAAGCACATTGTGCTGGGGCCTGAAGAGCAAAATAGAGAGTGCACTGATGCAGAATCATTGGAGGTGGATTAGTGACCATGGTGTCACAGCTCTGGAAAAAGCAACCAAGGATTTGTATATAATTTTTCTCTTAGTTTGCCAGTCCCCAATAGGTTGCTACTCAGTTCTCTACAGAAAAGACAAATGGAGATAGGGAATAGTGGCAAAAACTCGAGTCAACGTTGAGCATGTTTTCTAGATATCAGCTAAAATATTTGCATGATTCCATGTGTGTGCAAAGACACAAGTCAGCAGTGAGGTCTCATAAAGCAGTGACAGTGATGTGCTCCTTGGAGTCTTGTAGCTCCAAGAATTCAGAGGGTAAATTCTTAGGCACTGTGTGAATTGGTGCAGATTACTAATTGACACTAGCAGAGAGGGTGGCCCCTTGGGTTTCCAAAATGCTCTTGGCTCATTCAAAGATTACACACACCAAGATTATATTTGCTTTTCGGCTCTGACTTGTTAAATGCGTTCTTTATTAAATTATATTTCTGTAGTTAACTCTGTTCTGCAGAAGTGCCTGGCAGGTTCAGGCTCTTAATGCATCTTCCTCACTGGGGGGTTGTAAGGCTTAATTGTTCATAATGTGTAAAAGCTTGAGATGAAAGGATTTATTTAAAAGCAACGTATTATGATGATTATAAAGCTGATGGTGATGTGTATAACACCTGCTGTCACACCAGCTTGAGCAAAAGCAATCTCTGCCTTTAGACTGAAGTTTCTCTGGAACGGTGAGAACAATATCACTTTTCAGGGCTTCTTTTTGACTTGTTGAAAAATCAGGTGTCTCTTTGAGAAGCCAAAATATTGAAGCTCGTTCTCTTTTCTAATGGATAAAACTAATTGGTAAGATTATTTTAGGTAAATCCAGGTATTGAGATGAACATGTCTTTTGCTCCTGGGGAAGCTAAAATAATTGCTAAAAATAGACTTCTTTTTTCTTTCTTTCTTTTTTTTTTTTTTTTTTTTGAGAAGAATCTTTTATTGTGGTGCTATTTTAGCTGCTGAAAAGGTTTATAATTTAAAGTACAGATAAGAACTGAGATTAATTGTCTCCAGTTAATAGTTATTTGTATTCTCCTTTTGATCCATCAGCTGCAAAGGTCAGAAGAGGTGTAGGAGGGCAAAAGTTCTCCAGACCTGCCTAAGAGAATTCATTATTTAGTGTGATATGTTTCAGCACTGTGTTTGAATCACCCTTTCTCCATCTCCCCAACCCCTCTTCATTGTTTTCTTTGTTATTCTTTCTTTCCTTCCCTTATATAAACTTGATCTGAGTGAGACAGAATGCCCTGGGGCATTACTTATGGGACCCAGAGCTTTTCATCTCCTGATTGCCTTCTTGGCAGCATCTTAGTGAATTCAGACCTTTATCTGCTAGAGACTGCAAGGTAAGGTAGATTCTGTAAATTGAGATTAACTCTTAATTCTGTTCCTTAATGGGGAAATGTCTCTATCTAACATGGCATCTCTCCTGATAAGGAGTGAGGGCTGGAGGGGATTGTGGGGGAGCTCTGAAAGTTTCACCTACTGAAAGTCCTTCCTGTTGAAAGCAGAGGACTCTGATCCCTGGAACTGACAATTCCCATCCTTCTGGTGTTGGTCAATAGAATGTGATCGGGTTTTGAAGAAGGGAATTTTATTTTGAGGGGAGTGTCTTGGCAGAGTGAGTGAGATTTAATAGGTGGTGAAAAAGCCCATTAGAAAATGTTTTCAGGGACACTGCTGTAGCTGTTACATGCAGCATAAGTATAATGCTAAGACAATGAGAGAGAACACCTGAATTGTAGTGTCCTTGTTTAAAAAGTAACAGCTCAAGGTCTCTTAATGTTTTTGTAAATTATTTGTCTTTACATGCAGACCTGAAAATCCCATTGCCATTTTTTCCCCATCTTCATCTTCTCCCTCCCAGTAATGTCACCTTCAGATAGTTAAATGCTCTCAATAATTCCTTGATTTGCTATTGCATATTTTGTGCAGCTGTCAAAACAAGGGTTTTTTTTTTTTTTTCAGATTGGATTGTATTTGCAATAAGGTACCGGCAACCTTTAAAAATATTGCTGAATGTAAGATTTTAGAGGCTATGATTGCACACAAGCAGCATCCTCACTTCCAGCCGTGACTGAAAATGCTTTCCTCAAGTTTCCCTACAATTTCCAAAGATAGTGTTCCTCACACAGAGAATTACCATAATACAATGTTTTATTAACATTGTAGGCATTTTTGTTCCAGCTTATTGAGCATTCTGGTGTTTTTCATAATGCACAGTTATTTGAGGGTGCTTGAATAGATTTTTATTTAGCAATAGAGAGTAAATCTCCCCCATTGAGACAGAATGTTTCTCATTGGTAACCAGGCCTGTGTTTTGCTGGTGAGGTTGCCTGTCAGTGCTACAGGGCAAGGCAAGAAGAGTGAATTCAAAGTCTGTATATGTTGCATTAGGGGTAATTCAGCTATTCTTCAGCTGAATGTGTCTACAGAGTGTGCTTGTATGGATTGGAATGCTGCAGTGAGAGATCTGGAAAATGTATGTTGCTGGAAAATTATTTTAATGTCTGAATATTCCATATTCAGCACTACAGCCAAGCAGACCTTGGATTGCATGTGCTGCTTTCAAGTTCAGGATTTTTTCAGTGAGTTCAATGAGATTTGAAGCAAAGTCTTTCTAAAGTTGTGACAATAGATCAGGCAAGAGAAAATGCTTCTGTGGTGCTTCTGGAATATTCTTCTTTATCCTTAACTCAGGGTTGATTAAGTATTATTAATTTCTGAAGAAACTGTGTTACATTTATAAATATAAATTAGTCTACATTCATTTGTTAAAACATACAGGGAGTACATTAAGCACATTTATGTGATGCAAAGAAAAGCTGCAATAGTGCCATGTGTCTTGTCATTTCTCAAAGTAAATTTCAGTTTGGTTCTGCAGCTTAAACTGTGAGCTTGAATTTTGAAAGATGATGTTGGGTTGGTTTGTGGAAGAAGCATTCTGCCCTATTTTGTCATGCTTATTATTAGGTTACTAGAGAGACAGCTGCAGTTGGCTTTAAATGGTGCACTAAAAATATTGAAGAGTCTAGCCTTGAGGAAGCAGAGCAGTAAAATGGCAACAAGAATATTCATTTAGCACAGAGTCATCTGGGGATGTGAGAGAGGCTTTCAAAAGCTTAATATATCACGGACAAATGTTATTATATCGCTTTTGTCTCTTACTGCTTCTATTGATCTTTTTCAAATATATTTTTGAAAATTGTCACATATTTGTCCTCAGAGCCATAATAGAAGATTGGCATTGATAAGGGTTTTGGATCTGTCATTTTACCAGTCGAGCAGAAGGAACAGATTCTGTCTATTCAATATGCTTTCTGAATGAATTCAATTAAATATAGCTTGTTTGTTCATTTAGAAAAGATTTTAGGTGAAAATGTATTAATCAGGGTGGGTAACTTACATTCAAAAGTAAGCTCCATTACTGGGGTAGTACAAAGGAAATTATTAGTATTTATCACTGTGATTCATTGTACTAATTTTAAGGAGTATAGGTTTCATTTTTCAAAAAAAATTCAGCATTTCCAGCCAAACAGCACTTGATCCCACCCTGAAAGCCTCCAGATGAATGGGCTGCTGCTCGCCTACAAATGGCCACAGCTTGATTACATATCAGTCAAGCAAAACACCAAGCACCAGGAGAATTTAGCATCACATAACAGTAAAGAAAGAGCTCACAGCTCAGAGTTCAGAGCCTGCTGAGGGATGTGCTCAGCCTTCCAAATTCACCTAAATCTTAATTTTGCAAGTGCAGTGTGACAGAGCGCTGGGAACTTGAAAAGATTCACTGCTGCATCAGCTGCAAGAGCCTAGTGACAAACTCTAAAATATTAGTTCACCACTTTGACAAATATTATATAGCATGCAGATGTATACATTGACACACAAGCTAACACACAGTATGAGTGTATGCCTGTATTCAATATATCTGACATAATTTCTTCCTGATGTATTTATTGTTCTTTATAATCCTGCCAGGGACTTTTCTTTTTTCCATCTTTCACTGTCCCTGCCAAATTTGAAGGAATTCCTTCGTGCTTTTCTGAGTGCTTTGAAAAACCCCCATCCCTAAACCTGAATTCTGAGGTCATTGATCTTTGTTCAGACTTAGCTCTCATACACATTTTGTACTGCCAGGATTTGCAATTTTGGCTACAATAGGTGGCAATTATGCTAATTAAATTTGCAAAGTACCTCTTCTACGTGAAATTTCTAGAAAAATAATTCAAGAATAATAACTTTACAATCAGCTGATAGAAGACCTGAGATTTGTAGGCTCTTCCTGAAATGAATAACCTTCCTCCCTATGGCACATAAAATCAGAAGCATAAATTGGGTTGGAAGACCCTCAGGAAAGTGAGAGCTGCCCAGCTGAGGGCTTTTCTTCCCCTCTCAGATGTGTTTGCATTCTGACTGCCACACTGACCCACACCCCCTCTTGCTCCAGCACGAGGGAAGAAAATTTTCCAGGACAGTTCTTGTGCCCAGAGTTCAATCCTGCCAGATTTGTCCTTCTCTGACTCCAGCCAGCTGTGACAGGACTCCAGTGGCATTTGGCAGACTGTGTGTGAAATGAGTTGCACCCTGTGTCCAATGGATGTAGTTCACTGAACCAAGAAGGGTTTTGTACTTTTATAGATGATAGTGTCACACTTGAGTACAGAGAGAAAGAGCAGAGCCTCCACTGCTCCCTTTTTTCAGTTTTTTTGTGTGCTTTCTCCTCACTTTCTCAGCTGTCCTCTAAACCCACCTGAGCTGCTGGTATCATCTGATTATTGTGGTGCTTGGCTGGCGGAGCTGGATTGTTACCAACTGCACCCCTGTGTGTATTTGTCTGAGTAAATCCAATCAGCGAATGAAACTGTGCTCCTTCCATCAATTGATTATCAAATTCCTTGTGTAGTTACACAACAAACCCATCTCTCTTCCAAAGCTGCGTATTTTTGTTTACCCAGGCAGTCTGTGCTTGACCCCTTCTTTGCCTTTCCTGCATGTCCCTTTTTTCACAGGCATTTATTATATTAAAAAAAAAAAAATATATATATATGACTTATTTTGGAAGGTGACCTTTGTATCTGTTCAGAGTCAACATTCCTTTAACTTGGTAAGGTAATTATTTAATTTTATTTATTTATTTAGTTTTACTAAAATATATATTCAAGTACAAATGTTTTGTAATATCTCCTGTATTACACTCAAAAGTGAGAGATAATTGCTCGACTTGAGAGTTCCACACTGCAGTGTCTGCTTTGCTGTAGCAGCCCAGTGAGGCAGTGAACTGTGCTGCCATACAAAAACCAGAATAATGCAGCTTGTGCATGTCCAGGAGTGTGGTGCTTTCATGCTGCTCTTTGTGGGGCTCTGCAGTGAGACTCCCCTGTTCCTCCAATATCATCACAAAAATGACCTATCAGCAGACTTATATTTTTGGCTGTTTCTGTTCTCTACAGATTCAGCATCAAAGAGGATGTGCATCAAAAATAAAATTCCTCCTCTGCAGAGAAATTATGTCTATTTAGGAAATGTCTTTATATAATAAAGGCTTTTATTTTGGAGGAGGAAATCTGTTGGCATTAGAGAGATCTGTTCACTTTGGCAGAAGCCTCCCGAATTCAATAGATTGTTTCTCTTACATACAGAATACTGAATAAGCCTCTAAGCAGTGGAAGTTTCCTTGTGTAGACTTTACCCCAATGGCATCTTCCCCTAATTTTCCTGATAAATTCAGTCACCACTCTCCTTTTTATCAAGGTTGCCAACCTGCAAATAATTTCAGAGACAGGATCTACTTACAGGAATACATTATCTGTATTCCATCCAGCCATGATTTGTCTTTCTTGCATTAACTTTGAGTAGGAGGGAGTCTGCAATCAACATTTAGAACTGCTGGTTCTGTGATGCTGGTAATTTCATCCTCCCCAAATCGACTTTTGATTTTGAGGAGTTCAAACCACAGGGGAAATCTGTATCCCAGAGCCCATATGACATATAACAAAGCATAAGCCCCAAAGCAAGTAGCTTCAGGAAGTCATGGGCATTCCAGCTGATTTCCCTCTCAGTCACTGAGCTGTCCCCTCTTAGGTCCCCTTGTCCAGAAGGCAGAGGTACAGAAGGGATGTAAGGATTTTATTTAATTTCTTCTGCTAATGCTGTAAAGGCAAAATCTCATTATTGGAAATGAATTAATTTTGAGAAAATGTTCTAAAAGGCTTGAGCCAGAGGCAGGACTATTAGAGAAAAGAGTTCAAATAAGTGAAGTTTGGTAAAATTGCTAGGAACTGAAACTGTATATTGAAATGTAATTGAAACCTATTATTAGAGGTATTGAGCATTTTTATTATTCAGAGTGGAGCTATCAGTACTGCATATAGAACTGTGAGCTCTTTTTTTAGCAGTTAAGGACAGTAGCCTTTAGTCTGATTTTTTAAATTGTATTCTGAGATTCATGGGTTTGAGGTCCATGCAGCAATGAGAGGGTTTGTAGAGGAACCATCTGGGAAACAGCAGGATAATGCTGGCACTCTTCCTTGGGCTCTTCTTCTCTTGCATCAAAATGTAAGAATGAACCACATCCCACAGATCCAGCAAAGACAGGCACAGGTAGTCTGTATTGTGGAGTATCTTTCAGCATCTACAGAAATTGAAAAGGAGACATGAATTCTTTCTTCCTGCAGCCATTGCTCAGTTCTTCCTCAGCTTCATCCTCCAACATCTCTGTAACAAGCTGGTGCCTGGGTAACCCCTGGGCAGCACAGTCCTTTCTCACAGCACCCTGTAGGGCTGTAGTTCCTTAGGGTGTCCCTGAACAAATATTGTGGTTTGGGTTTTTTTTTTTTTTCCTATAATTTGTTAAGATGTGACGTTTTCAAATTACTCTGCAAGTAAGTGCTGACATAACATATCAGTTCTAAGGGGAAAACCTTTTACATGACCAGCCCTGCCTCATAAGCTTTTCCCTGCTAGAAATCTTAAAAGAGAACAGAAGAAAACACTGCCTTATTCTGCTGACCTCCTAATAGGTTTTATTTGAAGAAGCAGCTATTTCATGTTGCAGGGTTGGTAGTACCCATTATTCTGGCAGAGAGCTCTAACTGCCAGAATAAGCTCTAACTGCCCTTGCCTTCCTATCCTTATCAGCACTAGTAACTTTCAGTGGACATACATGATTGCTATGGACAACAAACATCATCCTTTTTATTCCCTTTACAAATTCTTTTAAGATCCCCATGTATTTCTTTCCCAGTGTGATGTGGGGTGTATTAAGGATGAACTATTCACTTTTTTTGGCCAACATTTTTCTTTCTTTTTCCTTTATATCTGCCACAAAGTCTGCTTCTTTTGAGGTTGTGCAGAAATGTATTGCTACTTCACAAGAGTCTCTGTTTACTCACAGCTTCAAACCAGAAAACATGTAGATGTAGAATTTAACTTACACCTTCTCTGAGAATGCAGAAGCTAGGGGTGAGTAAACATTGTTTCAAGAGCTCTGGAAGGAATCTTTTGTGTCTCATCACGGGTTTTATTATATTTTGAGTTGTGTTTCCTACTTTCAGCTTTCTGCAGTTACACTTTCTTACAAATATTTATATGCAAAAAAAAAAAATACTACTCTAACCATATTTCTCTTACTTTCATTCAGAAATTGGCTGGTTCCAAAATAGATATATTTTAGAAGATTCCCATATGGAGTGTGTGCATTGATGAGGAGGAAGTGTGACTGTGCTTTCTCCACACCACTGCCTTGCTCCAGGAGTGCTCATCATGTTCTGCTATGGTCTTCTCTAAAGCACTTCAGCATTCTTCTCCTCCATAAAACAGTATGGCATGCCATGAATTATATATTTACAGTGAGACAGACATGTCTGTCAGTTTAGTCACGAGATACAGTGATGTGCTTTTTTGCCTCTAAGTGGTTAACAATTGCAAAAGATTCTTTTTAATGCCTAGAACTCTGTTCACTTTATTTTTCTTTTTAGTGCATTGGAAAATAAATCTTAAACATTTCTTCTGTTATCTAGCACTTTAGGCCTTTTCATGGCATTTGTAACATCTCTTTGCTAACACTCCATCTGTGATTTTAGCTTGCAGGAAACACTTTGCAAATCTGTTATTAGCTTAGATGCAGAGAGCTGCTGTTTAAATATTAATTGTAACTTCTCTCGTAAGTGCAGTCAAACCCACTCAGTCACTTGTGAAGTTTAATAAATATTGGGAGGGGAGGGAAGGGAGTGTATCAGGGGTAGGACCTGCTCTTAGCTGTAGCAAAGATCCTTCTGAAGTTACCAGTACAAAGTAGAGAAGTATCCTGACTCTCCTCTCCTCTCCTCTCCTCTCCTCTCCTCTCCTCTCCTCTCCTCTCCTCTCCTCTCCTCTCCTCTCCTCTCCTCTCCTCTCCTCTCCTCTCCTCTCCTCTCCTCTCCTCTCCTCTCCTCTCCTCTCCTCTCCTCTCCTCTCCTCTCCTCTCCTCTCTTCTCCTCTTCCATGACTTGCCCACACACGACAAAAAGAAAGAAAAAAGGGTACCAGTAAGCAGACTCCTTGCACACTTCTGCTAAACTGGCTGTGAGCAAAAGGAACATCACACAGTGCTGACGGGAAAAGATGAGATCCATCAGCTGCTTCAAATCCCAGTTATTGTTCAGATAAACTTCTAAAGTATTTCAGTATTGCTCCATCAAGAAGAATGTCTCAGGAGGGACATTATATTGGAGTTGAGCCCTTCTCATGTTTTCAGTCATGACCCTCTCCCTATTTAATTTCTTAATTCCACAAAACACACTTTACACATAAAAATTAAAAAAGCAAAATGTGTTTACAGACATTTCAGTGCAGTATTTGCTAGAAGTGAGGAGCACAGTGTTTAACACCATCTGACCAGCCTGTTTTCTGTGGATTACCAGAGCATTATAATTGTCATATGCATATTTGGTATAATTAAAAGGTGATCAGCCTCATTAAAGTCATATGATGTATTTTTTCCTCTCTCCTTCTTCCAGATGGTTACTAATCTTTTATTGGTGAGGTGGTTTGCCTACGGTGTAATCTGAGATTTTTTTTCTCTTGTCATTTTAGTGAGTTACATCTCTTTGTGTTTGCAGGTGGATTGAATTTTAATGTGCTGAATTCTGTTAATCGCTTAGAATTTAGATGTTTTTCTTATTATCCGACAAATATATTTAGTATGTTTAAAAAACCAAAAAAGTATTACCCACATACTCCTTTTGTCTTGCAGCATTCTGTGAAGAAGGATGCAGATATGGTGGAACTTGTGTAGCCCCTAACAAATGTCTCTGCCCTTCTGGATTCACAGGAAGTCATTGTGAGAAAGGTAAAGCTTTACTGAGAAACACCTTCTTTGGTAATGGGAAATATGATATGTGGAAGAAGTAATTAATTTCCATTCTTTCATTCTGCTTGGTATTTTCTCTCCATTGAAGATATGACTGTTCATTTCTGCCTTTTCCACACTGAAAATTAGTCTTGCTAAAAACTTTCCACGTTGAATTTTATCAGGAATGTATCTGCTTTTGTTTCCAGCATGCACTTTTGGTTAATTGGAAGGGACATCAAATGAAAAATATTTGCTCCACCAGTTTCCTGTGGTGCAAGCTGGAGGTTTCCTTCTGCTTTTCCCGATCTGTTTGCAAATCAGACCAGGATTTGGATGCTCGCTTTTCACTTCAAGCTATTGAATTATTAAGATTGGATTTGTTTCTAAGTCACAGTCTTTATAGAATCACAGGCTATCCAAAGATATCTCACTAGTCATGATTAGATTCTGCCTGTTCCCAGATTTTTCTATTTCAAGATTTGTTTCTGACAGCCTCCTAGTTCCACCTTTCAGTTCGTTTCAGAAAGCACTGGTTCCTTGTCTACCTTAAATGAGGAGAAAGGGATCTCACCAAAATCCATTTATGACTCTTACTACTTTCTTTACGTAGCAGATTTGAGATTTTGTTTTTGTTTGTATTGATTGAGGTTATATGTCACTTAACTACCTTGATGATGGGAGTTGTTTTGCACTGCATGTTTGTTAATTAACTGTTTGCACTTGTATTTATTTCTGGATATGAAGTGGATTGTTAATGCAGGTTGTATGCTGTAGTATGGATGAGATTATAATTGGTGAATTTTTTTAGGAAGAAAAAAAATGAAAAGAGAGAAATTACTGATACAGTTAAATTAGTGGAACCACTTGTAACCCAGAGCTTGTGCAGTAATTTGTGTGTTTATTAAAGCCACTTAAGCCCAGTTGTCAATAAATCTGCTTTAAGTAGCTTCTGAAAACTGCTAAATACTTTCATGGATGTAGTCAAATCACTGTATACTGAAAGCCCACAGTTTCTAGTTTTCAGCATTGTTTATGATTATTTAAGAATGGACTAAGGACATTAATATTTTCATCTCATCTAGAATAAATTTGACTACCTATTTTTTTTTTTTGCCTGTAGCCTTTGGGTTATTTGTTTTAAATAGAAAACAGAGCCCCACCCACCAGGACTTCAGGCCAGATTTCAGCTCCTCTGCCTGTGATTCTTTCACCCAGGGATCTTAGAACATTCTTTCTTCTTATAGCTGTAAAGGGACTTTCATATCGAGAGCACAGATTCTCTAAATTGTTGAAGTGATGGTTTAAAATTGATGAATGGAGGACATAACCATTTTTGACTCCTATGTTTTTCATGTCTTTTGTATTGTTTTGATCTACAATATGAGTTAGCACAGCAACTATAGGAAGCATGGCAGGTAGGGTACTCTCATTATATCAAGCAATTTAGAGGTAGATGTCAGAAGGAGATAGCTTCTGTGAATAAAATCTATACAACTTGAACCAGAAGTCAGTTTATTTTTTTCTTTGAAGATGTATAGAGTTTACTAGTATGCTACAAATCAAGATAATGATGCTAACTTTGAGAAATCTGACATCCAGGCTGGTTTGAGAACAAACAGGGCTTTGTGTATGAGAATTTGTCACTTTTTAGTTTCTTTGGAGGGTTTGAAAACTTCAGCAGATACATTTTATGTCATATGCATATTTCAGGGGCTAAGTGCACATCAGATCTATGCGAGAACAGCTTCAACCTTCTGAAGGTGCATGTCCTGGCCAAAATAAATGTTCCCAATAGAGATATGATGAACCCCCTGTTGTCTTTAACATTAGAAATAAGCACTTTGTTTTATTTAGTATATGGTACCACTCCCTCAGTCATTGTGAAGAGAAAAACGAGATAAAAATGAGAAAGAAAATGAGATGGTGGGGCAACACTTGAAATCAAACCTAAATGTTCTTGGCAGAACCTCGTCTGGTGGAAGCTCATGTTGAAGTGAGGTGTATTGGGAGTAAAATGATCGGTTTTGGTGATGTATTCAATTTGCCACAGTGCATTTGAAAATGTCCTTCAAACTGACAACGCAGCAACTTCTCATACATTATTTGTGAGCTGAAAGGACTCGTCAGCAGCTAAAAGCAGTGTGACCCAAATTGGCTTCAATGCCATGTAAAGGGTAAAATGAGCCAGTAATTAGAAATGTTGTTGAAAAGCAGGTGTGTTTACTTCTGAATATGAATCATGTGTTACTCATCGTTTCTGACTGCCTGGTTGAAATAATGATATTAGGTTAATTAAAAATTCAGAGATATTTGAGAAGGGTAGGATTTATACCGGTAATTGACTCAGGTGAAATTAAAATACACATTTAAGGCTTATGTACAGATACATAATTCAGCATGCTGCTGAGAAGAATTACCTCTTGCCAGTCGCTTTGGCTGACATGAGAAATCATCATAACAGTTGTGAGGCTATCTTTCCATTTTAAAGGTGAACTGCAAATTAATGTTCACAGATGCTGTTGAGTAATTCCTCTCTCCATTCATTCTTTATAATGCTGTTTCTTTAAGTATGTTCCTGGTGCTTCTAACTGAATTTTTATAATGTTTAGGATCTGATTCTATCTTCAAATCCCTCGTTTGTTCATTCTGTGTTTTGCTGGCCAGGACTGAAATCTGTGATCTCTGTGATCATTACCCTTTGACTGTATTTAACACAGTTGTGATACTTGTGTTGGAAGCCTTTGATGCTGGAATTTTTAGTGACATTGCTGTATGATTCCAGCATGATGGCTGACCTGGAGATTGGCATCCTTAAGTGAATATAACACTGTGGGCTTGAACCAAGGTGAATCCTTGGCAGGGATCCCTGTTAAAGGCTGCTGAGAGATTTTGGTGTGCAGAGAGGAGTAAAAATACAGTACTCTGTGAGAATGGCTGGCAGCATGAACTCAAGTGCCCCAATTTTCCATCTGTCTCGTATTTTTGCAACCTTTAAAAGAGAAAAACTCGAGATCATTCATTGGGTTGCTTTTTTTCTGTCTGTGGATGAGGCACAGGTCAGTGGAGTTTTAATGCAGGTTTTGTGGACAGGTTTGCAGTTATTCTGTATTTGTGCAGGGTTAATCACTAGTGCTGCTGATGAAGTGGTGAGGATGAGATAGACAGGACAATCTATGATATCAAAGGTAGGAGCAAACAGATGATTGAGTGCCTGGAAATTGCAGGCATTCCTTGAACACCTGCCTGCATGTGCTGGAGTCCTGTGTGTGGGTGTGTAAGAAATACATCTGAACAGCTCTGGCATCTGCCCAGCAGTGGGAGTTATTAACACTGTCTGTCTGTACAAATTATATTTTTGGAAACAGCAGAAGGCTTTGAAGCAGTGGGATCCCAACTATGGGCACAGAAAGGAAAGTGCAGCATTTTTCCAGGGGCTTCAGGAGGGCTTTTGGCAATGGCAGAGCATTGCCTCCAAAATGCAAGTGCATCACATCTTTTCTCCTGTCTTGTGACAGCTGCTGTCTGAGGTGGTGTACAATAAATGGGGAATATGTTTCTGGTAGATTAGGAGGGCCTTGTGTGGGCTGGAGCTCACAGAGATGGATATTTCTGTGGTAGCAGTAGATGTGTGTTTAGTCTTTGTAAAGCACTGGAAAATGTGCTTCCACATCACATAGAATGATAGACACATGTCAAAGAGTTACCTGCTGATTATAAACAGAAACAAGGGTAAGACATGGCAACAGAGCATCAGGATGTGATGATTACTGGGGTTTGGGGTTTTTTTTTTCATGCTTTTTTGGGCTGTGCCTGCAAAGAATTGTCTAATATGGGGGTGAGAGGTCATTTTTCACTATGTACCATGGCTGAGAAATGTGCTTTGCCTCCTATTAATTGTATTGCAAAGAAGTAAAACAAGCCTTGCTGTGTTGCAATAGATATATATGGATTCTTCAGCACCTCACTGATTTCACTGGTGTGTAATGAAATGGTGTGCTTACATCTTCAGTGTGTGGTGTTAGGTCATGGAAATGAGGAGGTCTTTAGCTGATTTGTTCATCATAATCAGCAGGATCTGCAGTTGTTGTCTAAAAAGCTGCATAACTTTGTGTTCTCAACTCTTAAATTGCTTCTTCTGGAATATATTGTCTTCTTTAGTCCTTTGGGTAAAACTCTCTACAGGCTCTATTTCTGTGGACCCTACAGTTAGAAAAAATGTGTGAACTGTATTTCTGTGTGCCATTTCTTTGATTCTTAAGCTGGATCAATCTTTAGGTGTGTATCTATAACAGACATTTCAGTCAAGGAGCCTGGTTTTAAAAATGAGCAAATAAAAACCAAAGAAGAGCAGAGAAAGAGATTTTTCCATGAGTACAGTAAGCTAAATGTCAAAACTCCCTACCTTTCTCCATCTATGATCTTTTGTAAAATAAGAAGTGAGGTTTATTTTGGGAAACAAACCAGCTATGCAGCTGTGGGCACAAGGCTTTGCATGAGATCCTTTCTAAAGCCTCTGATTTCAAGGTGAGACAAAGCCAGGGTAGTGCGAGGCAAGAAGGGGTGAAGTGAGTGATGCTTAGCTTATTCCAGAAAGCAGTGGCTGTGGTTGAACTGTCACTCCTGAGGGCGTGACAGACCCAGAGAAGGCAGATGTTGCAGGTGGCTGAGGTTGTCCTGCTCCATTTACTGCCAAGCTGTTTGCAGCGTTTGCCCCAGCGGCGCTTCTCGCACAATGGCAGGGGGTGATATCTTAATGTGATGGAAAAAAACCAAGCTGTCATTTGTAAAGATATCAGGGAATAGATCAAAGAGTATTTGCTAGAAAAATCTGAGTGAAGCCATCTCTGAGGATCAAGGGGACATCTGTCTGCAAAGCAACAGGTAACTCTCAGTGGAAGAAAAGGTTGTTCTGTCTCAGTGTCAATCTCCCAGACCAAGAACAGTATTCTCCACCCAGCTGACCATCACATCAGGAGACAATTCAACAGTGCTTACTTACTCTGCCTCTTATACTCTAATAGTTTGATTTTAAAAGCCAGGAAAAAACACTGTGCAGACACTGGGGGATTGGGGTGGTGTTTTTTTATTGCTGGTAGTGGTTTGTTGATTTTTTTTATGTAATATTTTCATCTTCCTGTGTAGTTTGTTATGTGCAGGTCTTTGGGCCTATGTATTTTTGTTTTTAATAAAGAAGTATCAGCTATATCAATCTCCTATGTTACCTGAGATGATATCTTGACAAGTACCAAATGGTTCTAATGTTTCATTACTTGTATGACTTGTGGTCATATGTGCTGGGTTTGTATGGTGAAATTTTGGTAGGGGAGGGGGAGCAGGGAGGCTTCTCTGAGAAGCTGCCAGAAGCTTTTACTTGTCTAAGACAGACCCAGCAATGGCCAAGGCCAAGCCCATCAGTGGCATTGGCATCACTTCTGGGATAATGTATTTAAGGAAGGCAAAATGTTACTGAACAACAGCAATTGCAGCTGGAGAGATGAGTGAGAAGGTGAGAACAACAGCTTTGCAGACACCCAGGTTAGTGAAGAAGATGGGGGGAGGTGTCTGTCTTTCCTAGGTGAGAGAAGAGCATTCTGTGAGGAATTATAGGCTACCCTAGCTAAACAGGCAAAAAATGTTAGGACCTGTCTTTGCCGTTTACTTAGCACCTGGAAATCACCAGGGGAAAAGGAGGTTTGCTTGTTCCTGTTTTCTTTCTTTGTTTTGGCTGATGCTACACAGTGTTGGATGTTTAGTCATCTGTAAGTTCTAATGAAGTACTACTGGAGGAACATTACGTTTAGACCTAGCAGCAGTAAACTCCTAACTCTAAATATAAAAGCCCTGTGTGCCTGCTGAACTTCCTACAGCTGAGAGCCTGTATGGCCAAATTTCGTGCCAAAGCCTTGCTCAAAATGAGGTATTGGAATTGGTTCTCTGTTACTTTGGTCCATTCATAGGTTGCTCAGTCCATGACTTAGCATCTGTCAAGTTTATGACCAGGAACATCTCCCACACATCCTGTGTGCAGGCATATTTGCTTCAGGTTCCTCTGGCATTCTAAGAACCCAAGCAGTGGGATTTAAATTTGTGTCAAGTGGCAGAATCACCATGGAATCTACTAAAGAAAACAGAGAATAACAACATGTTCAAAATTCTGGGCAAATATTTATATTTGAGCAAAGAGAAATATTCATATATTAAAGAAAATTTCCATTTTGCAACCAAGAAGTTTCCATATATGAAGCCTTCCTTGTGATGTGAGCTGTACAGAAAAAAGAGTTGCTTTAAAATACAGCTTCATGGTGAATTAATTACAAATGACATCTCACTTTACCGTGATTAAAAAAAAATCCCAGAAAGTCTGCTTTTGAGTGCAGTGCAGTAATGCTAATTTATAAGTTAGTTTGCCAGGACGTTGTGACCCGTTTTTTCTCTAAAACTTATTTCCAGGCAGATGCCTACATCAGTGAAAAACAGTAATTCTATGGAGAAGTAGCAGAATTAGGTAGTAGACGAGCTAAAACCTGAATAAAAGCTACCTCAGGCTGTCCAGCTACAGGCAGTATTTAGGGAACATTATGGAGGTCAAGAAGCTCTTTGCCACTTTACTTTTTCCTATTAATGGCCAGCTCTGGACTGGAGAATCACCTGTGAATATTTAAGTTTGCTGATAACCTACAAGTAAAACTCCAGACTCAATAAAACTCAAGCAGGCATAGAGAGGTACTTAAAATTTTTTAACAGAGAAATCCTTTTGGCTTCAATGGGAATTTCACCTGCATGGAAGCCTTAGGATCTGGTGCAACTAAAATTAGGTGAAATGAATAGTAAAGGGCTGTAGTGAAATAGAAGAGCATCTAGAGTGGTGGTTTTGTGTGGAACAATCTGTGTGACTTGAAGCTCCCAATGATGAATATGCCATGCTTAACTCCTTGGTCTAACTAGCTACTCCGGGAGTAATCTCCTCTTCAAACTGAGTAGAGAATTTAGTCTCTTAAGAAAATTTGTCCAACTCTGAGAATTTTACTATGTGGAGCCCTGTTTGTGCTGAAGTTTAATCTAGTGAATGCTAACATCTTTCATGAGTGATCCCTTTGAAGTTAATCAAGTGATGGATTGTCCTGCTGCCATTAGGTCACCCGTCTCAAGGATGATGGGAGGGCAGTGCAGGTTCTCTTTCAGGATTTTTAGAGGAGTTTGTATGCTGTCCCTCACAGAATCTTTCTGGAGCAGGTGTGCAGCTGCGAGATGTGCAGGGACAGGGCGTGTTGGGTGAAGAACTGCTCGATGTGCTGGTTTTCAATGGGATAGGATCCATTTGCTTGCCAGTAAGTGGCACAGAGCTGAGTTTGGATTCAGGCAGGGAATGTGGTGGACAGCACACGGAGGGTTTCGTCGCTGCCGAGCAGGGCTTGCCTTCCTCAAGGACATGGCAGTGTCCCATTGGACAATCCATGTCCTGTGCTGTGCCAACGAGGAGGTGACACCGTGCATCATCATTCCCTTCCTCATCTCTGTGTCCTGCTTAGGCGAGAATCTTCCACCCACCCTGCTCCAGAGGGCCCCCAGGTGCCCACGGGAAGCCCCTTTCTCCCACGGGAAGCCCCTTTCTCCCACTGCCGCCCTGCTGAGCGCTGGGCTGAGGCGGGGCTGTGACGGCACAAAGGGGCTGAGCGCCGGCGTGAGGCGGGGCTGCCATGTCACAGGGCTCTGCTGGCCCACGGCACTGTGAGGTCACAAAGCCGTGCCTCAGCTATATAAGAGGGGCCAGCAGGCGCAGCTGCCAGTGCAGTCGCGATGCTACGCCCTGGAGCCATGAGCGCCGTCGGTGTCGTCATGTCTGCACTTTTCCTGCTGCTGGCCGCTGTGGCTATCTGGTGGGCTGTTGGCCACTGGATGCCACGGAGGCAGCATGGAAGTTTTGTAAAGAATCGTAAGCATGCTGGGGTTCTGCCCAGAGGCTCACGGAGGAGCCGAGGAGCCCGTGTGGCTCCCAGGTGCTCCAGGCCTCGGGTGACCCCTGGCAAGCAGCCACGTGCTCCCGCCAGCCCCCTGCACAGCCCCTGCAGCTGTGGCCCCTGCCTGGCTGTGGCCCAGCAGCTGCAGGAAATGATGCTGTTGCTATGGGCATGCAATGGGACACGTGAGCCGCTTTATTCTGGGATGTGGAAGGTGTTGTGGGCACAACTGGAGAAGCTGGTGAAGCGAGGCCACCTGCCCTGCTGTGGCTCGTGCAGCTCCTCCAGGAGCCTCCGTCGCTTCAAGAGGCTGCTCACACCTAGGATCTGCATCCCTGGGAGAGCTCCCACCCTTTCAAGGATTTCCTTCTATCAGAAATCCTTCACCCACAAGAGAACATCAGGCTGTCAGAGATCTGCCATCCTGCCGGGAGCCTCCACTGCCTCTGACAGCCTCCAGCCATGCGAGAAGCTCCAGCCCTCCGAGAACCTCCCTCCTTCCAAGGGGTTCTCTCCTGCTGAGAGCGTCTCTGTCTCAGAGAACAAGCATTGCTCTGAAGGAATTGACCTTCCAAGAGCTTCCGTTCTCTGTGACAGCATTCAGCAATCTGAGAGCCTCCCTCCTTCCAAGGGGCTCTCTCCCCCTGAGAGGCTCCCTATCTCAGAGAACATGTGCTGCTCTGAAGGAATTGATCTTCCAAGAGCTTCCGTTCTCTGGGACAGCTTCCAGCCCTGCGAGAGCCTCCCTCCTTCCAACAGTCTACCTTCCTCTGAGAGCCTCCCTGTCGAGAACCTTATTCCCTCTGAGAGCCTCCCCATCTCCGAGAACCTTTTTCCCTCTGAGAACCTCCCCATCTCCGAGAACCTTTTTCCCCCTGAGAGCCTCCCTGATTCTGAGAACCTTCTTCCCGCTGAGAACCTCCCTGTCTGCGACAACCTGCATCCCTTCGAGAGCCTCTCAGATTCCAAGAACCTTCTTCCCTCTGAGAGCCTCCCTGGTTGTGAGAACCTTCTTCCTGTTGAGAGCCTCCCCGTCTCCAAGAACCTGCATCCCTGTGAGAGCTTCGACCTCCCAAGAGCTTCCACACCCTCCGAAAGCTTCCAGCCCTCTGATATCCTCCCTCCATCCGAAAGCCTCCCGATTTATGAGAACCTTCAGTTCTTGGGAAACCAACACCTTCAAGGAGTCTCCGTTCCCTCAGAGAGCCTCAGTCATCAAAGCCTCCCTCCCTCCCCGAGGCTCAGTGAGACCTGCTGGTCTGAGTACAGCAGTTACTCCATGGACAGCTCTGCCAGCTCCCTTGGAGCCAAGGACATCAACCACCCCGGCGCATTCCTCAGCACTGACGTGGCCTGGGAAAGCCCAGAAGGAGAAATGGCAGTGCAGCCTGATCCTGTGAAGCATTCTCAGGAGGAGAAAGTGGTGCAGCAGCAAGTATTCTGGAGCCCCCAGCTGTCACCCTACGGCTCCCAGGATGCTGTGCCAGCTGTGCCAACTGGGAACACTCCTTGCTTGGTGGCAGAGACGAGCCCCAAGAGACCCAGGAGGTTCCTCCATCTCCGGGAAGCTGCCCCAAGACGGCCACCAAACACGAGGAATGTGTATGTGGTGGCAGGTCAGATCTGAGGAGCAGGAGGTGTTCAATAAACTATGATTTCTCCCAAGAGCTGTGTGAGTGTTTGCACTGGTGTGGATTTGACTGGGATAGGGTTCCTTTCTACTCAGTAAGTGGCACAGAGCTGGGTTTGGATTCAGGATGGGAATGTGGTGGATAGCACGGGGATATGTGGTGGATAGCCCATTGTTGCTGAGCAGGGCTTGCACTGTTCTGGGCTCTGAAGTGTCCAATGCCTTAATCCATGTTTTTCACTGGGACGGGTGGAGTGAGTGTTGAAGACAGAGGCAAAGAGTGCATGAAACACCTGTACTGTGTCTCTGTCCCTGTTTGTGAGGTGACCCTCCACACCCTGGAAGGTGCTGATATTATTGCTACAATGTTTTTGCCATTAATATATTTAAGAATACTCATTTATCGTGCCCCACATTTGTAGCCACCTTAATCTCCAGCTGAGCTTTCACCACATTACATTGCTCCCTACACTTGAAATCAGCATCTCTGTATTCTTCTGCTGACCTGCATTCCACTGGGCACACAGCGGGTGCAAAACCATTTTCTCTGGGGACCTTGCTTCCCATTTCCCTGAGCAGCCTGCAGTGTGCTCTCCTCATTCCCAGAGCTGAGGTTTTGCTGGCAATTTTCCTCTTGTCAGAGCTTTGAAACTCCATTTCTTTGTGGTCACTGCGGCCAAAACGGCCGCCAATCCCCACTTGGCTGAGGGCACCTGGGACTGAGATGGAGGCCTGGCTCGAGGGGCTGTGCTGGAGAGTTCTGGGCTGTGGGGGGCTCCCCCCTCACCTGGGAGGAGGCTCTCTGGGCAGGAAGAAGGGTCAGGCATGAGCCACGAGGTCCCTGGTAATTCTATGGAGAAGTACCAGAATTAGGTAGTAGAGGAGCTAAAAACTGAATAAAAGCTACCTCAGGCTGTCCAGCTACAGGCAGTATTTAGGGAACATTATGGAGTTGAAGAAGCTCTTTGCCACTTTACTTTTTCCTATTAATGGCCAGCTCTGGACTGGAGAATCACCTGTGAATATTTAAATTTGCTGATCACCTACAAGTAAAACTCCAGACTCAATAAAACTCAAGCAGGCATAGAGAGGTACTTAGAGAAATTTTTTTAACAGAGAAATCCTTTCGGCTTCAATGGGAATTTCACCTGCATGGAAGCCTTAGGATCTGGTGCAACTGAAATTAGGGGAAATGAATAATAAAGGGCTGTAGTGAAATAGAAGAGCATCTAGAGTGGTGGTTTTGTGTGGAACAATCTGTGTGACTTGAAGCTCCCAATGATGAATATGCCATGCTTAACTCCTTGGTCTAACTAGCTACTCTGGGAGTAATCTCCTCTTCAAACTGAGTAGAGAATTCAGTCTCTTTAAGAAAATTTATCCAACTCTGAGAATTTTACTATGTGGAGCCCTGTTTGTGCTGAAGTTTAATCTAGTGAATGCTAACATCTTTCATGAGTGATCTCGTTGAAGTTAATCAAGTGATGGACTGTCCTGCTGCCATTAGGTCACCTGTCTCAAGGATGATGGGAGGGCAGTGCAGGTTCTCTTTCAGGATTTTAAGAGGAGTTTGTATGCTGTCCCTCACAGAATCATTCTGGAGCAGGTGTGCAGCTGCGAGATGTGCAGGGACAGGGCGTGTTGGGTGAAGAAGTGGTCGATGTGCTGGTTTTCAAAGGGATAAGATCCATTTGCTTGCCAGTAAGTAGCACAGAGCTGAGTTTGGATTCAGGCAGGGAATGTGGTGGACAGCACACGGAGGGTTTCGTCGCTGCCGAGCAGGGCTTGCCTTCCTCAAGGACATGGCAGTGTCCCATTGGACAATCCATGTCCTGTGCTGTGCCAACGAGGAGGTGACACCGTGCGTCATCATTCCCTTCCTCATCTCTGTGTCCTGCTTAGGCGAGAATCTTCCACCCACACTGCTCCAGAGGGCCCCCAGGTGCCCACGGGAAGCCCCTTTCTCCCACGGGAAGCCCCTTTCTCCCACTGCCGCCCTGCTGAGCGCTGGGCTGAGGCGGGGCTGTGACGGCACAAAGGGGCTGAGCGCCGGCGTGAGGCGGGGCTGTGATGTCACAGGGCTCTGCTGGCCCACGGCACTGTGAGGTCACAAAGCCGTGCCTCAGCTATATAAGAGGGGCCAGCAGGCGCAGCTGCCAGTGCAGTCGCGATGCTACGCCCTGGAGCCATGAGCGCCGTCGGTGTCGTCATGTCTGCACTTTTCCTGCTGCTGGCTGCTGTGGCTATCTGGTGGGCCATTGGCCACTGGATGCCACGGAGGCAGCATGGAAGTTTTGTAAAGAATCGTAAGCATGCTGGGGTTCTGCCCAGAGGCTCACGGAGGAGCCGAGGAGCCCCTGTGGCTCCCAGGTGCTCCAGGCCTCGGGTGACCCCTGGCAAGCAGCCACGTGCTCCCACCAGCCCCCTGGACAGCCCCTGCAGCTGTGGCCCCTGCCTGGCTGTGGCCCAGCAGCTGCAGGAAATGATGCTGTTGCTGTGGGCATGCCATGGGACACGTGAGCCACTTTATTCTGGGATGTGGAAGGTGTTGTGGGCACAACTGGAGAAGCTGGTGAAGCGAGGCCACCTGCCCTGCTGTGGCTCGTGCAGCTCCTCCAGAAGCCTCCGTCACTTCAAGAGGCTGCTCACACCTAGGATCTGCATCCCTGGGAGAGCTCCCACCCTTTCAAGGATTTCCTTCTATCGGAAATCCTTCACCCACAAGAGAACATCAGGCTGTCAGAGATCTGCCATCCTGCCGGGAGCCTCCACTGCCTCTGACAGCCTCCAGCCATGCGAGAAGCTCCAGCCCTCCGAGAACCTCCCTCCTTCCAAGGGGTTCTCTCCTGCTGAGAGCGTCTCTGTCTCAGAGAACAAGCATTGCTCTGAAGGAATTGACCTTCCAAGAGCTTCCGTTCTCTGTGACAGCATCCAGCAATCTGAGAGCCTCCCTCCTTCCAAGGGGCTCTCTCCCCCGGAGAGGCTGCCTATCTCAGAGAACATGTGTTGCTCTGAAGGAATTGATCTTCCAAGAGCTTCCGTTCTCTGGAACAGCTTCCAGCCCTGCGAGAGCCTCCCTCCTTCCAACAGTCTACCTTCCTCTGAGAACCTCCCTGTCGAGAACCTTATTCCCTCTGAGAGCCTCCCCATCTCCGAGAACCTTTTTCCCTCTGAGAACCTCCCTGTCATCGAGAACCTTATTCCCCCTGAGAGCCTCCCTGATTCTGAGAACCTTCTTCCCGCTGAGAGCCTCCCTGTCTGCGACAACCTGCATCCCTTCGAGAGCCTCTCCGATTCCAAGAACCTTCTTCTGTCTGAGAGCCTCCCTGATTGTGAGAACCTTCTTCCTGTTGAGAGCCTCCCCGTCTCCAAGAACCTGCATCCCTGTGAGAGCTTCGACCTCCCAAGAGCTTCCACACCCTCCGACAGCTTCCAGCCCTCTGACATCCTCCCTCCATCCGAAAGCCTCCCGATTTATGAGAACCTTCAGTTCTTGGGAAACCAACACCTTCAAGGAGTGTCCGTTCCCTCAGAGAGCTTCAGTCATCAAAGCCTTCGTCCCTCCCCGAGGCTCAGTGAGACCTGCTGGTCTGAGTACAGCAGTTACTCCATGGACAGCTCTGCCAGCTCCCTTGGAGCCAAGGACATCAACCACCCCGGCGCATTCCTCAGCACTGAGGTGGCCAGGGAAAGCCCAGAAGGAGAAATGGCAGCGCAGCCTGATCCTGTGAAGCATTCTCAGGAGGAGAAACTGGTGCAGCAGCAAGTATCCTGGAGCCCCCAGCTGTCACCCCACGGCTCCCAGGACGCTGTGCCAGCTGTGCCAACTGGGAACACTCCTTGCTTGGTGGCAGAGACAAGCCCCAAGAGACCCAGGAGGTTCCTCCATCTCCGGGAAGCTGCCCCAAGACGGCCACCAAATATGAGGAATGTGTATGTGGTGGCAGGTCAGATCTGAGGAGCAGGAGGTGTTAAATAAATTAGGATTTTCCCCAAGAGCTGTGTGAGTGTTTGCACTGGTCTGGATTTGACTGGGATAGGGTTCCTTTCTACTCAGTAAGTGGCACAGAGCTGGGTTTGGATTCAGGATGGGATGTGGTGGATAGCACGGGGAGGCTTTGGTTGTTGCTGAGCAGGGCTTGCCCTCTTCTGGGCTCTGAAGTGTCCAATGGGTTAATCCATGTTTTTCACTGGGAAGGGCGGAGTGAGTGTTGAAGACAGAGGCAAAGAATGCATGAAACACCTGTACCGTGTCTCTGTCGCTGTTTGTGAGGTGACTCTCCACACCCTGGAAGGTGCTGATATTATTGCTACAATGTTTTTGCCATTAATATATTTAAGAATACTCTTTTATCGTGCCCCACATTTGTAGCCACCTTAATCTCCAGCTGAGCTTTCACCACATCATATTGCTCCCTACACTTGCAATCAGCATCTCTGTATTCTTCTGCTGACCTGCATTCCACTGGGCACACAGCTTGCTTTTCCATCTTCTTTCCTAGAGAAGATGTTTGTTCAGCCGACCTTCTGCCTTGCTTGTATGTCTTCTGACATTTGGGAATTGCCTGCTCAATGACCTTAGGAGGTGACGTTTCAAAAGTGAGCAGCACTGTTGGACCCCAGCAGGTGCAAAAACATTTTCCCTGGGGACCTTGCTTCCCATTTCCCTGAGCAGCCTGCAGTGTTCTCTCCCCATTCCCAGAGCTGAGGTTTTGCTGGCACTTTTCCTCTTGTCAGAGCTTTGAAACTCCATTTCTTTGTGGTCGCTGCGGCCAAAACGGCCGCCAATCCCCACTTGGCTGAGGGCACCTGGGACTGAGATGGAGGCCTGGCTCGAGGGGCTGTGCTGGAGAGTTCTGGGCTGTGGGGGGCTCCCCCCTCACCTGGGAGGAGGCTCTCTGGGCAGGAAGAAGGGTCAGGCATGAGCCACGAGGTCCCTGGTAATTCTATGGAGAAGTACCAGAATTAGGTAGTAGAGGAGCTAAAAACTGAATAAAAGCTACCTCAGGCTGTCCAGCTACAGGCAGTATTTAGGGAACATTATGGAGGTCAAGAAGCTCTTTGCCACCTTACATTTTCCTATTAATGGCCAGCTCTGGACTGGAGAATCACCTGTGAATATTTAAATTTGCTGATCACCTACAAGTAAAACTCCAGACTCAAAAAAACTCAAGCAGGCATAGAGAGGTACTTAGAGAAAAATTTTTAACAGAGAAATCCTTTTGGCTTCAATGGGAATTTCACCTGCATGGAAGCCTTAGGATCTGGTGCAACTGAAATTAGGGGAAATGAATAGTAAAGGGCTGTAGTGAAATAGAAGAGCATCTAGAGCGGTGGTTTTGTGTGGAACAATCTGTGTGACTTGAAGCTCCCAATGATGAATATGGCATGCTTAACTCCTTGGTCTAACTAGCTACTCTGGGAGTAATCTCCTCTTCAAACTGAGTAGAGAATTCAGTCTCTTAAGAAAATTTGTCCAACTCTGAGAATTTTACTATGTGGAGCCGTGTTTGTGCTGAAGTTTAATCTAGTGAATGCTAACATCTTTCATGAGTGATCTCGTTGAAGTTAATCAAGTGATGGACTGTCCTGCTGCCATTAGGTCACCCGTCTCAAGGATGATGGGAGGGCAGTGCAGGTTCTGTTTCAGGATTTTAAGAGGAGTTTGTATGCTGTCCCTCCCAGAATCTTTCTGGAGCAGGTGTGCAGCTGTGAGATGTGCAGGGACAGGGCGTGTTGGGTGAAGAAGTGGTCGATGTGCTGGTTTTCAATGGGATAGGATCCATTTGCTTGCCAGTAAGTGGCACAGAGCTGAGTTTGGATTTGGGAAGGGAATGTGGTGGACAGCACGCGGAGGGTTTCATTGCTGCCGAGCAGGGCTTGCCTTCCTCAAGGACTTGGCAGTGTCCCATTGGACAATCCACGTCCTGTGCTGTGCCAACGAGGAGGTGACACCGTGCGTCATCATTCCCCTCCTCATCTCTGTGTCCTGCTTAGGCGAGAATCTTCCACCCACACGGCTCCAGAGGGCCCCCAGGTGCCCACGGGAAGCCCCTTTCTCCCACGGGAAGCCCCTTTCTCCCACGGGAAGCCCCTTTCTCCCACTGCCGCCCTGCTGAGCGCTGGGCTGAGGCGGGGCTGTGACGGCACAAAGGGGCTGAACGCCGGCGTGAGGCGGGGCTGGCATGTCACAGGGCTCTGCTGGCCCACGGCACTGTGAGGTCACAAAGCCGTGCCTCAGCTATATAAGAGGGGCCAGCAGGCGCAGCTGCCAGTGCAGTCGCGATGCTACGCCCTGGAGCCATGAGCGCCGTGGGTGTTGTCATGTCTGCACTTTTCCTGCTGCTGGTCGCTGTGGCTGTCTGGTGGGCCATTGGCCACTGGATGCCACGGAGGCAGCATGGAAGTTTTGTAAAGAATCGTAAGCATGCTGGGGTTCTGCCCAGAGGCTCACGGAGGAGCCGAGGAGCCCGTGTGGCTCCCAGGTGCTCCAGGCCTCGGGTGACCCCTGGCAAGCGGCCACGTGCTCCCACCAGCCCCCTGGACAGCCCCTGCAGCTGTGGCCCCTGCCTGGCTGTGGCCCAGCAGCTGCAGGAAATGATGCTGTTGCTGTGGGCATGCCATGGGACACGTGAGCCGCTTTATTCTGGGATGTGGAAGGTGTTGTGGGCACAACTGGAGAAGCTGGTGAAGCGAGGCCACCTGCCCTGCTGTGCCTCGTGCAGCTCCTCCAGAAGCCTCCGTCGCTTCAAGAGGCTGCTCACACCTAGGATCTGCATCCCTGGGAGAGCTCCCACCCTTTCAAGGATTTCCACCCATGGGAGATCCTTCACCCACAAGAGAACATCAGGCTGTCAGAGATCTGCCATCCTGCCGGGAGCCTCCACTGCCTCTGACAGCCTCCAGCCATGCGAGAAGCTCCAGCCCTCCGAGAACCTCCCTCCTTCCAAGGGGTTCTCTCCTGCTGAGAGCCTCTCTGTCTCAGAGAACAAGCATTGCTCTGAAGGAATTGACCTTCCAAGAGCTTCCGTTCTCTGGGACAGCATTCAGCAATCTGAGAGCCTCCCTCCTTCCAAGGGGCTCTCTCCCCCTGAGAGGCTCCCTATCTCAGAGAACATGTGCTGCTCTGAAGGAATTGATCTTCCAAGAGCTTCCGTTCTCTGGGACAGCTTCCAGCCCTGCGAGAGCCTCCCTCCTTCCAACAGTCTACCTTCCTCTGAGAGCCTCCCTGTCGAGAACCTTATTCCCTCTGAGAGCCTCCCCATCTCCGAGAACCTTATTCCCTCTGAGAGCCTCCCCATCTCCGAGAACCTTTTTCCCCCTGAGAGCCTCCCTGATTCTGAGAACCTTCTTCCCGCTGAGAACCTTCTTCCCGCTGAGAACCTCCCTGTCTGCGACAACCTGCATCCCTTCGAGAGCCTCTCAGATTCCAAGAACCTTCTTCCCTCTGAGAGCCTCCCTGGTTGTGAGAACCTTCTTCCTGTTGAGAGCCTCCCCGTCTCCAAGAACCTGCATCCCTGTGAGAGCTTCGACCTCCCAAGAGCTTCCACACCCTCCGAAAGCTTCCAGCCCTCTGATATCCTCCCTCCATCCGAAAGCCTCCCGATTTATGAGAACCTTCAGTTCTTGGGAAACCAACACCTTCAAGGAGTGTCCGTTCCCTCAGAGAGCCTCAGTCATCAAAGCCTTCCTCCCTCCCCGAGGCTCAGTGAGACCTGCTGGTCTGAGTACAGCAGTTACTCCATGGACAGCTCTGCCAGCTCCCTTGGAGCCAAGGACATCAACCACCCCGGCGCATTCCTCAGCACTGACGTGGCCTGGGAAAGCCCAGAAGGAGAAATGGCAGTGCAGCCTGATCCTGTGAAGCATTCTCAGGAGGAGAAAGTGGTGCAGCAGCAAGTATCCTGGAGCCCCCAGCTGTCACCCCACGGCTCCCAGGACGCTGTGCCGGCTGTGCAAACTGGGAACACTCCTTGCTTGGTGGCAGAGACAAGCCCCAAGAGACCCAGGAGGTTCCTCAATCTCCGGGAAGCTGCCCCAAGACGGCCACCAAACACGAGGAATGTGTATGTGGTGGCAGGTCAGATCTGAGGAGCAGGAGGTGTTCAATAAACTATGATTTCTCCCAAGAGCTGTGTGAGTGTTTGCACTGGTCTGGATTTGACTGGGATAGGGTTCCTTTCTACTCAGTAAGAGGCACAGAGCTGGGTTTGGATTCAGGATGGGATGTGGTGGATAGCACGGGGAGGCTTTGGTTGTTGCTGAGCAGGGCTTGCCCTCTTCTGGGCTCTGAAGTGTCCAATGGGTTAATCTGTGTCTTTTACTGGGAAGGGTGGAGTGAGTGTTGAAGACAGAGGCAAAGAATGCATGAAACACCTGTACTGTGTCTCTGTCCCCGTTTGTGAGGTGACTCTCCACACCCTGAAAGGTGCTGATGTTATTTCCACAATGTTTTTGCCATTAATATATTTAAGAATACTCATTTATCGTGCCCCACATTTGTAGCCACCTTAATCTCCAGCTGAGCTTTCACCGCATCACATTGCTCCCTACACTTGCAATCAGCATCTCTGTATTCTTCTGCTGACCTGCATTCCACTGGGCACACAGCTTCCTTTTCCATCTTCTTTCCTAGAGAAGATGTTTGTTCAGCCGACCTTCTGCCTTGCTTGTATGTCTTCTGACATTTGGGAATTGCCTGCTCAATGACCTTAGGAGGTGACGTTTCAAAAGTGAGCAGCACTGTTGGACCCCAGCAGGTACAAAAACATTTTCCCTGGGGACCTTGCTTCCCATTTCCCTGAGCAGCCTGCAGTGTGCTCTCCTCATTCCCAGAGCTGAGGTTTTGCTGGCACTTTTCCTCTTGTCACAGCTTTGAAACTCCATTTCTTTGTGGTCACTGCGGCCAAAACGGCCGCCAATCCCCACTTGGCTGAGGGCACCTAGGACTGAGATGGAGGCCTGGCTTGAGGGGCTGTGCTGGAGAGTTCTGGGCTGTGGGGGGCTCCCCCCTCACCTGGGAGGAGGCTCTCTGGGCAGGAAGAAGGGTCAGGCATGAGCCACGAGGTCCCTGGTAATTCTATGGAGAAGTACCAGAATTAGGTAGTAGAGGAGCTAAAAACTGAATAAAAGCTACCTCAGGCTGTCCAGCTACAGGCAGTATTTAGGGAACATTATGGAGGTCAAGAAGCTCTTTGCCACCTTACATTTTCCTATTAATGGCCAGCTCTGGACTGGAGAATCACCTGTGAATATTTAAATTTGCTGATCACCTACAAGTAAAACTCCAGACTCAAAAAAACTCAAGCAGGCATAGAGAGGTACTTAGAGAAAAATTTTTAACAGAGAAATCCTTTTGGCTTCAATGGGAATTTCACCTGCATGGAAGCCTTAGGATCTGGTGCAACTGAAATTAGGGGAAATGAATAGTAAAGGGCTGTAGTGAAATAGAAGAGCATCTAGAGCGGTGGTTTTGTGTGGAACAATCTGTGTGACTTGAAGCTCCCAATGATGAATATGGCATGCTTAACTCCTTGGTCTAACTAGCTACTCTGGGAGTAATCTCCTCTTCAAACTGAGTAGAGAATTCAGTCTCTTAAGAAAATTTGTCCAACTCTGAGAATTTTACTATGTGGAGCCGTGTTTGTGCTGAAGTTTAATCTAGTGAATGCTAACATCTTTCATGAGTGATCTCGTTGAAGTTAATCAAGTGATGGACTGTCCTGCTGCCATTAGGTCACCCGTCTCAAGGATGATGGGAGGGCAGTGCAGGTTCTCTTTCAGGATTTTAAGAGGAGTTGGTATGCTTTCTGGAGCAGGTGTGCAGCTGCGAGATGTGCAGGGACAGGGCGTGTTGGGTGAAGAACTGCTCGATGTGCTGGTTTTCAATGGGATAGGATCCATTTGCTTGCCAGTAAGTGGCACAGAGCTGAGTTTGGATTTGGGAAGGGAATGTGGTGGACAGCACGTGGAGGGTTTCATTGCTGCCGAGCAGGGCTTGCCTTCCTCAAGGACTTGGCAGTGTCCCATTGGACAATCCATGTCCTGTGCTGTGCCAACGAGGAGGTGACACCGTGCGTCATCATTCCCCTCCTCATCTCTGTGTCCTGCTTAGGCGAGAATCTTCCACCCACCCTGCTCCAGAGGGCCCCCAGGTGCCCACGGGAAGCCCCTTTCTCCCACGGGAAGCCCCTTTCTCCCACTGCCGCCCTGCTGAGCGCTGGGCTGAGGCGGGGCTGTGACGGCACAAAGGGGCTGAGCGCCGGCGTGAGGCGGGGCTGCCATGTCACAGGGCTCTGCTGGCCCACGGCACTGTGAGGTCACAAAGCCGTGCCTCAGCTATATAAGAGGGGCCAGCAGGCGCAGCTGCCAGTGCAGTCGCGATGCTACGCCCTGGAGCCATGAGCGCCGTGGGTGTTGTCATGTCTGCACTTTTCCTGCTGCTGGCTGCTGTGGCTATCTGGTGGGCCATTGGCCACTGGATGCCACGGAGGCAGCATGGAAGTTTTGTAAAGAATCGTAAGCATGCTGGGGTTCTGCCCAGAGGCTCACGGAGGAGCCGAGGAGCCCCTGTGGCTCCCAGGTGCTCCAGGCCTCGGGCGACCCCTGGCAAGCGGCCACGTGCTCCCACCAGCCCCCTGGACAGCCCCTGCAGCTGTGGCCCCTGCCTGGCTGTGGCCCAGCAGCTGCAGGAAATGATGCTGTTGCTGTGGGCATGCAATGGGACACGTGAGCCGCTTTATTCTGGGATGTGGAAGGTGTTGTGGGCACAACTGGAGAAGCTGGTGAAGCGAGGCCACCTGCCCTGCTGTGGCTCGTGCAGCTCCTCCAGAAGCCTCCGTCCCTTCAAGAGGCTGCTCACACCTAGGATCTGCATCCCTGGGAGAGCTCCCACCCTTTCAAGGATTTCCACCCATGGGAGATCCTTCACCCACAAGAGAACATCAGGCTGTCAGAGATCTGCCATCCTGCCGGGAGCCTCCACTGCCTCTGACAGCCTCCAGCCATGCGAGAAGCTCCAGCCCTCCAAGAACCTCCCTCCTTCCAAGGGGTTCTCTCCTGCTGAGAGCCTCTCTGTCTCAGAGAACAAGCATTGCTCTGGAGGAATTGACCTTCCAAGAGCTTCCGTTCTCTGTGACAGCATCCAGCAATCTGAGAGCCTCCCTCCTTCCAAGGGGCTCTCTCCCCCTGAGAGGCTGCCTATCTCAGAGAACATGTGTTGCTCTGAAGGAACTGACCTTCCAAGAGCTTCCGTTCTGTGGGACAGCTTCCAGCCCTGCGAGAGCCTCCCTCCTTCCAACAGTCTACCTTCCTCTGAGAACCTCCCTGTCGAGAACCTTATTCCCTCTGAGAGCTTCCCCATACCCGAGAACCTTTTTCCCTCTGAAAACCTCCCTGCCATCGAGAACCTTCTTCCCCCTGAGAGCCTCCCTGATTCTGAGAACCTTCTTCCCGCTGAGAACCTCCCTGTCTGCAACAACCTGCATCCCTTCGAGAGCCTCTCCGATTCCAAGAACCTTCTTCCCTCTGAGAGCCTCCCTGATTGTGAGAACCTTCTTCCTGTTGAGAGCCTCCCCGTCTCCAAGAACCTGCATCCCTGTGAGAGCTTCGACCTCCCAAGAGCTTCCACACCCTCCGACAGCTTCCAGCCCTCTGACATCCTCCCTCCATCCGAAAGCCTCCCGATTTATGAGAACCTTCAGTCCTTGGGAAACCAACACCTTCAAGGAGTGTCCGTTCCCTCAGAGAGCCTCAGTCATCAAAGCCTCCCTCCCTCCCCGAGGCTCAGTGAGACCTGCTGGTCTGAGTACAGCAGTTACTCCATGGACTGCTCTGCCAGCTCCCTTGGAGCCAAGGACATCAACCACCCCGGCGCATTCCTCAGCACTGACGTGGCCTGGGAAAGCCCAGAAGGAGAAATGGCAGCACAGCCTGATCCTGTGAAGCATTCTCAGGAGGAGAAAGTGGTGCAGCAGCAGCAAGTATCCTGGAGCCCCCAGCTGTCACCCCACGGCTCCCAGGACGCTGTGCCGGCTGTGCCAACTGGGAACACTCCTTGCTTGGTGGCAGAGACGAGCCCCAAGAGACCCAGGAGGTTCCTCCATCTCCGGGAAGCTGCCCCAAGAAGGCCACCAAACATGAGGAATGTGTATGTGGTGGCAGGTCAGATCTGAGGAGCAGGAGGTGTTAAATAAATTAGGATTTTCCCTAAGAGCTGTGTGAGTGTTTGCACTGGTCTGGATTTGACTGGGTTAGGGTTCCTTTCTACTCAGTAAGAGGCACAGATGTGTCCATAGCGGATGCTGTCTGGGAGGAGCTGTGGGAAGGAGGGGACATGGGACTGGGGGTTTCACAGAGCTCAGAGAGGGTGTCCCCCCAGGCCAGCAGCCAGAAAGTCCCTGGCACACTGCAGGAGCCGAATTTCAGGTCACCAGGAACAGCCTCCTCCCTCATCAGTGCTTCCAGCCTCCCACAAAGGCTGGTTGTGCCCATGGCTGCTGCCAGGGTCCCTCCTCCCCATGGGAACAGGGCTGGACGCCCTAAAACTGAAGCTCAGCACTCCCGGGGCAAAGCCAGCACAGGGGGGAATGAACAGGATGAGTGTGAGGGGGTCTCCTCCAGCCCTCCCATCCCACAGCAGGGAGCTTCCTGGGACAGATCCAGGAGGATATTCAGAACCATCCCTGCCTGGCACAGGGGTGCCAAGGAGATCTAGGAGGGATCAGTGTTCAGCTCTGTGTCCTGGGACACCCTGTGCCATGTTTCCCACGGCCCTGATTTTCAGGAAGGAGCCACAGGAGCCTCCTGGCCATTGATGTACTTTTCTTCCAGGAATTCATGGTGGAGCTCGTTTCTCTTTTTTTTCCTCTTTCTGAGCTCCTGTGAACAGTGTGGAGCTAGAAGGGGCAGAAGGGAGGGAGAACACACAGCTGGGGGAGTCTTGGGCAAGATCTTTTCCTGTGTTGATAGGAATTAATCAACACAAAAGCATCAGGCACTTGCTTTCATTGGGCTGACATTTGGAGGAAGAGATTGTGTCCCCGTTCATGTAATCCTTGGAAGGTGAATAAAATGCGATAAATCACTTTCTTAGGTGACTTATGTAGATTGTAGTTTATGTACAATGAGGATAACTAATCCAATTATTTTGCTTTAGGAGTCAGGGTGAAAATGTGAGTTAAACCCTTGTTGAAGGGAGTGCCATCCCCTCTTTACTGACACAGCCTCTGTAACCATCCACAATCCTGTTGAATTTCAGTCCTTTAGAGTATCTGTTTTTGTAAGAGCAACACCCATGGTTTTCAACAGTCTGCTCCAGGAAGATTTCATAAATTGTACAATGCTACACTACAGTGAAGAAGCTGCAACCAAAGGAGGTGACTTTGCAGAATCTGCTGAATTCAATTCAGCATGTGGAGCCGAAAAAACAAGTTTATTTTAAGGATTGTACTCACGTGTATATACAGAGAAGAAGTGAACTAGGACGTTTTGCTGGTGTGGAACCTTAGAAACTGTCTTTTCCCCTCCCAAGCTTTTTCTGTATCAAGTGAAACATTTTTATGGTTGACAGTCTCTTTGCTGGTGATGTGTCAGTTCTCTGCAGAAAGTATATGATGGACCTGAAGACTCCTCTTCACAGCAGACTTTTTCTGGATAATCCAACTTATCATGGCTGGTGAAATATTAAAAAAAATTAAATTAAAAAATTAATAGAGTAATACCTGTTGGATGTGAAAAAAAGCTTACAAATCCGTCTCCTAGAAAGTGTGGCATTAAAGCCTGTTCCAGATTCAGTGCTCACTAATTCACTGTGCAGATTCCTGGTGCTGTTGTTAGGCTTTTGTTCATGCCTGTATTCCCCAGAGAAAGAATATGCGAGATGTTATAATAATACTGTGCTTCATGTGAGGAAGGTATGAAGCACAAAAGGAAACTCGTATGGTTCTGGTTTAATATTTCCTTTGCCAGCTCCTTTATGATTGAAGCAACTCTAAAATAACAGTCATACTCAACCTCCGGGAACTGTGTGTCAAAGTTATTTTCAAACTTTTTATAATGTTACGATAAAAATCTCTTCAGTCCTTCACATTTGCAGAAATAGAGTTCTTCCTAAATACATCAATCATCTTCTTGCTTTTAAAAAGGAACCTCTGATTTAGCAACCCAGGCAATTCAATAGCTGGAGTTTCCTACTACTTAAGATGTGCAACATCTGAATTATTTCTTTCACTTTGTAGTATCTACTGAGTAGATCAGTCATTTCAGAGACAAACAAAATGGTAAAGTTTATATGTGAAAAAGTGAAATTACCTTTCTTATTTGATTTTTTTACTGAAGAGGCATTCTCTGTATGGTGGCAATCTAATCTTTGGAATGGTACTCATTTATCTTTTGAATGAGACATGAAATGAAAGCCCTAAACACTTCTGGTCCTCAAAGATCCGGTTGAACCTGTATCCTATTTCAGCCTGGGTAATTGAATTCTGCCTTCTTTAGCAATGTCAGTCAGAGAAATTACTCACTTGAAATAGCTGTCTGGCTGACATGGAGTGGCACCCATGTCTAAATGCTGTAGATGGCCACGTTTCTGTGCTAGTTTATGGATCCTTACACCTTTTGATGATAATTCCATGGTTTGGAATGTGGATGACTCCTAGGTGGAGTACAAGCATGTGGTGTGTGAGGGTGAACTCATCCCTGTCCTTTTCCTTGCACTGTCGTGGAAGCAGTGATGGCTCTGATGTGGACAGCACAGTTCAGCAGGGCAGTGCACAGGTTCTTGCAGACCTACCACACCATCTTGTTGTAAGCTGGTAGGCAGAGGTGCTCCTGGAGCTGAGAAATTTGGAAAGGCACTCACATTCTGATCAGGATCCCACGAATCACTCGCTCCTGTGCTGCTACTTTAGAGCAGCCTGCTGGTTCATTGCCAGCTTGGGATCTAGGCATGCTCTGTTTAAGAGAGAATAAATAGATTTTTCTCATTTTCAAGACAGTATTTCAACAAGTTGCCAGGATGGGTCTGTCCTTTCTTTTGCATTTGAGTCACTGACCTTGAAAACCAGTGCAATTTTTAGGCTCAGAAGTGGAATTGCTTTGTAGTCACAAGGAGGTTGGTTCTTCTCTTGAGCTTTAGCAGAGTATTGACACCGTTTGCCAGTCAAAGTATGGCCACTATTTGTATTTTACTTGCGTACATGACACTTAAAAAGGATTGAATTCCAATCCACAGGTGTTTTATGAAGGTCTCCTACATTTTCATTTGATGTTTCGGAGTACAGGTGGTACTGCAGGAGGGAAGAGATGTTTAGGTATTGGTAGTGGTTATGTAAGGAAAAATTTGCTTTTGGCAATTGTTTGTGATGAGGTTTCCTAGAGGGAGAGCAAGTGGTTTCTGTGGTTTTGGTTGTTTTCTCTTTACCAGAGACTGGGTAAAGAATGTCCTATGAGCTGTGTCAGCCCCTGCAGAAAGTAGGTTTAGTAGCTGTGTTGGGTTTGAGGGGCCAGGTTTTGGTGCCTGGTGGGGCTACAGGGGTGGCTTCTGTGAGAAGCTGCCAGAAGCTTCCTCCATGTTCAGCAGAGCCAAGGCCAGCTGGCTCCAGGATGAACACACTTCTGGCCGAGGCTGGGCCAGTCAAGAATGAGAGTAACACCTCTGATAACAGATTTAAAAAGGGAAAAAAAAGTTACTGTGCAGAAATAATTTCAGCCAGAGAAGAGCAGGGTGAGAATATGTGAGAGGATCAACTCTGCAGACATCCAGGGCAGTACAGAAGGAGGGGCAGGAGGTGCTCCAGGTGTCAGAGCTGAGATTCCCCTGGAGCCCATGAAGATCCATGGGGATGCACAGACCCACCTGCAATCCCTGGAGAAGACTCATGCTGGAGCAGGGGAAGGACTCCTCTCCCTGAGCAGCAGCAGGAACAGCCTGTGATGAGCTGGCCATAAACCCCATTCCCCATTTCTCTGTGCCTCTGCAGGGGAGGAGGTAAAGCTTGGGAAGAAGGGAGGGATGGGGGGAAGGTGTTTTTAAGGTTTCTTTTACTTCTCATTATCCTGCTCTGATTTTTTTTATTGATAAACTCAATTAATATCTCTAATTCTAGCCTGTTTGGCCCATGGTGTTGTTTGGTGAGTGATCTCTCCTTGTTCTTATCTCAGCTCATGAACTTTTATTGTATTTCCTCTCCCCTGTCCAGCTAAGAAGGGAACTGATAGAGAGGCTTTGGTGGGTGTCAGGCATCCAGCCGGGGTCACCCACTACACTAGTGTGACAGGACAGGGTTTTTTCCCTGATACACACTCATTCTCTCAGGACAGCTGTCCTGTCCACCTCTTGTGGCAGCCCCAGCTCTGGAAAGCCGATCAGTCTGTCCAAAATGAATTAAAAACAGGGGAAAAAACTCTATGTATCATAAGAGATTTTTGGTTTGTGTCTGTTACAACCCTGGAAGGTTGTGAATTCTCAGCTTAATGGAAGCTGCTTTTTCGAATGGGAATCTCATTTTCTAGAAAAGCCTTTCTGTCCCCCACCTGTAATTGTTTTGTTTTTCACCATTGGAATGTCCAGCACAGAGTTTTTCAATTCGTTCCATTATCTCTGTGGAGCAAGTAAAGATTTTATTCATCCCTCAGAAGTTTTCTTCCATGTTCCCATCTGAAATCTTGTTTCTCCTCCAACTTTTATAGAGTTCACAGCTGCTGGCATTTGAGGTGTGTGTGCTGATAGCAGTCACAACTCCCTCAGCGATGCCATTAATCATCTGCAGGTTAGGGAGTCAGATATGGTGTGATAGTGCCTGGCTGTTCCTAAGGCCTCTTTTCAGATGGCTGAGTCATGAGTCATAGGTTTCTTTTTGAAGAGAGATTTGATTTTTATTTTTTTTTCCCCCCATCTCTCCTTCCTTTATCTTTTCTCAGCAGGTTTTATTAGGTGTATTCGTTACTGAATGAGATGAAAGAAGGTTGTGTGTGTGGATGGATGTGATGTTAGGTCACTGAGGATGCAGAATCTGATCAATATTGAGCAGAATTTCTCTAGATCTAATGTCTTTCTCACTGAATTGACTGTAGGGGATTTTTTTCAGATCCTCTCCGTGATATATATAGTTTGCAAATGTGAAAAGAATTAAATGCAACATTACAGAAGGAGGTAGTCCACTACTCACATCTCTTTGTTAAAGTTGTAGGTTGTTCCAGTTGTGCTAAAAGTTTCCTTACTGTGTGTTAAATAAATTAACTGCTGTGTTAAATCCATTATGATATCTTCTTGCCACAATCCACAGAATTAAATTGGTCACTTAGGCCATTTGCTGTACAGCTTCAATAGTGAACTGATTCACTGTGAAAATAAATTGAAATAGCTCCTTTGGAGGAAATTCTTCCAGGGAGAAGGAACATCCAAAGCGAGAAATGTAATAGAGTTGACATTGCTACTCGGTTAACTTGTGGAAAAATGGAAGACATGTCACCTCATTGCATTTAATGTGATTTTTCATGAAGGCTAAATTCGATCTAGTTAAACTTATATATAGTATATTCACATTTCTGGATTTCACGTTTCACTTTTCTCTACACTTCTGTATATTAAGTGCCAGACTTAAAGGGCATCGGCATTTTTCCTAAGCCAAATTGAGATGTAAAATGAGGGAAGAATTTTGTGTCAGTCAAAGCTAAAAATAACTGTATGTGCAACAACCAATTTCTGTTTTCCACTGAAGGAAAGATAGCTTTTTTAGAGTTGTGAAGAAAAGGGTCCAACCAAATCAGGGAGTAACTCCATAAATGTTTTTCTTTTCACTGTTAGAATGTCTTACTTTTGAATATAACTAAAAAAATGATGCCTAATGTGAAGACTGACTATATCAGAAGCATAAGGACTGTAAGACTTCTAGGCTTTCTGGTTTCCATAAGCCTTTCATTTATACTGTCAGTTGTACTGAAACAGGCTGAAAACCTTGACCTATTACATTTGGGGAAAAGGGATTTTGTGAAAACCTCATTTATCTGACTGAGTGATAAAAGGCTTTGTCAGTCTTTACCCCACTAAGTTGTCTTCCACTATGAGTAGTCATATGGATTTCAGTTTTCTAATAATGATGTAAAGTACAGCTCAGTGTGATGCTAGCCAAGGAAAATTAATCCAAAAAGTATAATTAATGTAAGGAATATAAAGTGGTAATTTATATTCAGAAAATATTTTGAAAGTAACATTTGATTCGGAATATATGAGCCATTTATCTAACATTTATAAATATTAGGATATATTACAAAGTTGTGGTTTGTCTATTTTTAAAACATTTGTGTAACACTTAATAATTACATTTGGCTCCATCCCAGGGCAGTAGATGATTCTAAATTTCTGGATTCAGGATGAAGCTATGGTTCAATCCTCAGATTTCAGATTGCTCTAGTGAATGAATAGGCACTGGTGGGGAATAGAAGGATAGGAATGTCTTATTTTTGTGGCTCTGAAGATTTTGGATGGATGAATTTTAATCTTCACAGGGAAAAACCCTTGTGTTAGTGTACAGTGTTGTAGAATGTTTGAGGCAGAGGGAACAAATGCAATAATGTTGGCATTCTTACAGATCTGGTCATGTGCACAGAGAAAGTCTGAGGAATGGCAGCACAGAAACAAAACTTAAGAATGGAGGGTGTAGTTCCAATCTTTCTCCATGTGTGTATCATACTGGCACATAATGTGAATATTTATACTTTTTGGGAATGCTGCCACAATAAGGCAGCAGAAGCTTGCTTAGCACAGAGCATCTTTTCTCTGGATCATGTACAAAAGTATACAGTCTTTGAATGTGTGTACTGTTGTAAGTTTGTTTTTACAGCATGAAGGGAAAAAAAGTAAAAAATCCTTGATAATCCTGAAAGCTGATTAAAGACTTACTGTAGAATGTGTTTCACAAAGTGCATTGTGTCAGATATGAGTATATACTTGGTTTATAGTCCAGTCTAGGGATGATAAACAAGAAAAAATAAATGGAAAATTATATAATTCAAACAAACTTTAATGGATTCCAGTTTTGAGCAGCTCAGCCATAACAATCTATCTTAATTGTCATGTTAATTTAAAACAGCATCTTTTTCTTCATAGTACATAGAATAGCACTACTGTGACGGGCAATGGCAATTTGTGGTCATAGAGATTGTTTCCTTTTTGGAAAAAATTGTTAAAGTGTTTGTCATATAAAAAGGGTGGCTATTACAGTTATTTATGGACCTCAATAATCAGCTATTTTATGACATTTGCTTCAGCTGTTCCCCAGGACACCACTGTAAGGCAAAAGATGAACCAAAACCTGGTACAAACTCATCACAGGTCTTGGGTTCCTCTCTATGAGTGAAGATCCTGAGAATTTGGCAAAGTCACCTCCAAGGACACAGCTGTCTTCAGACAGCCAGACAGAGCAGTTTATTCCTTTGGGTTAATAAAAGCCAAGGTAAAACTGCCTTAAAAGACAAGTTTCTACTGGAAAGATGAAGTGATTGCTCTGTTATTAAGGGCTGACTTGGCTGTATTTGATTGCTGCTACTTTAAAAAAGAAAATCACATGCAAGCCCTTTAGTTGCACCTATATATTTTGTGGGTATGTAATACATGTATAACACAGTTTATAGGTGCCTGAAGTGATGTCCTTCAAGAATGCCCAAGGAAGGAGTGCCAAAATTGCTTGTAAATGTTGGCAGGTAATCACAGTATTCATGACTTCTCATTTACTTTTCTCCTGTTTCCCTCTCAAAAATACCCAGTGTTGTTGTGAGCATTCTGTTACTTCCAGAAATTAATTTGAAAGTGAGATAATCTAATCTAAATTCAGTGTAACTCTAAATACTGCTAAAATATGCTTTCAGGACTAACATAGCATTATATGTGTACTGTGGGGTGTAGGTCATTGCTTGTTTTCAGAAAACAAGGATGTCTGCCTCTAAATTGTACATTACTGATTCTAAACCACAGTTGGTGATTTTTGTGTACATTTGCTCTATGGAGATAAGAAAAAACAAAACCCAGCCTGCATGATTATGCATTTTTGATGTATTTTTCTTGTGTTTTATCTTAATGGATACCTGTGCTGAAACAGCCTATTCTATATGTGTATAATTATGCAGATGAGTGTGAGTGGTCCTTGTGGTGAAGGATTCTTATCTAGTAGTGGGGAAATGGAGCAAAAATAGTTCTGTCATTATTCTAGTTCTGTTTTTTAATTATGTGGTTGGTGCATCTTTGTGGTTGTGGCCATTTGGAGTGGCTTAGGTGGGAGAGGATGCCTGGCAGAGGACACAAGGGCTGCTGCACCATCCAGTAAAATAAATGAGCAAAAGAGAACTGGTGGTATTTTTCATCAGGTGCATCGTTGCTGGGGACAGCACTGTTGGGTGCAGCGTTGGTGTCATGATTTTTACATGACATGGGGCATCTTCCCCAAGTGTTGTTTCTCTAACAGGAGTAGAGTCAGCTCTGCAAGAAGATAACCAGCAGATATGGTGCAAAACAGTTTCTAGTTATGTATTTTGCCTTCTCTCCATGATATATTATTTTACTGAGATGTGGATAATTAGGATAGAAAATCCCTTTAGATAGAGTGCATGAGTTCCTTTTCTTTGGAGCTGAGGAGGGTGTCTGCAATGCTTGAGGAATAGTAACCAAGTGGTGAAAATAATTGAGATGCTCTTGAATTTTACATTTTTTTTTTCCTTTTGCCTCTGGTTAGATGGATGTGGGTCATGGGTAGATAATGTAGCAGAGCTAGTTCTATCCTAGTGATGCTTCATAGATCAAGCTTTTATTTCGTTGTTATTTTTCTCTGGCAGTATCACAGCATTTAGATGTGAGAATTTCTAAAATTATGTACTGCAAATTTGGCTTCACATTGTAAATGTATTGTAACTGTGAGAATTATCAAGTGAATAATACTATGGAAATAGTTTGGGATCTTTAAAGAACAAACAACACCTATGTTGGACTTCTTACCATAATTTAAAATTCAATATCAACCTCAATTTATTAATATTTAAAAGGAGAGTCTTTTCTCTAAAAATCAATGAGTAGATGTGATTATTTGTTTTAGCAAATGGCTTTAAAAATAAAAAATCATCCACTGATGTGAAACTGTCTTAATGCCTCTGGCTATGGATATATTATGGAGCTATATCTTCATAGAAAACATTTCCACCCTGTCATCATCTTTTAATTCAGTCATTTTCTGCTTTATTCATTTCACCTGGGTTAAATTTTGTTTACACTGTAGTGCAATTCATATTATTGAATATGATTCTCATAGGTCCCTCTGAGAGATACAAATAGCTCCAGCCTACTACTAACCTTCCTGTTTGGTGTTGTTATTACTGAAACCTGCTTGCATCAGAAGTACATAAATAATGAGGCTGGCAAGAATGTAATGTCATGGAAAATAAGTCTGAAGCAAAGCTACTTTGCGTGTGTATATCTTTATATGACCTTTTAAACCCTCATTTTATGCTGCCCATATTGGTTTTTTGCACTGAAACCAAGAGAGCAGTTTGTTGCCCAAGATAGTTCTGCAGTGAGTGTTCAAGGTTTGACAATTACAAGATGTGCATTTCCTCTGATCAGCCTTTTCTTTGACTTCAAGCTATTTTGGCAGATTTTCTTACTCCACATAATTTGCTCTTGACATCTATTATTACTTAGTCCTGCTTTCAAATGCTATATATTGTTTCTAATATTAAAATACAGTATATAATTGACTTCTGTGACTTCTGAAAAGAATATAATTTTTCACAGAAAACAATGTAGTCTTGTGACTGCAAATTTTTATGAGATAAAAACCCACTTTGTTTCACATCTCTTGTTTTGGGGAATGCAGACAGTTGCTTGAATTTATTTTCTTTCTTCTTCACTATCTTGGGGACCTTTGTTTTGCTGTTTTGAGTAGATGTGAGGTTTCTGACAGCAGAATACCTGTGGAAATGGTTAGGATGGAATAGAATGTACAAAAGTGGCAGATAGACATCCTGCACATGGTTCTTGTCACCTGAGCCATCAGGCTCCCTGACACTCTTTCATGCCACATTTTGTACTCCTTGCTTTTGTCCACTGAGGACAAAAACCAGCTGTCACTTGCCCATACATTGCTCAGTGCAGCCTGTCTGAAGCAAGACTTGAATAAAGCTCTCTGCATGAAAGGGGAGGAATTTTAAATCACCAGGCTGCAGAGGGAGGGTGGGGCAAACTGTTGGATGGCAAATGCAAAGATTTTTAACTGCTCTCCAAAAGAAAACTCTTGTGATGGTCTTGTGACCTCTTCTTTCCACCATATTGGTAGGGAAGTGTCTTGGTTGGTTGTTCAGTTAGTCTGATAGAAGAGTTAGGTGGTTAACAATGAGGGACAGCAAATTTCAGATGTGTTCAATGTCACCCCTTTTGTTCACTGAGACCCATTGTTATCTGCCCTGGGTTTATGTGCTGGTGAGATATGAAAGAGATCTGAACAGAAGAGTCTCCACCTACAGAACAGCAGCATGTTCAAGGATTTTCTTGAAATCATAGCTGCGGGACATGTTTCTGCAACAACACGTCCTGCTTTCTAACCCTTATTTCACTGGGTGAGAGATGGATGTTGGTATTTGTCCTTAACTTACAACAGGATGCTGTGAGGGAGAAACTGCAGGAGATGGATCAGTGGTTTGACTGGTGCAAGTCTGAGTCAGTACAGTGAGTTTGGAACTGTTCTCACCGTCTCAGTTCTTTGAAACAAGATCATGCACCTCCACGAGTATTATGGCAACTACTCCTCTGAAATACTGTTTTTACTTTGTTTTTCTTTCAATCCACAAAAACAGGCAAAAATGGATTGCATAAAACCCTTTGATTCAAGCATAAAATATACTTGTTCTTTCTTTTTTGCCTCTTCCTTCTTTCCTCTGTGTGTGTAGATGAATAATAGTCCCACAATTGAAATGAGACTATGCAATTTGCTTTGTCAACAGAGGTCTCTTAACCTCTATCCCTGTTTCTTTCTACTGCAAACTTTGTGCTGAATTTTATGGACATCCCTGGGAATAGAGCATCTCATAAATCAGATGCCAGTCAGCTTCTCTGTGAGACAGGTGTTTGTGCAACTGAAAGTTGTGAATTTCACGGCCGGTGTTTGAAATGATTTGCTTTGTTGAAAGGAAGTTGTTGGCAGAGTTAGACATGGCTCTTCATGGCCCTGACAACAACACAATCTTGGTTGTGGCTCACTCTTCTGTGAGATGTGGTCTTGCTGCAGAAAGACTGATTTGCCCAGAGAGGAAAGAAAACAGATGCTTTCTGCAGGTTTAGGGAAAGAGATTGGATGTGTTGGTGTGTGACTGATAAAAGGAGGCTCCTCATCAGCTCTAAAGCACTCTGATTGACAGCTTTCAGCTGTAGTGGAGCCTGCTTGGGGCTGCATGAAGAATGTCGTGATGATAACTCTTACTGACCTTTTTGCTTGATTTTATTTGTGCTTCATTCTTGGTGAACCAGGGTATTTGAGTTATTTTTCATTTTCTTACCCACCTCCTCTGCCCTTGACTGTTGTTGTTAATCTCTGAAGCTAAACAGTGTGTTTCTTTGGCATTTGTCTTATCTTACAGAGTCAACATGGAAAGGGAAAAAAGGGAGCGAGACCTTAAATATTTTTAACTTTAACAGACAGCTGAACTAGAGTCTTGGAGTGCTTCAAATCCACATAATGCTCAGGGAATGCTACATGCACTTCAACAAATACTAATTAGATGTGATGTTCCGTGTGGGTTTGTGTGTCTGTTCTTAAAATGCAGCGAATAGTCTGATTGTGGAAGGGTGGGAAGAGGACGCTGTGTGAAGAGAGCTTCTTATGCTCTGTGACTAAAATAAATAATGGCACTTTTGGGCTTGAGGTGCACGTTATTTTGGTTGCTCACAGATCTCCTGCTGCTCAAGCACACTGGGAAACAAATGCATTTCTTTTCCACGAAAATAAAACCCAGAGTTCGTTTTCTCAAAGCTTGTTTTGATCCTCTGCTGAAGATTATTGTCTGTTTCCCTGGCTGCCCCATGGTCTCTCTGGTTTTTTCCTTATCTGGTCTGAGACCATGTAATAGAGCAAAAAAATGGTCTTATCAAGGAGATTTGTAGGTCCTGAGTTGCAGGAAGCACTGCCTTCCTTGTTAGCCATTCCAGAAGAATTCCTTTCTTCCAGAGAAAAGAAGGCTCTATTTTGCCATGTCAAATTACTCCATCATTGCTAGTTACATATATTTTTTTGAGGAAGGAAGTGATCTCAGATTTATGGAAGGCCAAAACTTGAATCTCTTACATACAAAAAAAACCTGACAAGTTTTTATATGTATACAATAAGATTATGCTGATTTGGTGTTTCTAGTCAAGGAGATGAAACAAGAGTACTGGCTGTGCTAATCAAAAGACATATGTAATCCTCTGAATATCAGATCATTTCTCCTGGTTCCTTGAGTTAAATATTCTGGCTGCTAAAATGTTATTATTCAGTTAATACTGTTGTTGTTCATGGCAGGTATGGATGGAGTTCTTTCATGTGTAGTTCTCTCAGCCAGAACACACAGGGTGATTTAATCTTTTCTCTGAAACACTGTATTTTTCTTTTTTTGGGAGACTTTCAAGTCTAGTGAAGTCCTAAACAAACCACTTGAGTGCCAGAAGAGCTGAAGCAATGACAAAGAATGTGCTGCCCTTTCCTGAGGTGGGCAGCTCTGCATTCTGGGTCTCCTCTCCATCTGACCCACAGATCTGAAGGAAAGGAGCAGGTTGCTGCTAAGTGTGGATAAACTGCTGCAGAAACAATCTGGAGAGTCATGTGTGGGTTGGGCACATTGGTTATAACTCGAGTTCAAACCTTGTCTGCTCCAGGGCTAGGGAAATACAAATACTCCCTTAGAAAACCCTGGTCAACACAGGCAGTGCAGCTGAATAGTGGGATATTAAGTGTGCTAATAATAGTGGAGATCTGGCAGTACATTTTGTCACTCTTCAGTATGTTATTTGCTTATTTTTAGCTTGAAAATTCTACAGAATTTCTACAGAATTTTGTGCACTGTGTGCAGAATGCTCAGCCACTGACTGAGCACAGGTTCATTCCCCATTTCTGTTTCCAAGTGCTGTTCAGGCTCTGGGTGTGAGCAGGCTGGGAGCCTCTGGGTGAGCTGGACAGAAATTCAGTCCTGAGCAAGCAGCAGGGACAGGGCAGAGCTGCTTTCTGGGCAGCTCACAAAGCTTGTGTTCCACAGGTCTGACCTGCTCTGAAGCTTGGAATGTTGCACAGTGTTTTCATCCCTTTAATTACAAGAATTTGTGCCAGTTCTGATTTTGTGAGTATTTCAAAACCGTGTGTGTTGAACAATGTGTTGACACATTTTGGATGTCAAGATGAGGCAGGTCAGAAGTGCTGCTGCTTTACAGAAGGATGCAATGCTATCATTGCTGCTGTTAAAAATGTGTGTCTCCACGAGGTTCCCTACATCCAGTTCTCATGTGACCAGCTGCCCATGGAAACACTTCATGAAAGCTGACCTTCCCAGTCCTTTGATCTTGCCAGATCTCTGGGGAAAATCAGGGCCTTTTTTTTTACTGTCATTTAGGATTATGTATGGCCTGAAGGAAAATGTAGTTGTGTTGACAAAACCAACATGGAGAGATACGGTAGAGCTCCAGCTATTAATTCGTCTGAGAGCATTGTTCTTCCACATGAAAAAGGTTCTTAGAAAATGCCTTGTGATTAAAAGGCAATGCTTATATTCCAATTCAAAATACCACCCCACAGCATGTACATTTTGACAAGGTTTATGAGTTATTAGTCTTACTTCTGAAAGCACTCTAATGCATAACCTTCACAGGTGATTTATAACGATTTTTAGGAGACTAGGTAATATTGTAAAAGGACGAGGTGAAGAGAGAACCATATCCAATTTAGAAGTGATTAAAATAAGGCTAAAAAGAGCCTAATTTGCAATATGTTCAGTTCACCTCATGAACAGTAGGAGGCATGAATGCTGGCACTACCCCAAGTTCCTGAATGAATTTTCTTGGTCCTGGTAATCTGCAGATTAGCCACCTAGTATCGTTGCATATGTTGCTTTAAAAATCTCAGTAAGCACCTGTGTCGTCATTTGGAGTGGAAATAGTTACAGGCTGTGACTGACACTTCTATTAAAACCCTCTGGTTTTCAGGGTCCATTTCATGGCCATAAAAATCCCTTGACATTCAAGGCCTCTGCTTCAGAGCCCTGTTTTCTTTCACTAATACAAAAGTCCAAAATACATCTTTCGCTATTTTTTACCTTTGTTATAAAAGAAGAAAATATATTGATTTTTAAGGTATCACCTGCTCATATACAAACCACTGGCAAGTTTTAACCAGATGTTTTGGAGGTTCAAGCATAGCAGTGTTTCTTCTTTTATAGAAGCAGCCCCAATACCTTTACAGAATTACTTCACATCAAAAACCAGTTGAGAAATTTAGGTGGTGGTACAGGGGATGGATTTCTTCTTTACCTTTTCCCACACTGCCTCTGTGTTGGCTCAGTTTGTTGTTAAACTTTACTCTCTTGTCTGATTTTTCTCAGTCATAGTTGCTTATGTACAAGAGCTTGTGTTTCTTGCCACTACCAATATCACCTTGCTAGCTAAAGTCCAAAGTATTTTTGGACATTCATAAAAAATGTAAATGGAATATGCTTCTGTTATTTTAATTAAGAATCAGATGTTATCTAGGAGTTAAAAGACACCTTTCTAGACATTAACAGAGCTGTCAGTTTCTTCAGTGAAAATGTCACAGTGATATCCTTCAATATCTTGTGATGTAATTTACATATTCTGTTTTATGTATGTGTGGTTTGTGGCATTTGGCACCTAATACTCTCAGAATTGCTGTTTACCAAATAAAGAATGACTCGAAATATGATAAAAAATGTTGCAGCCTTTGAGGGAAAGAATTTGATTTTATTCTGATCAAAATAGTTTTACCCCACTGTAACTTTGTTGAGTTAGTTGGCAGTAATGAATTACAATGGAATACATTTTCTTGGAATCTGTGCCTTAATCTTCTTCATTCTTCTATTGGTGTTTCTCCTTGACACAATTAATACTTCGTCTCTGAACTTGGCTGAACAAAGTGTCATCCTCAGCTCAGCAGTATTTTGAGATGCTGGTTCTGGGGAGCTGGCAAACTCCCACTCTCTGAGGTAAAACTCTTTGATGGGATAGTTCCTTGGCAAAATTCCAGACACCTTGTGATCTGTGAGATGCATTGGGAAAACCAAGGTAAAAAGCTGAAACAGGAAGAATCCTGCCAAGTTGGCTCTGGTGGACTAGTAACCAAGGGAAGCTGCTGAGTTTTTGCCAGGAAGAGGATTAGGAAGGCTTTTACAAGTATCAAACTGTGCTTAAATTCCTAGTAGAAGGTGTAAATGTATCTCCTAGAGGGCCAGAAAGAATTTGAAACACAGTATCTGGGGCATTTGGCTCCTCCTTCTCTTCAATGCCAAGATTTGAATACAGAAATCTGTTTCTTCTTCTTCCTCCCCAGTTAGCTGCATTTACCAGAACACTAAAGTAATGTGAAACATGTCAGGAAAGTAGTATTTTCTCACTCTCTGAGTTTGTTGAAGCCTGTAACAGAATAGGAACTTAAGACTTAATATCTGAAGTGTATTTTGCTGTAATTTAAGCATACTACTAAAGTCCTTTTCAGAATTAAGACCTATTTTTGTATCTTCAATTTATGTTTGCCTATATATGATTTTCTCCCCAGCATTCCCTTGAATCCATGTTTTCTCGACCTCTCATCCTTCTTGCTGTCCTCTCCTCCAGATCTTCAGCTGATCCACCTTGCCATTAAGGTTTTTACCTGCTCTTTGGTGGATGTAATACTGCAGCTAAGACCCTCTCAGGGGTGGGAACATCAGGGGAGGATACACAGTGCTTTTGTCCATTCCTTCCAAGGTGGGGATGGCTTTGATTTCATTCTGCTGTGGCATCACACTCAGGTTGTGACAAGCTCCAGGTCTTGCTGTGCTGCACAGTTCTCCTGGCAAGGATGGGCAGGGAAGAGGAGCTGGGCCAGCAGCAATGCTCAAGGTAAAACAGCCTGAGCACAGTGACTCAGCTCCATTTCATCTCTACTAATTCCTTGAAAATTGGCCTGCATTATTTACCCACTTTCTGCTAAATAAATCAGAATATTTCTGTGTGACGCTGCTGCTCAGCAGTCCTTTTAATGAGCATGGTGAGATGATCATTTGTAACCCTGAGCCTTGAACTTCCATTAATTTCAGTCGTCAGAGGTACCTCTGGTTGGTTAAATGAGCTCTTTCCAGCAGAATAAATCTCTCTGCACACATGCAGAGCATAATTGACAACACACCAAGATTTCATGTATGGCTTTTCCAGGTGTAAGGGTCCTGGGTAGTTTTGTATCTGTTTGAAGACTTAGGAGCAGCACTGAAAACCCCTGCAAATGTTACCCATTTAAAATGTGAAGCAGCTTTTACAGACCCTTGAAAGCATTAAAATAATGCTAAGAAATAAATGAAGCATTATTTGACCTGAAGCATGGTTGTTTCACTTTCTAATGTTGCAAACAAGTAAAAACCCTAGTTATTTTGACCCACTCTATTTAAAATGTTAATTGTGTAATATAAAGTTTAGAGATCTTCTGCCACTGCTAATCTCAATCTTCATTCCTCTTCTTAATTGCACATTTGAACAAGAAATTGTAATGTTTTTAAATTAGCTCTTACGATCTATTGGGTCTTATGTGGAGGAGAAGGTAGTTACTTGGAGGCTATGAGGTTTATATCTAGCTGGATCTGGCTGGTTCCCAGCAACACTGCAGGAGAAGTTGCACATGGAACAAACATTTTGGGAAAATATGTGTTGATTCATCATTAGTTTTCTTTTCCTCAGTCCTTCCTGTCTGAAAGAAACCCATGTTTTGTAAGCGAACAATACGAATTCAAAATACAAATTCAAAATACATTGTGCTGTTTGGCTGGTCTGGAAATAAGCAAGGATTCTTGGATTTGATAACGAAGAATAAAATTGTAATGGAAATCAGGCAAGGTCTGCTTAGACAGGAAAGGGGAAAAAGCTCACAGGGTTTGCCCTGTGGTATCTGCTGTCATGAAGAGCAAACAGTGTTGCCTTCTTTAGAATTTTACAATATAGTAGCAAATATTATTAATAAAATAATTAAGTCTCTAGCATTTCATAACTGCATAAGGAGCATTCAGACAATCTAATTTAGTTCCCACTTACCATGGGAAACTGTGTCACATAGTTCTCTTTATGGATTTGTCAGATCTGTCCTAAAAACAGCTATTTCTTTAAAAATAAAAAGTTACTATCTTGCTCCTCAGTCTGCATTGATATTTCAGGCATTGCTTTCTTATGTCTAGGAGCCTTCCAGAGATTTCCATTCAAGACTTATTCCTGACAGTTAATACCCACTTGTATTGGTGTTCTGCCACTTGTCATTCTTCCTCTTAAATGAGAAAAACCCCTTTTATGACTTGTCCTAATGAGTTTACATAAAGGAATAATACCTCCTCTTGGCTTTGAATGTGCCAGGCAAAATAAGTGAGCAACACTACCTTTCATAAAATAGATTGTTGTATGTCCCAAGTGCCTCTCTTCAGTTTTTGCATTTTTTTAAAAGTTTTTTTATTCTTGAGCAGAGTTGAAAAAGAATTGTATTGAGATAAGCATCACAATGGCTTCTTTCATGGCATTAATAGTTTTATGTTTTTGTTACAAATGCTTCTGCTGATAAATTCTAGATAGCTTTTGCCTTCTTCAACAAAGCTAATCTTCCTTATCCTATGATCCTCTGATTGATTAACATGGTCTTCATCCTCCCCAGTAATTTCTCACTGATAATTTCCCAGCTTCTAGCAGAAATGTTCATTACTAGGCTCTCAAGTGAAATCACAAGGCACATTATGTCATTACTTTTCATTCCATTCCTACTAGGCCAGACTTTTCCCTTCTTTCAGAATGAAATTTCAGTATTTCCTGGCACTGGCAGTGTTTTCCAAAGTTGTACCAATCATACCAACCAAAGCTGAGCCTCCTTTTTTGTGTCCTTGATAAAAACAGGAGCTGAGCTCCAGGACAAATGTTTAAAGAAATTACCTTCCCCTGTTCTCGTCTTTTTATCAATAAGCTTCCATGAGCTTCAAGGGCACTGTTCCTCTGTTTTTGTTTTATTGGTGAGTATACTGGGATGGCATAGTTGGAAAAGCATGGATCTCCAAGGCAGTTTAGTCACTTGTAATGGGGCTGTGCAGAAGTGAAGTTAGGTGTCCTACTGTGTAGTCCCTCATTAAATTCTGTAATTGGATGTGTGTGAATGCTCCTGTTTGCACAGGTAGAATGTCCTAGAGGCCCTGAGTTCTGCTTCTATATGTATCCAATTTATCCACCTTCTCAGGGACGCCCAGCCCTGCATTTCATGCTAAAGCCATTGTCACTGAAACTCCAAAATAAGCTTTATTGAGACCCAGCTAGCTGGAGTGCTCCAGGAATCCTGCATCTTGGAGAAACCCACCCTTGACCCAACTGTAGCTGCTGCCTTTGCTCAGAGACGTTGGGCAGATATAAATCCAAATAATAATCCCATCATTACCAGCAGATCAGTGGCACAGCCAGCAATGGGTATGGAGCACCAGAATACTTTCCTTTCTGCTTTTTTCTCATTTCTAAAACGCTGGCAAAATCCAGTGGGCTGGGGAAGGAGGGCAAGGATGTTCCTGGTTCAAAGTGTCCTCCTTTCTGTGTGCATGGATTAGCTTGTTGGAGCTGAGGGAGTGAGGCATGGAGCAGTCTCTGAAGAAAGTTTTACAATTAGGCTCATTTCAGAGTTGAAATTTGTTATTTGTTAGAAGTACTAATACATGGAAATGTAACTTTATAATGATAGGCTCTTTGAGGCTGGTCTGAGCTGTTATCATAATTTCACACATGCTTTTTGTAACCTCACCATTTGTTCTCATTTTCTCTCTTCTCTTTCTGGCCACCTTGCTTCCATCTCTTTACTTCTCAAGAGATTACAGGGCCAAAATGCTGCAACCTAAATACATTTCATTATCCACAGAAGGTTTCACAGTGTAATTATCATGCAAATAGGAAATTACTTATATTTAGAAAAGACAAGGCGTTTAATTTAGTACCAAATAGCAGAAATGAAAGGTACTCTCTTTTCTATCTGTGAAATTGCCCAGTCTTTTCTAGATTACAAATTTTGTTCAGGCTGCTTAATAGAGTTTCAAGTTGTATATTAATTATTAAACGTGATCCAAGCTGTCACATTTACCAAGCATTGCTGCAGTGGTGGAATTTAATGTCTGCTGTCAGGAAATAAATTCACAGACTATAGATTTTAATCCTGACTAGGCCACTAACTGGAGTGTCTGGAGGTGCTTCCCTCATTGCTCCAGGCTCATTTTTCTGTCTGTGGAATGTATATCATGGCAAATACCTGCAGCATGTTGGGTGAATGACTAATAAGTTGAAATTTACTTTTAGAGGAAACGTTACTGTGTCAAAATTAAGTTTTGGGATGTTTTCAAGTATTTTGTCCTGTGAATCTGGAAATGCTTTTGGAAATTCTTCAGGAGTGGGGAGCATTAAAATTTAATCTTCAGTATTGCTGTTGGGATATTATTTCTTTCTTCTCTCCTTGGCTTTTCATGGCTTGACAGTTGTATTAGTGCATATATTAGTGTTAAGCCATTAAATTATAGGACAAATTGGGAAACTGTAATAAGTAGCAAAAGCCTAAATTATCTTAAGAAACCAAAATTAATTAAAATCCTTTATGCCTGCACAAAGACTACATACTGTGTTAAGAAGTAATATTAAAAAAGGAAAATATGAAAGTTTTAAATCATCATAAAATAAATTTCCAAAAGGTAATTATTAGATATATGATTTATCTCTTTTTTTTTTAATGTGAGGAAAAACAGCATTTGACAACCAGTGCTTCAGAATATGGATCAGTTTTTCTGACATTCTTCAGATAACTTTTCAATAAGCTATTGAAGTAGACAACTGTTTTTCTGTCCTCCTGCTAATGTATATCAGTAAATTGTCTCTAACTATCAATATAGTAAATGGTAAGCAATTATAAATCAATGGAGACCACAAGCTTTAGAGATAAGCTATGCAGCAGTAGAGAAAAAGATAAAGTAATAGCATTATGCTGTTCAAGAAGAAGAGTTTTTCTGAGCTGTAGAACCAAAGGGGATGTTTAAAATCAGAAGAAAAATAATATGGTTTTGCTAAAAAGTAGACAAATAAGAAGGTGGTGAATAATGGGAACAATAATTAATGTGAATCTGAGCAATCCAGTTGATTAATTGCATGTGAAAGTCTATTCAGTTTTCTAGGAAATGGTAAAAACTTTTTCACGTTAGAAGGAAAAACTGTCAACTTCATCTGTGTTTCTCAGCAGTTTCAGAGTGGGTCCTCTGTAGAGCTCAAACAAGAATGCACTCTGCTCCTCCTCACTTCTAGTCATGTGTTGGAACTATGAAGCAGAACTAAAAATTTAGGAGAATTATTATGATATTGGATTTATTTTTAATTAAATTTTCAAGGCTATTAATGTGAAGCCCAAAATTGACTTTCTAATTTTTTTGCACAGAGGGAAAAAAATGAGATTGCAAAGATACTTGACTGCAGTGGGTTGACCCTGGCTGAATGCCAGGCAGCCACCAGAATAGTCTGGGTTGGAAGGAACCCACAAGGATCACCAAGTGCAGGGACTGAACCCACAAGCCTGGTGTTATCTGCACCCAGCTCTGACCAACTGAGCTCATCTCAGGGTTGAAACCTCTTTGTCACTGCCCTCCCCAGCTGAACAGGGGAGGGGAAATACAGTGAAGGTTTCATGAGACAAGGACAGGGAGAGATCACTCACCAAATACCAGCACGGGCAAAATAAGCTTGAATTAGAGAAATTATTTGAATTTATTATGAATGAAATCAGAGGAGGATCCAGCAGGTCTGTCTTGGAGCCTCCAGGGATTGGCTGTGCTGGACAGAGACAAGTCTGCTATCCAGCCAGGCAATTGGGGATCCCCATTTTCTAGTCAGCTGTTGGAAGTTCCTGTTTTGGAAGGAGATGAGGTATGATTTGATGTTAACCTGTGGAGACACAATTTAGAATATAGCTCTGATGGACATATCTCAGGCTCCAGGCCAGTTCTTCCTGCCTCATTTCTTCTCCTCTCTGATATTTGGCTCAGGATGAGCATGTCCCTCAGCTCTAATTTCATCAGAAGGGACCTGAGTGATATTCTGCAGCCCTGTCATTGTTTCCCTGCACTGCATTCTCTGATGGACACAGCAAATATCACTCCACAGGAAATGCCTGCATTTCAAAAGGTTACTGTAGAGTTTGTTTCCATCTTGCCTGGGAAGATGTCAGTAACAGTCATGTAATGGTTAGGGTATCTTAGAGACATATCATAACAATAAATCATAGTTGGGTAAAGTATTTTAAAATCATTATAGGTTACTAAGTAATTACTAAAGTGCTTTACTCACACACATATATGTAAGTACATCAAAGCATTTCTTAGTGTTGCAGTGAAACAGTTTGACACTTCAGTACAACAGAGCCAGGAGATGCTTTGATCCAAGTGCCAAACTGCACCTTTGCAACAAGCAGGACACTCTTTGATGTAGTGAAAAAAAAAATAAAATAAAATGGAATTTTCATTCAGAATTAAGTTTTCTATCCTGACTTTTTTTAAAAAAATTATTTTTTCTGACTTATTTGGCAGGTAGTGCTCTAGGGATTGCATCTCCTTCCTGAGAGTGCAGTCCATGGAGCTCAAATATGGTCCTACATCTCCACATCAGGATGGGAATTGCAGTAGGGAAAACATTGTCTTTACAGTTATTATGCAAAGGTGAATGCACAGCAATTTGAAATTGGAAGCTGAACTGGTTTTCATCTCAATATGTTCTCTGCTGTTGACACAGCCAGGGTTAGCTTCTTGAAAAACTTCTCTCTGAAAAATTATACTCCTTAAAGTAAGTCTAATGTTTGTGGTCAAGGACACCTTCTGTTTGTCCTTGCCTGCATAACTAGGTGTCACGAAATAGCTGCTGTGGATAGCTCCAGGGCTGGCAGTGATTGGAAAAGGGATTTCTTTGTACACTCTCTATTATTTTGATGGCCTTTAATGGAGGAGGCAATTTTATTTTTTTTTAATATTTTTGAATTAAGCATCACAGCGAGCCTGAAAAATAAAGACATAAATATTCAGTTCTTCCTAGGAAACCCAATTCTCATTTCATGTTTTCGGTATAATTCTAATAGGGCTAAAAGAGACCCTTTTGACTAAAAGCAATATAAATGAAGGTAAAAGTTTAAACTTTGATGAGAAAGATTATAAAATATGAAAGCTCTTAAAGCAGTTCAGAAGATTCTAGTCCCATCTTGGAGATGGAGGAATGTTCTATGCATGCTTAGACCAAAACCTCTCTGTCACATTCTCTGTTAAAAAAAAAAAAGAATTCAAATGAGGTGATGAGTGATCACTGGCAGGATGCATCTTCTCCTGAGGAAGCATCTGAAGTAGTTGTTAGGTGAATTGCAGCCTGAAAGCACTCACCTCTCCATTGATGATGTGGTTTGAACTAAAATTATTCCTATAACTGAAAATTTGTGAGGTCAGAGACCAAATTTTCAGTTACTGGAAAATAAGGTAGTTCTACTAAGACAGCATCCATAGGAAGATAATAAATGACCTCATCTTAAAAATAAAATAGATATTTTGACTAGATATTAAAGAAAATAAGATTAACATCTAAAAGACTGGTGAATTTTGGGGCAATATATTACCTAACTGAAGGGTAAGGATGAAAGGCATCTTCTTTTACTGTATTTCATAAATGTAGATGATAGTTTGCAGGATTTCTAAGTTGGCACACATTAAGAACCAAAAAAAACCGCACATCTCTCATTTTGCCTTTTCTCTGCTGTGTTTCACAATCTGTGAAAACCTTGTTTTGGAAAGCCAGATACTTTATATTCTGCCTTGGTGGTCCCAGTGGCATGCCACGTGCTTTACTGGCATTTAGTGCTCATCTGTTTTAGAGCCACCATTGCCTCAGTCACTGCCAGGCAGGAAGCATCTTTTTTACTGACTCTCCAGCGATTTAAATCTTACAGACTGTGATATATTAGGTGATTTCATGTGGCCCTAAGAGTAATTTCCATTTCTGTTACTCTTGTTAGCTGAGGTCATATTTCCTCCTGTGGAGCAGCTTCCCCTACAACCCTTTTCTTGCTCACTCTGATGTTCATGGCTAAGCCAGCACTGCTGTTGTCCTTGTTTGTGACACTGGCATTTTTGTCCTTGTTTGTGACATGAGGCACAGTTGTCCCACTGGCTGGAGCAGCTCAGCTCACCCAAGCTCTGATCTGGAGCTGATGGGCAGGATGGAGACCAAACCCTTTAAAGAAGGATGCACATCCAGCACAATTGAGGAAAGAAGTCTAAAGGGATAGGAGAAGTGCTCTGTTTACACTGATTTTTTTTTTATTTCTTCCCCTGGAAGTTAGTCTTGCTCTTCAATGCATAAATATGCATAGGGCAGCTTTCTTTTTTCAGAGATGCTCACTTTTTTAATCTTTTTTTCCTGGGTGCTTTGGCATCCCTTGTGCTACAGATCAACCTCATTTCACTGATAATGAAGCCCTGAAACACAGACTGTGCATAGACATGTATCCATATATAAAATCTCTTTGTAAAATGATACCATTCTGTATATTCTTTCTTTCATCTACTTACTGTCTGAAGTGTCATATGAAGACCAACTAAAGGTTTTTGTAGTATCAAAAAATACTTGCTTGCAGATAAACAGAAATGCAGAGAAATTTTTTAAGATCCAACGCAGGGACAGTGGTAGCACCAGTGTTAAACCCCAAGTAGCTGTTGCTTCTGATCCTGAATTTACCCATCTAGCCTGATTCACTGAGTCATTCCATGCCCCCAAACCCCCAGGCAGTAATATTTAGACCATGTAGCTTTTTGAGATCCTTCAAAATTCAAGGTGATCCTCCCAGTCCAGTAAAATCGATGTGCCAGCTTTTGCAGATAACATTTCTTTCAGGACACTTGTATAGGTTAGTGCATTTGAAGAGAGTAAATTATATTATGGTCTTCAAATTGTAAAATCAACTACTGTGAGGAACTCTTTCCTTTGGGAATGCTAGTGAAAACAATTGAGTTCAACTTAGGTATAATAAAACTTAGTTAATTTAATGAAATGAATTTAGATAAATGTGTGGTTTAGTGAGTGGAGGTCTTATTCATGCAGCAAGCAGTGACTAAATCATCATCATGAATAATTAAACCCCTTTCAGATAATCAAATAAACAGTCTTTTTATATTTTTCTTTTCTTAACGAAGTATTGTACTATTACAGAATAATTAAGAAGTATTTTGAGATCACAGGATGAAGGGCAATACAGAAGTGCAATCTGGTTTTGTTATTATATATTATTATTATTATTACTACCATTTGATGAGTCCACTGGCTTTCCTTTAAGATTTCCTACTTACTTCAGTTGCACATTTTTAATTGCTTAGAGAAATGATGTAGTCATATCTCAGAGTTGGTTTAATTAGAATTATTGATGTCTGAAGCAGCACCCAGGCTGGGAAAACTGGGGTCTGATCAAAGTCACAACTAATGGTTTAGTGAAGTTAAAAATTCAATCTGTAATGAAAATTGAAAGAGAAAGTGTGTGCTTTCAAAGAGCACATTTTATGCTAAAGAAAAAGGCACTTCTTATTTGTTTGGCAATATTCACTGCACTATTTAAAAAGAAGGGTAACAGTAATGACTGTGCTTTTCACCTGGAAGGAGCAATGGATGCAATATTGTGCTTTTACTCGCACTGGTGTACTTTACTCTCTTTGATGAGATTTAGAAGTGCATGTGAAATAGGGAGTTCACTTTCAGAAGGGTGTTAAGACTTTTGGACTTCTGAATCTTTTTGGGGGGAAATCTTTCTAGCTTGATTGAAAGGACAAATAAATGTTTACATATCTTAAATGTTTAACATCGGAATGAATTCCGATTTGAGGCATTGAAGGAGACAGAAGACATTAAGCAATTTGGTATTTTAAATTCTGTATATCAGCCCATTGACTCCTGAGCCTGCATGGGACAGATGAGCAGCTGGGAAGAATCCTCACCTTCACTCTGAAGGTGTCAGTGGATACATTGTGTTGGTTTAGCAAATGTTTATCAATTTTTTGGCAGCATGTTGACTCTGATCGCGTAGCGAAAGGAAATGTGGCACTGGCCAGGTTTAACTGGCAAAGCACACTTTTTCCAGGTTTCTCCAACTTGCTGGTTTGTGCATGGGAAATCATGACAGCAAGGTGCTTTTTCTGACTGTGAAATGGTGTGATGGAGTGAGGAATGTGGGTAAATTTAAGGAGGGAGGGAGGGAACAGATGGGATGCTCTGGAGATGCTCTGGAGGGAGGGGAGGGTGGGGAACAGATGGGAGTGCTGGGGCTGGACAAAGTTCAAGCAGACCAAAATAGAGAATGACTTCTACTTGCATGATGAGCACAAGGAGATAGGCAAAGTGGTGCAAGAGTCTTGATTTCCCTTAAGCAGCCCTTCCAGTCTTCTTTGATAACACAGGTATCTGTTATATGGGGTCTTTTTGTGCACCTTTCCTATTGTCAGAAATAGATATATTCCAGGGATGCTGGGGATCTTCCCTTGATGAGAGCAGTTGCAATTCAGTGAACACAGTGGAAGACCCGCCACAGATTTCATCTTTTTGTGAAACTGTGTTGACACATTCTTCAAAATATGCCTTTTTATCATTTGCACTTTATTGATCAGCCCTTCCTGAACCATTTTTATCCCTAATTAAGGATGCAGAGAGCTTTACATTATTCTGCTTGCGTTTTCAAGAGCTCATTTTATCCTTCTTGTTTGGGGATTTGCTTCCTTGGGAGAATTTATTACTGCATGAATGAAAATGCTTTTCTGAAGCTGTTAATCAGTTCAAGATTTTAAAAAAACTAATTCAGAATATTTCTCATTATTATTAAATTCTCAGGGGTGCTATAGGGTGTGCACACTATTATAATCTAAACCTGTAATTTGGATTTGCTTCTTGTGCCCTTTGGCACAGTGGCATACATGGGGATTTTAGGGAGAATGAGTGACACTCAGCCACCCCAGCCACAGTGAAGAAAATACATTCTTTATTATTTTCTCATCAGCTGCTGCCTCCTGTTAGCAGTGAAATTGTTTTGACAAGTGCTATTTTGATGTACTCAATTATGGAAGGGCTCAAACTAGTCAAAAAACCTCCTAACACTGTGAACTGTTGGGCTGCAGAGGAATCTTCCCAATGAGGTGGGGGAGGACTCGTCATGTGAGTCATTCCAAAATTGGTTGAGGCAAATCACCGAAGAATGAGTGGAAGGGAACATCTATTCTCTGTCACAGGATGTTCTGGGTAACATAATGGGCTATTTCTGTTCCTCCTTGTTGCTGAACTCCAGCATTTCATGTGCTGGATGGAGTAATGGGCTATTTCTGTCCCTCCTTGATGCTGAACTCCAGCATTCCATGTGCTGGATGGAGTGATACATTGCTGATGCATTGTGCCTAAAGATTGTGCCTGAAGTCTGAAGCACTGGGTAATGATGCTGAGGCTCATCTGTGCAGCTTTTACACACAGAGCCACTGCCACCTGAGTGATTCCTCCTGTGCAGTGCAGACACTTGCTGAGTTGGGTAGAGAATGCTGTTTGTCACTGTCCTCTTTCATAAAGGGTTTCATTAGTCTTTTGTAGCTCTGATGAAACAGTTTGCAGCCTGCAGCCTGCCTAGTTCATCAGTTTCCATTCCAGTGAGTGTTCCTTCTGAGGCAGGACCAGGCAATGACAGGGTGGCTGAGGTTGGAAGGGACCTCTGGAGTCACCTTGCCCAGCCCTGCTGCTCACTTCAGGCCATCTGGAGCCTGTTGGCCAGCAGCATGTCCAGATGGCTGTTGAATACCTCCAAGGATGGAGACTCCCCAGCTTCCCTGGGCAGCCTCACAGTGCCCAAGTGTTTCCTGGTGTTGAGATGAACCCTCCTGTGTTTCAGTTTGTGCCCATGGCTCTGCTGCTGTCCTGGGCACTGCTGAGAAGAGCCTGGCTCCATCCTCTCTGCACCTTCCCTGGGGGTATTTATGTGCATCTGTAGGATCCCCTCTGAGCCTTCTCCCCTTCAGGTGATTCTTCTTAATTTCGTGATCTTGGCAAAGAATGTACAATTCTTTTAATTGCAGGGTGCCAAAACCACTTGCTGAAAGTACATTTTATTCTCATTGATATATTAGTCTTTTCATGAGATTCTTAATGTATTTTCCCATGCAGATTTTCTGAAGTGTAATTCTGCAATCTGTAGGATGGTTTTAGTATGGCTTTACCAGTCATTGTAAATTCAATGAATCTGAATTTACAGCAGTTATGCTTTCAATAGGCTTAGAGCAGCTTTGTACATAAAAGTACTTTGCTTTAGGAATGGGTTTGAACTTTTCTTTTAAAAAATCTGTATAATCCTGGCTGTGTGGAAGAAAACCTCTGTGTGCTGAGGGCTCTATTGATTAAAGTCCATTGACACAACAGACCTCTCCTATTGATCTTGTATTTTCATTTTATTCTAGTATGCATATCTATTATTCTGAATAGTTGCTTATATATAGTACATGCAGATACAACTCCAGTTTAATTGAATTAGCAATTGTAGATGAAGATGCTGAACATTCTTGAAAAATAAAGTTCATGTTGATGAATTATGAGGGGAGTGAAGGTTGACCTTGCCTCTACCTGGTTGGTTGAGAATATTTTTATAGGGAATAGAGAATGGTGACCTAAATGGCAGGATAGTGGACTGGAATTACAAAATTGAGACGTTTCTCACAGTTTGCCATTGGACAACTTTGGAAAGTTCTCTGTATCTCTCTCTGCCTTATTTATCTCACCTGTTAATTGCACATTATATCTCTCTACCAAAAATACATGTAATAATATCTATGATATAAACTAAATCCTGGTGGTCTGTGATTTCCTGGTGGTCTGCAGTTGAGTTTCTCTGCAGAAATGCAGTAGCCCTGCTGTTTTCAGAATGATTTAGTTTGAGACCTGTTTGACCAGAGGCCTCAAATTTGACAGAAAGTCTCTGCCTCAGTTTGAAACTTAACCTACCAGTTGTGAAATTAATCTGTTTGTTTCTGGCTTGTGGAGTGATAATTAAAATCCTGTTTGCAGTGGAAACTCCAGTGCTATACTAAATATGAAACAGTTCTTCACCCTGCCAGGCTTTCTACTGAGTGGTCTGGCTCCAATGCTTGTGTCTCACATCACCCAGTAATCTTTAAATATGAGAAGAAAAAGTTCTTTCAGCTCCAGTGTTGCCAAGTGAGATTTATTGGAATCATCCAGGACCTTTCAGTCGAATATTCCAAGTGCATATTTAGCATGGAAATCGATGAATATGAGGGTATGAGAGAGACATGCACTGAAATCATAAAGACATCATCTTGGAGTGTGTATAAATATATAAAGTACTAAAATGAATTTCAATAAATTAGATGTTATATATTAAAAGAATTAATCTTAAAAAGTGCTGGTACAACTAGTCTGTGTTATTACTCTGATATCAGTTTAATTCCATTTATTCTTGTTAAACTCATCGCTCTAAATTTGCACGAGTTTCAAATGATTAAAAATCTTTATACCAGTCCAGAATTACACAATAAAGCATATTACAGCTGTTCTTTAATTATAATGGGTGGTGAGCACACATTTCATCCCTGAAAGCCATTTAGTACTATTAAACTGTTTGTGTGGGTTTGATTATTCATGAATGTGAGCTTTATTCACTATCTTAACAAATTTGAAATTTTACAGTTTACTGCTGTGTCCTCAAAATAGAAAAATGCACCAAAGCCTGTACCATTTATACAGGCAAAACTATTCCTGCCCAAGAAGGAACTGCAAAGGCCAATGTAAACATAATGCAATTAAAATCAGTCTGTGAAAACAGCCATGACTGCTGAGGAGAGGGGAGCATGTTATTTGGTGTTGATTGTTTGCCCAAAATCTCCTAATGAGTTTAAATGAACATAATTAAAAAGGAGGCTAAATGTCAAGGAAAAATTTCCCAAGCAGTTATCCCAAAGCTGCTGCTGGCTTCAGGCAAAGATGGGGGAAATCTTTATCACCTGAGATACTTAAAGCTGTGAAACCAAAAATTGATGATTAAAACTGCCAATAGATAGTTCTCAGACAGATGTCTTTCCTGTCCTTTCTGGTTTTTAGTATCTCTGTTGTCTTAAGAATGAAGTGGCCCCATGAGGTTGAGCAGCAGCCACGAGTCATTATTCAGATGTAACTTAATTACAGAGTTCTCTGTGCTCTCTCCAAGTTCCCATTTGTTTAACAGCTCAATTGCAGCACCAGCTGCACCCTTGGCATTCCAGGCACTCTGCCTTGCAAACCTGGGACAAGGTCAGAGGGTTGGAGCCTCTGCTGCTTTGCACTGGGAAAACCCAGCAGGCTTTAAGGGTGGTTGCTGATGATGTATTTCTGCTGTGCATATGGTTAAAGATAAAGGCAGACCCTGCTAGTAGGGAACTGCCAAAGCTAATGCAGAGATTTACTAATAAAACAAATACGAGGGTTAATAACAAAGGATAAATTCAGCCTTTATATAGATTTATGTAAAACTGTAGAGGTAGGCAGATGGGAGGGTTTGTTGGAGTTTTTTAGAGAGAGGGATGTTTTTTCATCTGCTCTCATCCAAAGGAGTTGTCTTTGCTTTCAGGGTTGGTTTCAAATAGTCGAGTGAATGCTTTGCAGCAGGGACACTGTTTGCACAGTGCTGTCAGTGCCATCCCTTTCTTGCTATCTCTGTCTTCTGCAAGTGAGGCTTAGGCTGGAGTAGGAGATGAGAAGAGGCTGTGTTTTAAATATAACTGATGCCTCAGTTGGCTGGCTACATTTTCCTGGTGTTTTTATGTTGAAGAAAAAGACTGTAATGTGGTAAACAAAGCTGTAATGCTCTGGAAGCAATGGAGTCAGCTGTCAAGGTGCAATTTTAATTTAGGAAGCCTGAGACCTGTGTGATCCTTTCTTGTTAGTACATGCTTTTCCTGCTTATAGGTCTCCTAGTCAACAGAGAACTAAAGATAAGAAAGGTATAATTTTTTGCATAAGGAAGAATACAATAATGGTTTGATGAACAGACACTTTTATAATAAAACTCTTCTGTCTTATTGAAAATGTGGATTGCTAGCTGCTACATGACACTGAACAGTTTTCCTCCTAGTATTATCACACAGTGACTTAAATGTGATGGGGTATTAGAAAAGATTGAATTATTTTAATTTTACTTTTTCACAGGGTTCTGAAGCCATTGTGTTTTATTTGGAGATAAATTATCCTATTTATCTTGTCTGCATAAATACCTTTATGAATAATGCAAGAAGCTGGGATGCTAAAAGTAAAAATTACAGACCTGTCCTTAAAGGACAGGATTAACATCCTGCAAGAGCTTATTACAAAACCAACTGGTGCCTTTATTCTTCAATGCAAAAATACACCATTTTGGAGCATTTGCAAAGCCACTGTGGTGGAGTGTTGCCAGATCCATTAACAATTCCCTACTAATGGCAGTAAAATGACTGAGTGGGGTAAAAGCAGGCAACAGGATTGTCTGTATGAGATCTCCATGTCATCACAAGGCTTGAATGAAAAAAAAAACCTACAAAAATAGTTTCATGGTGGTAAGAGCAGTCATGTCTTAAGTTGAATTAGAGTGAGAAAGGAAAAATACTACACTTAATGCAAAGGTAGAGCAGATATTTAGCCAGAGACTGCAGAGGAAAATTAAGATTATGAAAATTTTCAGTTCCCAAGGAAACATTAAATTGGCATTTTCTCACAAGCGCTGGGTTTGAGACTATCTAGATATTAATGCAGACATGCAGAAAACCCAAACAAAACTCATCCTGCTGCCAGGAGCACCAAGGAAGGGCAGGTAACACCTACAGCATGGCAACACAGCCTAAAGATGCCCACCAGTTGTTTCTTCTGGCCTGTGTTGAGTGACAGATTTCTGAGCAGGTTTTAGTGTTCTTTGAAGAAAGATTATCATTTCTGCACTGTTTTCCCTCACAGGTCAGAATTACATACTTCCATTTCAGCTTAACATAAGTTCATGCAGAAAGTACCTATAGCACATTCTGGTGAGCATCTGCACACACCAAAGACACAAAAACTGTGTGTGTATCTAGCTCAAACTCTGTAGCAAAACCCCAAATCAGGCTTGGATAGAAAGACTTTTATCCTGAGGCAAGTATGCAAATATAGTGCTAGAATCTAAAGATGGAAAAGCAAAGATGAAGAGAAGTGAATTGATTCTAATTCCCTGAACTGGCTGTTATGTATATCGACATTTTTCTGTGCAGAAGAAATCCTCAGAAAAAGTGTTTTCAAAAGACATAGGATGTCCTGCTGGAAATGCTCCATTAAATAAACTAAATAATGTCAGGATATATGACAAACCATTTTATAAAGCTGTTATTTGCTTTTCCCTCTTGGCATTCTGAGCATCCTAAATCTGAATTTCCAAAACATCCACAGTATTTTCCTGTTCTGCAGACCTGTGTTTATACAAATAATGCACAGGATCATAGGAGAAGCTTACAGACCTCATTTCCAACCCTAGGAAGTAATCTTGAGGAGTTTTTTACTAATTGCTTCTGCACCAGTGGTGTCTGTTCACGGCAGATTTTCCCCAAAACAACCCACCCAGCTTCTCCTTGTCCTTTGCCCACTGTCCCCAGCATGGGTAGGGCAATGGTTTCAGTTTTACAGATTCTTCCTTCACTCTCTTGATCTCCCCTGGTTTGAGGAGATCAAGAGACTAAAGGAAGAATCTGTAAAACTGAAAGTGAGGTTTTTTTGCCTAGCTCTGCTCATTGAAAATGTTGGTTAGTGTCTCCCTGTGCATCAGGGAACAAAAGCTGTAAGAGGTATGGTGCTGCCACAACAAAGCCATCTAGATAGTTCTGTGTATTATTTTACTTTTTGGCATAATGTGGAGACATAGCCTAGCTGCTCTTCTTCCATTGAGTGAAGTGCTGCTTAATTATTGTTACCCTGGCAGACAGGCTTTCTGGAAAGCAACCTGCTGGTCACTTAGTGACTTTTGCCATGAGCCTAAATCATATACTTTGGAGAGGGCTGAAGTTCAGAAATGAACTTTAGGAGCACTCTATTGATTTTGTAAATTAAAAATGTAAAATGGAGCAGCTAGAGGTCTAGTGCAGGACTGACACAAGGATGCAGTCTTTAAACGGGAACATTCTCCAATCCAACAGTGGGGAAGAAAGGAAAGTAAGAAGAAGGATTCATTTGCAATTGACCTGCAGTAGCAAAGTCACTCACTTTCCAAATAGGATTAAACTTGTTCCATCAGCCATGACATGTGAAAAGATCATGGTTATAAATTCTATTTGCTGTAATGAATTGAAAGTGTCTGAGTTTGCAAGCAGCACTCACCGTTGATGGACAGCTAGATTCGTGCAGTGTTTTAACACTAAAATTAGCTTCCACCAAATAAAAAGTACAGGAAAGGTGGCAGCAGTGACAGATCTTAAAGCATGTAAAAATTGACTTTATTGTTAGATGGGAGCTGAATAAAGCTAGAAATAAAGAGTGTTTATGATGCTTTTATGTAGATAACTTGGTTCATGCTTGAGTGAGGGTGAACACGAGTCTTGGAAAATGGCATTTTTTAGGTTTCTCAGCCATATTTCAACAGGAATAAATATTGTTACTGAAATGAGGCAAAGTCGAACTTCTCTATGGTATTGCTTGTAAGAGGCAAGAAAATGGCATTGTACTCAAGGATACTTCATTCAAATTGATTTCCAGGTACATCAACATGACTCCAGTGCAGTCCATGAAACCATATTGGTGTATGAATTTTGTAAATTGAGATAAAAGCTGCACTCTGTGGTTAGTTAATAACCTTAATTCAGTCTTGCATCAGGATCATGAGACATCTGTCCTTTGATGCTTGCAGAGCTAAATGTAGTTTCCAAACCTATTTTCACCAATTCTTTTGGTTTGATAGGCATGAGCTTATGCATATTTTTAGTGTGCCAAGAAAAGAAAGCTCAGTGGGTGAAAATGGGAATTATTTGGGAAAAATTTGAGTCTCATTTTAATTGATAAGTTACCCAGCTGAAAACTGTCCAAAATGGAAAAAAAAAAAATCAAAAAAGCTAGAGCTGAATGGAGAAATGAAAATATAGTGGCTTCTTAAATTACCGCAAGGTTAACATATAATTAATTTGCTAATTTTAATTACAACCCTACAAAATGTGCTGAAAAATGCTCAAAGGGGAGCAGCAGCCAGGTGCCAGCCATGATTAGCCAAGGTTACTTGCAATTACAAGCTCTCTATTAAACATGTTGCAGAAATTTGAGAAACTCCTTTCTAAAAACAGCACATTTATTGAACCTCAGCAGGGTATTCATCATGCTGGATCTTTCCATTGCTACAGACTTGCTGTCATTTGCCTCACTCTTTTCCAGCTAAACGTTTTGTTGCAGCTGAAACGTGGACTGCTTTTTGTGTTTGTCACACGCTGTTACACTTGTATTGGGTATTTATTCTGATCATATAAACAAAAGAGATTAACCAGTGTTTGCAGAGTGTTCTGAGCACCCTCGGTTCCAGAGAGCTGAGTGCTGGAAACACAAATCCTGAAGAAAATGTTCTTTTCTTTCCAAGGTGTTCTGTCACATGGAGTTTGTAGAGCAGGAATATTGCTGAAACTGCCTTTTCAGTGGGCAGCCTGTTCTGCAATGCTTGAAGTGCACAGAAAAATGTGATTTCTGAGTTTAAAAAGCAAACAAAAACCCCCAACACAAACAAACAAGGAACAAAAATATCTGCATGTTTGCTTTGCATTTCCAACAAATGGTGGTGTGAAAGAATGTCTTGTCTGTGACAGATTACATGATGTATTACTGTTATTTTTTATTGTTGTTATGTGAGTCATGCTTTAAATGTCTGTTGTTGGGAACTGTAATAAACCTTGATCCATCTATTAAAGGAAATCTTTAAAAAAAAACCTCCAAACCAATAACATTTTTTTAAAAAAAACAAACCTACAGTATTGGTGTCAAAGGAAATTAATTTCCTGGCTGGCTTGTGTTTTTCTCTGAGGCAGATATTGATGAGTGTGCAGAGGGGATCATTGAGTGTCACAACCATTCACGCTGTGTTAACCTCCCAGGGTGGTACCACTGTGAGTGCAGAAGCGGTTTCCATGACAATGGAAGCTATTCTCTTGCCGGGGAGTCCTGTGTTGGTAAGCAAAGAGCAGCAGAGCCTGTTTTTTTCCCTCCTTGTGCATGGTGTTCCCAACCTCACTGTCCTCAGTGGTTCTCAGAGCATCCCGAGCGTGGCTGACTGCGCTGCCCCATTGATCAGAGCAAGTGCCTGGGGGACCTGCAGGGAAAGTGGGCTTGCTGGGAGCAGAATTGGCCACTAAACGGGGGAGAGGTGGTTTTCCAATTCCAGGTTTCAGCAGAGTGAACTTTGACATCCTGTGGTATGTCTGTGTTGCTTTGGTTTGCTTGTTTTCCATTTTTCGGCATCTTCATCGTTTAATTTTTAGAATAACACAGATGACATCAAGTTCTCTATATGCACCACGTTTGCAGAAAAAGGCCTCGAAAGCATGGACAGAGAGCATGGACAGAGAGGGATTTTTAATGGGTGCAGAGGAGGTTGTCAGTTGTTTTTATGGGAGGAAAAGGATGAGGCTCCACGAGGAGTTAGTTTGTCTCTGGACTGGCTGTAGGACTCTGGGTGCCACTGCAGCAATAAATCCATAGTGGAGATGGTCATCCTGCCTTACCTCTGCCTTACAGCTTTTCCACCTTTGCAGTCATTTGCCTTACACATAATTTCTCTGTGATATTTTATCAGGTGAGTTTGAAACCGTTCAGAAGGGATCCCATTTGAACTTCTGTAGAGATACAGATCAGCTGCTCATAGTGCTATGTACTTTCTTTGGAATTTAGGTTATGTCATCTTTAGTTAATCATATGAGTTTTCTATAAAAGATCTTCTCCTTTTGTGTTGGTTTTTTTTTCTTAAATGCTGTAAATTTCATTCATCATGGCCATAACGTCAAAGGGCATTTTCTAAGTTTTAGAGACTATTATTAAAATAAAACTTAAAATAACGATTTGTAACAAAAATGTATAAATTTACTTGTAACTTTGAAAATACATTCCCATCTTTTATGAATTCTGGCTATAAGAAGTCCTAGGGATAAGGTAGTATCATGATTTAAAACCTTAGAGGAAAAATTACTATTTTCAAAGCAATATTTTGTGGATTGTCCAGCTATATTAGCTTTTTACACATTGTCCTAAGCTGATGGGGAGCTCAATAAAATCACAGCAGTGAACTTCTCCAGAGGGTGGCTGTGTGAAAAATGGCAAATTTTACAGCATGTCATGACTCCACGGATAAAATAGATGAAAGTCAGGTATTTCTAAATGAATTCTCAAATGTTAAGAGTTCTCCTCTGGTTTGTTTGAATGTTGTAAAATGAGTGATGAGTGGAGCAGTGTTGAAAATACCTTCTGCTAACCCATGCTGACACATTTCAAACCGTGATGTTTATTTTAAAATGCAACTAAGAACTGGTTAAAACAGCAGAGAGGTAACACTACACGTTCTAATTAATATGTCACATTACAGCACTTGTTTGCATGGTGGAGCACTGAGAGTCAAGACCAGTGTCTTTCACTGTATTTCAGATAAAAGAGGGTTCATCTGCTTAGCAACAGCATGTTTTTCCTAGTGTATTGTATACTGAACTTGTAGTGGTGTACATGAGGTGGAGATGAGCCATTGTCTTTCAGTGTGTTTGGAAACATTTCTTCTTCCTCCCTGAAGGACAAACTTGGAGAACAATAAATAGGCTGAAAACATGAGTGAATTAGGATAAAACCCTTCCCTACAAAATAATACAATAACAGTAAATACTGCTACTACTACTAATAATAAAGAAGATCACAAGACAGTGGGAGGGAGTACTCATCTGTGACAAATTGCCCAAAGCCCAGGCAGCCAGTTGCTTTTGCTGGATACATTTCTGTATATATTGGTTAACCCCTTTTCCCTCCATTCCTATGTAGGTGGTCTTGGAGCTGAGTCACTGCTTGCACTGTCTCTGCAGTGCTTGCAAAACATTAAGATAAATAGCATCTATTTGGGAAGTGTTGTGATACCCCAGTGCTTCTAAAAGCTTTACTCTCATTGACTAGGAGAAAACAGTGAAGTTTGTCACCTGGCAAGGAAAAAATGTGTAAATCAGTGGATGTGGCAGGGAAGGTCATAATATTGCACCAGAGCTTGGGTAATAAGGATGTGTGGCTTAGCCAGGCTGCTTCAAGTTGGGGGAAATTCTTTTATTGCTCCAAATATCAACCAAAGACGGCTTTTATGGAAGATGTCAGCTTCATAAAGTGATGGTGAGCAGGCTCAAATTAAGAGAAGGTAATTTGATTTCCTGCAGTAGTGTTGTTATGAGGCACTGGTCTTTCACAACGTGTTATTAAGAACACTGCTTGCAGACAAAAGACAATTGCTGAATGAAGTTGCTACCAAAGTTTGCTTGGCAATTAAAACCTGTAGGCTACAGCTGCTGTGTTGTTTGTTTGCTGGTTTTTGTTTGTTTGGGTTTTTTTTTTTAATTTTGTAATAGGATCTTTGCTGCACTCTGAGGTAAAGAAACAATACTTCATAGAGAGCAATGAGTTGTAATGTGATATGGTGTTTATGACTATCTACTGATTTAAAAAAAAAAAAAAAAGGAAATTATCTGTTTGAATCTCCATCTCTAAGTGAGATGCTTCCAGTCTGTAGAGTGCTGTTCAGACCCTGGAGTGCAGATTTACTGATTCCATTTTTTTCATGATGATTTCTGTTCCTGGGTCCCTACACTGGGACTTGGCACACACAGAAGGAACAACAACCAAGGCAGCAGTGCCTGTCAGGTTTTGTTTGTTTTTTTTCTTTGAGAACCACTGCAAATTTTGTAGGGAAGCTTAACATGGATCCTCCCACCAAAACCCCATAGGATTCACCATTTATTTCAGCCTGAGAGGTAGTATAGCTAGACCTCCCTGCAGGATTAGAGTTGCTGGTTTGGGGAAATGGGAGCTGGAAAAAGTCAGGATTCAGGAGCTTGTGGAACAAAACTCCACAGGTGCTAGTCTTCCACAAAAGCTGGGTGCAGCAGTGCTTGAGGGTCACGTTTGAATGGGCTTTAAACCAGTTCTTGAGGCTTTCATATATTCCATAGTATGCTGCAGTGGTGTCTCTTACCTGTATTAGAAAGTAAAAGCAAAGGAGTTTAGATTTTGTTTGTTTTTCTCCTGTTCTGTACTACACAAAAAGGTAGACCCATCCTTTGAAAATTTTCCTCTTTGCCTGAGAGTTGCTTCCCTACCTGTTTGTAGAGAAATGCTATGTAGGCAGAAAGGTTTGTGTGTGGTAGACCAACACTGTATATTGTATTGTAGAGACCAACTAGAATTTGCCATTTTACAACTTCCTTCTGCTCTGCTCAGAGAATTTCTTCAAGCTCACAGTATCAGATTTGGTGTCAGTGGATTTTATCCTGTAAAATAAAGATTATCTTACTTTCCATTTAGTAAATTCTAATTCTTGTATTCTGACAGAAAGTTGTGTTACATGTCTTCAAGGTAATTGTGTTTAGTCATTTCTACATTTTTAGAAAGCTTTAGTAAATCCTGTATTCAGAATCTGATTTCTGTTCTGTAATAGACCCTTATGTCTCTACAGAATCAAAGTACTATCATAAAATATTTTCTAGCCAAAAATGAATCTGTTTGGTGACATTTTTTCAAAGACAACTCCAAATAACGTTGATTTAGAAAGAAGGCAAAAATCATTAAGTGACAAGCTGCCTGTGAAAAATGATTTGTCAAAACAGTGTTTAGTTAACTTGTACATACATTGGTTTGGGAGCCCAGCACACATCTTTCACGTTAACAATATACTGTAATGGTTTAATGTACCAGAACAGTTAAAATTAGCACATTAGTGGGGTTCTTTCTTCTGCAGCAGCTTATCATGATAATACACAGCACCACACTGCATGCCTTGCTTGCACACATTTATTAAGGTGCTGTGGAAAAGTCTTACAATTAAAACCTGAATAGCCTTGAAAAGTAAGAAATGGAGTGGCTAGGGATTGATTTAAAATTTCAGTGAAACCAAGTTAATGAACTTGTGTTGATATGTACAGTCATGCTTGTCTTCTACCCGATTCAAATGCAGTGGCTGTGGGACCTCTCATAATATCTGAGGCAAATTACTTCTCATTACAGCCAAAAAGGATGGAAAAGGAAATAGCATCTCAGGGGATTATTTGCTTCCATTTTGATTTTGTTTTCTTCTCTGCCCACATTACCTAGCTATCCATGTATTTTGAGAGTATTTTGAGAGTATATTGAAAAAGAGCACGTCTTGGGTGGTTTGTTTTCTTTCTTCTCTCACCCACCAAATGTGGCTGGTGGCTAAAAATAAAATAGGATCAGGTTCTTAGGGCTGTACATTTGTTTATAGAAGCACAGGCTGGAGTGTTTGAAGAGTATAGATCCTGATCTGTTGTATGATAGTTGGTGTGTCTTGGCAGCAATCACATGTTGTTGATTATAGAATGTAGAATGTAGAATGTAAAATATAGAATATAGAATATAGAATATAGAATATAGAATATAGCATAAGGCTTTGCAGAAAAAGCAAGTTTCTGCTCAGTATGGGTGGTTCAACTATATCCTCACTTCTCCTTGAAAAGGAGCTGTGGAGGGGACAAGGAAAGCTCTGGCACTTGGGTTAATTAGTAGTTTTTGCCACAGGTAATCTCAGTATAATGAATGCAATTGCAAAATCCTGTTCCAGGTGTGAAAATCAGATTATTTCCATAGCTTGACAGGATACATGAAAGAACTAATCCCCCCAAATGTAAAGGCAGACATTTTGTTCTTGTCCCTTTATATATAGGGAAAGAATACAGAGGCTCCTTGCTATTTCCAGTGTTCTTCAAAGTTGCTGGATTTATAAATGAATATTTTATCTCCTTCCTACTTCGTGTTGTTATAATGGGAAATGAGATTTGTGTGCAGTTTTGCCTTGCCCATCATTAAGTGTTCTAGTTTGGGGCTTGCATGTTCTGAGAACAGTTGTGGGAAAGCAAATGAAACCTGAGGGGATGTGGGGAATTTGAGCTAAGCAAGGATTTGAATACTACAAAAATAATCTAAATGCAGAAGTCTTGTCATAGTTTTCACATTCTCTAAATGATTGTTTTGGACGTGTTCAAAATTTTAAACTAGGCTAATTTTTCAACACCTAAGTGAGCACATTGATTTCAGTTGTTAAGAGAAATTTCACACAAATTACAAATGTTTTTTCCATGCTTTGCATTGCCATCTACACGCTGATCTCACACTGATGTGGCCATTTGATCTCCATTAAAATGAAATACTTTCTGTAGCTAACTGAGAGCTAACAATGTGGGAACATTTGGCTGGGCTTTTTTCCCTCCCCACCCCCCTGATCTGGTTTGATGAGTGACAGGGACAAAAACATTTAATGCTTATAACTTCTTTCCCTCAAGTTACTGGGAATGTTGACTGTCTGACTCTAAGAAATGCAATCAGCGATGACAAAAAAACTGCCAAAGGGATATTCTCAGAAAATTAGTTCTGTTAACAATTCAGCTGAAAATGAGTGCAGTGTCCAAGCCTTCTATATCTGATTAATGACTAAAACTTTTAAATAATAAACACCATAAAAGAATAGCAAACTATTATTTGCATAAAGAACCAAAAAGCTGCGTAGCAATCAGGAATTTATGTTCATGCTTTGCTTGATTCTTTGTCAGGAATCTCCCACTTAGCAGTTTGGGCTGCTCTTGATGGGTTCATCCTTTTTGTGTGTGCTAAAGGGAGAGCAGCAGCAGAGGTGCATAAATAGGGGGTTCTTCCCTCCTGCATATGCAGAAGAGATTAAGTTGCCTTTGTGCAGAGTGAACAGGTCTGTACTACTGAGAACATGAATAATGTTAGTTTCTGTAATTGCTAACATCTGGCTTTCCATAAATCAGTTAAATTACATGGAAACAGAATTAGATTTCAGTGTCGTAAGTAAAGCAATTAAATGCAACTCTGTAGGCAATATGGCTTTATATTCATCTGTGAAATCCTTTTAGTTTTGAGCTGTGAAAGCTACCCTTCTAATCTGCACTGTTATTCTGCTGCATCCTCTACAGATTATAGTCAAGGAGCTCTTCATGTGGTAGGGAAGAAATATTGATGATGCTTAATGAAACCACCAAGGGCAAAGTGAATGCTTCATTTCTATCTTTTGTTTTCAACAAAAAAATACAAGTCAAAGTCTATTGAAAGGAAAATGGGGTATCTTTAAGAATGTTTTAAGTTTTACAGTAGCTATTTGGATATAATTCACTTGATAGAAGTTCATTCATAGTTCTCTTCATGTCAGTCTTTGTGGTTTTTACTTACTGAGATACTCTGGCACTTGTTGAACAATGAACTACAAGTTTTAATTTCTTTTAGTGCTGCACTTTTACACCACCAACAGACTATGAATTGAAATCAGGAACTCTGCTATCCAGACCAGACTGAATTTAGTGATTTGATTGTTATAAAGAGTTTCCTTTGCTAGAATGAGAGAATTGTTAAAGTCTTTTTATTAGAGACATTTTGGGGTGATGATTCATAACCTGTGGCACTTGTCCAAAAAGTGGGGCAGCTGGCCATCACATCCCACCTAAAGTATACTTTAGGTAACTTCTGTTTGTAAATTCTTTTGAATGTGTTGGTTTTAATTTAATAATTAATTTAAAAGTATTGCTGGGAAATACTGAACAGTTAAAATTTCACACTAGCAATAAGGTTGCTTCAAATGATAAGTGTGATGGTTCTTCCTTGTAATTTCTGAATTCATCTAATACTCTTCCAGAATTTTCATGACAGAAACCATCACATGCTTCTGAAGGATTTTCTTTTCCAGCCTTCCTTCCACTGTTGCTTACAGTTTTCATTGTTCATGTTTGAATAAGAGACCCACCAGTTTACTGGTATTTTATCTGGACAATCTGCCAATATATTGTTTAAGAAATGTCCAAAGTTACTGTCCGAAAGAAATACCCATTTTTAACAATGTGCTTAAAAATCTCATAGCTTTCATTGCAAGAAAAAGAACACAGCATGAACTCCTTAGATAAATTCATATTGCATAATTGTATTTTACCCTCTGAAAGCAGATCTAGTGCGATACTGTAATTCACTTTTCTCTGGTGTGTAGTGATTTTCTATTGTCACCTTTTCTTTGTGTCATTGCTAAATCATACTGCATAGCTTTAAGACTTTTTTTTGTTTATCAGGTGCCTCTGACTTCTTTTTCTTTCTTTTTTCTTTCTTTTTTTTTTTTTTTTTTTTTTGCAATTCGCTTATACCTTCCAGCAGTGGGAAAAGGATGCAAGTGACTGCTTTTAATGTGGGGAATGTTACTTGTGCTAGGGAATGATGAAGGATAATGCACTTTTATTTTGATGTAGAAGCCAGAACAGAGTGGTCTAGTTGATGGGAAGTCACTCTGTTTGCTCACTAGTTTCCAGTCGCTGGGAAATGAGTATGCATCCTTTTCTGAAGGTTCAGGTTTGTCACTGATGCAGGGTTCCTCAAAGTATGTCACACTCTGCATTGTCACACTCTGCATTTATGATTAAGCCTGATGGAGATAGTTTAAGAATCCTTGGTGGAATCAAAGTAAATGCTGAAGAATAACCTAAAAACCATCAGTGCTTAAAGCCTACCAAATAAACATGGAAGATACAAAAAGGAATGCACCAGCAAGGCAGATAAGCAACAATTACTCAATGCAGAAATAAAGCTTGCCTGTGAAAAACGTGCCCAAAGGCTTACTAAACATGCTGTTTTGCAGACATCGACGAGTGTGCCTTAAAGATCCACACGTGTTGGAATGACTCAGCCTGTGTGAACCTGGCAGGAGGCTTTGACTGCCTGTGTCCCTCTGGACCATCCTGCACTGGTGACTGTCCCCACGAGGGTGGCTTCAAGCGCAACGGGCAGGTGTGGACCCTGAGAGAGGACAGATGCTCCGTGTGCTCCTGCAAGGTGAGATCCAGCTGCTCTGCCTTCCAGCAGGGCTTGAAATCTCTGGGCTTGGTCAGACAGGCAATATTGCAGTGCTGCTGGGGTTGGTGAGAGGATTAGCCTCAGCCTGAGGCAGCAGGTGAGCTCTGCTGTGGGCACTGAGGCTGGCATGGGGACAGTCTCCTGGGAAAGCATTTCCTTTCTTATTTTGCACAGCCACACACATTACTGAATAAAGGGTAACCCTGCTGAGCTTCTACCATGTCACCCTGTGGGCCAGAGCATCCCAGAGTGTGCCTTGAAGAGGGTCTTGCATTACCCTGTAACACAACATGCAGGTCCAGCACACTTACTGGAAGTGCTGAAAACTGATTTTAATTTCTTTTCCATGTGAATATGCATCTCTCAGCACTGTAGTCAGCCAGCCTCTTGCTGGCTGTGTTTCCCTTTGCTTGGAGCACATGTGAATTGACTGGTTGAGGAAAAAGGTCTGAGCATGAGTCAGAGGTTAGAAGACCCAGCAATAGGCACTTAAATCTCCTCAAAGTGAAGCAGGGTGAAGGGCAGTTTTTTCCTCCTCATCCCAGCTTGCCTGTGTTGGCAGTTCTCCCACATGAGCAGTGCAGTTCTCTCTGCCCCTTTGGGGAAGCCAGGTCTGGTATCAGTGGGTGAACCTGAAAGAGTTAACATTTAGGTTAGGGTAGGGTTTCTTTTTTAGGTTTCCCCCCTCTCTGCTTGGAATTTCCTTTTTTTTTTTTTTTCCTGAGTGTGGTAACCAAGTTAGGAGAACATTTGGCTCTGCTTTCTTGATTTTCACTAGTTAACAGAATGCTCTGTTTGAAATTTAAAGACTGTTAGAAACGCCCTAATCTGAGAAGTGGCTGCTTTTCTATGGTCACTTTGACCTGATTTGTTCATGGCATGGGTAAAGCTGTCCAAAAGCACAGCAGAGCACTGTGGTCCCAAACTAAAATTTGGCTGAAGATGGAGCTTGGGAATTAGCCTGTCAGTCTCCATGTCTCAGTGCTTGGGAGCCAGAGAAGCACAAGAGGGTTTGAGGGGAACAGAGGGAAGGAGGTGTTCTGAAGCTGCCAGAAGCTGAAACCCCCATCCTTTCTGTTTTGCAATGGTGTAGCAGAAGGGGAAAATTAAGACTTCAGAGTGAATAGAACCTCCAAAGTACACTGCTGGTTTGGGCTCAGTAGGGAATATGTTCTTGTTAGTTGCTATATTTTTTACTTCAAGTAGCCTCAAGCTCCCTAAAACTCCTCCTTTCAGAAGCTGAAGTGCACAGCTTTGCTGAATATATATCAAGCTTTTATGGTAATCTTGGGGAACCAGCAAGCTTATGAAAGGATTTCCAGTCAATAGAATAAACAGTTTAATATATGTGAAGACATTTGGCCTGCCTTTGCAGAATTATAACTATTAGCATTCACATTTTAGAGGGTGTGTAATTTAATTTATTTGCCATTTCTCATTGCATATATTTCTTCTGTTGAATGTTCTTACTGGTGTATGAAAATACAGGAATTATTAACTAGTGCGTAGTTTGCACTAAGCCTGACACTGTTGTTATGACTTTTACTATGTGTCCTCCTCACTTCAGTTTTTTCTTCTGTGAATTAACATTTGCATATAATTTTATTCTAGTAACTGCCTGTTTCAAGAGCCAAATTCTTGTCTGTAGAACAGGGAAAACAAGAAGAGCTCCTCATCTATCACATCTCAGGCAGAAAGTGAAGTCTTCACTGAGTGTTTAATGAAATATATTTTTATACATCCTGATAGCTCCCAATACACCACAATATACATATTTCTCAAACCTCTCCTTTTGATCTTTTGCAGCCTGCTCAGTGTGCAGTGAGGAAAAGAGCAGAGTGTAACTAAACCATTCTTACACTACTTACTCAAACTTTGAAATGATCCTTCTTACTTGTTTTATCCAGGAGGCAAATCAGCATTTCAGTTTTGAAATAGAACTGGCTTTTCTTTTGCTGTAGTTATTCTGGGAAAGGTCAGGTGGATGTGTTTTGTGCATTGGCTGAAACACATAGATACCATCTTTAAAATATTTTAGCTCATAATCTGGTGCAAAGGAAATTAAATACCTTACTTAACCTTACTTAATGAACTTCAAAGCTATTTGTGAAGTAGGATACTGTGAAATATGGGAAATTACATTGCTTCTGTTATATAATGAAGCAAAGTGTCATTACTGAAGCTCAGGGTAATACAGTGTTTCACCAGACCCAGTGTCTTCAAACCATTCTTGTTCATCTGAATGCACATAAAGTTTACAAAATCATAAATTCTCAAATCTGTGAAATATAACATTGCACCTGAAGTTTATTTGACATGTCTTGTATAAGCATCTTTCTGAACTACTGTGGTTTTAATAGAACATCAGATTTCAGGCTGGTAGAATTTGGAGTGGGGAGCTCTTGTTGCATGAAAAAAGCAAAGCCTGGCTGTGCAATCTAGCTATATACAAGCTTTTGAGAATGTCTTTTGATTAAAACAACCCTCCCCTGTGTGAAAAAAGCCTGGGAGATGCACACAGCACTGGGAGCAGTGGGATCTGCCAAGGTCATGTGTGTTCCTGAGGATCAGAACCATTTGGTGGTTTGGTTTTTGCAGAGTCTGATTTCTCACCAAACTGGCTCTGGGGCTCTGTGAAAACTTGAGCCACCCTTAGCAGTTATTCTCTTGTGTGTCACTTTTTCCTTTAATAAGAACAATTTTGTGTTCATACCACTGATGCTTTTGAAGAATGGGGAACTGATTCAGTGAGGATGGTGGGAAGGAAGAGGTAGTAGTAAGATGCTCTGTGTTATTACTCACCGAAAGAAAAAAGGTTTTCTATATCTATTTCTCAATTTTCTGTGTATTTCTCAGGGCTACTGCTGAGCTGCATAGATGTACATGAGACAGTGTAGCTTAAGAGGCTTTGTGTCACTGCACTGTAAGGGTAAAAATGTTTTTTATAGAGCTGATGAAATTGTACACAAACACAGGTGCTTAGAGATGAAACAGAGCAGCAGTGTATTGTGATTACCAAAAGTTCTCTGACAAAATCATCAGGTTTGTCAGTGTTCTGAGATATGGAGTGTAAAAGCAATTTAAAATATGCTCAGGGAAGCACAGAACTACCTGCACTGTCCCCAGCCAAAAGGGGAATTTTGAAATCTAATCTCAAAAGCTTAGAAACTGAGTTGGATCTAAGCAGAGAGGTTGTTTTTAGCCATTATTAATCAGCACAGAAGAGACACTATCCTGGTCGAGGTTCCCTGGATTTCTGGCACAACCCCACATGCCTGGCACTGGTGATCCTGACAGAGCTCCTGGGCTAAGCTGATCTTGAGTGCATCTGGCCCTGGCCAAACCTGTGACTAAGGAAAAGGGCTGCTGACATTCTTCCTTGTGATTTACTCCAGCCGCTGAGTAAGGAAATAAAGCTTGTTGATCCTTCTTACCCCAGCTAGAGTGGCAATCTGGCCACTGGTGCAGAATACTTACTTTACTTTGATACAACACTGGATAAAGCCTGTAGAGTAATATATGCCCTGCAGTTGGCAAAAGCAGTTCACATCCATGTTAACCTGACATGTTTTCTACTTCTTCATAATTCTGTGTTCTCTTCAAAACATTCTTATGCTTAGGCATAAGAAATAATTTTATTTATTTTTAGAGTAGCAAGGAATAATCTAACCCATTCAAAACTATGATGAAATGAGCAGTGACACTGAACTGATGTGGGCATAGTGATTCCCTGATGCCAATTTTGTACATTTGGTATATTTGTACTGTGAATGAGACTGGCTTTGCTTTTAAACAGGAGCCAAACCCAAGTTCCTCCATCAGATCATGAGCAGTAACTCCTCATGCTCCATGCTGGGCAACCTGGTCTGGTGGGAAGTGTCTCTGCACTCACTCTTATTAGAAATAACTTTCTTCAAGGATCAAAAGAAATAAATCCCCTTGAATTGGAAAGTATTCCCGTATTTGGTGGCAATGAAATTTTCTTCCTTGTATCAGATAATAGACTCAGAACAAGGTTCTGATGAGAATGGGAAAAAACTGCAATGAAATGAATGGAATTGTTTCAGGAATTGAATAGTTTTGATCCAAAGCAGAATACAGCTTTATCCATGAACTGAATTATAATGAATGATGAATTCTTTTATCTTTAAGTTGGTGTACTGTAGGTCCGGATGTGGGACAGACACAGCGGTGAGGTCAGAATAAAGAGCAATTAGTGCTTCTGTGATTGTGTTGTATTTTGCTCTGATTAAGTTAAAGGGACCACCTTTATTATTTAAATAAATAAATAATAAATATAAATAATAAATATAAATATTTATTATTTTCTTCACAGTGGTATATTCAGTCAAAATAGTGCTAAATAAATATTATCTATATTAGAGTGGGAACTACTTGAAGAGTTTGTTGATGTAGCCAATGGGATATGAAATTGCTTCACTATATTTCTCCTGAGAAACTGACTGCTTTTAAATTCAGTTAGCTGCAGACAGGAAAACAGTATTCTCAGATTCAAACAGCACTGGATCCAAGCACTGACAGAAACTGGGGTAGCAGTGGTATCACAGCAGGCAAGATCCAGTCCTTACTGGCATGGAATACAGTAAGAAATGGATATTTCCCGATGATCCAAAGATGGATACATCCCGTGTATCCATCCATCCACCCACCTGGCTGGCTGGCAGTGTGTGTTTGACCTGAGGGCGCTGTGTCCTTGCAGGACGGGAGGATTTTCTGCCGGAGGACGGCGTGTGACTGCAGGAACCCCAGCGCCGACCTGTTCTGCTGCCCCGAGTGCGACACGCGCGTCACCAGCCAGTGCCTCGACCAGAGCGGCCACAAGCTCTACCGCAGCGGCGACAACTGGACCTACAGCTGCCAGCAGTGCCGCTGCCTGGTAGGGCTCAGCCACTTGGCATAGCAGTGGGAGGAACAGGGATGATGGCTTGGAGCAAAACAGACCTGATTTTTGGGTTTTTTGGGGGCTGGGGGTGATGGTAAAGTACTCACAGAGCGCCAGAGAGCTGAGCTCCACCATCAGTTTTCCCCTTACTGCTGAATGAGTAGGTCTGATGAGCAGAATGCAAGGCTTGACAAAAGCTTGCAAAGCTTTTTATTTTTTATTTATTGTATTAATTTTAGCATTAGTCTGCTTTTCAGAACTTTCATAGGGCTGTCTGATCTTTAAATGACTTTTTAAAACCTTTTTCGCATGCGATGGAGTTGGATGGGGAAAGTTTCAGTTTTTAGTTGGGTCTGGTGTGCCTGTCTTGTCAAAAGGGAGAGTGAGATCATTTATTTATTTACTTAGTTGTTTGTTTTAATTCAGCAAATCTGGCTGTATAAATTAGAAAAAATTAACCAAATAAAGCAGGGTAAGGAAGACTGAAATAACTAGAAAAATATACAAAATAATGAACACTTATTTTCTCATTAGACACTATAGATTATTCTCTTAAAGCTTGAAGTTTTCCGTAGATACACTAATTAGTGCATCAAAGTTCATTAAAATTATCAGTTTTCCATTTATAGCTGTCTGTATAACATAGTCATTATATATGATACTAATCAAGAGGTGTCTGAGCATCAGGAAGGAAATAACATTGAAAGCTAAGTTACTGTCATGAAATAGTTATCCATAATGCACAGAGTAAGTATTGAGGTTGTGGCTTGCAGTTTCTTGCCTGATTTTATGATTGGAATAACATCCAGAGCTGTAAGACAGCAATGCCCTAAATCAGTGTTGTGTGTAAGGTTCTGTGCAGTGTGTGATGTTCTCAGCATCTCAAGTGTTTACAGAATAGTGTAATGCAAGTTACTGGAGTCCTTTCCAGGTGGAATTTAGACACACAGAGCAATGCCTTTTGACAATACTCCATGTCTCTATCTACTAAACTGTTCTGGGTTTATTTTCAAATCAAAATACCAGTAAAATAAACAAGTAATGGAATAAAATAAGTCAGTGGAACACAAATGGTATTGCTCTAACAATCCCTTCAGGAGCTGACAATAAAGTCAGTATTGGCTGTTGCTGCTCAGATCGATGTTTGGTGCTTCTCAAACATACCAGCCCACATCTATCTGCAGTGTTAATTTTCTGTTGAAACGCTTGCTGTGATCCCACAGAGATGTTTATGTGACCAGGAGTGGAAAGAGTGCATGAGTCTGCAAGGCAATCACAGCAAAAATTATATAGTTTGTGGAAAATATTAGTACCCAGTATTTAACCCTGTCTTCAAAAGCCCCAAAGAACTCAAGTTCCCCTGCTACGATGATGACAGCGTTGTTGTTTAGTCAAGAATCCACCAAATGATAATCTGCCACATTTAGGAAACTTCAGCTCAGTATTCAAACATGTACTTGTGTGATCCAGCAAACTGAGATATGAGCCATTCAGTTTATTGCAATTTTGGCCAAACAAAGCTTTTCCATTCAAAAGGGTGCAGAGTTCCTTGGCAGTTGATAAATGGCAAGTTCGTTCAGATTTGCTTCAATTTTTGCAGGAAGGAGAGGTGGATTGTTGGCCTCTGCAGTGCCCAACCCTGAACTGCGAGTACACAGCCATCTCAGAAGGAGAGTGCTGTCCCCACTGTGTCAGTGACCCCTGCCTGGCTGACAACATCACCTACGACATCAGGAAAACCTGTCCGGATGGCTATGGCATCACCAGGCTCAGTGGTGCCGTATGGACAATGGTGGGATCTCCCTGTACAACCTGCAAGTGCAAGGTAAGGGCTGGGGGAATGCTCATGGAATGCACCTGGATAAAATCAGCATCCCTTTCTGCCCTTAAGGTCTTGGGGAAGTGAATGAGACCTGGGAACCCACAGAAAGCCCACGTCTTTTCTGTCTGGCACAGTGCGAGCAAAACAATTCTCTCCTTGTTGAAAATGTTGAGCACAGATATGTTAATAATCCTGGTGCAACTTTGAGACATTCTGTTGGAGTGCCCTTCAGGCATTCTCGCTATGAGTCAAGGGTAACATTTCAGTAATTACCTAGTGTGGATGTTCATGAAAATGTGTGTTGCAGAGCTGGTAAGCTGAGGCAAAAACGCTAATATAAAAGTTTCACCAGCAAGTACACAAGTAAAAAGGCATTGCAGCTCAGAGATAAAGGCACTCCCAGTGATGGGAAGGGAATGTCAGTTTCTGTTCCCTGATCTCATCAAGATGTATTTAATCCAATGGCTCTCATGCAGGAGTGCAGTCTATTTCCCTTGCTTTGTGCAGTGATGACCCCACTGTGCTAATATCAGAATTATGAAAATGTTGTTTTGGGTTATATAAAATGTTCTTCTGTTCACTGTGGGAGAGCAAGCTATTGCCCCAGGGCTTTAAATTATTGAAGGTAGCTTTTCTGCCGTTCTTTGGAGGTTCTTTTCTGTAGATTTGTGATGGATTAAAAAAATAAAAGTTAAAAACACCCGCTCATTTGGGCTTTTAGGGGTTGCTGTACTTTTTCATTACATAAGGTAGCTTTATACGTGACTGGATGTTAGAAAAAGATCCTTAACAATAGATTAAATTCCAAAGCTGTGTGGTGTGTATGTTGTCCCCATCTCCTCCATATCTGCTGTGAATCAAGAACCTGAAGTCTGCTAATTTCAGGCAAGCAGAGAGCTTCCCTGTGTGGATCACATCAAAAGTTAAGAAATTAACTTTCTTGCATGAGAGAAAAACCCAGCTATCTGTGTTGCCACTGCTGGGCTGTATTTTATTAGGGGGTCACATCCAGGTTTGGAGTTCTGTGGCAGCTCAGGCCAATTAAGTGCTGCTTGCCAAAGCTGGCCTCCTCAAAGAGGAGCAATGCCAGCACCCTGGGATGCTGGGGACAGCAGTTTTTAGGTGCTGGCTGCCTCAGGGACACAGCTGTCCCTTGGTGCCAGCAGCCCTGTGCTCTGTGTGACCTGTGCTGCCTGTTTGTGTGTGCAGAACGGCAACGTGTGCTGCTCGGTGGATTTAGAGTGTCTCAACAATAACTGAGCTGCTCAGAGCGGACTGTGCCGAGGGAGGAGAGCTGCTGGAGCTGACACCTGACAGGAAGCCGTGTGCATTGGCATTTTGTACAGCAGACAATTACCAAAGCCTCCGAGCCAGGAAGATGTTTGGGAGTTGCCTTTGGGACCTTTTCACTCTGCTCATCCTCGCTAGCCTTGTCCGGGTGACTTCCAGCACAGCGCGTAGAAATCGGTGGTTGCTACGAGTTTTCAGTGTTGTAAATTACACACCTTTCCTGTCAAGAAATTTGCAAATATGTTTAAATTATTTCATGGGTAAACTAATGCTGTATTTTTGGTTTAATTTGTGTATTGGCGACATGGGTAGGATTCAGCTCTTCTTACTTTGAATCTAGATTTTACAAATAAGACAGCCTGTCGTGATTTTTGTCCCATGATATCACATACTTGGTTCCGAGGTCCCTGTTAGATGTATTTATGAAAATATGTATGTATGTACAGTCAAATTGCATAGTACTTATATTTCACAGCTGTCCAACATTTTAAAGCATTCAAAGGTGTGGACAGAATGAAAGTAAACAAAATAAGTCTGTCTTAAAAAACTGTAAAATTAAATGCCATGAACTGAATGAAGTGGCAGAATAAGCACTTTCTTCTCCAAACATGCAGAGCAGCAACAAGACTCCTCTAGTGAGAAATGGAACTAAAACCACATTCCACTGCCAGTTCAACACATATTCAAGAAAGAATCACTAGTCATTGTCAGTATTCTGTTGAGTAAAATTCCTCTGGACAGTGATAAAAAAGTCAGAAACCCTTAAGATGATGTAATTTAAGTTGACTAGGTTAGAATTTGCTTGCATTTGTAACGTCACTGATGAGTTCCGAATTTTTCCTCTTTTGTATTTACAGTGATGATGGTGTCTGTCATCCTCAGCTCCTGCTGCCATAGTGACAAAGTGCAGAGGCACCTGCTCAGTGACATGCAGGACAGGAGACCTTACTGCTTGGGAGCTTCCATTACCTAATGAACAGCTCAGAAACAGATTTTATCTTTTCATATTTTATGACATTCAAAAATACTGAAGTTTACTTTGTTGAGGACCTAAGTTTAGGCAGAAATTTAAATCAAAACTCAGCCCGAAATGCAGGTTAGAGGTTAGATTCTCTTCAACTGAGTAGAATTTATTTTCCGTGTCTATTTTTTTTTTCATGAAGCTAGAAAGTTTGTGCCATTAGAACAAGAACATATTTCTATGGCAATGCATCTACAGCTTAAATGTCACATTTTAACGTGCTGTTGTGTTTTGTTCTGCTCATTTGTGTAGTGGAGTTTTTTTCTTTCTGTTAATTTCATTAAACACAATGAATATATGGAAAAGATTGCAGAAATAAGTATAGTGGCTACAGTTTGGAAAGCCTACATTTGTGAGTTTTTCATAGCTTCATGCAGAAATGTGAAACTGGTTAATAAGAAAGAAGTGTGACTATACAGTGAAAAAATGAGTTGTCTTTTAAATGAAGTACTATTATGTTTATGAGGGGACAGTGGCAAAGAATATAAAACTACTTGCAATCATTCAGATAACTTTAATCCCATTTTTTAAACACGTTTGGTTTTTTTTTTTAGTTAACAGCTTTGTGTGGTAAAGTTAAATTTATTTTCTTAAAATGCCCCATGATTTTCAGCTACTAATGTAGTGACTCTACTTGCATTGCCCTGATGATTGTATAATAAGGGAAAGAGTTGTGTTTTATATGATACTCAAAGGGTGTTTGTAAATCATGATGTCAGCTCATTTTGTATATCACATTGTAAAACCCAGTGGTAATTCAGCTGGATAAGATACCCAGTGGGCTGAGATATGGAGGGGAATGATTTAAAATTTGTGGGCATCTAAATAAACTCCTATGTACAGATTGCTTTCCCTTAGTTTTATTAGCAGGGCTCTAAAGCAGTGATCAATGTCCTTTCCAGCTGAGCTCACGATGTTGCAAAACAGGAGAAAAAGTATTTGCCCAGAGGTGTAGCATCAGAGCTGTAAGAAATATGTCATTTATACTCAGACAAAATCATATATTGCAGTCTGTCAGACTGACCAATTTCTGAAGCTCTGTAAATGGGTTAAAGACAGTGCAGGCTCTGAAAATCATTCCTTTCCCTTTTACCTTGCAGCAGTGAAGTGCTTTCCCAGGATGCTTTCTGGAAGCTCCAGACCTTGTTAGCATCACATTTCACAAGACCACAGAAGTTCACAGTTTTCCACTGCAGACCAATTTCCTTCCAGAGCTCAAATACAAATTAATTCCATAAAACCCTTTCAGAGGATTTTATACTGCATTAGGTGTCATTATCTCCAGAGTGGTGCAGCTTGAATTGTTTACACAAAGTCAAAATATTGACACAGACCTGTTTATGTTGCATTTTAAGCAGTTGCCCTGACTGTGATGAACTTTTCCTCATGAAGTAATTTGATCTCTAGTCACATCACATGTACCTTCAGAGTACTCAGAAGCCTCAGCTCAAAGAGCACATTGTGGAGGAAAACTTAATTCCCTGTATCCTATGTGACCAAGGTAAGTAAGAACTTTCAAAACTTCTTTCTTGATGAAATTCCCTATTCCCTCTAAATGTATGGGCACTAAAATTAAAACGCTGAATGAACAATGTTTATTATAACAGGTTAAGAAAATTCTCCTCTCTTTTTGTGAGATGGATGTTGTGTGTGCTCAGGAGAATGCATATATATAAGTTTTATATATATAAAGTGTATATTTGTAGTATAGTATTAACCTGAGGAGGACTAGCACTGTCTTCTGTGAAAGGAAACTTGCTGCTAGTTAAGGGACTTGGTCAAAGCTCTGGCAATTGGAATTTTGTAGCTGTTTCTACTTACTCATCCTGTGAAAGAGTATTTTCTCTTTGATTCTGATGGCAGAAAAAAAAGCAAATCAGTGAGAAACAGGAAACGAAAATTCCAGCTCACAGAAAATCCAGTAAAATCTCTTTGCCTTCTGGTACAAACCTCAGCCTAGGTTCTCTAAACCAGAACCTTGTGTTCTGTCTTGTGAGGAAGGTGAGTTCCCAGCTCTGCTGGTCACTATGAGAGGCCAAAGCTGAATTATTGCCCACAAATGCTGAATAGTATCAGCCCAACAGGAGTGTGTGTGGGATTTATTAGCACCTCTGTGTTGCCTCAGAGACCTAAATAACTACTGTCTTCCAGTAATATATCTTCCCCCAGGAGCTTTCAGTGAGTTTCCAGGTATCTCTGTGTACAAGATTTAATTGATAACTTCTTTTCACTCCGATTGCAGTGACAACCAAAATACTTTTTTTTTTTTTTCCCTGTGACAGACAATAATGTTCTACAAAACAAAAGGTAAAATGTCAGGAGTGATTACACAAATGGTGGAGTAGATTTTAACAGAATTAAATCATAACTCCTACGAGCAATATGGGAATGTCTCACATCTAATGGTACTTACATAATCATCATTAATGAGGGGTTTTTAAAAAGGCCCCATGATACAGTTTGATGTAAAATTCTAAGTGAGTGTTGTGATAAGACATAATTGTTTGAGGAACATATTCTGCCAGCAGAAAAATGTGCCTGCCAACAAGCTCCTCTTCTTCTTAAGGTACGTCTTTGGAGCTCATTGAAATTTAAATTGGTGTAAGGAAGATTCATGGTAGTATAAATTAAAATAAAAAAAAATTAAAATATCCAACCTGGGGTGTCTGAATGCTTCATATCCAATTCTCTGTTACTGGTAGAAGTCAGCAATAATTCTGATCCAGCTGTCATTGACCTCGAAGGTGTTACTGACTTGCTGGTATTGCAGGTAACCTGCAAATTACTTACAGGTGCTAACAGGATTATTTTTTGCTACTAGCTGCCCCTGGATAGTTCCCCAAGCACAGGTTCAGGTGTATCTGAGAAGGATGTGCATCAATAAGCTGAAAAAAAGTGTCAAATTTGGGTTTTTTAATGAAGCCACCATGAGGACATTGACAACACATGCATGCATGATGCCAAAAATCATGCCCAGTCAAAAAGAAAGCACAAGCAAACAAAAAACCTGAAGTAAGGTTCCCAAACCCATATATCTGTCATTTAAGTTTTTTAATTGCTATTTCAGCTGTGCAGTGTGAGGCATACACTGAATTCTGATGACTGGCATACACTGAAATCTCTGCTTCAGCAGCGCCTTAGACTTGAATTTTTTTAATCCAAATTTGTGCGTGAGATTGTTTCATTGAAGTGTTTCAATTGAAATCAAGTGGCTTGGGGAAGGAAGCCTCTGGATGATGTTCTCTTTGAGACAGAAATAGCTACAACAGGATCTGGACTGATTCAGGTTTCTTTCTTGTGTCTTCTTTGTTTCTCCTCATGGGGAGAAACCCCCTGGGAGAGGCAGAGAGTGACCTGGCAGGGCAGTGCTGCTCGGGTGGTTCTGTGCTCACAGCCCCTGGTTCTGCAGGGCTGGACTCTATTTCACAGCATGTACACAAAACAAACCCTCAGGTAGTGGATTCTCTCTTCTGTGATTTCTTTCAAAGGACTCCTTGTGTCATCCCTGCTAATTTACCTGTCCCAAAGCTCTCTATTATTGAGTGCCTGGTGGTTTTTCGTGTAGATCCACTGCAGTGAGGAGAGGCTTAGAGGTTCTGCTGCAGATCACACCATCACTCCAAACACAAGGCAGAGACCAGGATCTTTTAGTGAATTTAAACCTGTTAAAATCCTGTTTTCTAATAATGCAGTTGATTGATTGCTGTTTGATTAACTCTAAATCTGCTTTTCCTCGGGTGAGAATTGGAAATGGATTTGATGTAATCCAGTGTTTCTTTGCACTGGATTTGATTGATTCCCTCTGCAGTACTAAATAGGCAGATTTGTTTTCCTACCTGAATAGGATGCAAAATATTCATCCAGGTGCTAGAATGTGTGGGCTTTGCTACTGCTGCTGTGTCTCCAGACTGAAAATAGGAAATCCTTACTTAATGTCTCTGAAATCAGAATCAGAGAGTCACCAAAATATGTTCAGGTAAGCACTAATTGTAAGGGTAAACTTACCTGTTAAGGTAAGGATTGAAGAAACCCAAATGTGTATTTTTAAAGCACATTTTTTGTAGCTGGACAGGTGATTTTTCAACCTGAGCACAGGTTTGGCCATTTACTCACATTTTTATCAAACAGGTAGCTGACAAAAAGTGATTGTCCCCTTCTTTACAGTTTATTCTTTGCTTTTCTTGATTATTTTGCTGATATCTCAGGCTGTCCCATCTCTGCAGTCTTACAGCCTGAACAGGGACTGAGCAGATAATGTCAAGACTAAGCAAAAGAAATATTTGTTTTTATGCCTATAGAAAAAGGAAATTTGGAACCATAACTGTTTGGGGTTTTTTTCATTCACATGTCACTTTGTTTTATTAACTAGAATTTGTTTTATTAGCTAGAATTAATGCACAATCTGAATCTCAATCTCAAAAAATCTGTTTTCATTATTAAGGGAAGGCAGGCCTAACCAGATACCTGCCTCTCAGGCATCCTTTTTTTTTTAATGACACCTTGCTGAAGTATTTGCTGTCTCGGGGAACAAGGGAGACAGCAATTTTCTGGAATTTGAAAGAGTGACTCCTGGCTGTCCCTGAGAATGGTCTGTTCCATGTCCTTTATGCTTGGAGTTCTCAGAACTGGCTGAGCAGTATTCAAACCTTCATTCAGTAAACCAAGGCTACAGTTTTGTCTGAAGCCAAGTTGCTAGACAGGTGAGCCTGAGAGCAATCAATCCTTCTCAAAGCCTCAGGCATCCCCAGGAAGTGTTTTGGGACATGCAGGGTGGTGTAAATCACCAATGTTGGCTGCAGTTCTGCATGCCTGTGGAGTTCAGGGGAGTTAAGCTGAAGGTTTCGTGTGTCTGAGTGTTGCTCAGCATGAAAGTTCAAAGCTATTTCTCTTCCTGAATTAAAGCATTCCTGTCAGATAGATGGGATTATGGTGTACACATATAGATCCTCTACAGTTGGGGAAAAAAGAAATTATCCCAGATGGCTTTTTCACCTCTGAGTAGCCATCTCACTCTAAGTCAATTGGCAATGTTTGAGATACTATTTACAGAGGGGCTTTTCTAGGGTGAGTAATGCTATTTCGAGTGAAAATAGATGGATGTCATCTATTTCAGATGAGTTGATCCAGTGCAAGGATAGCAATGAGAAATGTCAGCCCTACACATTCAAAAATTATACCCCAGCTGAGCTAAAATTAAGAGCTAAGCTTTAGAACAAGGTGTGTGTTTGAAAATGTGCATTTTTTTCAGTGATTCAAGATTGTTGATGTTGAACTTAAATTATTACTGTCAGTAAGACTCTGCCCTGCCCTTCCCTGGGCAGATGCCCAGCGTGGTGAGGGGATGGCAGGGAGAAAATACCCTTTTGCCCTGAATTTCTGCCAAATGGTGACCTAACCATAAGCAGGGAAAAAAGAACCTGTGAGGACTTTGCCTCCAGCACCCAGAAGATAAGGAAGAGACCTAAAGAGAAACACTTTATGAAACACTGAGCAAACAAATACAATTCACTGATTTTAGTTCCTAATGGGAATGCCACAGTGTTAGGAGCAGTTCCAGATTCACAGCAGCAGCTCTGATGCAGAAAATACATCTTGTCCAAAACATATCTTTCAGCAAGCATAGTCAAAGTGAGGTAAACTGACTGGTGAAACAGTAAATTCAAAAATTTGTGATGTGTGACTGGGCTGTGTGATTATCAGGTTGTGCTTTAAAACAGATAAAATTATTTGTGATAGCTTAAACATAAGAAGAGTTTTAGCAGCTTCAGTGAAGCCTCTCAGTTAAGAAGTGGTCAAAATTGCAGCTTTTACAATTGAATAATTGTAATAAAAAATGCTGTTTAATGAAAATTTCCAAATAGATGGGGTGATGTTTGGTAATTGAAGGCAAAAGAAATCATTAAGTCAGAGCTTACAAATGGAAGGGAGAGAACCAAAAGGAAAATAAAGCATCATGTCAAATAAGCAGGAACTCCAGAATGAGATTTCTGCTCTTTTTATGACATGAGAGTACTGCCTATAGCAAAAATAAATGGTTTGTTAAGCTCAGGCTGGCACCAGATGCAAAGAAGAGGTAACAGTTCAGGAACTGGAAAGCCATTATCAAGTATGTAATGGGACATCACTGAGCAGTCTAGGTTATAAAGATTCTTTTGGCTTTCTGCATGAGAGGAAAGTGAAGCTGAAATCAAGCAAATAAAACTAATATTACTTAATGTTGAAAATATGATGTCATTGGGCAGTGCAGATTAGAAGAGGAGCATGCAAGGGAAACACTTGGGTTGAAGAGCCAGGTGATATCAACACGGGCAATGATGCTTTTAGCAAAGACAAATGAATTTGTGAAGCTGTTGACACTAAATGTGGAAGTGATTTATAGGAAAGGCTTGTAAGCCAGGGAAGCAAAGAAAAGGAGTCCAGAGGTATCAATACACTAAACTACAATTAGATTTTTTTTTTATTTGTCTTTACAAGGTGGACAAATAGGCAAGGCTGGAAGCTGTTCCTGCTTTTTATGATTTTATTTAGAGAATCACCTAACCCTGGCCGCTGGGAGGATGTCCAAGGGCAGGAGCTGTGAGTGTCCCTTGGGAGAGGGGCTGTGCCAGGGCAGGGCTGGGGAGGCAGAGCAGCCAGCAATGGCAATTCCTGGCTGGAGCTGCAAAGACAAGATGGATTGGAGAAGCAGAGGGCTGTGGGTAGAACAGAGCAGGACTGGGATCCTGCACTGCCCATTTCCAGCTCGAGGAGGAAACCCTGTTGGCAGCCTAGAAGTGATCACTGGAGGCTTTGTGAGCTGCTTGCAGCTCTGCCTTTCCCTCCCCACATCCCCACCTTCATCCCTGGTAGAATGTTTCCTGCACATTCTGTGGGATGCATGAGACTTTACAGCGACAGTAGTTCTTCCCAGGTTGTTCTCAGATGTTAGCTATTTATTGAAGCTGTGCTTTAAAAGAGTGCTGAGGTCTCCAGATGTTTAGTGAGGAGCAGGAGGTGCCTTTGAGGGTCTCCCCAGGGAACCCTGGGTGCATGAATTGAGGCACACAGGTGAGCAGAGCAGAGCAGAGCAGAGCAGGAGCTCTTTGGAATGAGCATCTTGGTCCTGCTCCAATTCAGTGATAAACGGCAATGATAAAACTGCCATGTAGGATCTAATAACATAATAGCCCATAGAATCAGAAACTCTGAGTTTGAGAGGTAAACAAAGTATTTTTCTGGCAAGGGTGTAAGAGGGAGTTACAATTGAGTCTGTATAACCCAACCATTCCACTTGTTTGAATGGTGAGTGATTAAAAAGGTTTTGATACCACATTGTCTTTAGACATCATAAAGCAAATTGTTTGTTAGTTTGGCAGTAAAGGCTTTGCTGCAGCAGAGCATGCTTTGCAGTGATGGAAGCAGATGGTTTTCAAAGTTACAGAATAAGAACTGATTATCGATTTGCTATCCTCTAACAACATCAATGTCGAGTGATAATGTACTGTACTGCTTGTTACTGAGTAAATAGCTATTTTTATATTACTTGCTTTCTTGCAAATTGGCTGCTACCAGGAAAAGTAAAATATATGGCTGTCTAATATCCTGAAGCAGGGAACAAATTGCTCAGGGAGAACATCAGTGAAGCACTGAAGAATATTCACTGATATTTATAATTTCTGTCTGTCAAAAATCTCCAAAAGTTCAAAGTTCTCCTAATACCAGAGACAGTCAAAGCCCTGTTGCTTTACCATTTACTTTTAATACATACAGTTAGTTTAGCAAAATACTGAATATGTTCTATGTTAGCAGAACTTAAAACCACAGGATTTTTAGCAGTCACTGAGTATACGATGAACTATTAACTTTATTGTTCTCTTTTGGCTGGAGGAAAATTCTAGAAGGTTAAAAATGCAGCTAAAAGCAGGGGCAATATTATAATTCAAGGTGACTGTGTAGCATGTATAAATAACCATGCTGTAAATATTTTGCCTCTTATATTCTGGTAGCTTTTAATGGCTTTCCCCAGTTCAGGCTGGAGAAAGGGAAGCCATTATATCTTGACAAGGTTCTTCTCACTCAAGCTGCTGTTCTTCGAGGCAAACCCACTCCTTACAGGTCAGTGACACACCTGCTGTGCTTTGTGTGGCTGGCATGGGAGCTCCAGCAGGTTTTCCACCACCAATTTAATTCAGTTTTTGCTCATTGCCTCTCCTGCAGGTTGGACTCTCACTGGCAGATGCTGCTCCAGCCTGTGAGGAGCTCTGCAGGGTGTTACCCACGGGAGGCTCCGGGAGGCTGCGCTGTGCTCTGGTGGCTGATGGCACCTCTGGAGCCACAGCACTGATCTGGCAGTGCCTGTGCCCAGCTCCCCCCTCCACCCCAGCCTGGCAAGTCCCCACAAGGCATCCCCAGATGTGGCTCCTGTGTCTGAGAGGTAAATGGCTTGTTCTGCCTGGTACAGGCATTAGAAGGGTTAATGAGTAAATAGCGAGGAGAAGAGAAAAAATTGTTTCTGCAGAATGAGAAAGAATGTGTCTTGTCATGATGTTAATCCAGAATGAAGAGCAGGGTCTCTTGATCTCGTGTGATTTCTTCAGCAGTGTTTAAACAGAGTGGTTTGCAGCAGGCTCAGGAAGGCAGAGTCACCTGTCCTCTGCTCCTGTGCCAGAGGGAACACACACAAGTTATTAGGATATAATATACTCACTGATCGGGTAATAGCATGGCAAAGCAAATAAAATATTTTATGGCAAACTTAAATAGCGGTGGATTAAAGTTCAGGAGGACTGGGGATTAGGAAAAGGGACTTCATCTGGTCAAGGTAGATAGTGGCCATTAAACTGTCCTCTGGAAGATGTGCTGAGCCTTGAATCACAGCAGTGGATTTGTGTGTGGATGAGTTTCCACACCTTGTTTTTCCTAATCAATTGCAATCCCTAAACTCTGCCTTCCTCCTGCCTTGCCTCACTCCCTCAGCACCCCTCCCTCTCCCATTTGTTTTCCTTTAGTCTGTTTATGGGCTTATAAGCGGGAAATAGAAGTTAATTGACTGCTTATGCTATATTTAAAACGGTGGCATACCTGGATCTAATTATGCAGGAGAAGATAATGAATGCCACCTCACTGGTGCATTGCCAGCAGCAATGTCCATGCTATTTGCTTTTATTTGCATTTCCTACAGGGACTGCAGTATAGGCAGGGGAGAGGGAAACTATTCCATTATAAACACTGTGGAAACACCTTGTGCATAAACCCATCTCTCCCTATTGTTGTAAATTTAGAGTGCTGGAGCTTAGATAAGATCTGTGCTAATTAGAATGCTGCAGCAAAACCTTCCCTGCTACTGGTACCACACTGATAAATCCCAATGCAAATTTGAAAAAAAAAAAGTGTTGATTCATTTCTTAAGTGCATCTTTTTAAAGCCATGCAGTTTTTTTGAAAGTGTACTGGGATTTCTTTTGAAGCACATCTTGACTTTTAATAAATATATCAAAAGTGCTTTAAAATATATCATAGCTAATTTTGCTCTCCTGCAAATCCATCACTTTTTATTACCTTTTAGCTAATTCACCCTTTCCCACAACAGAGAGGAAATAGTTCAAATCTCTTGATGGTATGTTTTTCTTCCAATTTTTCTGGTTGTAAATGTTTAGGGGGGAAAAAAAAAATCACCCAATATATCACCCTTAAAAGAAAGAAGGACAGAAATGTGTTCCCTCGTTACACTTAGGTTACCTGGACTATAATATATCTAAAGATACCAGGTAAAAGGGCAATGCTGGGGCAGCTTAGATTGCACCACAGTAATTTAGGAAACCAGCTTCTAATGGCTGGCTGATTGCTGGGATGGAGAGGAGCAGGAGTAAAATCCAACCCTGACAAAACTCTGGGAGCTGACCTGGGGTTTGTTTGCATAGCAGCCTCTTGCATTTCTGCTGTCTCCTGTGAGCTCCTCAGTGCTGTTTAGGCAGGAAGAGAAATACCTGCAATTCCAAGTGAGGTGCTTGGACCTTTAATGGCATTCAGCTAATGCTTGGCAAGTGTGATACTATTTGCAAGAATCATCTGTTGCTTAATCCTCTTCAGTGCCAAGGGTTATTAGGAAGGGACTGCAAACGAGATGAGAAATTGGAATGTTTATGTGTTATGGACCAAATGGGAGAATCTTCAAGTGGCTTAAAAGTGATTGAAGTTTTTCTTCTAACCTGTGGTGAAATTTGGATTATCAAAACAAGTATTACAAAAAAAAAAAAAAAAAGATGATGACCTCTAGCTGAGCAATCCTTTCACTTAAACCTTGAGAAAAAGCACAGAAAAATGACAGCAGAAGCCAACAGCTGCCTTTGCCACAGCGCTGAGCTGGATGCACAGAGCTGTGCTGGGGTTTAGGAACAGTCTGAGTGAGTTTCTTTCCTGGTTTCTTTCCCTGTATGCACACCTAAGACATATCTCCAAGGCACATATGTGAGATTGCCCACTCTTTTGCTCCCTGGAAACTTTGCAGTCTGTTACATAGTTCAAAAGGAGAGGAGGAAAAGCTTTATGTCATGGAAAGGAACAAGGCAATGAGTTAAGAGCTGTCATTTTGGGCTTGTCATCTTTGCTCTTACTGCCCAGGCTGAATAGCTGCAGGCTTTCTGAGCTGTTGCAAACAGCATTTGCAGCTGGATATGAGCTCTGATGGACAGCTGATAGGTATTTCAGAAATGAGCTGCTGCTGCTGCCTTGTGCTTTTTGAGATGCAATCTCTGCCAGCCCAGTTCCAGCGGCTGGGAGGATGTGTGTGAGAGAGGGGAAGGAAAAATGTCAGCAAGATTGCTGGATGCACACGTTAATTTGTACTAATCTATCTGGGAGGAGCTCTGCCTGCAGCTACAGAGCCTGTGATCCACAGCAGAAAGCTGCCTTAGCAGGCTCTGGCAGCATTCCAGAAAATCAAACAGGGGCTTCTTCCACCTGGGAAGCAGACAGCAGCTTTAAAGGCAGATATTGTATGATAAGGAGCTTTAAAGTACCTCCGTTTTCCTAGAGTTACACAATTATGAGCTCTGTAAGGTGATCTTCCTTTGGGTAAGATGTGGTAGGAACTGAGACCTCCAGGACTCATTCACCCTTCTGAAATACCAGTGGGTTGCCAAAGGTGCTTGATAGTCCAGAAAGTCAGAGTAAAGTCAGAGTAAAGTCAGAGTAAAGCGTGGCTAGCTGGGGGAATGCCCTGGAGGAGGCAGCCTGAGGCTGCTGGTGCCTGAGCTGGTTAGCACTGAGCATCAGTGCTGAGTGAGGAAGGAGCTCCTGGAATAGGACATTGCAGGAGCCAAGGAGGAAATGCAGAGCCAGGAAAAATCAGGATGGAGCAGTGGGGCTTCCCCAGTTTCTTCGGGGTTCCCAGTCTGCCTGCAGGAGGGTTTCTCAAGGATCACAAGTGCTTTCTGTCCAAAATCCCAGGTTAAAAAGAAAAAGCAGCAGTCATTCTCTTTAAACTATAATTCTTCACTTCTAAAATCTAACGACTTCAGCTTTGACTGGCTGTAGAAAACAGAAAACATCCGTGCTTTGTGCAGGATGATTATTTATTTATTTTAAAAACAAAATCAAGGCTGTCTGTGATTTGGATCTAATTTCACATTTATTTTTCATAGTTTGTTTGCTTAGTAGCTCTGCAGTAAGGCAGTGATTAGTTAAATCAGTTATACATGAATTCAAAGACTTGTTCTTCATTTCAGATGTTCAGACTTAATTGGATTTAAATCAGATTAAAAAGTGACTTCTGAGGGAAAAATACCCCCAAGCAGGCAAAGATGGTTGCTTTTTTTAACTTAGCACATAAATGGCAATAGAGATTTCTATCTTTATAACATTTATTCCCTCTTACAGCTTACAATTCTATTTAACTTTTAAAGAGAATACTTATATATTAAAATGTTAGCAGGGCAGAGTAGGAGGAAGCCGCTGACATTTCTTTCTCAGAATAACCTGTTTTCTACTCCAGAGTATTTTCTTCACATTACAATGAAATTTAAAACTTAAACATTGTGAAAGGAGGTCATTCTATGAATTTATTTAATATATTAATTGCTGTGAAAATCACATAACACAAGCTGTATTAAAACCATGGTGAAGATGTGGTGTTTCTCCCAGGAGATGCCTGGGTAGATCCAGATAGTTTCTCCTTTGGGGTTTAAGGGACTAGCAGGGATTTAATTACAGTTTTGGGCCATAAATGTAAATATGAATTGCTGAATAATGAGAGACAGGGTTGGGAGAGTTTGGATGAAGATGAAGGTGAAGATGGAGTTTGGATGAAGGTGAAGGTGAAGATGAAGATGAAGATGAAGGTGAAGATGAAGATAGATGAAGATGAAGGTGAAGATGAAGATAGATGAAGATGAAGGTGAAGGTGAAGAAGAAGATGAAGATGAACATGAAGATGATGAAGGTGAAGATGAAGATAGGTGAAGGTGAAGATGAAGATGAAGATGAAGATGGAGCATTTCCAGTGCTCTGGTGGTAGTTTGGGATATCCAGACATAACGCCGGTGAATCCAGCAGATAAATATCCTTGCAAAGGAACAGAGCACAGCTCAATCCTGACTGTCAGGCACAGTTTATGCTCTAGGGCAGTAGCATTTTGCTGCGTGGCCTTTTCCCTAAATTGGAGCAATTTTTGGTAGGCATTTGGACAAGCAAGGCTTCTGCAGGATGAGCTGCCTGCAGCCTCCTGACGATGCAGGAGATGGAGGGCTCTATGCAAAATCAGGTGCTTAACCATATGCAAGGCAGGAGGAAGATGCAGCTTTGGGTGGACAGAGCAGAGATTTGTACTCAGATAATTCCCCATCTGGACTGGCACAGGGCTGGGGAATTCCATCCATCTCCCCCAAAAAGGTGTGTTCTCCTTGGGACCTGGCAGAAACCACTGCAGGGATGAGAAGAGGCAGAAGGAACAACAACTGCTGGCTCCAAATGCCTCTGCTCATCTTTCCCATCAATTATTTAGATGGGAAAGATTTACATGAAAATTAATCATTAAATGTTGAATTGCTGCTTTACATCAATAATGAAACGGCTGTGCCAAATACAAACAGATGAAGAGAACAAGATGAGGAATCGTTGTTAATTCACAAAAGGAAAAGTAATATTTTAATGAAACTATAAAGCTCATTACAGCTTTATGACAGAGGGTTATTGTCAGTGACCTAGAATAGACAGCTTTATATGCCAGAAGTGAAACCTCCTGTTTAATCTATCATAAGTGATGTTGGCATATTAAAATTGTGAACTGGATTCAGTTATATTCCATAAACCAGTCATTTTTGGTACCAAAATAGTTTGATAAATGAAAATTTCATTTTGTTTATTTTGTAAATTAAAATTTTATAGATTTTAATACAGTCTTAATGCAGGTGGTCTTTCAGGTGTGAGCATCCCGGAGTATCATGGTAGATACAAAATTTCAATATTTTTACTGTTTGAATTGTTTAAACCATTTTGTCAGGTATATATCTGGAGAAAAGAGACTGAGTCTGAGACTACAAAACCCATTTAATTGTTAATGTTCAAATTATCACCAATTGCTACAATTGTATCTTTAAGCTAAAGATACTTCTCAAAACTGTAACCTCAAACTTTAGCTTCTTTCTCCCCCACCCCCAAAGTAAATTTGCTTTTGTCCAGAAAAGGGGATGAGGAAAGCATGGAGAATAAACAACCTGTATGCATCAAAATCTGCAAGCAAACAAGATGTACTCATTATTTATTTTAGCAACACGATGTACATGTTATATATAGAATTTCTGAATGCTTGGTGATGAGAAAACTGCAAACTAAGTGAGATCCAGCACTGACCCAGAAAGCATTGAGACCCTGCAGTATATGTGATAAGTACAAATGCTTTTCTAACTTTATTTACTTTGGATTTGCTGGTGGATCTTTTCAAAGTCTGGTGTGATAGCATCAGCTCCCAAGGCATGCTGTGCCCTACATCTGTGAATACAAAGTAAGGAAATGGTAACTATGACAAAATAACTTACATAATTTTTAAAGTTATGCACTACTCCTTGACCTGCTCCCACTCTTTCATTTCGTGTTGTTTGCATTTTGATACAGATTTGTCTTGCCATTTCCCCTCTGTATTTCACCAGATTGCTACCTGGAGTGAATTAGAGGGAAGACAAGCATAAAGTCAATTCCACTTGCTGTAATTCCCCAGATTTTAAAAGGGAAAGACATTTATTTAATTTGCTCTGCAACCTATGAGCTCGTGGGGTTCATTAATTTCTCCAGAAGTAAATAAGTTCAGGTGGTTTGTTCTCCAATTTATCACTTTTTGTCTGTTTCCATTTCAGCTGGTAATTCAACCTCTGCCTCTTGCTCCAATGCACTCTGTGAGAGAACACATCTGGGCTGGTGCAGCTTGGGGCACAGCTGTGCAGAAAACAGGCCTTTTTTTTGCTTAATTGCCCCTGTAATTGGCACCACATGGCTGCAGGAGCACAGGTAGCACAGGAGCATGGGTGGGTAGGGACTGTCCTGCCCCAGACCATATTTGACTGGCACTGGGTGGGTTTTTGGGGCATGGATGTTCCTCATCTTGCAGCTCCCACTGGCTGGCATGAGTGCTCTGGGCATGCCAGCAAACCAAATTGTAGACACTGAGAGGAAGCTGCAGCCTGCTTGTCTGCTGTCTTAGCAGAAGGGAAACACAATTAGGTGAGGAAGGCTCATTAATGAGGCCACTTGATTAGCAGCTTTTGGTGGGGTGGGGTGTGGAAATGTTAGATTTAGAAGATAATCAGCCAGCGTTTTTATCTCCTCTTAAAATAGTAGAAGGGGAAGTTATCTTATCTCCATAAACTGCTATTTTTCACTTAGTAAATTATTTTAGCACCCAAAGCAGATGCCACACAAAGAGTTGTGGTTGGGAGGCATGTAGTTATTTATCTCAGTCAAAGTGTCTCAGTTAAAAAGCTATCAGTGGGAGATAATAATAATAAATACATATGGCATTTGGCTAGAAGAATACAAGATTATACTAAATAGAACACATTTCTAAGAGAATAATTGTAGCTAATTAGAAATCTCCAGTTATGCTTAGAGTTGTAAGAAAGTGAAATCAAATTTAATTATGCAAGGTCCCAGTTGTGCCAAAGGTGTTATAAAGAATATCTTTATGGAGACACTCAGCATAACAAACTGTCTTGTGTTATTATTAGCGTGCTCAGTTGCACATTTCCTTTATATTAGTTTAAAGTTTAATGATGGTGTTTGTAGGACTAATTACCAAGAAATCTGCACAGCACTCATTGGGATCATCACCCAAAAGGCTTGCATTCTTGCAATGTTAAGTTATTGATGACTCCAAAGGATCTTTGAGTAAATTCTTTATATTCAGTAGAGGTGCTTAAAACAAGCAGGTGCTTAAAAGTGGATCTGTGACCAGAGGTCCTTTGGGTGCATAAACAGTGAGCCTAAACCTTGTTCCTGCATGCTAGCAGGGATTGCTGGCCAGCGTCAGGATTTCCTAGGGACATTGCCAGTGGAGGATTGGTTATCTTGGGTGATAGGAATGGTCCAGAGGCTGGGAGCAGGGAAATGTGGGCAAGGAAAGCACACAGTAGCCATACATGTTCTCTGACAACTGGCTGTCTAGGCACACTGAGAACGAAAGCTAATTCTGCACAGTAACTGCAGATAAAAATCTCAATACAATAAAGTGAGAATATCATGCATCTCCTCCCTGAGGAAAAGGATCCTGGGCAACCCAGACAGTGAACCAAGGGCTTTTTCAGTAGCACTCCCTTTGTCTTGAGCTGGGGAGTCATTATCTCCCATGGTGAAAACAGATCTTAGCTAGCAGTGTGCTTGTGGAGGAGCAGTGATCATGAGGGAGATGCTGTGGTATTAGAAGGATGTGGGATGATTTGATGTAAAAAAAAAAAAAAAACCTGCTATTTTTGGAGTTGACGCAGAAGTCAGGGATGGTTTCTGGATTAGGCTGTGCAGTCCCAACCATTTTCCCATTCATTTCTGGCAGCTCTGCTCCCCACTGCAGCCTCTCTAGAGGTGATGATAACAACATGGATAAATGAAGCTTTCAAATTCATGCAAGTCTTCCCACTGATTTCACCAGGCCCTGCGAGGTTAAGTCTTTTCTTCTCTGTTATAAGAGCATTTCTTTCCAAGAGCACAGTTTGCTTCTCAGCCCCAAAGGTGACCTTCCTGCCAATAACATCCCAGTTTTGTCTTTAAACCCTCCTGGCCTGACACACTGGGATCCTCTCTCTCCTTCCCCACCTCTCCTGAACATAATCACAAGACAACCCTCTCTCACCTCCTCTGATCTCCAGGAGGGGCTCAAAGGGACCTTAAAAGAGAGAGGATCTGTGCTGTGTGTCTCAGCCTGGCCTGTCCTGTTCCTGGGCTCTGCACTCGAGCAGCCAGAGAAAGGCAGCAAAGCACAGCTCAGGGATTTCTCCCAGTGGATCTGCAGGCACTGTTGGAAAAGAAGGGGTCATTCCTGCTCCTGGCAATAACCTGGGATGGGAGTCACTGCTCTCCCCTCAGACACGAGGGTTGGATATACATTTGTAGCTGAACTGGGTGCTCCAGGCTCCCCTTGTTAGTTAATGGAAGTGATTAGCTATTTTTAGGCATGACTCACCTGTCCTATTTTAGCTCTCTATTTTAGTGCATGATGAATTGTATGATGTCCATTAACAATTCAGGAGAGAGCCTAATCCAAGCAGCTCAGATGTGGACCTCTTAATTGATTTATTTGGATCAGTTCTACCCCATCTGCCTCAGTCCTTAAAGCACTGGGTATCTTCCAAGGCTAAAACCGAGGCAAACAGTGAGACAGGCAGTGCAGAGAGCACTTTTGCTTTCTTTGCCCAGATAGCAGCATGTTTTCAGGTGTGACTTTGGCAGCTGAACACTCAAATTGGCTGTGGTCATTTTGTACTGTCAGAAGTGTCATTGGTCCTCGTCTAGGAGCAGTATGGTCTCCATCTGTACAAGCTCCACCTAGCCAGGAAAAGAAAAGGAATTTTAGTTGCCCTCCCTCTCAAATATCTGCTGTTTTATTGACAAATTCCTTCCTCTCCCGTGCCCTGCTCTTGATGCAGCCAGACCTGGCAATTCTCTGTAACTCCTCTGAGGCTGCTGACCTTCCTTCCCTTCTGCTGAAACCAAGCAAAGAGGCTCCCTGGCACAGAGGAAAGGACGTCAGCTGCACCTCAGCATTCACTGCTGTAGGACCTGGAATAACATTATCTTCAACTTGTTTCATCCCTTTTCACACCCCATGGTTGTCAGCGGTGTACAAATCTGCTGGATATTTATTTGAATCCCAGTTCTGACCTGACTGTGCATAGCAGCTGTCTCAGGATGTCATGAGCTCTGAGATCTGCCATCCCTGAGCTCAGTCTGAATCCAGGATCTGTTCTAAACTGGAATTTCTGTGTACTCACACACACAGAATGGGTTTCCATTTCCTCTCTTCCCAGCTGGCACAGTGAATCCTGGACTGAGCACACTGGATCATGCTTTGTTCTGCTCACCATTTGCATTTTGTTTCCAGGCTGTCATTCCAAGAGAGATGATGAACTTGGCTTGTGATGAGTTGCAGAGGCTTTGGATAAAGGGTTGATCTTCATGGGTAGGATTTCTTCTCTGCAGGAGAAGTGCAGATGTCCAAGGATGTGTGGGATGCAGAGAATCCACCTTGTGCAGCTGATCCTTTATAGGCACAGGTTCAGGGTGAGTGCCCAGCTGTTCCATCAGAACACAGCAGGGATTCAAGCTGATCCTGTGGGATTCCCTGCCAGATGGAGTGCTGATATGTGTCATGTCCCAGGACTCTGATTGCCAGCACTCCCTCTTGGTGTAAGAAGAAAGGAGCACACCCAGTAGGTTCTGGCTAGATCAGTCACTGTGCCTCTGAAATGTGTCCTGATTCCAGCAGAATGTCTGTTAGATAGCATAAATACATGAAATGCCAGTCATTTGGCACTCTTAGGGAGCTCTGCCCTACAATTCTTTCCCCTTCTGCTTCCCTTGTTGCTAATGAAAGAGCTGCTCTTTGGTTTCAGGCTTGAACCTATTTTTAGAATCCTTTTATGCCATTGGCCCTTTGAAATGCATGAATTGCTGTGAAAGAAAGCCAATGTCATTGCTGGGAGGCAAGAGGAAGGCCTACAGGTGAAGTCATGTCTGGTAATGAGAGACTGTCTCACCAATTCATCTCCTCTCCTCCTTTATTCCTGTAAAGCACCCCAATTCCCTGAGCACATGGTTCTATACCTTTCTGGTTATATTTAAGCATTATAATGATATCAGCCCCAGCCCTGAGCACATGGTTCTATGCCTTTCTGCTTATATTTAAGCATTATAATGATATCAGCCACAGCCCTTCATTAGCACAGCACCAGCAGATAATTCCCTCCTTTAGGGGGACTTTTCCTTCCCATCTCAGCCCCTCTTCCCACTGCAGGAATGTGCTGGCCCAGAGTAGAAGAAGAAGTGGAGTCAGGTTATCCTAATGGCTGAGGATGCCAAAGACACAAATCCAGCATCCCTGGATTGGTGTGAACACCAATCTGCCCAATACCACTGTGGGTGTGACTTTGAATGTGCATTCAAAGTCATGGCATTATTTCATGGCATTATTTCATCAGTTATTTACCACCTACAATTAATTAACTCAGCACTAAACCAGCTCAAGCAGCAGTTCTTTATGGGATTTGCAGTTTGTAGGCTGGAGACCCATCTGTGTCTCTGCTGACACTAATGAACATGCTGTGGTGAACTCAAGTGGGAAGAATCATACCTACTGTCTTGTGTTGACAACTTACTCATTTCTTTTAAAATCCAAGCCAGGCCTAGCTCATTTTGGATGATTAAAAAAGGAACTTTTATTTTTGTTCCCTGGTTTCTGAGTTTCCTCCTGAAAAATGTTTTTGATCTGGTCAAACAATTTTGTCCTTCCAGACAGACTTTTATTCTCATTTCTGCCTCGAGGCAGTGAAGAGGACTCCTGTTTGCTCTGCATCCCTGCACAGCTTCACTACAATTGAGTCATCTCCAGTGTCTCTGCTAAAGTCTGGCTGAAGACAAGAAGGTCTGAGCACAGCAAGGTTTGGCTTTCTTCTTTATGGTTGAAAAATGTGGTTTGGATTCTGTGCTGCAGAGAAGATGTAGCAACAAAATGTGTCTCTGAGCTGTAATGGCAGAATGAAGCCATTGCAGCTCCCTGTGAGCTCAGTTACACCCAGGGAAGTTTGTGCTCAGAGGAAATGATCAGTAATCTGTAACGCTTAATTTGTTGTTGCCTTTGCACAGGTCCCTACAGTGATGAAAGTGCATTTTAAACAGAATTTTTCAGGGCCTCTGAAAGATGGCAAATCTCTGCCATGTTTTCCCCTGCTTAGAAAACAGCCATCTCTGACACCTGTACAGTGTCTCGTGTTCTTATTTGCACTGTCAGCAATGAAGTTTAGGAAGCACATTTTGTTAAACATGCCGTGGTTAAGGAGGTGGATGGTTGGGAGAAATCATCCTCCCTGAGATTGTAAGGATTAATTCCCATCTGTTTTTCCTGCCCTCATTCTCATTATTTTAGGAAAAAAAACCAGGCATTTGTTTTCACATCATATTGCAGTTGAAAATAGAGTGTTAAAATAGTGTTGGATAACTGGAAGTGACTGCCTAATGAAAGTGATGGATGGGAGCAGCTGGAGAGACAGTGAACATGTCTGTGATTGTGGAAATTAATAACCACAGTGTAAAATAGGCTTTGTGGTTTTATAATCGTGTGTTTGACACTGTCCCCAGCACTAACTCTGCTTTATGGCTTTGTGCAGCACTCAGCAGAGACTCTTGTTGTTAGAAATTAATCACTAATTTGGTGACCTCAGCTGGTACCCCAAAGAAAGAGCCTGCTTGGTCTCCAATAACCACAAGCTGAAATATTTGGGTAATGTTGCTCTCTAGTAACCTCATGGGATAATTAGTGATCTCAGAGGACCATGAGCCAAAATTTTGGGATGCAGATCATCTCTGGTGACCCCATGGGATAAGTGGTGATCTCAGGATGACCTGAGCTGAAATTTTGGGTACAGGGCTAACTCTCTGTGCTAATGAGTGACTTTGGATGACCATGAGCCAACATTTTGGGGTAAAGGTGACCTCTAGCAATCCCATCTATTAATTGGTGATCTCAGGTAACTCTCTGTGCTAATTAGCAGCCACAGATGATGCCCAGGTTGTCACTGTTGGCTTCTCCTGCCCCAGACATGCATGCTGTGCCTGTGATTTTGGGGTCACCACACCAGAACTCCTAGAGGGCAGTTCTGCATGCCCATACCCCAAATCTAGCTCTGCAGATCAGGCCCATCCCCTTCTGAATTTCTTGCTCAGAAGTCCCCTGAGGTGTCCCCAGGGGCCCACAGTGTCCCCTGAAATCACCTGGGGACCAAATGTGCTTCAGGACATCCAGGGAGATCATCCTGACACCCAAAACCCTTTTGGGCTCCCCTGGGGCTCACGAATCACACCCAATTATCATTTGTCACCCCCCACTTGGCTTCTTGGCATCATTTGATGTTACTGAAGCACCAGTTCTGTCCCTTGGGGTGACCCAATGTCAATTCCTGCTGAAGTGTGACATCCCAGCTGCTTCCAGAGGCTCTCCAGAGAAAATTTGCATTTCACACTTGCCCTGAGTGCAGCTTTCAGGCCAAACCCTCAGAGAGGAGCACGTGGAGAATGGGAATGGTGACCCCCATGCATCTCCCCTCTACCTCCCCTGACAGAGAGCACTGTTTAACAATAATATAACATCAGAAATGGAAAACAGGAAAAAAAACCCATGGAAAAATAGGCAGGAGACATATTTTATTTCAGGAGAGAAGGGTAAGAGGCAGCTTGTGTTCCTTAGGAAAAAAGAGCTACAAAGAGAAGCTTTTAAAGAGAATACACTTCTCGATATCCATGCACATTGCTGGAGGAGCAGCAGCATCTGCTTGGAGACTTTCTGCCCTGTGCAAGCATGTGGGTCCCCAGTGGCAGACTTCTTCTGAGTTCTTGAAAATTGGATTCATCTTTGCTTCGAGTCTTTTGAGATGAATTGTCCCAGCTTTCTTTAAAAAAAAAAAATGAAACCAAAAAACCCACAAAAAGCCAAAAACCAAAACAGTGTGGGGATTGGATGGGAAAAAAGACCGTAATCCAAATTATTCCAAGAGATGAGGAGACTGGGTTATGGGGAGTCAATCAGACAATGCAGAGTCCATATGTGCAGCTCCAAATGCCCAGCACTAGCTGAAGCCAAAAGAGCTCTCTTTGTACCTTTTCCCTCCTTTCTTTTTTGTAACCTACGTCCTGCTGGAGGTACTCAGAGCATGGAGAGAACAAAATGCACAGGATGACCCAGCTGCTGCCCAGGTGCCAACACATATGGAGATGCTTCCACTTTCAGAAAAATTGTATTCTGGTGTGACTCTGTCCAAACTAGCACTCAGAGCAGAGCATCAGGTGGTGTCCATGAACTTGGAGTCTGCCAGAATGGCAGAAATCAAAATACCAGATCCTCAGGTAAACTCTGGGTAAGCTAGGTAATACCAGTGGTGATGGTTTGATTGAAAATGTTATTTGAGCCTTTGTTTAATGGTTTTCTTTCAGAGCAGACTGCTTTTCATTACCATTTTAAATAGACATTACCACCATAGTTAATGACTTTCATGTCATTTTTACCCTCCAGCAACTTTATTATTTATTCTTAAATTATAAATGTTCTGCTTTTCACTGGCATACTTTTTTCTTTTTTTTTTTTTCCCTAGAACTTGATAATAAAATACCCAGGAGAACCATGCTCTTGTGAAAGAAAAAAGCAATGGAACTGAGACCAAACACCTCCCTGTCAGCCTGGAATATTGCTGTAAAATCCATGCAGTTATGCTGCCTTCCCAGTGAAGCCTCCAGCCAGATGAATTCTCTGTGTGTGAGAGAAGTTTGTGCTGGGTGGAAATACCTGAAATACTGCAGTTACCTGTTGCTTGAATAACAAGCATCCCTGAATAAATGACATTTTGGGTTGTCCCACTGACTCACGAACACCACGCAATAAAACTGCAAATATGAAAGCTGCAAATTGAACGAGAAGACAAGAAATCACCTTCAACATACAATGTTCCCTACTGCTTTTTGTTTATGCAACAAATGGAGCCAAGGAGGAGATGAGACCCAGACACTCTGGTTATAGAACTGTCATCTTACAGAAATTGAATGTTTTGATAACTCTAGGTACTCCTCTGGGGCTCTGGCTGAAGTCTGTGTTGATATCTCAACCTCCAGGAGCAACACAGGTTGAGATATCAACTCCTGTTCAAGTTCCTCAAGATAAAATTCAAGATAAAATGGACAGGTTCCTCTGATAAAATCTTATAATGTTCCTGAGATGGAGAGAATAACAGTGATGGAAGATCCATGGAACAGCAAATTCAGTGGTTTACTTGTAGTGAAGTTGTAGCTACTCAGCCCTGTGAAAGGAAGAACATTCAGTGAAGAAGCAGAGTGGAACTGTCCTCTATTTAAATGCATTGGTTGACTGAGGTGGGAATATTCAAAGCATGTTTCTCTCCCATTAAGCAAGCAGCAGCTGCTGGAACAGAAAGAGGTGAAGGAGAGTGGATCCAGCTGGTTCCTCCCTTGCCATGCTCTCAGAGCTCCAAGAAGGCTGCCCCAGCCTCTCCTGCCTGCTAAAAGATCCCAGAGGATGGGAATTGCTGATGACAACTCCAGCAGCACAAACACCCATCTCCTCTCCTGCCTGGACAGAACTCCAGAGGAATTTTCTTAGGCAGGTGGGATGCCTTTCAGATACATTGAGAATGTTTTAATATATGGAAAATTCAAGTCAAACCATGGCATCTCCAGCACAAAAAGGGCTGCTGCTTCTTCTCTGCCATTCCTGCATCAATAAAGCTACACTGAACCTTTGGTGTTTATTCAAAGAGCAGCAAAACTGACTGGGAGCCAGGAATGAATTAATAATAACAGGCTAAACAGAATGAGTGTGATAAGTAAAAGGCCTAAATGAGATCTCAGACAGCTAAAAATACAAACATCAAAGGGAGAAGATTGGAAACAAGTGAATGATACTAAAAAGAACAAACAGTGAAGCATTGGTTTTGGAGCAGAAAAGCTTTCTGACCAACAAAACAGTGTAAGTGCACAAAACTGTTTCCTACACAAAATGCTGGAAGCATTGGTTGAATAATCAAATTTATGGAATCACTGGAAATTCAGTGCAAGCCAGAAAAGCTGTGGAATTCCTCTAAGAAGTGCATGCCATTTCTAACTTCTGCTACTGCTGGGTGCTGTGGGACCTGGAGTTCTGAGCAAGATATAATTAGAAAGCAACACAAGCCTCAGAAGTTGTTCCTGTTTCAGCGATTTCTAAGGGCACTTTTAATTGGCAATATTCAAATACAAACTCCTCCAGAGATGAGTAATGACACAGTCTTCAACTCTCTCCTAAATTATTCCGAGTTTCTCAGTGAAAGATTATTTCAGTATGAGCTAGTTATCTCCATTTAGAGTAATAAGAGAGCAACTTTGGTAGATTCTGAGCTAAGCCTGCTTGAGACTGGTTTGCAATGAAAGAGAGAAAAGTGGCTCAGTAAAGTAATCAGCAACAGAAAGAATTTTGGAAAGCATTTGAACCAGCAAGTTGTCCTAACTAAACATCATTTGTCAAGGATGTCTGGCTTTATCACCAATTTCTACACTTAATCAAAATACACCATTCTTTCATTAGTCACTTGTGTCAAAATGATAAGAAAACTTCCAACAAGTTCTTTATTTTCCAGAGAGCTCTCTGTTGGGTAATTCTCAATAGGACTACTCAGGATGCAGTGACTTTGGGCAATGACTTTCTCTTGTTGTACATGTATGAAACAAATTAATTTCCTGGTGTAAATTAATAGTGGTGGCTTGTAGGAAGCACAAAACCTATACATGTATGTTATTATGAAACACGCCAGCAAAGCATTTATTTTATTAAGCAACAAAACACCTTATAAGGCATTGAATGTAAGATGAGGTAAGGAGGAGGAGAAAAAAAATAATCCTGTCCAAAATGCAGTTGTTTTCCCTTTTGCCATGGGGTAAGGCACCTTCTGAATGCCACTGGCTCTAAAAAGGATCTCAAACAAACTGAAAACAGTCACCTGTGGCAACTTCATGCTATCTCAGTACAGTATTTATAACACTATCAATTCATAGTAATAATTTGTGGTGTGGGTGATACATCCTTCAAGAGGTAAAACACCTTCTAATAGCGCCTGAAACATTTCAAACATGAGGGATTACAAAATAATATGAGAAAGAAGAACTTATAAAATAGGTGTGAATTCTCAGTGTTCCTCTCAGCGTAATGAGGAGCAATATTCTGATATCAAGGTCAGTTCTTTGATTCAGTGGTGTCAAGTGCCTTCGAAATGCTGCTAATTAGGCACATTTGTCAATAAAAACCAGCCATTTGTATTGAATCCTTTTTACACTGGGTGGCTCTGGTTGCAAGCAAAATGAGGTCAAATTGAACAGAGGGGCAATGATGTCTGTATTCCTGGCCTCCACTCGCTCAAAAGCTCATCACATTTCTACTTCATCATGTTCGAAATAGAAATGATTTTCACAAATTAGATTGGAATCCATGAGCAATTAAAAAAAGAAAGAAGAATTGTGAGTCAAACACTGTTATCACGCTGTTAGAAAACTGGACTGAGTATCATTGCTGTGGTAACACAGCAAAAAATGGTCCCATAATTGACACTGGATAGATAGCTGGAAAGCAGAATAATGAAGTTGCCCCGGGTGAATTTGAAGAAGTGAAGTCTTTTAACTAAAGACAAAATAATTGGAAAGTTTGAGCTGAGAAATAATGGGGAAATGAACAGAACGCTGCCATAAAAAAAGCTTGTGTAGGCTTAGATAAAAAATAGAGCAATTGAGACTTGAAGACAGCATTGGCAGTGATTAGAAAAGACAGAAAATTAGAGAAAATTGCAAAATGTTACACAGAGATGTTGTCTTCTTTAAAGTCAGGGTTTTCTGTGGAGTTGTTTGGAAAGAGAGGTAGGAGTTGGGGTGGAGAAATGAGACCAGACCACTGCAGAGGCAATCTTCCTGTAATGAAGTGCAAATCCCCTCTGGATTCGTGGTTTGCTCTGGTGCTGGGGTGCACCCTGCACTCTGCACTGTCCTTCAGCAGTTTTTCTGCTGCATGAAGGGCATGGAAACGTGAGAGCAAATAAACCCTGTTGTGTCCCAGCTGGTCCTTAGCCATCAGAGGGGCTGGGTGTGGCTGCACTTCATTTCTGGCTGTAATGAAGACATTTCAGCCCTGTCTATCTGGTGGAGCTCAATGAGACCTTCACTAGATCACTATATATTTTATTATATAAAATACATGAAGTGCATTTTCCCAGCCCAGTGCTGCAGGTGTGCTGAGTTCCAGAAGAGCTTTCACAAATACTGTGGCTCATTGAAGCAGAGGGGAAGGAGACCCAGTTGAAACTGCTGTCTCAAGTGAGTTGCTCAACATTCAGAAAAATGGGTACATCACTGATTTAATCTTTTTCCTGGGCAAATTTCTGGGATGTGTAGGTTTCATTCACTCTGTCATCACCACTGTTTTGCTTCTCAGTCTTCCATCCAGCTAAATCACTGAAACAAACTGGGCAAGAGAAACAGAATCATGTAAGCAAAATATTGTTCTGTGTTCTGCAAGCTTTTTGCACACACATCACACAAACTCAGTTTTGTCCAGCCTGTAATCTGAGTGGCACCAAAGGTGATTTCTTCTACTCTGTAAATATTCCTTTTTCAAAAGTAAATGATCCTCTGTTGGGAGAGTAAACAGCTTCGGAGATTCAGATGGATTTTCCATCAGTATATGCTGTTGACTCACAATGAAAATGTTGTCAGGAGCAATATATCCTTTTTAATAGATGATAATTTTATGAAATACACATTTAAAACCATCAGAAATGTCCAATAAATAAATACCCAATTAAGACCCAATATATACTAAATAAATATAAAATATACATATATAATAGAAATAGCCTCTCCTACACAAGTTAGAAAAGATCTCAAATAAAAGATTCTAAACTTTTTGCTTGGTTTGCATATCTATCAGCATCTTACAGTATTGGTTCATTCAGCATTAATATAGATTGAAGGGGGTTTCTAATAACCACATCATTTGCTCCTCCCCCTTCTCTTCACCCTTTTAAAAAACATTTAAATCTTTAACATAAGGTTTTTCCTCTGCTGTTTCTATCCCAAGGTTAAAGCTTTTTATTTCCATGCAGTGGCTGAACATGGACTTTTGAACTAAGCAATGTGGTTGCAAGGATTGCAGCAAGGTTGGATGTACAATTAAATAATGGTGGCACTATGCAGCTGAATAATCATTTAGATAGTGATTACTGTATTGGGACAGTGTATGAGGTACAGAATAAAAGGAAAATCAAAAGGAATTCCCTTTGAATAAATATTTGGCATGGCTGAGCACTGCAGCAGAATATGATAAAGGATGCTCACTAAGCCAAAGCAGCATTCTCTGCTAGAGAAGAGGAGGATTTAATTTGTTGCTTTTTTCCCCCCTCCAGAGTTATATTTTAAATCCAAAGTGTTGCTTTCTTGAGTGCTCAGTTATTTCTTTAAAGGATGTGCTCCAAAAGGAAAATTAAATTAAATTAAATTTTAAAAAACCATCTTCTTTCCCTTTGTTGTGCCAGGGCATTGAGTAGAAACAAGCTTTTTGAGCAGAAGTTGTTCTGCACAGGAAGAACCAATCCTTGGGCTGATTCTCCCCAAGGTACCAGAAAGTGTCTTGAGGCAGAAGGAATATGGGCTACTGTGTTTGATTTCTGGGCATACAGCCTTCCAGGGCAGGTCTGTGCTATTGCTGTGCTGTGGTATTCCCTGATCTGAATTTGTCTGGTAGTCACCCAAGTGTCACAGCCAGAAATGAACTGGGATCCTCAAGTGTTTGTTACATTGCACCATCTCTTGCAACCCAGCAGTTTTCCAAATTCCATTTGGAGATTTTTATCACTTCGAGTAGGTTTTGATCTTGTTTATTGACGTGGTCCTAATTTCTTGGTTGTTTTGTTGGGTTTTTTTGGGAAGAGTTTACTAATCAGATTTCAGGAAGACCCTTGTTGGATACAGTGGTGTCAACATTCTTATCATTTAAAGATCTGCTGTGTTGGACTGGAGGGTGAAAATGTGCATTGTTTTGCTTCAGTGTCTAGGAGAACCAAGCCTTCCCTTTCCACTGACCTTAATGAGGCAGCAGTCCATCCCCAAAGCCCAAATGACATTTTCCTGAAATGGTTCAGGCAAGATTGTATTGAGTGTGCATCCCTTGCAATCTAGCTGCTAACAGAAGTAAATATTTCAAGTGACCCTTGCCAGGCCCTGTGCTTACCAGGGGTATTAATTAAACTTCCATGAAGAAGTCCACAAGAATTCCATTAGAATCAGGGATAACATCCCTCTGACATACCTGGCCTATTTTGGGTGTCATTTAACCAACCTGTCATCCCTTTCATTAGTCAATCTAAACACTCCAGACAGAATTATAGATCTCTGGTTTAGCAGCAGCAATTTTCCATTTCGTTCAGCATGACACAAGGCATCAGATGCTCTGAAGGTCCTTGGATATCTGCTCTGGCTGGCTGGGGCTGTGGATCTCATGGTCCTAAGCAGGATCTGAAGAAAAATCATTGTGCCAAATGATCTAGCTGTCAAGCCAAGATTGATTTTCCAACAGTTTCGTACATACAGGCTTTATAAAGCACTTGTTTATAATCTTATCATTTTGGATTGAGCGTGTAAACCTTACCTGCCTGCAAATATGCAAGCTTTTTGATTCTGGGAGGTGATTCACCTGTTCTGAAAAGCAATAACTTAACCTATAAGCTCGACAAAAAGGGTGTAGATCTGTCATCACCAGAGTCCTAAATGAGTCCTGCCTTTGGCAGCATCTTGCTCCTATCACGTGGCAGACTTGCCTTGCTGGGCTTTGCAGAGCAGGTTTTGGAAGAAGGAAGGTTGATTCTGTGAAGAATTAATAATTAATAATTAAGCCTTCTATTTAATTTTGCATTCCAAATTAAGTTTTAACTCACAACAGACAGGAGAACAGAGAAGCTGAACACTTAATCTAAAACATTAATCCAATGTTTTATGTTTTTGTTTGAAAAGGAGTGTCAAAGCACAGTACAATTGGATATAGAGGAAACAGGGAGTGAAAACAAAAGCTTAGATAAGAGTAGATAAACTACTCCAAGATGTGAAGAAATGCAAACCTCCTGCAAGTACTTTGGAAAGAAACATACTGCAGAATTTAAATTACTAACTGAACCTAATTTCTTTTGTTATCACTCTCAATAAGCGGAGGAGAGTTTTTGTTTGTTTTCCTTTCCCTTCATGTGTTTATGGAATACTCTTAGTGGCAATTTAAAGATACTTAGATGTTCCTCCGAGAAGTCTGAATCATTGGCCTCTTTACATTTATCCACTTTACAAGAGAAAGGAAAATTGAATCAGACCTCCACATCAGGGACAAATGGAATTTTCTTCTAAAATGGTGCCTTGTTGAATCTCACTGAAATGAAATAATGATGAAACCATAGCAGAGAGGAGGTATGTGTGTACAGGGACCCACTTTCCACAGAACCATAACTCACTGTATTTCATTTGATCACAGCTCTTGTACAAATGTTCTCCTGGATGATGACAGCTTGGATGCAATAAGGACATAATTGGGGATAGGTGCTAATGTCTTGTCAAAGTTATAGAGTTTCTTTCTGAAAAAGACATCTGGTTTAATTCCTCAATGCCAACTGAATCCTTGCAACCAAAGGCAATAACTGCTTGCTGCTGATTTATATCTATGAATAATTGAGGGTTTGTCTTCCTCTGTCCTTACTTTGGCTGCTGGGATTGAAGAGACCCAGGCTTTGCATTTATTCAGTTTTAGACACGATTTTGTTTCTATTTAATTTCTGTTTTTATTTTCTATTAACATTCTTCCCCTGTTGTTACACACAGAGTTTTGAGTGCAAAAGCACCAAAACACAAAGGTGCCTGAAAGCAAGTCTTGTTTCTTGTTCTTGCCTTTAAAAAACACAGCTTGGTGGGTTTTTCAGGGGAACCTATGTCTGAAATGTCTACAGGAGAGCTCTTCAGATGACAAAAAGGCATTTACAACAAATCACTCTCGTCAGTAGGGTTTTCTCCTAAATGAAGAAAGTCCTCATAACAAGCTCTGGTGTTACATTTCACAGTGCTTTCCTTATGCCAAGAAACTGCAATTATGGTGATAAGTTAAGCTTCCTTTTCTTTATGCAGTCTTGGAATGTCTAGAGGCTAGCAAACTGCTGTTTTCCCTGTGTTTGCTAAATCCAGTGGCCAAAGAAGTGTGCTTATTCCTGAGAGACAACCTGATCAAAACCTCTGCGTGGGAATTTGATAAGAGCATTTTACCTTATCTGTTGGACAGCACAGCCATTTCCATATTCAAGATTATAAAAGCTGCTGAAGGTAATTTTATTTACACACACCCCCCATGCACACACACAGACATATGCAAAATATAGGAATGTTTTCCTTTATGACTGCTTGGGCTCAGATGAGGTAATCTTCATTGTTGTTGACAGGTAATCTTCATTCCATGACTAGACAGAAAAACTATGAATTGGAAGGAATTTCACTATTTTCTAAGCACACAGTGCTAAACAATTGACTGCTTACCTAAGGCTTGCTCCTGCTTCCATTTAACTTGGAGTCAAAGGAGCCAAGGGGAATAATATTAGATTCATTGTATTATTTAAAAAAAATATGTAAAATGCTATGTGTTTCAGCTTTTGACCACTGCTAAATGCAATTTAATAGGCTAAATGAGTGAAGCATGCAATATTTATATATGTCCTTGCAGTTCCTTAAGAATATGCTATACATTATTTACAGAGTAATGTTAGGCTTTGCTAGCCATTTATGAAGGATTAATTATCTGTGATTAAAAAATAGCTGAATATGCCAACATACTTGTTCATTCCTTTTAATCAGTAATTTGGGAGAGGTTTTCCACCTTAATTAAAACCTTGGTGTACTTTTGCTCATATTCAGCACTCCCTTAGAAATACAGGAAAGAAAAGCTCTAATGGAGCAATCTCCAACTCATCCCTTCTTTTCACCTTTTAGATTCTCAGTTCAACATGCAAGGAAGAGATGCACAGTTCCTAGTTAAAGAGAGATTAAATAAATATTTTTAATGAGATTTTTTAAAATCTGTTCCCAACCAACCTGCAGGTGAAAACAGAAGTTGCTTCACTGGCTCTGGAAGTTGCTGTGAGCTTCCAGTGACTACTTGGTTTAATATTCAATAGAGTAATTTTTAAAGGAGATGCTCCAAAGGACCTCTGCTCAAAATTATGTGTAAAGTCACGGCTGGGACATTCCCTTTTAATACTGGACCACCTGGTTCCAATCTCTGCTCCTGCCCAGGGAAGGGAGGGATGTCAAAAGGTCAGTATTGTGCCATGGGGGTGCAGGAGTAACACTGGCTGGCTCCTCCACTCCTCCCTCATTTCTGAGGAGCCACTGACACACCCAGCTGTGCTCAGGAGAGAACTCTGAGACAGTAAAATGGCACAGAAACAGCTGCTGTGGGATACAGAAAAATGAAATGTTCATATCCCTGATCATAATGGCATGGAAAAGCAGTGAGCTACCTTGCATTCACCAACTTCACCTCAGGGAAAGAACATGCACATGGAAGTTTATCATGAAAACAGCTGCTTCAGTACATCAGCAGCAAGTCACCTCCCAGTAACTCCTATCTCAAAGCCCTCCTTAGCTCCCTGGGTAGGGTTTAAACTGCAGGCTGTCTTTAGGATCAGTAAGAGCTCTCTCAGCTGTCTCTGCTCAGTGCAATTCAGGATTTTGTCATTCACACTGGTCTGGCAAATGCCCTTCTTGCTGTGCATAGCAGAGTTGAGGTCCCTAGCACAGAGGTGTGCAGCCAGCAGTGCCTCCTGTGCTGCTGGAGGAGCTGCAAGTTTAATGTGCCCCACAAAACCCCAGCAGCCTGTTCTCATCCTGCACAGCTTGCCTGCAGAAAGCCACTCAGGACCTAATTTTGAGATGCTGAGTGTAAGCACATTGCATTAACAAAAGTGGAAAACAGTGGTTTTGATGGACTTGTTTTGATCTGCTTTCCTGCCTTACCTTGCAGATCTGGAGCCTATTGATAAGAACAGTCCTTGGGCTTAAAACTGAAGACATGACATTCTTGCTAATCCTGTTAATCTCATTAGATATCTGCCCAGAAGTTTCTCTGCAAGAAATGAGAGTAGAGTGGTTATGGATTTTTTTGTTAACTTGTGAGAGTTTTTCCCTGGCTTTGGAGCATTCATAGCTACCAAAATGAAACAGCTTTCACTCTGCAGAACGCTGTCAGGCCAGCATAACTCACCATGGGAGGCAATTCCAGCTGATTCAATAACGTGAAGGCTACTTTCAATTTGTTCCAGTGCTGCATACACTGCTTTCTGTACAGGAATAGCTTGACAACTTCGATTATTTCAATGGACTTTTCGCAGTCAACTCAGTTGTCACCATCTGTTCCACCTCACCATTATAAATGCAAGCAAGCATTGTTCTCAGTTTCAGCTTGGGTGCATTTCTTACCCTGCACAGTGCAAGCCATCCAGCTGTTTGCTGGTGAGGAATGTAGACACAAACTGGGAAAAATTTCCTCTTCTGATGCTACGAATTCTTTGAGAAGACCAAAGTTGATTTTAGGTTGTAATGTGGTGGGTTTGATGAGGACCAGATAAAGTACAGAGTGTTTAAATGATGTTTGAGAGCACCAGTCCCCTTCCAGTTTCCCCCTTACATTCCTGGCTCTCTCTACTCATGTGCCCAATATATCATAAAATATATGATTTTTCCGCCACTAGTGAGGAAAAAAATATAATGAAAAAGGATCAAAGGGGATATTGTGATACATTATCCTTGCTTTTTCTATCATTAAAAAAAAAAAAAGAAATGTGTGATATCTCACTATGTTGAGATTCAAAATAATGTTCATTTTCTTTCTGGGATTATGATTGCTAAAAGAATCAACTTCAAAGCACCAGTCCAAGTAGATCTCTGCTCCTTTATACCAAGAAAATTGTTGTATAGCAGAATCAGTCTCTATGCACATTGATACACTTTCTTCTCTAAAGGAGCTCCTCTTTCAGGACCTTTTAAATACACAGAATGAGCTGTCATAAAAAAACACAATGGGATTGCCCTGTTTGTGTATTTTTTTCCTTTTCATTGCCCATGCACAGTATTAACTTCTAGCTGACTCTGCCTGCCAAAGGCAGCCTTACAAAATGAGAGGTAAGGGTTACACAGTACTTACACTTCCTGAACTGTCAATATCCCACTGTTAATTACTTGCTAATGATGCAATTTGCCCTGACAATATTTCAGCAAGAGAAACTCTTCTGTGTAAACACCCTTGACAATCTTACTTTCTTGACATATTAAGACCAGAGCAACCCAGTCTATTATTATTTCTGTCTTTATTTCTCCACCCAAAGATTTCCTTTGAGACGGTGAGGTGATGGGTAGTTAGAGACAAAGCCTCTCATCTGTAGCAGTCTGGCTTGAGCTCAGACAGTGATGCTGGTAACCAGATGTGATTTTCCATTCCTGGGTTTTAGCATGTCTTGCAATTCCATTTCCAGTGGAATTGTCTATCACAAAACCCCACCAGTGCAATTTCTGTCCATCCTAGGCAGCCTTCCTATCGAGGCTATAAATCCCCAGCCTTGCCAGCAGTGCAGATTACAGACAAGAAGAGACTGGGATGTGTCCTCATGGTCCTGAATTCTCTGAGGATGCTCCAAACCCAGAGCTCAGCAGAAGTGGCCATGCCAGGGCTGACTGCATTCTCCATCTTAAACAGAAGAAAATCTGTTTTTCTTAGGCAACTGTGATAGTTCCATCTTTTTAGAGGAAATGACTGAAGACATCCCAGTTCTCACAATCATCAAGATACAAAATTAATAGATGTGTTCACCACTATGTCCTAAGCACTTTTATTTTGTATTTTGTTGGCTCCTGTCCAGCCTCTAATTTGTATTGGAAGCATCTTTCTGTATTTCCCACTACAAACTGTAGTGCAAGTAAAAGGTTTTGAGACACCAGTTGGATTTTTAGTGAGGGAGGACTGAAGCAATCATCTCAGTGCCTTGATTCATGTAAGACAGCTGGGCACAGCTTCACCACACCTAACCCTGAGTGCCCTGCCATTGTCCTCACCATCATCTTGATACAAATGTTAAAACTGTATTAACCCAGGGAAGTTTGCAGTCTCAATTATCTAAACTCTTGGGGGGAATCCTAAGGAGATGGGCTTAAGTTTCACCTCCTGAGAAGCAAAGGACTGCAGGAAGGCTTTGATAGCAGAAGTGGTAAGAATTTTATCTCAGCCTGTAGAAGCACATGCTCCTGGAAACAAACTCCTGCTTCAAACAAACAATGGGAGGATTTGAAGCTCAGTTTCTCATCCTCTGGGTGGAACCTCTAAACACCAGGTTCTAAGCAAAAAAAATGAGGGAAATGCACAACACGTTTCTCCTTCCTTTCCCCTGTGTTCAGCACGAAATCCCACCCGGCTTTGTGTTCTGAGTGTATTCATTTGATCAGTCTCTGCAGGTATTACGGGGAAGGAAAAATTCCATTTCTGAATCCTGCTGGAGATTAAACACCATGCTGCTCACCAAGAGAAGGCTTTTGTGTTAGCTCAGTGGACAACTACTGAGGCATCCCAGTTAGTGAACAGTGTACATCTGCAGGCTTAACCAGTCACTGAGAAGGCTTTTGGGAATCTATATTTTGGATTTAGCCATTTAAATAAAGAGTCTATTGAGCTTTGTGCCTTCTATGGTTAGAGAAATATTAGCCAAAGGGTTGTTTCTCTAGTGACTGAGATCTCTGTTGCTGAATGCTGGTAAGGTGGTTCTTTCTTCTGAATTTCTAGACTCATTTAAAATGATTCCATAATAGGATTTGGAACCCTGTGTAGTGAGATGCATTTCTGAAATGTATTTCATGTATCATATGTTTTGGTAAGCACTGTAACATTTGCTCCAATATTATGGTAGCAGGTGGTTTAGAAAAGTTATATTAGAAATCTATTCACACAGTTAGAAATCTGTGTGAATACACATAGATTGCACATATCCTGGTGGAAAGGGCTCAAAGAAGTTATTTGCTAGTGGTTTTTTCAGTAATTCTGTAATGCTGGCTGGTTTCACCCTAGTACCACAAACCATGTCACAGAAACTCTGCCCCTAGCTAGCTCTGCTGATTGTCTTTCTCAGTATTATTTACAACTTGATTCTGGGAAAAGATCAGGGAGTTTTCACATAGTAATCCAAATAGCCCTATTGGCATGCTCAGGCATGCTCATGCTCAGGGAAAAAGAAGTTTTGCTTTGGTTTTTTTGGTTTTCTGTTTTGTTTTTTTAAAGTTTTTAAAAAGCTAGAAAAAAAATAGGTCTTTGCAGCAGCAAAACACAACTGAATGAAGATTTCCAAGCCCAAATTAATTTTTTTCAGTCACAAAAGGGGAAGTGATAGGTGGTAAGAAATGAGCTCTTTTCCCTTGAAATTTTCCTTCTTTAACCCTACAAACACTGTGAACAGAGATCCAGGTTTTTATTCATGTAGATCTGTCACCAAGGACTGATAATTTTCAAAAGAGTCCACAAACACTAACAGTTTTTGGGTACTTAGATGTATATTATGATAGCCTTACGTAGGAAGATAAAAGAAGCTTGAAGATTTGTGGTGACATCACTTTCATCTACTACAACTTGGCATAAAGACTTTTCATTTATTCGGTTGGCCTGTCCAGAGTCTGCACTTTTCACATTTTAATGAAATGAAATGTAATGAAATAAATGGCTTTATTATTAGCTAAGAATTCCATGTCCTGTTCTGGTTGCTGGAAACTTTGCAGTCTTTCAGATTTCAAATCAGTTATTCCCTCCTTTACCTGTAATTTATGGACTTAACTGCATTTTAAAGAGTGGAATTAAAGCGTATTTTCCACAGTTTAATGTGTCCTGACTAAAGCCATTTTAAAGAGTGCTGTGCCTTACTATACCCTATGAGGTAGTATTTTAATTCTTATTTTATATTTTTCCTCCAGATATCATTCTGTACAGTCCTTAACTGTAGCTCTGAAGTGCTAAGCATTTTAAAATCTAAATCCAATGCTATTCATTTGGGGTAAAAAGGCTAGTTTTTAGGATGAGGATTAGTTACATACTGCTTTCAACTCCTTTATGGGGCAGTCGAAAAATATCTGCCTTTTAAAGGGGAAAATGGTGCTTTTTTTTACTCCCCCATGAAAGGCCTGAGCATATGGGTTTGTGTAGAAGGACTCAGGGTCATTGGAAGAATTGCCATTAGTCAAGGAAAAACCCCAACTACTACTAAGATCCATCTCAAACTTCAAGGTTCAGTCTATATCTTGTTTCCCATGTGAAAATTCTTTCTTTTGCTTCCTTGTGCAATGGTCAGTTTGAATTTTCTCTTGGCTTATTCATTCACCTTATGGTCCTTTCCAGAAGACAATCCAGTATGTAACTGGTAGGTCTGACTGTGACACCTCTAGTTAAAAGTAATTCTGTGGGAAAAAAAATAAAATAAATCTATGCACACACACACAAGCCTCAGCCATATCTGTGAGGCAATAAAACTAGGTATGAATTGATGAAGTTGGATTTTAAAAAATGCATGCAGAGCGTCAATGAACAGTAATTGCAATATGTAACTACATGCACAAACACAATTAGACACAGAGACTTGAATGTGTAAATATTCTACTTGTTTATTCAGGAAGGGCTGCTCTAAATGAACAGCAAATAATAGCACATTTGTTTTGCAAGTGCAATTATGTTCTGAATTTTGCCTCTGACTCATTAACCAGGCTCTGTTCAATGTTACAAGTTACAAATTCATATGCATACTCTTGGTCTAACACTGAACACATGATTAACTGATACATTTTAAAATGCAACCTTTGCTTTCATATTTTTATCCCTTTTTTTTTTTTTTTTGCACAAATTGTTATGTGAGAAAACTTGACAATTATAAACCGATGGGAGTTGATCTCTTCTTCCAAGTAACAAGTGGCAGGATGAGGAGAAATGGCCTCAAGTGGTGCCAAGAAAGGTTTAGATTGGTTAGTAGGAAAAATATCCTCCTGGAATTCTTGGAAGAGTGACCAGATGGAATCACCATGCCTGGGAGTGTTCAGAAATGCATGGATGTGGCACTTGGGGACATGGTTTAGTGCTGAACCTCGGTGGTGGTGGGTTAATGGTTGGACTTGATGATCTTAGATGTGTTTTCCAACCTGATTCTCTGTTCCTGTTTTCCAGAGGACACACAATTCGGAGCAGGTCCTGGCATGGAAAAGAGCAAGGGTTCCTGTGGAGCCCCAGGGGATAAACCTGATCTGCACAGTGGAGAATTTTGGAATGGAAAGACTCTGTTTTCTTGAGTCCAAAAGTCCTCTGCACCTGCAGAAGTGATGTCAAAGGTTCAGGCTTTGCAGAGCTCTCTGTCAATGTGCATATCAGGCTTTATAATGCCAAATGGGGGAAAATCTCTTTTTTCTTCTGTTTTTTTTCCATTGTGTTCCTGCTGAAAAAATGAAAGGCAGTGACTGTGAAGTGTTGCGTTAAATCCAGCTGAGCTAGTGTTGTAACTCCAGCATTACAGGCATGTAGCCACCATGTAGGAAATATCAACAATTATATATCAGGTTCAGTTAATGAGAAAGAGGAAGAAAAGTACTGCTTGGTTTTACAAGATAGTTAGAAATCAAATCAGCTGCATGGACACAACTCTGTTTTGCAGGCAGAGGAAACACACTGTCCATATGAATCAGATGAGGAGTACATTCCCAGAAAGTGTAATTCTAACAAAGCACCTGTACCTCACTCTTCTTACATGTGTAATGCAATGGATTTGAGAAAACCTGTCCATCCCACAGCATGATAATCTCAGAAAGTTCGAGATTCTCACACAGACTGGGTTCAAGCCCCAAGTTTGGATGATTTTAATGACAAATTTACTGAACTAAGCTCTCTTGTCAGTGCTGTGAAACCAGCATTTTGCTGCCTTCAGTCACTGACTCAAATTGGAAGCCTGGGGAGAATAAAGAAGTCTAAAAAGGGGGAAAATACGATGGTGAATCAAGTTTAACAAACTGAGAACATCACAAAGGCAACAGCTTCCCTTTGCTCCCTCCCTTCTCCTAGAATGCTTTAAAAAGAGAATGGCTGGATGAGTTTTAGCAGCTTTTTGACCTTGAAAAGCTGTGTCCTGAATGTCACCTGGGAAGGAAAAAAATGTAATTTTGTTTAGTTGAAAGAAAACCTAGTGTGCTGGGCAAGGCTCAAGCATCCTGCAGACCTGCTGGCTTGGGTTTTTTCCATCATGAGCTTTTATTCTTGGGAATTAATCGTTCCTGCACATTTGTTCAATCTTTTAGGAGTGACAGGCCTGAGCTGCCAAGCCAGAATTGTGAATAAGACCTGAAATGCATCTCATATTCGGTTAAAATAGGAGTCTTACTACTGCATTCAGAGTTATCAAATAGATGTGAAATTTTTTGAAAGGAAAATCAGAACCAAGTGTTTCCTGGCCTTATCTTGACGGATTAAACATGCACAGCCAGCAATCCTGAGCCACTGTGCTTCCCAATTCTATCAGTTCTTCATTCTTTTCTTGGTCTAGTCTTTTTCAAAGACAAGTACAAAACAATTTTCTTTCTTTCCTTTTCCCTTTCTGCCCTTTTTGCAAGGGCAAAACACTGAGTCCATTGAAAACCATGACACCAAATCCTGCCAGTGAAGGAAATAACTTTTCTTGTGAATGCCTTTAAAGCTGGGCTGTCACAAAACAGCCAGCAGAACTTGCTTTGAAATGTTCTGAAGTACAGAAAATTTCCCCCTCCCTCTGCTTTCAGTGAGAATTACTTACAGTGCCTTTTGGGGAAGCAAAAAATGTGACATTTTGCACTTCTATTTGATAGACACAAGGAACACCCATGTGAAGAGATTAGGCAGTTGGAGTGATGGAAATGATAAATTTTTTTTGTGTATAACAACTTGCTGGAGCTGAATGGTGTGGCGAAGCAATATACTGTGAAAAGTAAATACCATTTGCAATGGGGATATAAATAATTACTATTATTTATATAAATAATAATATACCATTCTGCACTGTTCTTCAGAGGAAACAGGAGCCCAGTTCCTCTGTCCCTACCCAAATCCTGAGCCCTGCAAGCATCCTCACTGCCAGCAGAGCGTTTTGTCAGGTTCAGCTCTGCAGGAAAACACAGAATGTATGTGAGAAACTTTTGAGATATGTTTTAGAAAACCCAGGGGAGTAATTCCTGCAGCTCACAGACGTGTTGAAGTGGTGCAGTGCTGCAGCCAATTGCCATCTTGGAGTTCTGCTGCACGGCTGTTGGGAAAGATTGGAGTTGGAAATACAACCCACATGTCTGCCTTGCCCTGCCAGAGATCAGTCAGGATAATGAGGGGAAATGAAAACTCAGAACAGGCCTTAATCTGCTGACTGTACTCTTCCCAGATTGCTTTTTCAGTGAGTTCTTGTTCTTGCCTTCTGTGAGGGTATGGAGGAGAGAAAGAAAAGAAAAAAAAACCAAAAAAGCAAAGCAGCACCTTTCCAATGACATCCAAGCATTTGGATTGCCCTAACAAATTGCACAAGAAAACTGATATTTCATAAAATTATTAGAGAGCTCTGGCAGGCTCAATCAACTGTGACATAGCCTGGTGCAGGATAAAGACTTGTGCTCTTTGGAACAGCTGAGAAAGTGCAGCAGAGCAGATGTTCTCCAGAAGCTGTTGTCACTCAGGGTTTTATGGGAGGCCTGCTGATTTTAATTGCAGCTTTCCACTGCTGTTTTTTAACTTTACTACAGCCACAGTGATAGTGTTGGAGCTGGAGAAGACCCCAGTAATGAGATTAATTTTATTTTGGGTATCCCCACTTTTAGCCATTCCCATTTTTGCTAGCCAAGTAAACTGGCATTAGAGCTGGTAGAGAGAAATGAGCATTTCTGGGGCACAGCTCATCTGCTGGTATTTACACATTCACTCCAAGGAGAGGTGAATCATCCTCTGCAAGCAGCTTTTTCTTTCCTCAGAATATAAAAGAAATCTACACAATTAGTTCAGATGCTGATAACAAGAGATACATCATGATATAAGTGATACATCTAAGTGATATAACATTATATAAATCCTATACCAAGCACTTTATTTTTGCACCTTTTCACCTGCAGGTCACTTTTTCCTTCCCTCCCTAGACTACTCTAGGAGGTTTTTTTCCTGTTAAGCATTCAGGCACCATACCTGTGGGAAAAAGACTGGGGTAACAATGAAAGAAAAGGGGAAAGTTGTGGACACAATTATAACAGTGTGCAAAAATTCTCTTGCATTCTCATCTCTCTCTAATGTCACTCTGGTTTCTACCTTCTCCATAAGAGTTTATTTCAAAATATTTTGGTCATGGCAAAAAAAAAAAAAAAAAATTTTTTTTTTTTTGAAGAGCAAAGCTCAAAAGGCAGTTCAGGATTTACATGAACATTTCTAGAATGAAACAGCATTGGTTAGTGTCTTTTGATTGTAGATAACATCAACCCATGCAGAAGATTAATGTATATTCATGAGCAGAATTATAGCTGTGCATGAAAGCACTACATCAGTGCTTGCTAATCAACATCTGCTTTACTTTTTAAATTTTTTTTTAATTTTTTTTTTTTATTTTAAAGTTAGCACAGTCACTAATCAAAGATAATTACACCACTGCCATTTGAAATATTTATCATGAGTTCTGTAGTAGGAAGAACAAGAAGTACAATTTTTTTCTGTACAGTTGTATGCACTAACTAAAGCTGGGCCAACAATACTGTGTTTGGCTTTGCAATGCTTCTTTGTAGAGTTTTGGCATGGAAATAATAATTGTAAAGAGCTAATATTTTTTTCTCTGAATCCAGCCTTGTACTTAAGAATCAAAAGTTGATAGTAAATATTAATCAACTATCTGCAGTAGGAAGTACAAAAGCACTGAATTCCCTCCATAATGTTAAAACTGAGGCATAACATGGAGTAAACTTCTGCAGAAGTGACAAAATCAAGGAGAGCATTCACATCCTCTTTCTCTCACTCCCTGGATTTAGAGAACCTTCTGAAAAAAAGAATGAAAAGGAAGGATCTTTTCCATTCTTTCCAAAGCACAGAAGGATAGGAGAGTAATGTTTACATTTTGGATGACTACATATTAATTCTATAAGTAAGATAAGTAAGAGGACAGCGTAACAATACTTCATTTAAAACTACAAAATACAGGAATTCCTTGGAGGAAAATTTCTAACTTTCTAAACTTGGATTTGGCTTAGATAACGTTGATGTCTGCTCAGATTAGATCAATAATTTCTTTACAAAGAATCAACAAGTGAGCTCGGCCTCTCCTCGTAAGGCTTCCCCTCCAGACCCTGCACCATCCTCGTGGCCCCTTTGGATGCTCATGTATATATTTGTAAGTAAATTATTTAATTTGGCTTACAAAATCATCCAAATATTAGTTCCCTCTTATTTTGGGGGGATTTTTCAGCTTTTTTAACCGAGTGCAATAATTTTACCGTTTCTGTAAATGATCAAATGGCAATGTGTAATCACAACAGGTGAAAATTAAGAAACCCTTCGCTTCCACCAGCCTTGAGATGGGATACACTGCTTTTAAAGGGTCCCATCCCATCAGTTAACATTGAAATTATTTTATCCTGCTTATGGCTTCACTGGCACAGCCCTGAGGCTCACATCACCCTGCAACACTCTGCTGCAAGTCCTGCCAGTGCTGCCTCTTCCCTGGAGCTTTCTGGAGCCACAAAATCAGTTCTGTGCTGTTTACTCGGGAAGGGTGTGTTGGGAAGGATGCTAAACCCAGGATGCTCTCAACAATCTGTGAATGTAATGATCTTCTGGCACTTTGCAGATCGCTCCTGTTTGAACATCTAGCTATAAAATCAGTTTGGGAGAATGTGTGTCTCACTTGTGTGCCTTACTTCGTTAACATAGGGTTAAAATGTTTCTAAAATCGGGATGGTTAAAAATAGGCTTTGGGAACGGGGGTAGGTAAGAACTGCATGTATGAGCTCAGGGTGACATGAACACAAAGATTGTTTAGAAAATATCAGGAATTGGTTCAGCTAAATCATGTGGATTAGCACCTGTGAAATAAATCAGAAATACTGGGGGAAGAGTGGGGCTTAAAGTCATGATTGGGGGAAAACAATGGAACAATATTAAGTTGATGATTAACATATGATCATAGCACTGTTATGTAAGGGAAGAGTATAAAATGTATTTGCTTAGCTCAGTGGAAGTCAGATTTGGGTGAATCTCACCCCTGTATTCCGAGCTCCAATAAAAGCACCTGCACACAACCTTTGTGATTGTGTGTTATCCACGCTAACAACTTCACTTCCCATTCTGTGATTCTCCTTTTACCAGCAATTCCAGCTCCAGTAAAACCCCAGTGAAAGCCACAGCATGAGGTTTTGTCTAAAATGTGATGGGCTGAGCAGCTTTCTGTCCTGATTTCTCTCTGGCAGACCTTGGCTCTTCTCATCCTGACCATGAGCAGGGCAGAGCAGGTCACATCACCATCCAGGTGGGTGCCTTGTGAGCAGCCTGGGCTCTCCCTTCTCCTCACCTCATTGTTTTTTAGGATTAGGATCTTCTCTGTCACCTTTGTGAGAACACTTGAAGCTCTCAGGTAGCTGGGAGTACAACTGAGCTATTTCCCAAAGACTACAACTAAAACATCACTGCTTGAAGCTAAACGTTAAAAATGCTTAGTATGGAACAGAAATTCACACAACCCTCAGATTAAGGTCTGAAATACTGTGACTGCTGGAAGAATTAGGAAGAGAGAAAGTTTGTTTCTCCAGGCATCAACTTCCTTGGGTGTTAGAGCAGCTTCGTGTGCCTGTAGCTATTGAGGTGGTGATGAGCCCTGCAAAAAGAGATGAGAAATAGCCCTGAACTCCTCTGCAGAGTAATAAACACATCAACATGCCACTTTGTAAGCAGAAATTACTGCAATCTCAGTGCTTGAAAATCCCTGATGGGGGGGAGGTGACACATGCACAGCCACTGAGATCAGGGCAGGGTTTTATTGGCAATATCCACTCAGTTCTGCTGGAAGTTCACATCCCTCATATGCTTAAGAATTGCAGTCCATTAAGTGGGAGTGGGACAGAAGAATAATAATTTTCATGGTTTGTCACAACACACTGCTGGGGTGAAGAGGAGGAATACACCACTTTTTTTGTTTTCCAAGAACAAACCCTCCCATTTCCATGAAAATGTGCTTAATTAAAAAATGAAAGAAAAAAAATCTGTGTGTTCAGAATCCCACTAGTCAGGATTTAATAACACAGCTGCTCTGTGGATCTTCCTGTCTCCAAAAAGACTAAAGCAAGCAGCTGCCTGTAAAAACTGGATTGGGAATAATCCACAGATGTGAACATACAATTGATAGCTGCTGAGCAGGCTGGAGAGCCTCACAGAGAGCCCTGGGGCAGTGGGTTTGTCCAGTTTCATACCACCAGAAGGGAAAATAATGACTTGAAGTGATTAATCACACAGCTATTTGTGTTACTTAATGCTGCACTATACACTGAAAATATCCTCCCAATGGCATGAAGAGGCATAGGATAACCTCTGGGTGCTAACCATGCCCCTTCCTGGTTACTGCAAAAATTAGTCCTGTCCTGGCCAGAACCAGAACAATTACTCACAGCAGCAAAGCTTTTGGGTCTACTCTGTCTTTCTAGCTGGACAGAAGTGGATTTGATGGGCTGGGGGAAGCTCTGATCAATTGTGTGAATTTTCTCACAACACTTGCCTATGTGGTTAGGTCTCAGTTAAAAATAAGGTATCTCAGTCCAATCAGAGCAGAATTTATTTTAAAGAACAGCCTGGAAGTGCAGGATCCCATGGAGAAAACTAAAAGCAGTTGTGAACCAGGAACCCAGTACATGCAGAATCAATTCATTTTACTTAAAATCTGATCTTTAAGGCCCATTCCAACCCCTTGACATTCTGTGATACAATAATTTTTCATCAGCTTAATATGCATTTCAAAGTGCAGTGAGCTGTTTCTGTTTAACCACTTTGATTATGCAAGACCATAAGCTGCTTTATGAATTACATTATAAAAAGCATTTTCATCCTTAAATTGCAATAACCTAGCAAATGCGAAACCAAATGAGGATGCTGGGGTTTGAGGTCAGATTAGCAGAAGTACTGACATCACTGGGAGAGATAGCACCACCTGGGCCAAAAGCTGCAAACAGGTGGAACTCGTGGTTAAAAAATTTTAAAAATTCAAAAATTCAGCCACTGTTTGGAAAGGAATTTCCTTGTTTTGTGTCTGATAGAGGAAGCCTTGTGGCTGCCTGTATGGCTGCTTCCTCACTCACCTCACCAAGAATCCTTCCTTCACCATTTCTTCCATGCACACACTAAATAAAACCCTGACCTAGTTCTCTCCTGGAAGTTTGCTGCCCTTTGTGTGACATCTTGTGCTCAGCTGAGGCGAGGAGAGAGCAGAGATGAAGAGTGAGCAGAATTACCAAAGCGATGTTCTCGCCACCGAGAGGAGGGGAACACAGAAGTTCAAGGGTTTCGTTCTGAATGCAGAACAGCAGTAATGTCAAGATCTATTAAAGCTCCTCTTGGAACAGGAAAATCTCACTCAGAGAATCCCTAGCAGTCTCCCACAAGCGAGGCGTGACGTCTTCACAACTTGGAATAAAATGCTTAATTTTTTTTTTTTTTTGGTACAAGTCTTAAATTTTCTGAGGATAATTCTCCACACCTGTCATCCTAGCAACTGGCAGCAAAGATTCTCAGAATAATGCTTCAGGACACATTAAAGGAAGGAAATGTTACTAAGAAAATGCCCAACAATAGCAGTATCTGAAAGCAACAATTAAAAAGAAAGTCAGTGTGAAACAGAAATGTTCAAGGGCACATCTTGATTCCTGTGCCAACGACTTGGAGCTCAGTTGTATCAACCTGTCAGGAAGACTGTGCCTGAAAATTCATAACTTGGGAGTTACTTAGAGCTCACAAAACTTGCAGGTGAGCAAAACCAGAGGATGAATTCCAACCTTTTTAGTGGCAGAGGCAGAAGAGCTCCCCTCGTCACAGTACCAGCATAGCATCAGAAGAGAGAACAATGGCAGAAAAGAGATGTTTGGCTAAGATGAGAAGAAGACATGGGAGAAGAAAGACAAATTCATCTCTTTTAAGGGCCACTACTATTTAGGTAGTTAAGACTCTCTAAGCCTTCTTCTATATCCATTAATCTCTTAAAGATATTTTAAGGAAGCAGCTTGAGTAGCTGCTGAAAATGAACAAATGTGTTTGCCTTGTTGCAGAAGAGGACTAAGACCAACTTACATGAAGGAAAATAGCCCATGATGTTTCTATGACTTAACATTTACAGCGACAGACAGGATATAAAGCCTAAGGATTTCTTTCCATTCTTCCTTTTTAGTTTACTTTGTGGAAGCAAAAAAAAAAAAAAATCCTTTTATTCACAAGGCCAAAAAGAAAAATGAAGACAAATCTTTATTCCAACTCCCCAACTTTATTCCATGAGCAGGAGCTATGCTAATTTATTCCCTTGGCTTTGACCTTTCTGAAGGAAATAGTCCTATTTTGCTACAACATTTATCACTGGGCCAAAATGCCAGCACTGTGGATGAGTTTTTTAGCAGCACTTGTTCCAGTGGCTTGCATGCAATTCTGGAAATGGAGCTCCTGACATGCTGGTGGATATGGTATCTCCTCCTCGAGGGGCACAAGCTAAATGGAATATCACAATCACTTCCCCCAGTACAAAGGATCACAACTTGATTAGAAAAAAGGTCATGGAAGGCTGGTGTTGCTAAATATATTATGTCTATGAAGGCAATAGAGGCAGCAGCAAGTTAGCTTAAATAGGTTTTCTTCACCAGTACTGTGATTCTGACAGTTTCCCTACCTGTTGTTTTTTTCTTACACTTTGTACTGATTTGTTCAATAATCTGAATGGCTGCATTCATCTGAACTACAGTGCATTATCCAGACTGTCTTGTTCTTTTCTTGGTTCCCCCCCAGTAATGCTGCTTTTCAATTCACTGTCTAAAAGTCACCATGAATCAATATTCTGGGTGTTCTGATGAGAACAGCACAGACTTCATCAACCAAAAGAGGCATTTCCCACCTTAGCAGTCATCTTGCATGGCACTTAATGAGACACCTGTATTATGACCAACAAAACACTTATATATTCCAATTGAGCTCCAAAAAGACTATGCTATATATATATATGTATCTATGTATATATGGTAGGTATGTTCTGTGCTTGTTACCATCAGTAACCTTGTCAATATTCTGGTAATGTGGTGTTTCCCTTTACAAGTCAGCAGAAAAGAATTTGAAGCAAAATTTGCTGCAAAGATTTAAAGCAGGTAGCAGAATTTGTCTCACAGGAAATACAAAAGGAAAGAGGTAGAGAAGCTGGGGACAAGGAAGGAGATACCAACCAGAGTGTTGTTTTCCCTGTGTGGATTAATGAGGGGTTATGATTGTTCTTAAAAGATCTTACATTAACTTGTTGGGTTACTGTAATTTTATCATTCTGCAGTGGATCACCATTCCTTGAAGTGAGTGCCATACTGGAATCCACTTCTACTGACTTGACACTTGACTAGAGTGACTCTCACTGGAGTCAGATCTGTCAGGATTAACCAGTTTCAGTCAGTTCCTCATGTTTGCAATCAGGCCAGACTCACCTGTTCAGTAGACCCAATGCCAGGCTCTGTTTGTAGTCACGTCTTTTCAACATTAAATACAAGGATGACTACATTAAAACATGTTAGATATATGTTCTATAGCCTGAATACTAGGAGATATGGCCTGTTTTTCAATCTTCTGAATCTCACCTCATCCCTGGGCACAGTATTTATTCCTCAACCTTCCAAGTCGCCTGAAAATTAAAATCTACTCTCAGGCTAACAGGTGCCTTGTGACTGACTGAGAAAAAAACGTATGAAAACAATTGAAGTTTGCATTGCAGTTTGCTGCAGAGCATCAATACAGAAATTAGAGTTATTTAAACACCTCTGTGTGAGGATAATCATTGCCCCACTCTTATCTACAGCTTGTGCTCTCCGGAGGGACATGCTTTAGTCAATAAAGAGATAAGATTCTGCAGCATCTGCTTTCCTGCAGGTCCAAGAGCATCTTGCAGAAAGCCTCTCCACTCCTCATCCCCACACTCTCGCTGCTGCTGCAACTTCCTGAGGATGCCAACAACATCTTGCAGCTCTCAAGGTGCTCAGAGCAGGGCTGAAGTTAATAGCTCAGACCACACACGCTAATGGCTCTTGGTAAATTGATATTATTGCTTAATTTTGGTAAACAATCTTACAGGAGAGCAGTGTCTCAATTGCAGCCCATCTAAAATAAGCTCGTTTATGCTAATGTCTTTCTCCTTGACACTCGGTAAATTCTTCCTAATGCATTAATTATGACTCCAGATAGACCGATGATTATTTCATATATGCTAATTAGGAATCATTTGATTCAGGCTGCCACACATATCAGTAAACAAGTGGAATGAATTCCCCACAGGGAGGATAAAAAGACAATGATTTTTCTTCCAATGAAGCCTGGAGAATTTACCCCACAAACAAGACATAATTAGAGAAAAATGAGGACTTAAAAAATACACTTACAGGTGTGAGAGACACCAAAAACATGTTTTCTCAGTGATGGAATAAAGCAGATTCTTTGCTAATTCCTTAGCCAAAATCTCATTTTCAGCTAATGACTTTTTACTAAAAAATGATTAAGAAGTGCAACCACCATCTACAAAGCAAATAAAAATTACAATCAGATTAGTTCAATTTGTGGCAGAACAAATTGATACAAAAAAAAAAAAGTTATTTCAGCCCGAGGTTTGGGAGAGATAGAATTCTGACAAAAAAGGTGACACATCACTCTCATTTGCACTCACTGAATGTCAAGGTTAAAACATGGTGGAGAGAAGTTTTTGCTGCTAATCCTTGTGACCCTTACTGCTAGTAAATCCCCCAATTCTACAGCTGGATCACGTCCACCTCTTGTTCATGACTGCTGTGTGACTAATAAGGATATCTCCATAAAAACACCATTTCAGGCTCGAAACCAACCAAAGAGAAACATCAAATGAATGATAAAAAGTAACATCACAGGGTTATACATTGTTAAGCACAAACTCTTAGAACCTCATGACATAAATGATAATATATTGGAGGATGAAAGCTGGCAATATTTATGCGCAGGTCAGATCCCTATATATACATTTAGTGTGGAACTCGGAGAAAAATTTATTGTGTGGGGGTATGACAGTTTGTACTTGATTTCTTCTCCTCAGTGTCTTAAATCAAGTTTGCTCATTTGGTGAGTTTACACACCCAGAGCCTAGAATCCTGCTGAGTACTTTCTGAAAACATGAATAAATATTATAGAGGACTGCAATCTAAATTCAACGACCAATTTTGATGTGTGAGCCAATCTACAAACAAATTTTGGGCTTCCAAAATCAGATACTTCTGTGTTTGAAGGTTGGCTGGTTAATATAGATCTAACAATAATTTGTACAAATAGGAAATTATCACAAAGTCTGAATGAACAGGCCACATATGGCTCAGAAACAGATAATTTTTCTGAATGAGATTACTTCTTGGGATGTGCCATTTTTCTATAAACTTTCTTTCAATCGTAAGCATAGATCCATGTTAAAAAAAAATTAAAAAATAGAAAGGCAAATGGGAAATTGCCCTTGAGAAATCTGCACCTAATGCTATCCTGAAGCTTGTGACCACTGAAATGGGATGAACTGCACTGTCCTGAGAGAGACATGTAGTATTGCCTGCAAGGAAACAAAGTACAAATTTTTATCTTAATTATTCTACAGTCTGGGAGTGTTGGGATGAAACCTGAGCTAATTTCTAGAATAGAAAAAAAGTGAATTTTATCCTACAAAGAGCCCAAGGAATATCAACCATGTAACAAATTGATGTTGTCAGATGTACTTTTGTGTGTTACTTAGGCTGAAGGAAATGAAAGGACCTTTCCTCAGGCAGATGAGTCGAAACTTAAAGTGGCTACAAATTAATGCGCAAATTAATGTACAATTAATGTATTCTTCATCCTTAAAAATATGTTGGTTCTGGATTTTGTGTTTCACAGCAGCGAGCAGTCTATAAAATCTTCCAAATTCATCTTGCAAATAAATGGTGGTGAATAATTTTTTGGTTTGTTCTTGTTGTTTTGTTGAAGTTTATTTATTTTGCCTTTTTTTTTTTTTAATTTGAAGAACACTTTTTATCAAGTGGGACACAGAAAACACAGTACTGAAGATATGCTATCAATAGCAAAAGTCCATGTGTGAATTCATCCCTCTACATTTACACCACTATCATAATTTTTTTTTTTTCAAGCAAAGGCAACTCCTTTACCATTAGGGCCATAAGCAGGCATGCAAAGTTATTCCAAATCAAGGTAAAAAAAGGGCTGAACTCTGCTAACGACTCTCTGAAACATTAAGGGAAAAAAGTCGAGGATTATTAAAATTAACATCAGTCAGCTCAGACAGAAAATCCTTACCTGTCCAGTCAGATTACTCAGCCACTCCAACCCAGTGCAGATAAGGGTAACTTACAGGCTGTTAAAACTCCCCTGCAGTTCTAATGAGTGCAGAATAGATGGGTTTGAAAAGCAAGCACCTGGGCAAAAACGTACCAGCAAATGTAAATTTCAATTTTTCTCGTGGGGGATGAGATCTGCTCGAGTGGCTGCTGCAGTTTGTGGAGAAGGTAATGAAACATCAGATGGGTACTGTTCAAGAGCATTACCCATAACGAGCACATTGTAAGCTATTAGCAGCTTTAAATATATAAATATATTACAGCTAATGGGATGTGTGTTTACAACACAGCCAGGTTATTTTGCGGTTATTTTTAAAGGAGAAGAGATTGAAATATTAAGTTATCTCCTTACTGCACTGTTTAAAAGGGAGACCATTCCCTTAATGTTAATTTAAACAAAGTTAGGAAGGGAAAAGTTGAACTTTTGTACAAAGTATTGAAAATTGATTAAATGATAATGATGGTCCCTTGCTGGTAGTAGAGCAGTAGCACGCTTCACTTCTCTTTCAACACACTACCTTAATATTCAGATAGATCCATCTCACAAAACACCAAATGGAACCTCATGGAAATCCAAATTTTTACTGAGTTTTAGTCTACAGAAGTGGGGGAAATTTCAATGAACTGATTTTTTTTTTGCGATCAAAAGCCACAGAAAACCTCCATAATTTTATTTACATCTTCACCATCTTCTCACTAGAAAATATTTTACATGATTTTGTTAATCTGTCTCCTCTGCAGCGTTTCACACCTTTGGGGCTCCCACTGTTCACTCAGGTTTGGGTTCTGTGTTTCTAACACACCATGATTAAATGCAGCATGACTAAATCAGCACTGTCCCACGTGAGGTGTGGTGGAGAGAGGTGGAATTCCTCAGCCAGGCAAGGAATAAAGAGAGATAACATACTAATAATCCCAATTAACAAAAGCCTGCTGCAGAGTCCATGTGGTTCTGACATTTCTAAACTGGTGACAGAGCAGTGCATCTCAATATCTCACAGCTCACTGCTATATATATAACACTAATTTTGCTATCAATGTTTTTGTGTTAGCAGCTGGGTTTGACACCTTTCTGCTTTTCAGAAGTTGCATGTGAATACAAGCAAAGAAGAAATTGATTTCCTGGTCAAAATTTGCATTTATATTTTGACATTCAACCCAGTTACTTCCATTTGTTTATGAAAATTCTCATTCCACTGCTAGCATTTTCAAGAAAATGGTATCATTGTGCTCCTTATCATATTCCAGAGGGAAGGATCTGGAAATGCTTTGCCACATTTCAACTTACATTTGTTTAAAAGCACAGAATTTATTTTAAAGCCATTTAGGATTTGATTATTTGTTTGTGGGGGTGGAGAAGCAGTGCTGAGGGGGGAAGAGGAAGCAGTAGAAGTAAGGCACTGAATTTTCAGATCTGGATATTTTATTCTTTTCCATTGGACACAAATTTTACATATTTTAAATATTAGGTATTTTTTAAACGACATTTCTACAGACATTATTATATTGTTATATTTAATGATCATCATTGTTATATTTAATCATCATTAATCATCATTGTTATATTTAATGATCAGTTCAGTAAAGGGACTTTTAAAAATATCTCTTTTCTGGAATATTTTTTCCCCTAGGAGCTGTTTTCCCCACCTTCATTTAGGAGTCAAAAAGATCCTGCTTGACCAGCAAAGCTGACCATTTTTTTGGTCTCAATGAAAAAGAAAACAACGTTGAAGCAAAACTGATGTGATTACTAAACAGTATGATTGAGAATTGAGTTCCATTATATCCATGTGTGACAGCAAGATCATTCAGCACTCATACAGAAAAAAAAGAAAAAATAAATATTCAGCAAATATAAATATTCTACACATTATGTAGAGCAAAATCAAAAGCGCACTGATTAGGAAGAGGCTTTGCAGCAAACTGTAATCAAAGTTTTGATTTTAATTTTTTTGCTTCTTTGGCTCTTTCAAAGGCTTCTTCATTCTCTGATATAATGTCAGAAAATTTAACAAAAGGAAGCTGAATGGGCATCTGAAATCTTGGAGTTGTTCTTCACCTTCTCTGTCCTTATTATTCCTAGAATTTCAGGGAAATGTATCCACCTTGAATACATCCTCAGATTATCTGGCCAAAATGCTGTGTGCCTCCAAATCACCAAAATGTACTTCTCTGAACAGAATATCCCTGGGGAGAAAGGGATGTATTAATCCTCCTGCTCCCATACAGCATGGAAAACCTGAGAGAAAATCAGCTCAACATATAGAACTAATTCCAGGGAAATGCATCCAGCTTGAATACATCCTCAGATTATCTGGCCGAAATGCTGTGTGCCTCCAAATCACCAAAATGTACTTCTCTGAATAGAATATCGTTGGGGAAAAAGGGATGTACCAATCCTCCTGCTCCCATACATGGAAAACCTGAGAGAAAATTAGCTCAACATATAGAACTAATCCTAATCATTCATGTCTTTCACGGGTGTTAGCTGAGCATTCCCACTGCTCCACACCTGCCTTGATCATCACCACAAAGTATGACTGGAACATCAGACTGTGCTCTGTCATTAGAAAGCAATTAGTTTTAATTTGTTGTTAATGATAAAAGGGCCAGGGAAGGGAGTTTGTTTAACACTCTGCATCTCTTTCACTGTGGTTTTTAGTTAGCCCCATTTTTATGATGCTCCCAGACTTGCCTTACTCCTTCTTGCTCATACAGGTATTAATCTTCCACGGATAACGTGGCCTGTTTCTAATGAGTGCCTTAAGCCTGAGAATAAAAGCACTCAATTTAGGTTCTTTAGAAACAGTGTCTCATTGAAACCACACAGGAGATTGATTAAATACCTGGCTGTCCAAATGACTTTGGAAAATTAATGGACCCATTCGAAGTAAAAACCTCTATGTTATTTTCTTGTAACAAAATAAGGACAACCTAAACGTAAAAAATTGCCAGGGAGATTATATAAGCAATCAGCTGCTAACAATGCTTTTCTAAGTGAGCCAATATATCAACATTATACAGAATTCAGGCTTTATTCAGGCTTCATTGGGAAGAGCAATTATACCAGAGAAAGAACAGTAGAATTTTCTCTCTCGTTAATAAAGGGTAGTAGTAGAGTTTTGGAGGTTATCATAAAGCCATTGAGACATTTTCAAACTGAAAGAGGGGAAATTTAGGTTAAGTATACAGAAGAAATTCTTTATTGTGCAGGAATTGGTGAGGCACTAGAACAGGTTGCCCAGAGAAGTTCTGAATGCCTCATCTGTTACAACCCACCTCTGAGACAGGGTAAATAAGGTTCCTGTTAGTAAATCCCTTGGGGTTAATTAAAGAATGCTGAATGACCAGTGTATATACAAAGATTTATTTTAAAACTATGAAAGAATGTATGTGGCCATTTCGATTATTTTCTACAGAAGCACAAAAATTCATGAAGAAAATACAGAAAATATAGGAATAGAATATAAGGAAAATAAGGAAAAGAAAAGAAAGAGAAGGAAAGGATAGTGAATAGTAGATAGGGGAGGGGAAAGATGTATATATATAAAGATATCACCATCTGTGGATTTAGCCACTCTCTTCTTAATGCAGAATGCCTTTACAGTACGTATTTTGGGGAGCAAAAATATCTTTGTATTAATTCAGTATGTGATGCAATGGAGTTCCCTGAGATCCATTGATGCCACTGGACTGGAACTAATAACTAAAAACCTTCAGACAGAGCTGTCACTAGGGTCAGACACTTGGAGAGAAAAGACTTCCATGAATTTGGAAGTGTGTTTTAGATGATTTTGCTCTGTGCTCTTACACGCCTACATCTGAGAGCAAGTTGGTAGTGCTGACAGTCAGAAAATGAAGTAATTAAAAGAGTGGGAATCAGTCGCTGCCAGCATCATGTGAAACTTCAGGAGAAGAGTCTGAAGTTTGAGAACAAAAGATGTAAAAAAGAGATAAGCAACAGCAATATGCTCTGAATCAGGCATTTAACTGAGTGGCCAAACAAAGGCACTCAGGGCTCACAGCAAAATGCAGGATATAAGGACATTTTGTAGAAGATACACCTGGAGCTCATCACAACTTTGTTATGACTTTGCAAATTTCATAACAGACCCAAGACTTTTATTCTTAAGTTCCCCTCTATTAAAATATGCCAGCAGAAAATGCAATATACAAAGCATCCTAACATTGTGTCAAATTAAAATTGTGAACTGTTCCCTCCTTGAAAGAAGGCATTGCCAAGTTTAAAACGTTATATTTTCTCCATCAGCCCATCTCTAATGTGAAAATTAATGTGCCCTGCCCGAGAGCCTCTGCAATAATATTGACTGCATTAAAAATTGCTGCTTCTATTCAATACTGATCAGTTGGCTTTTAAAGTATAACACGGCCAGCCACGATTGCATTTTATTGATTTACATTTTTTATTACATTTTGCGTAGCATAAAATTAATTTCCAAATTATTATCTGGTTAGCAAACATTGTAGCTAATTTGAGAATATGAAAAACCCTTCCTATGAATTAACGTAGGAAAAAGTGTGGGAAGGTCTTCAAAAAGGTCTTAAAAAAAAAAAGGTTTTGTGGTAGCTGCCAGAAATACTTCAGTGGTGTGGCAATACTGATGGCAAAGTCTAAAAGCCTCATCATGTGCCAAAGCCTCACAACAGTTAAAATAACCACAGAAATCAGTGGGTTTTTATCACAGTTGTTTCAGAAAAAAAAAAATTTTGCCTAAAAATAATAGGATTTATGGGTTTCCAAAAGGAAATGAAAGAAGTATTCTTATGATTATCTTGATTTCACTCTTTAACTTTTTTTTTTTTAAGAAGCCATCATGTGAAGGAATTATTAGCTAGAAGGAGTTGGGTAGAGGGGTAGATCTATCTCCAAATACTTCCATAAGTCTGGCATATTTTTAATACAATTGAACCAGGAAAAAACGAAGAATAATAAGAATTTTGCAGTGTGGATGCACCTTGAATACACACAATGGCTTTGGGCTGGAGCAGCTGAGCTTTGGGCTCAGGATTGTACTCCAACAGGAATCCCTCCAGACTGCAGAGGCATAAATGAACCCTTCAGCAGCATGTGAGGGAAAAGCAATCAATCTGAATGTTCAGCAGCTGTTCACAGAATCAAATATCCACAGAGGGCTTGAAGTACAACATCTGAGAGGATTTTGCAAATGAGGAGAGCACAACATCTACTTGCAAATGCCAGTAAAGCATTCCCTTCCCTTTGATTGTATCTGATACTCTAGAAATGTTTCAAGTCTGATGCTCATAGAAGTGGATCTATTTTTTGTAAGAACAAGAGAAATAATCTGCATTATTTTTTTTCTGTGTTGTACCAAACCATTTTAAACTGGCACAGCACTTTTTTGTGCTTAGCCCTATCTAAATTTTCTTATGCTTTGATTTATTTTAGCAAAATCAGTTTTGTGATAATACCATGTAATTTTTGTCTTTTATAAAACCAGTTCTAATGTGCTCATGTTCTTCAATGCCTCACAAAATTAATTACTAAACAAATTAGATCTCGCTGAGTCCTGCTATCTGATCTGCTTTGGAGCTGTCCATGGTGTGGCAGAAACTGAAGTGACCTGAATTATTGAGAATAATTCATTAGCTGGTTTTGAGGGAGAGGGATTTCCCAAGGGAATGGGAGTGGTAGAGCCTTGGGAGGGTTTGGCTCTCTGTTTGATGATTCAACCTGCACTGTTGTCATCCCTGAGGCACACCAAGGTTGGAAAGGGCACACACTATTGATCAGAGTGCCACAGGAAAATGTTCACAGCTGAAGTCTGATATTGGGCTTCAACTCCTTCTTGGGATATTCTGGAATAATATGTCTGATTTGTCCTCATACATGTAAGGAGCAGCAGGTTATGGACAGCTCCTTCACTGCCCAGAATGCTCCCAAAAGGCCCAGGGGACAGCTTGACACAAACCACATGGTATTAGTCTATTTTTAACATGGGAATTTAGCACTCAAGTTCATATATGGCTGTCTGATGTCACGTGGTTTGTGTTTATTACTAACACTGTCATGTCAACAAATGTCATAAGGTAGAGATGAGGAGCCATGCAGGCCACCTGAATTAGAATTAGACAATAAATGTAACAGAAAAAAAACCCCCAAATCCCATTTGTAAGACACAGGAGACCCACCAGACTGGGTTCAGGCAATGAGCCAACCTCTCAGTGGCAGAATTCAAATGCTGAGAACAAGTGTGAGAGGCTCTCACTGATGTCTTCCCTTATTCACCCACAAAGCACCAGTGATGCTCCCAGCTCAGGGTTGGTACTGAGGCCAACCCAAAATCTGACAGCCAGGAAAATCTCCTGCCCACCCTCACTGAAAGAAGAAACCCCAATAATCCCCAAAGCAAGCCCAAAAACAAACAGTGAAGCTGTGGAGTCCACGTTTCATACTTGCAGGTCTGCTAAATAATGATTATGTGTTGGGACCTGATTTTTTATTGTCACCTCCTCAGTTGTAAAGGACACAACTCACAGAGAGGGAAGGTTCCAGGTCATGGTGAGGGCACTTGGCATTCTAGGGCAGGTGGCAATGTAGATCTAACTGGAGAGGACAAACGAAGAAGAAGAAGAAGAAGAAGAAGAAGAAGAAGAAGAAGAAGAAGAAGAAGAAGAAGAAGAAAAAGAAGAAGAAGAAGAAGAAAAAGAAGAAGAAGAAGAAGAAGAAGAAAAAGAAGAAGAAGAAGAAGAAGAAGAAGAAGAAGAAGAAGACGAAGAAGATGAAGAAGACGAAGAAGAAGAAGAAAAAGAAGAAGAAGAAGAAGAAGATGAAGAAGAAGAAGAAGAAGAAGAAGAGGAAGAAGAAGAAGAAGAGGAGGAAGAAGAAGAAGAAGAAGAAGAAGAAGAAGAAGAAGAAGAAGAAGAAGAAGGAAAGAGGAAGAGGAAGAAGAAGAAGAAGAAGAAGAAGAAGAAGAAGATGAAGAAGAAGAAGAAGAAATGCATCCATAGGGCTGTGAAATCCTCCATCAAATGTGAGAACACAGATGAGAAGCTGGGTGTTTGCTTCAAAAGCCAGCATGCTGGAAGGCCAGTGAGGCAGGGAGGACTCAGTGAGGCAGCAGCAGACTCTTTTGCAATTCCTTGCAACAGAACCCTCTGGGTAAAGTGACTGAGCAAATATTAGGAAAAAGAAGGCAACTGTGCTCGCTTGAAACAAAGAGGTTGCAACAAGAGTGGAATTTGGAGGGACTAGCAGAGTCACAAAGGGTTTGGAACAGGCACCATGAAGTCCATCTGCTGCCATTAGGTTTGACTGCTAGCTGCTGTCAACTAATTTATAAAAGGTTCCATCATTAAGTGGTTAGTTCAGATTTAGATACAGGCAGTCCTCTCAGTTTATTATCTAATATGAAATACCCAGAGCAGCAGACACAAACAGAAATGTGATGCTCCCTACAGCTCACAAAATCAAATGCCTTTCAGTTCCAGGCTTTAATTTATAGTCTTTCTTCCAGGTGGTGGCAAGGCTCAGATCCAAAGTACAGTATGGCTTGCACCAGATGTTGGCACTCATGCAAGCCCAATTTTGGCAAGCAGGGGAAGAGTCAGGGCATTGAGAAGCCATGGCAGCCGTTCTGGTGTTGGCTTGGTGCCTTGAGAGCGTGGCAGAATGTCATGTGTGTGTGTCAGCTCCAGATACTTCTCCCAGTTATTTTATGTTCTCTAAAGCAAAGCAAGTCTCCAGCTGTTAGAGTGTGGAGAAGCAAACTTGAAGCAACCAAATGAGTGTAGCTGGTGCAGAAATATGTGGAAACGTTTGAACTTGCAGAGTCTGAAGCTCTATCTCTGCACATCAGAGCAGTGTGATCTTCAGCCTGGATCAGATGGGCAGCAATTTAGATGACGATGGCGTTTTAATTACAAGTATTTCTAACTTTGGCTTCTATTGAGTACAGTGTTGAGTCAAGATAGGACTTGAACATTTGTCCAACAAAATTGACTTAAATAGCACTATGAACTCCAAATAGTTGGCCCATGAAAAACCCACATGAAACGATGCTCAGGCAGTGCTGATGTTTGAATTAGCAGCATCATGAAAAAGCAGCTACAGGTTACAAGCTGAAGAGAGCAAACTCAATTGCTAAACACAGATCATGTGCTGCTTTATTATTTGGCTTTTATCTCCTGAGTGTCCTGCATTGAATAGAGCAACTTCAATTCAGCAGTGGCTGACATGAAGCTGTACAGTATTCCACTGCCACAAAAAGCATGTGAAAAAGCAAGCAAAGAATCATGAAAGGAAGAGCTGAACCAATGTTCCTCTAATTCTGAGCTGAGAGCATGGAGGGTAAGAAATGAAAGACCACCTGCTACCCATGCAAGATATAGGGAATTAAATAAAGGTGTTATATGGCAAGGGCAGTTGCAAGGCATCCTAAGCCTGGGTAAGCATCCAGGTGGTACCAAGGCAGGAGGACACCATTTGTTGGTGACTCAAATTTTGGTGCTGTACTCCTCACTGAAACTTTGCTAAGGCATATCACTGGTGGATATAACCTAATTTAACTTTAGTTTAATATAACTGCAGTTTCAATAGGATTATGCGACGATTGGATCTCTAGAAAAATTATGGAAGGGAATTAGGATACTTCTGAGAGAAATCTTCACCTAGGGTGTCCTAGTTAGAAGAAGAGACACACACCCTCTCTCAGGCATGCTGAAAAGCCTTATCCTGGGGCAACGTGGCAATGATCCAGGAACACAGACAAATCTTTTCACATCACTGGATATGCCTTGCATTTTAATCATCTGACAGAGAAGAGAGCCAGGGGTCTGAAGACAGGAGGAGGCACAGTGTGGGATGGAGCTTTATTTGGCTCACTGGCCATGGATTAGTTACCTGAGGTGAAAAAAGATTCTGATAGGAGATCATGTAATGCTGCTAACGCCAGTTCTATTTCCAGGGGCATCAGAATTTAGCCTCAAATTAAGTCAGTAGTGTGGCTCCACAGCTACCCTGGTCTAATTCACAGTGTATGGTTGGCTTTGTTACCAGGGAAACTGGCTGCTAGCAAGGGCTGAGGTTTAGGATGAATATTCTCTGCTGTGGACAAGACAAGAAATATGTAATGCTGGAGGAGTGTGCATCAATTGACAGTGGTCAGTACTTTTTTCTTTGAAAAAAAACCCTAAATTCAGCTCCCTCTTTGGTGATGACCAAGATGATTATAAGACATCTTCAGCTAAAAGCCACCTATGATAACAGTTGTACAAGCAAACGTACATAACTTTACAAACGACCTTAAAAACCACCAGCACCAGACATTGCAGTGTTTTATCTGCAGTGAGCACTGCTGTTGGATGCTTGAGGTATCTTAGCTACTGATTCCAAGATTAGTTTTGAATACATCACTTCATGTTTATCCAGCATATTGGATATCCAGTAACAGATCTCCATGCATCTATCTGCCTTTTGCTTAAGATTTTTACCTTAAGGCCCCTAAGGAATCCCTTTAAGTGGAGATTTCCCTGCAAAAACCCTACCAAAGGTGTTCCTCAGAGCAACAATTTCAAGTGAGGTGATGGTGGCAGGCTGAGGGCAGAGTACCTTCTTTCCATATCTTCCTCTGCTTTTTCACTGTTGTTGATTCTCTCTGAGGCACACTAACACCTCATCCATACCTTAATCTTGTATCCAGATCACCCAAACACCTCACCTGAGCAGTCTTGCTCCATGGAGGCAATGAAAGCCCATCTGAGCTGGTGAGAGCTACAAAAATCAGAAGCTTAAAGGTAAGTGCATTAATAGCCTCTAAGTAAACACTATGGATATTTTAAATCTGTTTCAGGGATGTAGCCACTACTTTGAGTAATAAAATTATAACAGCCAGGACTTTTAAAGGAGACTGATGGATTTAGGAACCCCTTCTATTTGGCTATTGAGTCACTAAGAGCATTTAAACCCATTAATATTCATAGCTGATACATAAAGTCCTATTTGTTCAACTTGTTTCTATTTTATCCTTGCAAACTGTGGACACATAGAATAAAAACAATTTTGAAACCCCTTCACTTCAACAATATGCACTATTGTTTTCCTACAATGTATTAGAAAAGGAGTCTACAAAACACAGAGGTTCATTAAAATGTTTAGCCTCTCTCCAGAAACAAGAAAGACAAACTGCCCTCTAGATATAATTTCAGCCTCTAAACACTTTAGAGAAAGCAACAGGAAAGGATAAAATCCATGCCTGCTTGCAGGATGCAGGGGTACATCTGTTGGAGTGTGTGCACACTGTGAAACACCAAATTAATTTAATTAGATGGATCTCTGCCCTAGCAGACTATTCCTACCTGTGACAATTACAGAAGCCTTTGATCTGCCATTCCAAGCAAAGGGCAAACAAACTCATCACCTGCCCAGGCATTTCCCACCCTGTCCTGGGCTTTCCAAAGGCCCCAGTGAGGTCAACCCTTTGGGAAGGAATATCCCAGGCTCCAGGAGAGAGAATTGTGAAGAGCATTCCCCAGAAGGCAGTTTGTCAGCAGATGGCTCGAGTGGGGCTTGCAGCCTACGCCAAAGGAACAAACACTTCCCTTGGGATTTATTTCCCCATGAATCTGTCAAGGATTGGTCTCCCCACATCCCCTGGGAATCATCTCTCTCTTCACTTTTTTGTCCTTACTGGGTCAATGGTCAGGTTTAGAGGTGTTAATTCTTACCTTCAAAAGGTCAAATTTATTTAAAAACATGAGTATGCCACAGTGCTACATAAAACACATATCCTCCATCCCAGGATCCAAGTACCAGACAAGGGTGCTAAGGAAGGACTTCAGAGCAAGGAAATCCCACTGCCTTACCTTCCAAGCACTTCCACTGTTTCCAGATCATCCCTGCACACATATAGAAACCCTGGGTGGGTTTCTCTTCCCTGAAAATCTCCCTCTTCCTATTGCTCCCATGTGGAGTTTTATCATCCCCAAAGCCATGAGGCTGCCAGCTACCTCCCTCTGACAGCATCAATACAGGCATAAAAGAATTTATACCGACACTGCTAGTGAAAGGGATTGACAAATAGCAGCTCTTCAGCTGCTCAAACAAGAACATGAAAAGAGGTTGATTTAAATAGATTTCTATCACATGCAATTGAAAGCAATCAAGGGTTCTGAACAACAAGAATGACTCTTTTGAAGCAACAATTAGAAGTCAGGCTCAGCTTTAGCTGTCTGAAAGTTACATGCTTAATATAAATTATCATCATTTCTTTATGCCATATCTATACATAGGGGTACATAGCAAGACAACTTGCTCCAGATGACAAGTCAAAGCCTCCCTGTGATAGCTGCTTTCTGGAAGTGCCCAGAAAATTAACAGGAGCATATCAGTTCTTACAGCAATTCTTTTTACTATCTGCTCCATTCATGGAAAGAAAAGAAAACCTTGATTACCTAAAATAATTCAGTTTGTAGGAAAATAAGAAAATTGCATGCTAGTAAAACATCCCTTAAAATACCACTCAAAATAGGAGTCTCAAAAATCTATAGGATAACCACAGCTTTATCAGGAGGATAAAGTTCAGACAAAACCCACATAATTATCATTTATCTTGTGCTAAAAGAAAAAAATGTCTGACATCACATTCTTTCTTTGAAAAGAAGATTACCCTTGGTTACCAAAGGAGAAATTTTATCACCAGAAGCCCACTGCTGGAGTAATGTTTATGATACCTTCCCAACTAAATGGGTTCCCCTGAGTAATGCTAGGGAACAGCTGGCTTCCCAAAAAATACCCAGAAGATATCATCTTCTACCATTTAATTGATCCTCTGAACTTGGTGGAACATTCAGGAGAAGCTGTTCAGGTGCAGCTCATTGGCACTCTAGGATCTATATATTTTTATACTGCCCTGGATTTTCCTAAACAGGCTTTTATTTCTAATTACTCTCTTCTCCTTGACAGATATTTGCAACTCCTATTACTGCAATTTTGCAACAAGCCACATTACAGCTGAATGTAAATCATCACACAAAATCAGAACAGTGGTTATTTCATACTAGAATAAATTAAATAATTTTGCTCAACAGTTAGGCTAACATGCTATAATTCTCTGCACTTCAATTTTTTTTCCATCTTTCAAAACCACGGCAGTGAAAAAATGTCTGAAAATAAATCTTTTCATTGATACACAGGGTCATTTCACCAGACAGTGACAAATGTCTCAAAAGATGCAATATACAGATCACCTCAATACGTGGGAGGCTCAAGGTCCTTTTGCTTTGTTTGTATTCACTAAAGAGATTTTAAGATAAATGTGTACCTTAAAAAAATTGCCTTATGCTCTCTATATCCTCACTTTCGTAGCAACACAATTGTTGCCACACACATATCTCAAAAAATAATTTACTGATTAGCACAAGAGCACAGAATTTGGCATGGCAGTGTGTCAGACTACCTGAGGAGTCAGCAGGAAAGCCACAACCACCACCTGGAAATTAAATAAGATCCTGTTGTAAATGATAGTCTGTACACTTGCTATCATAGAAAAATACCCATTTTTCTGCCTCATACAGGAAGTTCTTGCAGCACTAATCAGGTTGTCTGTATTTCTGCAGGAATGAGTTGGGGAGATATTTTTGTTGCATTTATATAACAATAACCAAGTGCTGAACTCAAACTGACAGACTGTTCAAGGCTTTTCTCTCTGCACTTTCAGTGCCCACACTAGATGAGATTCCTCTTTCTCACTCATCTTTTACACCTTGGAGTCATCACTTCCAGTCTCTTTCCCCAGAAAACTCACTAGCAGCTCTTCCTTGGCCCAAAACAGAGCTGCAAATAATAAGTTTAATGCTAAGTGTCTTTGTGATCTTAGCATATAAACTGCATACAACCCTTGTGGAAATCAAACATATGTGCACAAGAAATGTTCAACAATAATGTCTATTTTACAGTATAAATAAATTCATTTAAATCTATAAGACAACTTGAAAGTAGGTGAAGTCACTCAAGAAGAATTGATTTATCCTATATTTTTTAGAAGTGCTGAATTTTTGGTTAAGAGAAATGAAAGTCAAGACCTTTGTAATAAAACTGTGAATTTTGATTCAAAAAAATACTTTATGTAAGAGGCAACTAGGCAATTCAATCTCCTCTATCAAGAAGAGAGGCTCCCTAATTTTCTCTTTTGCTGACCCATAAGAAATGACAGATCCTAACCACAATGAATCCCAGAGATGCAGTCTAGATACCAAATGCAGGACAGGAAAAGAAACAATCTTATCTCTAATGACTCAACCACGAATCTAAATAATTACTTTCTCTTGCTCATCACACCCAACATCACAAAGAACAGCAGAGATCCCTTACATTGCATTTCTACTTTCAGGCACCAGAGGAATGAAGCCTTCAAACAATGCTTATCACATCTGGAACGATGGGGGGAAAAGGATTCTTCCAAACTGAAAACCAGAAAGCCAGCTGAAGCTTTAAAACTTCATATCACAGATTTAAAAATGTTAAGTAAAGTGCTAAGGAATTTACTACATGGGATGTGACTAGAACCTGATTTAGAAGTCGTTCACATGCACCTCTGTGAAAATACTAATGGTCCCAGTTGTGTCAAAAGCATGCAGTTATATGGCTTCAGCCTGAAATTGAATAATTCCTTTAGTTAATGAGAACCCCATCCTGCTACCCTGGGGAATTGTAAAAGTCAACACTGAACGATCAATTTTATCCGCAATTCTGAAAGTACCCGGCAGGATTAAACTGTAATCATGACTTGTTATTAGATCAGTATATGTCTGACTAATGCTTGGCTGCAGGAGGATTTATCACAAGTTCAGTTACATCTAATGCTTTCCCACTTCTATTGCTCCCTGCTGAGCTAATCGGATCTCAATGGAAGTTTATGGGAAATTCAGCTGCTAAAGTGACAGATATACAAATCTTGCCTGTCCCTTCTTTCTGACATGGATTTTCTCCTTTTTTTGCTTTTCCTCAAAACACTCTTTTTTTTTTTTTTTAAGGTTCACTTCTGCACTGGTTCTGGCTTGTACTTATTAATTTTCCTCCTGTTCTTCTTCTCTCTCATTTTTTCTCTATCATTGTTTCCCTTTCTAATCTTGCCAGCTCTTTGTACCACAAAGTTAAAGCAGATAGGAGATGCAACATGCACCAGAGAATATCCCCTCTTTTTGTTTTTTTTTCAGGTGTTCACACAATTCCCTGAGGAGATACCCTCATAATGACTTAAAGGAGAAAAACTGAGATGGGAGATGGTCATTCTTCCAGGGGCAGTGATGCACACACATTCCCAAAAAGGCCCAGAAGAGAAACCAGGAGCTACTGGCTCCAAAATTTATGGACAGTGCAAGCAACTGTCACAAAACATCTGTCAAAGACCAGGCAGGATATAGCCTTGAAAAATAAGGATACTTATGGCACCTATACTGCCTTCCTTGTGTGTTTTGGATGACTAAGTTGAATGAATGAATGAGCAGGCAGCTGGAACAATTTTCTCTGGTGCTGCAATTTGTATGATCTGAATTTTTGTAGACTCTGCACATTCAAGGAGGCCTGGAAAAAATATAGGCATTCAGTTATGAAAACCTCAGTATTCAAAATATATTTGAAATATATAGCTACACTTCTGCCTGCTGTAAATCAGCCTCTCTCTTGTTTGAAGTTCAGCTATAGCTCATCCAGCTGCTGAGGAAAATGACTCAGGGTAGGAACTGTCCCAGCACACTTGCTAGCAAGGGCAGATCTAGATCTGAAATGCTGAATTATTAGGACTCAGGATCACTGTCAGAGCCAAAATTAAAGTGTCCTGATCTCTGATTCCTAGCAGTAAAATGAAGTCCCAAGCAGGTACCTTAGCATACAAGGATTTATCCTGTTCCTTGTGAGATTAACTTGCTGCTGATGCTGCACATGGCAATAATCAGCCCCTCCACATATAATCCCAAATATCAGGGATGAAGTTTAGGCTTATTAAATGTGGTACCTTCTCACTTCAATACTAACAGAGCGAATATATAAAACTGTGCAACGGAGAAAGAACAAATGAAAGGGGCAGGCTGTCAAAATGCAGGGCTAGATTTTAATAGATTAGAGAAATGTTGGTGTTTTGGTTTGCTTTTTTATAAAAATGGAAGACAGGAGAGACTGGAAGAGTTGGTAGGTGGAGGACATAAATTGGAGATGAGGTATTTTTCTAGAAATGAAGTGATAAAAAGTCCATCTGAGGAAACAAGCATATGGAATATGCCAAGTGATGCAGCAAATAATGAAGAAACCTTCTTAACTAATTGTAATTAAGCAAGATATGCAAAAATATGGATCTAAGCCAAAACAAAGTGCATCTAACAGAAATGTTAGGAGTCTAAATTGGAAAAAGTACACCAGTAATTTAGAGGAAGAATTATAACAAGAAAGGGCAATAATGTCAGAAATAAAAGTTAGCTCCACTGAAAGCACAAATCCTACTGACAGAGGAGGATGACAAACAAAAGTTAAAGAACAATTATTGTCTATTGTGAAATCATGTTAAGAAGTGAATGTATCCAAATACATGTGAGGACTGCCAATTAGTGCCCAAATAAGAAATCTTGTATTAATGAAATACCTTATCAAAATGGTACAGAAACATGCAAATGTGAAGGAATGTTAGAGAAGCTGTGAAGGGAATAAATACATCTCCAGGTAAACTACAGAGATATCACTTCAGATATTAATGTGTAACGTATTTTTAAACAGCAAGTAAGAATTTTTCTTCAACATTAATTATTTTTCTAATGACTCTACTAGCCAGAGAACCCACAGGAAGAAGAGCAATTCCTGATGAAAAGTGTATAGCCAGTACCATGTACACAGAAGCTTCTGGTAAGTTTTGACTTTCAAAAGTAGTTCTACAATAATGACTATGAAATTTTTTAATTTTTTTTTTAAGGAGATAAAAGCTACCCTCAGAACTAAGGGCTGGCTTTAGAAAGGTGAGCTAAGTAAAAATGAGATAATTGCAGTAACAATAAAATAAATAGCTCAAAAGATAAAATACAGAGGCATGGTGTTGGTTATGGGGTTTCATCAGCTTATGGTGATGTACAGCTCATCTCAGAAATGAGTAAAACAAGACCAAAAGTGCATAAAACACTTATGCTAGAAAACCAGAGAACATTTCAATAATTAAAAATAAGTTATGCTAAAATGAAGGAGCAATTTCAGTAGAAATAAATCCTTAACATTTCAGAACCATGGTGCAATTTCTCAATTTCCTCCCATATTTCCCCATTTAGTAAACAAGAAGTGGACAGACAACGAAACTCCACAAAACAGCCACCTCTTCCTCACACACACACATCCCTTCATCGTGTAGGAAACCATAAAGCAGTTAATTCTGTGTGAGTTTTACCACCTCTTTGTAGAGGGACAGTGCAGAAGAAATGTCACACATTCTATAATCCTGAGAGGTGTGGGTCACATACATTCCAGTGAAAAATCATCCCTTTCATGAGCAGTCCTCTGGATCAACTGCTCCTACATCTAAATCCTTCACCTTCATGATGAGGGCAAACCAGCAGCAGAGCAAATAAAGATTCTGTGTGTTCTCAACAGGCTGAGGCTTGAAATGACAGCACAAAATAGAGAAGCCCTAAAGCAGCTGAATCCAGCAATTCAGCACATCTCCTGCCACCAGCACCTTGCAGCATGGATTAGCTTCACAATGGTATCTCTAGGTCTACAGTAGTATTTATGGAGAAACTTAATGAACATTGTCTTTTCAATGACTTCTATATGGCAAGAGAGTGTCCAAGTCAGGAAACCAGGAGAGCAACAGCAGCAACCCCAAGTATCTCTTGGTCTACAGTAGTATTTATGAAGAAATTTAATGAATATTATCTTTTTAATGACTTCTTTACAGCAAGAGAGTGTCCAGATCAGGAAACCTGGAGAGCAGCAGCAGCAGCAGCCTCGACAGAAGACCTTTGATGTGCTCAGCCCCAGACAGAGTAAGGTGTATTAGCAGAACAACATGAGTGAAACGAGCTGTGCTGACAGTGACCTGGCCGATGTCATGGGGAGAGGGAATCTCAGCCTGCAGATCTTTCAACTGCAAAGTTTTTAAGGGATGGTAAACAGTCACGCTTCCAAAATAACTGCATTTTTAGAATAGAAGAAAAAAACAGGGAATTCCTTGACTGGTTTTTAATGGGTGTTTCCATCCTCTCCTTATTATCTTCATAGAATCACCAGAGCATTGGCATTTATGCAATTAACAAATAGATGGGTATCACAGCAAAAAAAATTAGATTAAAAACTGTACAAATACAGACATATTAGACAAAATGACACAAAGTAGTTACACCACTTCTGCTATTACAAAAGAATATAAATGGTAAAGTCTCTGATAGAATGGTTCTGAATATTTTCTCTTTAACATATTAGATCTGCATATGTAGTGATCCATTTCAGAGCTGAACCATCAAACCCTAGGAGGCTAATTTAGCTAATAGGATGTCATAATCAACCATATCAATTGCTAAGATCTTTGGAGACTGTAGAAGTTCAACAAACAGGTGTTTATACAAATCAAAAGGAAAAAAGGATGGAACACAATGAAAGAGATCAAGGCAGAAAATATTGGTTAACACAAGTGTGATGTGCTTCTCTTCTACAGCTGGATTACTCCAGAAGAAAATTGGAACAATAAAAAGAAAAAAAATAAGCCATTGTTTTCCATTAGATGAGGCACTGGTGTTACACAAAGGAATATGAAATATGTGTGTGCAACAAAACAAGCACAGCCTGAATCCTGTACTGGTTAATACCTGGAACAGTTTGCAACATGGTGCAAGTAGAGTGAATGTCTGATGTAAATCACAAAATGGTGCAGAAATGCCTTACTGCCCTCTCCTTTTAATAGCCACAAACCCTATTATTTAGCACTGCCTCTGCATCTCCAGAACAGATTTTAGAAAATAAATAGAAACTTTGGAAAATATATAAACCACCTCACTAAGGACAAAAAACCCCAACTGACAAACCCTCAACCCCACAACCTGTATATTTGAACAGTGTAGGTGAACTCTAAGTGAACAGTGTAAGTGAATTCCCTTAAACTGGACCTTCTGAGTGGTGCTCTGATGAGCTTAATGGGTGTTTTTTATCTTTCTGCTCTTAGCAGGTAGGTTCTTTGTAACAGTTTCTTAGCAGGGTGATGATAATGAGCAATTTCTCTAAGCAGCACTAACTCCAGCTCAGGTGAGATCAGTATCTTGAGGATATATTAAAACTTCTTGTTATGTCACTTGGTTAACTGATTATATGTCAAGGCATAAAATGAAAACAAACAATCCCTCCCCCCCCAAAAAATCCAACAAACCCCAACTCAAAAAAGTCAGCCAAAACCCCCACAGCTCCTGACATTCATGCATTATATTTCAAAGTATCATGAAATGTTGATTTGGCAGCCCAAGAGCAATTACAGAGATCATTACACACACCAGCCTGCATCTATTTGTCTGTGTTAAATGCACATTCTGGTTCCAAGCATTTCCTCCTTTCTGAAAGCCAATTCTTCCAATGGATTTAAATTGCACCATTTCCTCAACAAAGCTCCACAGAAGAATAAGTTTACCTTATACTGAAAACAATCTCATATTGTCTGCATGCAAATGTGACTTTAGAAAAAATTTTAGAGAAAGATAATGGGGAAGCTCTCATTTGTGGGGAAAAGAGGAAACATTAAATGCTGGATGGTGAAGCTTTTGAAGAGCCTGAGGGTTCCAGTGTTCCAGCAGCTACCAGCAGAGATACATTAATGAACAGAGAACAGCTGATCTATGGGAAGATGCAGGGCAGTCACTTTTCTCATATAGCTTTTGTTTTATTATGGAACTCAACATTCATAAGGAGTCAGAAGTCTCCCTTGTAAATACTTCAGTCCACAGGCAATAGGTTTTTGCAAGCAGAGCAATGATCCCAGAAGACTGTTATGGCAAAGGTATGGAATTTACAAAATATGGAAAGCAACTAAAGACAAAAAATTTTAAGAACTTTAGAAAGGCTAAGGGAGGAGGACTGTAAGGGTTTAGTCAAACAAAAGGGCTGTTAAGTTCTTAATTTTGCAAAAAGATCTATTATATTTTGCAGCAACATGAAGTCATATTTTCCAAAAAATTTGCTCTGGAAAGAAGTCATTGGAATGTGCTCCAGTGCAGAGTAAAGTGTTTTCAATTCCTTCCCTAACAACATGCTGTGATGCAATGCTCATTTTTAGCCATATGGAGTGAGGTCATAGGTATTTTGCATTGTATGCTGCTGCATGTGAAGGCACTGTAGTGGGCCATTCATAGCTCTCTTATAAATTAAAAGTACTGGAACTTAAAGGTAATTTATGGAGCTTTCACAAAACTGGCATCCCTTTTTGGTTGGGAAAAATCAATTTCAGATTTTGTAATCTAGTGTTTCTGATTAGTTTATGATCCCACTGTAACAGAAGTGCTGGAGTGATGAAGGAAAAAATGAAGAAATATCCATTCTCTCACTTACTGTGTGTTATGTGTTCTGTGGTGTCCAAAGGCACCAGTGGAGACTGAAACCTAATTGTGCTTGGATCTGTAAAAACACGAAATGAGATCACATTACTGTCAGTAACCTGAATGGAAGATTACACCTGGGTCCATTTTGGGGCAGTTGGCAGAACTGAATCTTGAGGAGATTAAATGAGATGGATGTCAAGAGACCAGTGCAATAAGACAGCAAATCGCTTCCAGGTATAAGGCATACATGGCAAAGGAATAAAGGATGAAAAAGGTTCAAGGTGAAAACTGATCAAGCTGTTCTGAGCCTTCACAGGAAGGGATAAGGAATTGAACCTGGCAGGAAATCCACCATCAAGTAGGACGCACCCAAAAGAAGCCACTGAAGTAATTTGGAGGCAGAAGTATCAACACAGATAAAGAAAATTATTTCAGGAGTTGAGTGACATGTAATTCAAGGGGATTACACAGAAATAATAGACAGGGGGAAATGCAACCTACCCTGCTTATACAGCAGTTTGGCTTCTAACAAGCAAGCTCCCTTCTCGATATGGCTTTTTATGCATGGCTGCTGTCCAGATGTGCAGACAAGGTCTATGTCTTCTGCTCTGTTACTGCTCAGCACCTAGTAACTGGCCACAGAATTTAGGGAGAATTAGTTAAAAAGCTTAGTCTGGTTCTTTAGAATAAGGAATGTCATCATCCTTAAGCATTGTGATTGGATTGTGTCTGTAATTAACGAAGTACCTTACAACATTAGTCCAGGGCAAAGTTAGTGAAGAGAATTTAACAGAAGGGAAGAATCTAAGATTCTTGAATAATGAAAGGACAATTACAGCAATCAAAATCCTGGCATTTCTGTCATAAGCATACAGTTATTACACTTCTGATCGTGGATCTGATCGTTCAAAGCATATGGACAAAAGCTCAACCAAAACTCCATTTAACTGGAATTTTTTGATTATTCTTCTAAGCTCTTAAATACTTTCTGTGAAATTTGCACACCATTAGTTTTCACTGAAGTGGTTTAGATGAACACAATAATCAGAGAAGTTTTTTTTTCTGAGAAAAATCTACCTTTTTATTTCAATGTTACTCTGTCCCAGAAGAACCACAGCCAACTATATCTTCCAGATGTCTGGATATGGAGCCAAAAATAGACAACATGGAAAGAAGGAGCTAATATGAGATTTGACAACTGTAAGGAAGGATCACCATTGACTATGTTGACCTTCAGCTTCATTAGGAAACCTTATTTTTTGGTGGGTAGTAACTTCATGCTTCATACACACATGTTGTTTTAAGTCAAATGTTTGATGCATGATAGACTTTTGAAAGGGGACAAAACTGAGTGCCTTAAGTTTTAAATTCCCTCATGTGTCTTTAAGTAGCCTAGCTTTATAAATACAACCATGCAAAGCTACAAAAGCATAAAATTAATTGAAGACACTAACTTTCAGCTAATAGAATTTGGTTTAGTCATGCTTAGTAGGGACATAAATCTGGAAGTCAAAGACAACAATTAATTTAATTGAAAATGTAATGTTAAATTAAGCATGGGGTTTCTTGTTTTTAATTTAACCAGAATAAATTTTGAAAAATGCCTTAGCTTCCTTTGGATTTGCTTTATAAGCATAAAGCCCTACAAGCAACACTCTAACACTCTCAGCACCTCAGCTCCAGATGGAAAAAAGTTCTCTTCTGCACTAAGTACTTAATGTATAAAGAAAAGGATAAGTTCTCCAAGGGTGGATCACTCTTAAATTGGATGTTAATAAGAACCTGGTAGTGTAAAACAGCAGTGATGTGTTACATGGCACAGAATGGCTCAGCAAGGTGAGTCTGTGGGATGAGGTACACAACCCATTAAAAAGAGCTGTGGCTGTAATTCCAGTGGTTTCAGCTGAGCTGAGCCTGCTTAATTTCTGTGATACCTCTGAGAGAAAACTGAGAGAATAGAAGCCTGGGTTTTTCTATTAGTCTTCAGCAAGGGGAAAGAGGTAGCAAACCCAAGAGAATGGTTGCAATTGAGGAAGTTTAAAGTAAAGTTTATGAGGAATACTAAACCAGCAGAGTTACTTGAACATTTCTCTCTCCACTTCTTAACCTGGCAATAGCCAAGCAATAGATGGACACCAAACATTTGTCAAGTAAACTCATGCTTCTGTTTATGTCATGTATTATTTAAAAATATCTTTGTGCCTGAGATAAAATGCTCACAGATTAAATACAAAAACTTGATCACAGACCAATCAAGTTAGTTCCAAATCAGAGAAATACCTTTTTTGAGTCAGCTGGTTACCATCATCAAAAATCTGCACTTAATTGCTGATAATTCAGTGAAGAAAAACGTTTATCTTAATACTGAATCCCAAGGTGTATTATTAAAATAAAAAGCAATCATGCTTCCCAAACCCCTGTCATATAGATGCTGGAGATCAAAACTGGGGCATCAGCTGTTACCAAGTGCTACCAAGTCCTGGAAAATGTAGTTTACCTGGAATTCCACTGCAGCTCCAGTGTGGATCAGTCAAATGTCAGCACAGTGCTCTATATTAATTAAAGATGGACTATAGTTTTAAAAGAGAAAGTAGCATTTAAATGTGTAAAATCATTAATGATATAAAGCTATTCTTAATTATCTAAAGGGTCAAATTAGGTAGTCTAAATGCTTCAGCACTGCAAACACAGGGGAAAAAACAAACCCTATCATTTCCCTCACTGAGATGCTGTGTGAGCTTTATTGAAATAGTCTGTCAGCTTGCAAAGTGTTTCTTCCTGTGAATGTCACTATTTTCACAGCTATTGCCATCAAAGTCTGCTTGTACAGGTAATTTTCTTAATGAATTACTATTTTCTTTGAACATGGGTAAAAAAAGAGAGCACAGGAGCTAGCAGCAGCAACAAAGCAAAATAAAAAAAACCATCTGAAGTCTCCAAAAGAAGGAACAGAATCTAGAATACATCGTGAAATATTTACCTACAGGAGCCACAAAAGTATCATCAGCTGACATTTACTCAGGCTTAAGACTGTGTAATATTACTATTCAAGGGAAGAAGATGATTGGTGGATAAATCTTGCTTATGTGAACATTCCTGCTTGGATCAGTCAGCTCTCTTCTCAGTAAGATGAATGCTTCTGTTGTAAATATATTAACAGTCAGAAAGGACCAGGATGGGAAATTTTGCTGCATTAAATTATTCTAATGAAACACAAGCCTTTCCATGGTTCTCTCAGAGATCATTTACCCTCCACATACTACCACTTACTTATTTACCTTCCCCCTCTCTTCCCTGCTCTCTTGAGTCATTTTGTATTCCACTAATCAGTGTTTTGCCAGGCCATCCTCAGTCATCATTTGCCCTCTCCATATTATCTACACATTGCTAACCTCAGATTTGAGTCTTGAGTGTTACTAAATGGTCAAAAAGAAGTCAGAGAGCCTTATAAATGCATGGAATTCCCAGGATCCTGTCGTAAATGGAAGAGAAATAATTCATACTATTACAGTTATTTTGGCACAGCCATCCAGGACATCCAATTCCCTTTCCAGGAGCACACACTTCAGAAGCAGCACAGCAAAATTAACAACACTAAGAAGTTGCTCAGAAATGGCACTGCCAAGCCCTGCTCCCCAACCTGGGAGGTGTTCAAAACCATCTTAACAAGTGTGAGGAGGAATTAAAAAAAAATCAACATGCCTGGTTTCAGAGTATTGCCTTTAGTGTTGTCAGTAATGCTGGAGTCATCCATCTTACAAGCATGACTATCTGCAAATAACCTGCAATTTGTGAATGAGCTGTGTGAATGCACTTGCTTTTATTTATACCCATCTTGTCAGAGTTTATGTTTGACTGGAATCATCAGTTCAACATCACTTTAACTGCTGCACTCATCAGGTATACCAGCAGTCTCTTTTCCAAGAGGTCTACCAATCTCCTAGAACCTTGGGGCATGAATAAAACTCACAGGGAAGATAAATTAAGGAAGTCACTGGCAGTAAATAATCCAGACTTCAGTTGTTAGCCACTCTCCTCTGTCCTTCCAAGGGAAACTTGAGCTGCTTTTGCAAGGAGGTTTAGTGGTAGTCTCTGGATATCAATCACCCTCTGCTTAGTTCAGCATTTCATTAAAGTTTTCCCAATTTTTCTGTAGTCCTGGAAGACAATGCTTGTAAATTTTTCATGGAGCAGGAATCCTAGTCAGTCTATCAAAGCATCTGGTAGGTCCATTTCTGCAACCCATTAGACCCTTCTCTCTTCTAATTATCACTTCTGTCCTCAGGTCCCTAAAAATTTCCTCTGTATATATATCACTGGCCTAGCAGCTTGCCTCACAACTTTTCCCCAAAAAACTTTGAATAATGAAACTTTTCCCCATGAAACTTTGGATAATTCTGATTTCTGTTGGACAAACAGCCTGAAAGCAAAGGAAGAATCAGTGCTTTGAATTTGGGAAGAAAAAACCATGAACATGAGCAAGCCCCACCATCACTATGGATGAGTTCCTGCCAGTGCAAACACAAGTTCATCCAGTTCTTTTCCCAGCACACAAATGGCAGGAGATTTTGGAGAATGCCAGCCCACTTGTGCTCCCTGTGTGCCCCCAGAATATGTGAAATAACATGAGGCAGGTAATACAGGCAACAAATATCATGCTCAATGGAATTTTTGGGTTATTTCCATGTTTTCAGGTGAGGTTCTTTTGGCATCTTGACTTAGTGGGCTTATGTGTTCTTGTTTTGTATTGCTTTACATTTTTACAGCTACACACTCATATAATAGCCATTTTTTCTGTCATTGCTCTCCTGCCATTTCCCTTAAAGAAATTCATCTAAAACTTTTGGGTGAAAAGTTTTACTAGAATCAACAGCAAGGGCAAACATAGATACATTGTAAGGATAAATTAATTTATTCAACACAGACCAGAATTTTAGTGTGGAAAACTTACTTACTATAAATTGCAACTTTTCTCCCTTTTTGATCTTTTTACTGTAAAAGGTCAAATTTACTGTAAAAGATCAAAAAGATCAAAAGATCATCCATTACTGCACTATCTAGACAGCAAACAAAAGGCAGGGAGAAAATTATCTTAAACTTTCTTACAGATACTATTAAACCAGAATTCTCCTTCTAAAAAAGCAGGAATAGTATTTCTAGTTGCTTGCAAAAAACCAGCACTTTTGGGGGTATTTTAGTGCATTACAGAACTGATGTTTATAATCAGAGGAAATTAAAAATTGTAAACTTAGTTGTTACCAAAATCTAATACTTATAAGAGTCTGTGATCAGAATTTAAGCCTGTAACACAAACAAAAAATGAGTAGCAAATATTCATGAAAGACTATTATCATACAGTTCAAGAATCATTAAATATTGTGAGCAGCAATTTCATACAATGAAACCACAGAATCATAGATTCCTCATCTAGCTTGGAAAAAGCCTTTAAGATCATTGAGTACAACCATAAGCCTTATCTTATGTTACCATATCTCTTTCTGGCCAATTCATAATCAGAAAAAAAAAAAGTCAGAAAATTCATTAGCATTGTTATTAATTTAATATTTGACATCATGCACCATTCAGCATTCTTATTTTAAAATTAAGAATGATGGTGCTTCATTGTAAGGAATGAAACCAGCCACACTCAATATAAACTTGCACAGAGAAACAAGACAATGAGTTGCTCAGGACTCCCTGAATTCCCTCAAACTGCTCTAAATTCAATAGACTTCAAAGCAGTGTCACACAGACCTTCTTTCCCTCTTTGTATTCCTGTGGAATAGCACTTGCTATGCCAGATACATTTGTCACTGGTACAGTAAGGACCAGCAAAAGCTATAAAAATCAACTTAATAACTTTTTGCCCATGACAGCCCCATCAGATTTGGAATCCATTTCATTCACTTTGTAGTGATGATCAAACTTTTTTTATTCTGCTGAATTTCTCATGGAATCTCTCCAGAATTTTCTGGACAGTAATAACCTATCATCACAAAGGTGTGGTAATTAAAGGTATTGTTTGGACAAACTTGCTACAGTCCTGGCACCATGCAATGAAAGTGAGAAAAGCTATTTACTTGCCAACTAGAAGTTAAATACCTTCACATAAAGACTGGAAAACACCACTGCTTTATGGTGAGGTGTAATTTTATATATTTCAATAATGGCTGCACACAATACAATTAATTTATTTTCAGACAGTAAGAGAAGGGGGAAAAACTGAATCAAAACCATGAATAGTCATTTTCTGTCTGGACTAAAATGCTGTCATTCAGAGTAAACAGATGCTATTACACATTTAGCGGTTTATTCATCAGCATCACCCAGCAAGGGCAGATTGCATTAATACAGACAAAACAAGCAAGACTGCCAGCATTATGTTTTGCTGAAAAAATAGATAAGAAAAAAGTCTTAAGTTTTATTTACTTAATCTACTTTGGGGGAAGAATATGAGCATATTAGTATACAGCAAGTTTTGAGAATTCTAATATGAAGGGAGCATCTGAACTCCCTGCAGAGAGTCTTGCAAGTTATTAAAGCAACACAGAGTAAATGCTTTTTCCATATGAGAAATTCTTGTAACTGCTAGGCAGTGAACTCAGAAGCAAATTCTAATTTCTGAGGTTATATTGTTCTATCAGTCTGGTAGTAATTTTCTGCATTTTATTTTCACTTTAAGGATTTACCTTACCTCAGCTATAAGAACTGAACTAAAGAGTATAATAAGATCTTATGTATTTCAAGCTGCCATCTAAACTTGCAGACTGGATAGCAAAGGATCATGTGAAACTCCCTCACCCCTTTTGTTTTATTTCCATTACACATACAATCCAGCAGATATAATAAAACACAATAAGGGACAAGGCTGAAGAATCCCATTAAGATGCAATCTCATGAAAGATTAAGAGGCCATGAATGAAGAAGCAGTGTTTATTAAGGACTTGGGATCATAAATACAATTATTCACAAACAAAACCCATCCATCAAAAGTGAGTTGAGATTGAAACTGCATTTCAGTGGAGCCCAGCTCTTCTGTGTAATGCTAATGAATACATCAATATGTTCAATTCAGAGTACAGTGGGAAGAGAAGGACACAGATTTTGGCAGCAGTGGGCTCAGCACCTCCTAAAACTGCCTCTGTCATTTTCTGGTCCAATCTCATTACAGAATAGACTTAGTAAGTTCACTCACAGACAGATTGTATTGTGCCTTGTTTGGAAATGATTGAAAACCCAGCTGCAGAATGGAAGTCAGTGATGCCATAGCTGCCTGATACAAGTATTGTCCAAGGATTTAGCCTGGCTGTGCAGCCTTGGCACAGCCCTGTGAACCCCTGGGGTGGATGATTTCACCAAGAAGGCAACTATATTTCTCACAGTGGTCCTGCAGAAAACAGGTGCAGAGCTGGCAAGGGAGACCCTTTAAATCAATGCTCTTAAAATATGAAAAACATAGCAGTCTACAAAGAATATCAGTAAGAAGTAAAAAGAAACTGTCAGTTAAATGCACATATTTACAAACATCCTAATGCTTTCTTCTAAAAGAGATACTTCAGTGATTAATATATGCTAAGGAAGCTTGATATGAAATTTTAAACACACACACACACACACACACACACACACACACACACACACATCTATATCTATCTATATATCTATATCTGTATTTCTATATACATATCCAAGCCTGAAACACCATTTAAAAGTTTGTCTCTCTTCAATTATTTAAGTGTGGTTTGGTGTACTAGGTTATTTAAAAACTGTACTCTCATTGCTCCAACAGCCCAAGAAGTAGCTGACATCATTCCCTGATCACATGCAGCATCCTGATCCCATGGAATTCAGATATTCTCAGTGTATTGCAGTTAATCTCAGAGGATGAGGCTAAAAATTATTGTTTTCTCCTCTGTAGAGCACTTCTGTCCCCAGTGCCACTTAATGTTCCAGGGAATTACAGTGGGGGAGAGACACCAGGGCTAAATGATCCTGCAAAGTCCTCTGTGACAAGGGTTCTGGCTGCTTAAATGGGAAATCTGCAGATGGGGAACTTTTTGGGAAGGTCACAGGGGTGACACAGACATTTTGGTGCACCATCTAGACAGCATTTCTCAGCAACTCTGCTAAGTTCCTCCACATTAACAGCACTGTGTCTGCGAGGACAATAAAATTAACAGTAAAATTAAGCCCCAGGAGCTTCAGAAATGAGTTCTGGAGGGAGATGTCTGCGTGCTGCAGAGCCAGATACTCCAGCCTGCTTTCTTTTTGCTCCAACTTTATTCCCTCCAACTCCCAGGGGGAAATCCGTGAGCAGAAACTCGTCTGTCACACTGCACTTGACAGTCCTTCACTTGACCATTTTCCTGGCTTCTGTTGGAAAGTTAATATTGCTTCCAGGAGCAGGGATGGGGATTGTCAACAAAAGGAGCAGAGAGCCATGCAAGCTGCTGTGCACCTGACAGCTCGTGGAGAATTTGTGAAAGAGTAAAACAGGAAGGAAGAAATTCTGAGCTTCGAGAATTCTGTGGTTAGTATAAATACAGTGTTTGTTTTATTATAACTTGGACTGGGAGAAACTCTCCTCTTGGGCCAGTGCAGCACCTGACAATGCAAACAAAATCTACAGCTTCTCCTAGATAAATTATTGATTTTGACTTCTGGAAAAAGTAAAGGATTTTCAAAGCCTCTGGTGTAATTTCTTTTAAAAAATCCCTGACTTTTCTTAAATTGATTGGTTTTCTCTCTTTGTTTCTGCTTATAAACAATCCATGAACACAACTTTGACTTCTCACATCTTCAGCCACCACAATGGGAATGTGTGCTGCTGAACAGGAAGGCACAGACACTTAATTCACACCTACATTCCACTTTCCCATCTGCATTGGCTTCTTAATTTTATTTTAATAAAAGTATTTCATTGTATTTGCTACCAGGAAGTTAGGCTACATTGCTATGACCTCTTGTGGAAATCCTTTTTGCATTTTAATGCCAGTAAACACAATTATTGGTAGCAATGCTGATCAAGAAAGTGGCAGGTAGGGAATTGTTGAACTAACTAATCTCACTTTAGTCTGGAGAGGTCTGATACTGCATTATGTCTCTCTATGTTCATGTTATGGATAAAATTGCTTGGGTGGTGAAAATAGCATTGTCAACAGGGTTTGGGGTCCTTGGTAGATCTGCAGGATATGAATGATGCAATTTCATGTTAGTCATTTTTGCTAGAGTGGTATTTGTAAATTTCTGTGAAAGCTTGGGGAAAAGTCCCACTGTAAGCAAGCTGTATTTTATTTGCTTATTTTCAGTAGTAGTGTGCTTGAGAAAAGCATAATTCTTCTGACATAGCACAGAAGTAGTACTAGAAATAAATAAAATCAAAGCAGCCTTTCTACTCTACACAATTCCTTTAAGGCTTCTCCTGGGTCGAGACTGGGACATCTCACCTTAAAAGATTTGGGACTCTATTTAAGAAAATCTGTGGAAGAGCAGCAAAAATAATCAAAATTCTAGAAGAGACAAAATATACAGAGTGAAAAAGAGGAAAGCCTCTCAGTCTAGTCTAGACTACAGACAATTGAGGAGACAGCTCCCACTATTAAAAGGTTGCCACAAAGAGGAAGAGAATAAACTGTTATACATATTCAGCTGGACAAGGCCAAAAATCAATGGACAAGAATTAATGAGAACACTCGGATGGCATGTTAAAACAACAGTTTCCTAGCCATAAACCTAGATTAAAAATTTAAATATTTCACAGAGAAGGGAGATGGATTCCACCACCAGAAGCTTTGAAACACCATCCTAGAGAACCACAGTGCCACGAGCAGCTGAGTAAAGACTCCAAAGCTTCCATCAGTCCTTTCTCAGTCATTGTGATTGTGATTCAGTAATGGGAACTTCTAAAATGAGATTCATCAGCAAAGGTGGACTTGGGATATTGGCTACACAACTATTTCTTCTGCAGAAGGAAGCAAAGAGGAGCAACACAAATCAGAAAAGGTTGGGACAACAGCACAGGGGTGTGCAGCAGCTGGTTGGGTTTTTTCCCAGTATTAAGAATATCCTGCTGTGAATATGTGTTGTGCCAAGAAATTATTTGCTTAGTTACTTCTTCAAATTGTCTGATATATTTATGACCCAAACATGCTCACAGTGGGCAACCCTAGTACAGAAAAACTGCACTCATAAGCAGAAAGAGCTGATTCTGGGCACTCTATACACCCAAACTATCAGTGACAAGTGACATAAACTTCCTCTCTGGAAGAAGGAAGCCAAAAATTGGAATAATTTTCTTCTTCCACCACTCTGAAGCCAGGGCAGGAGAAGAAAGTAGCTCTAACCTCATTGCTTTGGGGATTTCATGGCAGCAGACTCCAAAAATGACAATTGATTTTCTAGACAGAGGAGTCACACAGCTTTTGAAGCCTGGATAGATTTAATCTACTGCATTTCTCAGAAAATCAGTTAGCACACTTAAAGCTGTTTGATTATTCAGACACAATCTATCTTTGGCAAATCCTTGGTTCGTTTTCTACCCTTTTTTTCTTTATCTCTGTTTCTTTAATTACAACTTGTCTGGTGCATATCCTTCACCCACAGCAATTATAGCAAGCCTGTAACTGCCTTCATTATCTCTTCCTTCAAGATCTCTTTGAAATCCTTGCATTATGCTGAGGTCAGACTAATGACACCACAGTTGTCCAGATCCTTATTTTACAGTGTCACACAAGGTTGGACACCAGATGGATTAGAATTAAAAATAAACATGAGGAAGTTCAGTGAAGACCTATATAAAACTGTAAATTTTCATTCCTTAGCCATGAAACAGAACAGTAAAAATGTCCTGAAATAATATGCAGACAATAAGCAGTTAATGGGTATTTCCCATCTCCAAGAGAATAAATATCTCATGCTGCAAAGTCCTGGAATAGAAATTAAGTTCAAACATGCAGTGTGTAAGATCAACCTCTGAGCAAACACTCCCAGATTTTTATAAGCTCACAACTCATCAATCAATTAACTAAGGAAGAGAATGACTGTTAAATAATCTCAAATTACCAAGAAATGCAAAAGTGGTTATAAAGACTGAACATAAAGTACTGTCCATTTAGAAAAGCATGTCCTACCTATTAGTTTCATATCACTGGTACTCCTAGAGTAAAGAAAATATTCTTTACAATAGAATTGGAAGCATTAGTACAGTTTAGGCAATGGTGGGGTTTCACCTACAGTACTGTTTTACACATAGATGAACTGAAAAACAAGAATAAAGGCCTTTTTAGACTTTGAAGGTAATTGAAAGCCTCCTTTGGAGCAGAATCTAGAAAAGATTGATCTGATTAGTCGGTGAAAATTGAGGCTGAGAAGTAATATCTTTACTTGCTTAAATACATTTCTGTCAATACAAATGCAAATAGGTACAGAACCAAAAACAAATAGAAAATTCAATGAGGGATCGGAATAAGTTTCATCATTTTTGGTGTCACTATATGACCAAGTCCTCCAGCAGAAAGAGGTAAGGCAGACCCTGTCAGGAGAGTAGGAATAATCTGAAGAGCAGATTTAGCATCACAATCTCCTGTCCCTCAAGGGAAACTGGTAGCCTTGTTGGAATGACCACATCACCCACTTTGATGGCAAAAATTTCCCACAGCTAGGATGTCAGTGGGAAACGCAAAGGAGGGAGAAAAATAAAGTTAATCCAATATTTTACACTTATGAAAAAGCTTTTCAGATGCACATTAAACAGTGTTGGCAACTCCTTGTATGCTAAGAATGTTTCTCCACTGAACATGTAATGAAATCTAAGGGACTCAGATATTAGTTTCAGTGAAATACCTGTCAGAATATTGTGACTTTACAGAATCACAGAGTATTTTAATTTAATTTTAATTTGCACTTAAGTAGAGATTGACTGCTAAGACTAATTGACTGCATTTTCTCTTTTCTCTATCTAAAACTTGATACACTAGAGAGGAAGGATAGTGAGATAATGAAACTGCACAAGAATTTACTACAATTCCAATATGAATGTTGGATTGTCAGGAAAAGGATTTCCTGCATGACACCTTAAAATACCCTTAAAATGCTTGATAAGATTGAATTTTCAAAGACTGGTTTAGATACTGAAGTTTCCAACTCAAATATAGTTATAAAAGGAACTTACAGAAAAAAAAAATTAATATCTAAGAAGTAAAAATATTATTTACCATTATTTGTGTTCTGAATGTGAGTCTGGGACAAAACATTCAAATGAGAAAGTGGTTGAGCACATGTTTAAATGCTGTTCATAGCAGAGATTAATCTATAGTTTGTTTCAGTGCTGTTCTCAATAAGAATTTTTACCTCTCAGGTAAAAATCAGTGTCAACACATCAGTGTTAATGGAGAAATCTCTGCCTTTGCACAACCTGAGAGGCTAAACTTTCACTTGGTGAATTTTTCAAGGACACCTCCAAAGATAAGATCATGGCCATGACAGTGATCACACACACACATCATGCACATTGCTGGCAGATTGATTTTCACCTTGTCTTGCTGGGCAAACAAATGTAAAAATATTTACGTCTTTAGGTAATGACAAAGTTCAATTATTTTTGTAAAATGATATTTGATGTTATTGGTATTTTAAGGTGTCATGCAGGAATTCCTTTTCCTGACAATTCAACATTCTCACTGGAACTGTAGCAAATTCACAAGTAATTGAGCCTTAGGAAAATATTAACATTATAACATCCATTTTTTTCTCATTTAATAAATATAGAGATTTCTTTGTTGGCTGAGTGAACACACTTGGCTTTCAAGATTTCCCTGAAGAAATTGTATATCCATTGACTCCTCAGTCCATAATTCAGAGAACACCTCACATATACAGAAATAAAGTTGTCCTGCTGATTACAGAATCATATACTTTTAATAGGAAAACTCTTTTCAATTTAATTTCTGCGTACAAATAAAAGCCATCATTCCAGGTATATTAAGCACAGATTTAGTGAAAAAAAGCTTTATGTGTAGAAGCAAAATTCCATTTTCTAATTACAGAAATGTACATAATTTAAGAGGTAATTGACCAACAAATGTTGTGTGTGAGTCTGTTTAACCCAATTACATAAGTCATTTATAAAGGGGGAATATAGCTAAGATAATCATTTGCAGAGGCAGTATAAATAGTAATTAAGAACAGTTCAGATGTTTGCCTGCTTTCCTAGAATCTTTCCATCTAGATGTCATAAGGAAACAGGAGGGGAGGACACTAAAACCCGCAATAAAATCAAAGCCTAAAGTCACATTTTGTATTTCAGGCAGACACTTGTGCAGGAAGCTCCATGACCTGCCCAGAAAGGTTCAGCTGCATCACCAGGTCCTCAGGGAACATTCCAAGAAAAATCTAGGAGCAACACAGCAGCAATTCCCCTTCAACACTGAACAGCAGTGAGCACAGTGCTAATGCTGTCACCTTTCCAATGAGCAAGAAACACAAAGTTCTAACCCATCCAGACACTCCAAATGCTCTTTCCCAGTGATATGACAGCCATCATCAGCTCTGCCTCGGCACTACCGTGGAGTTTATTCATGAAAACCACAAAAACCTTAGTTGGCAAACTCCCCTCTTCTGGTGGGAAGCACCACAGGGTGGTTAAAAGCTGCTGGCAAAAACCACCTTGATGATAGGCAAAAAGAGTGTGAGAAATGCCCTTCATATCTAACCAATGCCTTTTTGAAACACTGTAAACTCCATACAATTATTAGGACAGTCCCAAAATCTTCTAAACCTGGAAGATTGCAGGATTTGAATGTTTGTATCAGACTTCTGTCAGTGATGTCATTAATCCCACATGGGCTCTCTTCTGTATATAACAGGAGAACATTTCTGCACAAAGCTTGTGGTGCTGCTTCACCTATGTGACTTTCCAAGAATAATGAATTCTCAGGAAGTTCCCTGCTATGTGGCAGCTATACTTACAAGAGGTCCTAGGGAACGAAAATGCTCATTGTTATCTAAATGTTACAATGATAGATTTTAGTTCCTTCATTTACATTTACATCTTTCAGCTGAATGTATAAACCTGGACTGAAGGGTAAAGAATAACCTTCCCTAAGAGCAGAGCATGGAAAAAAAGAGTAATTTCAGTAGTTGGCTGGGGTGGTGGGGATGGGGGAAACATTCAAGCCTCATGAGAGAAACCACTGTGCAACAACCTAAACAAAACAACATGATCCATGTGGTACAGAGAGAAATTCTGGAGGTATGTAAGAAAAAATGTGTTCATGTGGTATGGGGATAATCAGATGAAGAACTGGGTGTGGCAGGATGTGCTGACTTGATTATAAATCCTAATTTATCTTTTTCTGAGACACATGAATCCTGCCCATATTACCACTGTGTGTCCATGCATATCCCTCTGAGAAAAAGGCATTTTGTGCAAGTCTGTACTTAGATCTGAACACCAATTCAGCCACCAGATAAAAAGTCTGAGTTATCCTTTGGAAAAACCCTGGTAACCTTTAAAATGTAATTGCTTTTGCAAACTGACAACTAATTATCCAACAGCGAAATGCACATTAGGCATTCAAATAATGAAATGTCAGTCAATATAATGGAAGTGTCACTTTACTTTTTACTTTCAGAAATTATTTTAGTCTTAAAATTAATCTGTATAAGCACAGGCAAATGTATGTTGCAATTATGCTTATTCACATAAAATAAAATCTTACAAAGCTGCACTATTTCTACCTACAGACTGCATGCTTATGTCCTTCACTGGTGTTTGTAAAGGTACAAATACCACTAATATTACAAGCTGCTTCAGGCCTGCATTTATTATTAAGTGTCCTCTGCAGTATTTTGCTGCTTGCCAAGGGAATTTTCTATCCCCTGATGGTTGCTAGAACAAACTTATTTTGCTGTGTTATGACTCTGGAAGTCAGCCACCCTGTGCAGAAATGAACCACATTCACATTAGGATTGGGAGGTCTGAAAACATGCCTCACCATGGTACTCCTGCTGTACCACCATATCTTAACAAAACAATTTGGAAGTACAAAGTACAATACAGAAATGCAGCCCTGTTCCAAACACACCCTTCATTTTACCAGTGAGGTTAATTCTGTTTCAACACAATCCCTGCTTATGGCAGCATTATAAATGGGCACAAAAATGCACATTCCATGTATTTTTTGGTAACAGTTGTTACTCTAACAGGATGTCAATTTTCTTTTTTAATAGTTAGCCACTTCTTATTAAGCCACATGCTTAAAGCCACATGCTTTATTTCCTGTCTCTATCCAAGAATGGTTGCTGCTTGATAATTTATAGAACCATGGGATTATAGAATGGTTTGGATTGGGAGGGACCTGAAAGTTCCCAGTTTCAAGCCCTCTGTCATGGGCCCAGATGAGTCATTCTGCACTCATTTTTGTTGTGATGAGAATAAAAATAATACTTCCCACATTTTGAGGGAAAAAGTTGAGATTTTTCTGGGCAACATTTTAACTTAAATAACGGAAAACTGAAAGAGCTCTAATTTTTCACCATAACTCCTACTGAGACACAGGCACAGCATTTTGGGAAACAAAAGGCCTTGATTGGTCTAAATTATAAGCTTTTGGGGAATGGTGTGCAGAGTTTTTGTTAAACTTACTAGGTGGGCACAGAGATTTGTGGCTTTATGCTAACTCAGACACTCTAATTTAGCCACATATTCTACAGGAAAAGCAGGAGCAGAAATAGGTAGTTTAACTCCTCTCACCCCTCTTATTAATTTTTCATCACAATAGCTCCACAGTCAATTAAAAACCTAAGAATTATTAATTGCTCCATCTCCATGTATATGCAAATTACTGCACTGCTTTATTTGGTATATATAGCTCTAATTTAATGAGCTCAAAATGAGACTCTGGCCTGATTCATAACATGCAAGAATAAAAAAAGAAATTGCCTTGTAGTTGTGAAAATTGATCATAGGGGTTCATTCTTGAGCTACCCTGCAGATGCAGGCACTGTATTTTAATCTCCAAGATCAAGATATCTGTAAGATTTCCCTGAGCTTCTCTCCCTTCCTTCCTTCTCTGTTGGACAACTGCAGTTGGGCAGATAAACCACACAGTTGTGCTTTTCTTTCATTAATGGGAGACTCATGCTTACTTCCAGAAAACATTCACTTAATAAGATGTAATATTAACAAATATTAATGGTGAATGCTTGAGACCTATTTTGATGAGCATTTGTGCCTGCAGCAGGCAGCAAGGCAAACATCTGCTGTGGATAACACAAGGGACACAGAAATGTGACCATTCCCTTTGCAAAACAAGAATTTCAGTAGCTGATTTTTGAGCTATTCATCAAGCTCTCTTTTTTTGGCAATGGAATAGGAGCAGGAGCAAGAATGGCTGGATAAATATCCCCTCTCTGCTTCCTCTGAGAAAACACAGAGTTAGCTCACACATCTGAAATATCCACAGAGCCAGTTGTTATGAAGAGTCTGCTTTGATGCTGTGTTGATATCACTGTGATTATCTGAGTCATTTGAAAAAGGAAAGAACAAGGAACATTCTCTTGTATTATTCCATGGTAAAATGGGAAGATGGAGCAGCCATGAAGCTATGCAGATATTCTCACTGAACTGCTTTGCCCTCCCCCTCACCTTCCCACACACATTCCCAATATTCAGGATACATAAAAGTGCTATTTTGGAGATGAGTGAGCTGTGACTAGGTCATTGCAGGCTTTTTCAGTCAACCAATTTTAATTTTTAGTAATACAAAGCAGAGCAATCATAAACAGAAAGAATCACTTTGTGATGACAGCGATGAATTTCTTGCCATTTCCTCTATCACAGTAAGGAAATGGGAAATACATCCAAAAAAACATTTTCTTCTGCAGATTCATCATCCCTAGATCATATTTTATTACTATTATATGAACACTGTATTGAGATACTTGTGCTTAGAGAGCACCTTCTCATTTTTGCAATTTCTCTTTTATAACTCTAGAATTCCAGCTAATTTCTGCCTCATTACTTTAACATAATTCCTAACTGATGAGAATCTTAGGAGAAGGGACACATTTTACGACTTCTGAGCCTCTTCATGAAAAGATTGTGAAAATATGTATGAGAGCAATTGAGTCCAACAGAAAAAGGACAGGCATTAGAGGCTCAGCCCAGATCTATTTATTTTTGAAGATTTTTCACCCTTCTGCCACTGAAGGACCAACAGCAATAACAACAACAAAAAAAAAACCTAATAAATCAAGTAAAAAAATTTAATAAAAGGAAGAACATAGTAAGAGATTGATTTTGATGTTTTTAGTAGAACCACCAGCTCCTCCTAGGGATAAAAGAGAAGGGTTGGGATATATACTAAAATTACCCTGATAAGCGACTCAGAACTTCAGCAACAGATAACCACAGTACTAGTTTCAGACTTGAAAAAATGTCTAGGTGTCATCACCACCATAAAATTAACCCAAAGCAGAAAAATGAACAAAAAACTCCCCAAATGAGCTAAACTCCTTTTTGGACACCACAGTCCTGCCTCATTCACAATATGCAATTAATTCTCTCCTGCTATTCACATCCCAAACCTTACACTGTGAGCACTCTTGGCAGCAGAAATCCCTCAGAGCCATTTAACATTCAGTGACTGTTGGCTCCTCAGGACTCTGTGCTTTCCATGTTTCCATGCACAGAGCAGCAGCTGTCAGATCCACCTCTCAGCAGCTCAACAAGCACTTGGATGTTCTCCCCAGGTTCAGCAGCAGCTCACAGGAAGGTTGCTTTCAACCCACTCAGGGGGTTGAACTCTTGTCTCTTCCCCAGCAGTAGCCTTGTAAAATTATCCCAGCTGGAAGTCAGTCACCACTACCTAAATTTTCAGCTCTGCCTTGAAGTAATGGGTTTGTGGGAGGCTGTGCAGCAGTTTCTGAAAGGGATTTTGGGACATATGGGGAATTCATGGTCTCCACCTTCTCAGTGAGTTGATGAGTGCCAGGGGTCACCTAAAAACAGCTCAGTTTGTAGTTAGATCAACAGTTCCAGCTCTGCCACTGTGCCACTAACACTTCCTTCTTAGGGCATGGAGTGAACAGAAGTACTGCCATGGCTAAACACTTCTGTGGATTGGGGAAATGGGGAGGAAGTAGGAAGGCAGGAGATGAGAAGTTTCACAGCTCCTCTCACCACAGCTCTGTGTTGCTGTGATGATGACTCAGTGCTGATGAACCCCAGGGACAGGGAAAGAAGCAGGACTTGCAGTGGCTCTGCTCACCCAGCAAAAAAAGCAACACCCCAGATGAATTCTGCTGATTACAGACAACAGGAAATGCAGTTATAATGGCTCACACTGCCTGTTCCAAAATCGTGCTCACACTCAGTTACCCTGTGGGTTTTCAGCAAACATCACCCTCAGAAGCACTTAAGCAGAAGCATGTGGATCCCCTAGGGAGCACCTTTCTGAGATAACCCCTGCAGAGAAACCACTCCATGGCTCATGGTAAACTGAAATTGCTGCACTTCCACCCGTAGCATTCCTTCCCCAGGGCTCTGTGAGCTGCACTGCACACATCGGGAGTGACTAGGAGCTGAGCTGACACACCTACAGCCTTTGCACATCCTTTTCAACTCATTTAACCACAGACACTGACCCACAGATATGAGGAGTAATAGCTGTGGAGCTGCATTTTGAAAATGCTGCAGCAAAAAAAAAAAAAAGCTGCCAAGGTGTCCTGATGTAGGCCAGTGTGTTTCTTGTGTAGAGCACTGCCATAAAACTAAATGCTGCAACAGGAGCAGACAGCATGCCAAGCAGACTCTGCTGATCTGAAATGTATCCAAAATAACTGAACCTCCTGAGCCTGTAAATTCTGGCTGGAAATTCCATTACAATCAACTTTCCAGCACTGGCACTCCGGGACCTGGAAAGTAGTCTGTTCTCTTGGTCTTGTTAATTCCTTGATTTATACTCACTTTTGTGTTCAGCCCCAAATAATTCAGATTCTACTCAATTACAGTCTGAACTAGAGAATATTTCCCTACTCAGCTGAGTGGTGTTCTATCACAGTGAAATAAAAAAGGCTACAGAGATGCAGCACAGATTTTTTTTTTGAGAACCTAAGCTTGTTGTGCCTGGTTTCATTACTACTCCATTTTTCTACAAACATACTTAGACCAGGAAAATACTGCCAGTTACCTGCCTCTCTGTGAAAGCTTATCACAAAAAAACAGATAAAGACACCAGATTAAGACTCAGAAAAAAAGCCCAAACATCTGCAGAAGAAAATTCCACCAATAAACCTGCTCTGCTTCAGGTAGAGCAGGGAGAATTTTTTCCCAAACAAAACACAACTAGACTTTAACTAATCCTTCCCACTGTAATGAACTTACATTTGTGTACCTGGGAAACTCTAATAATATTGTAGTCAAGGAAACTCTTCTGATAGAGGAGGAAAAGCAATCCTGTGTTTAGAAGTCTTGGACTGGTTCCTCAACATCTACCATTCATAATTCAATCCTAGTTTTCTTGCCCAGCACAGCAATCACAGCCAGTCTCAATCACAGGCTCATTGGCACATTTCTAAAAGATGCTGAGGGACAGTCCTAAGTTCATTTATGAGTTCAATTCTTTTCTCAGAGGGATAGTATCAGTTTTCTCTGTCCCTATCTATTTTTCTTCCATTATTTTCAATTTTTAAAGGGAAGTCCCAGACTGCCACCTTTGTCCTTTCCTTATTGGAAGCCTCTAGAGTGATGAGGCATTATCAGATGTTATAATGTGGGAATCACTGATCTCTGAAATCTTTGTAATCTTGACATTGTTACATATTAAAAGATAAACGTAAACACAGCTTTTCAACAGTAATGACATATAAGAAGAAAACAGAGAACTGGCAAATTGAAAAAAGTAATTTAATTCCTGTATATCATTAGATAGATAAGTTAACCATCAATCCCTGATAATGACTCATTCATTTATCTAGCCAGCAGGGCTGATGTCCCACTTTTTGGTGGATTATCAACAAGAGTCCTGATTAAAAGGAAAACAACTCTTCCTTCCACATGTTTATGCAAAGTTAAGAAAAGACCTGAGCTTTCATGCTGAAATAAGACATATTTGACAAATTTCATGCAGTGTTTTTTGCAGTAATAATTTTGAATGCTGTGGTAAGAAGTTGATTTGCTCTGCTCTCAATCAGCCTTGTGAAGATGCAGTAATTTAAGAAAATTGACATTGAACTCTTACTTCTGTATTATTTTAATAAAACCTTGACATTTGAGCCTGTTACCTCAGGTCAAAGGCAGTTCCATCAGGGAGTTTGAGAAATGTGTTTCAGTTTCTGAAGTCAGCCCTTTGTCCATAACATGCTGCCATGCAAAGCCAGAACATCAACCAACTCTTCTTTAGTGGTGTCACTCGGAGGTATTTCATCCTTTTAGAGATGAAGAAGATACTTTATGACGCTTTGACAGTTTTGTTATTCTCCTTTTCTTCTGGATCTGAATCTTCTCGCAGGCTGGAAGAAAAAAAAAAATTCATTTTGAAAACTCAGCAGCAGGTGCTTCACAAGACCAGATTTAACTACTGGATCTCCCCACCATTCTCAGATGAGATAAGATTTTTTTCCCTAGAAAAAAATGACAGCAATTGAAGAAGAATAAATATCATCTATCACCAGTGAAACAAAAAGCTAGGTAATATTTTTCCTTTTCCTAAAATCAGAGTATTTCAGCTAAGGCAATGAAACATACCGTGGAGTCAAAAAAGTCACAGATGGGATGTGATCATGAATTTATTAGTTATGTGACATAGTCTGGTTACTTGTTTAGAGACAAAAGCATTTTAATTAGCACTAGGAACCTTGCCTCACCTGTGTTGGACTTCTATTTCTCCCTCTGCCATATTTTTATTTCACCAGACTGCAATTTGTTCAAATTCATTTGTCAGCAAACCTGAAATGTCCAAAAACTCTTCAGCTGAGAAGCTCAATCCTGAAGTGCTTACACTATCATATAACAACACACAGTGTTTTACTTACACCCTGGTAGGTAAATTATTAAACTTGTATCCTACCTAGCATGTTGACACAGCATCACCTGGAAAGAAAGTTCATTTTGTCCACATATGGAAAAGCATGAGCTGAAGGACATGGCAGAGCATTTTGACTGATCTCAGCAGAGAACTTCTTATGACAGAAAAGTGGAGTCTGTGTTTTTCTTTTTTTTTTCTTTTTTTCGTTTTTTTTTTTTATTGTTGTTGCTGTATTAAAAAAAAAAAAAAACCCACACAAAGTTCAGTCATTTGAGGAAATCATCACAGAGCAATTGCCACACCAACACTATTTAGCATGCTCCTTTCCCTTTCTTTCCCTGATTGAAATCCACATCGAGTAATTACATGCAATTAAACACATTCTTTCCAAAGCTTTGGCCTTGTTTTCTTTTTTTCATTTCACAACAGTTACTGTGAATTTCCTTTTACTAATCAACTTGCACTTTTCAAACCAATTTGCATGCATTTTATGCATCAAAAGGGACAATACCTCAAAGAGGAGGATCTTTGTAGTCTGCCCTGATGGAGGGCCATTCCATCCAAATTTCATCATTTTCATCCAAATTTGTTCTGTGCCTCATCAAGGGTCTGATAACAGGTTCTGCACAGCAGAAATAGTCCAATTGCAGTTTGAACTGAAGAATTATCTTTTTTTATTTGCTGCATAGTAGCATTTACACGAATCTTCAGCTACAAAAGGGAACTTCATAAACAGCAGTATTGTAAATCAAGTGGTTTGTTCACTTGAGATAGGAACATAATATGAGAAAAATATATGGCAATTGCCAAAGGAATTCAAGCCATCATTGAATTATTGGATTTTTTAGGCTGTTTGGGGCACAGCCTGCCTTTGGGTGCCCAAGGGGCTCTCAAGGGCTCCACATGCAATGCCATGATGCAAATAACAAATACACCTAAGTCAGCACTGATAGGCATAAAGGGCAGGATCTTTGTCCTTTATCAGATCATAACTGTTAGTATCTTCCTGGTCTCTAGTATTTTAGGAACACAAACACTTTTCAGCTTCCATTAAATAACATGTTATTCACTTCCCTCTATACCAAAGGTAGAAGAAATATGCTACAGCCTCACCTAGAGTAGTTGCAACAACTCCCATTTCCAATTTTCAGAGGTGACCTGTCCAATTCCAAAGTAAAACAGAATAATAGCTGTTACACCAGCAGAAACCTATTCAGAGACCAACAGAAATAACAAACCTTCTTTTCATGGCTTCTTCCACAGACCATCATATTTGTTTCTGGTCCTCCCTGCAAACCAGTTGCCACCAAAATCATCCTGGGAAGAAATCCATTCCTCCACACACCTCCACATTCTTAGAACACACCAACATCACTGAATTTCCCTTAAGCACATCATGGTATGATAACAGTGCACTTCAAGGCTATTCCTGCTTGATGCTTACAGGAAAATTATCCAAATAGATTCACCCTACCATCAGCACAGCTGGACACAGCCCAGGAGCAAAGTGCCTGTCCTAAAGCTTGCTTCTCTATATAGCTGTGACTGGGCAGAAGGCAGCACTGCAATCAGCTGGGAATTTGGGAACTCAGCAGCTCCCCACCTGAGAGCTCCTCAGGTGTTCTTTATTTGTTTTGCTGCAAATCTAATTTTGTCACTGGTCTGGGAAGAGGAGTATTCTTGAGTCATTTTCATCATTCACCAATTCCTCATTATAGAAAAATATTAATGACTATGCATGGGATGTGCCTTGGATTGCATCATAATTCTGAATAAAAATTTCTAAATGTGAGGAGGATACCTGAGGCATGGTCCTGAGCTCAGGCTGGGCTTGGGTCAGTGTGAAAATATCCTCAGGGAAGCCATGGAGTATGGCTAGGGGTCACACACACTAAAACAAAGCTGCCCCACCCTCAGGCATACATGAGCCAGAAAATCAGCTATTGAGTCTCTGTGTCCCAGGATGGTCCTTGCTTGGAGTCAATCCAGTAATGATCACATAACCAGTCAGAAGAAAGACATGATGATTAAAACCCACAAAATCAATAAAGTAATTCTTTCATTTTCTATGTAAACTCCCACGCACTGGGAACTGAATTGAGCCAGGGTTTGGAAAACTACAATTTCAGCAGCTGAGAAGATGCTTACATTCTACATGTTCCATGAAATAAGGAAAATGGATAATGTTAAAAGATTCAATTTTCTTCCCCCTGTACTTCCCTGATCATTTTAATATTGGGATTTCAGTTTGGTAAGGGTAAAAGGTAAAGCATGGGATAGAAATATGTGAAGGAGTTTAGAAAAGATAAATCTTTTGTCCTGTACACAGTTAATGAATGAAGAGGAGGCCTGGTGTTAACACATTGTAATCTTTTTTTCTCTGGGTGTTAAACCATCTGGTTTTGTCTAAGTATTGGTTCTCTGTCTGAAATTATAATAATGAATGGTGTTATGGACAGTGAGAGCTGAAAGTCAAACTAAATAATAGATGGATCCTGAAAACTCAGCAGAGTTAGACTACTGATGTCAAAAGGCTCCAATATCTTATTTTCTATTTCAGCCTTAAAAAGGACAGTCTGGTGATATTTCAGGGGAAAATTGAGGTCGGGATAACAATTAGAACTTGAAAAATAAAATGTCCAAAATTCTGCACATGACTGGAATCAACTTTTAGTCCACACAGCTATGAAGAAGGTGATATCAGCAGTAATCAATTCCTAACGTTCTCATTTCCTGTGGGTGCAATGAGTTGTAGGAACATAAATGCTCAAGAGTGAAGTTTATGTTTGGGTTCTTCAAAATACAAACTTTTAGGGGTCATAATAAAGCTTGGCTCTTTCTTTTTTCTCAAAGAATTGCACAGAGCTGTAATTCCTGTCAGGATTAAGTTTGGAAAACTGAACAGATCTGAAAAGGAACACTTGGATTAGCTGCTGTATGCTCAGGGAGTTAGGAAGACAGAAATTGGTTGGTGTTAGACCTAGAGCTCAAGAATCATAATCTCACCTCTTCCTAGCTGGATTGCAGTGCATCCACAGCTTTGGAGGTTTTTGTGTTTCAAGAGGATACAACACTGCTTTCCTGGCTTTGGTACACATAAAGAAAATTACCTTTCCATGCAGATTATGCTCAGCAAGTCCTACAGGTCTTCAAGGGCTGTACTTTGGCTGCTAAAGTATTTTTACCCCAAGCCAAACTGATATATATATACATATATACAGGCAGCCTGGCAGAGTGGCTGCCTCTCACAGTTCCCTCCATGATTGGTGTCTCCAATTCCTCCCAGTCTTTCAGAAAGGACTAAACACACAATTATTATTCTCACCTTGATTTTTGCTGTGACAATTTATGCTTCTATTTTGAATTTGAAAAAATCATCAGTAACTCGAATGGGCATAGGAAAATATATTTTTTTTTTCCCTGTCAACCTGCATGATACTGCTGAACAGTCTTATGAGGAAAAGTTTCATTTGCCTTTCAGCCATCAGGCATTGGCCAGTGTTCAAGGAAGCATATCCATTCAGATGAAGAACTGGCTTGTTTCAGTACCGAGCAGCCAAATTCATCCTCGGAGTAAAACCCATTAATATTTGTAAGGGATATATGGCAGACATTAATTTAGGCCATTGTAAGAGGCAAAAGTGGTGTATCTTAAATATTCTGGCAGGACATACCAGTAGATTATGTTCTACAGAAAACAGGTCCATGTAAATCTGGGAAACACAGGTTTTATTTTTAACTTATATTTTAAAAAAAAGCAACTCAGTTAGACACAGCTCTATAAAGTGTATATCTCCACGAAGAAAAATTGCCAAAGTACCCACATTCAGCATCTTTCCTCACCTCATTTTAGACAGCATATGGACAGGAAAATTGCACAAATATCTATAAATAATTTAGGGGAAAAAAAGCATTGAGCCTGTCTGCTTTGCTCCAGAAGTGTATGTTAGACCACTCATTCACCATCAATATCAGTGCAAAAGCAAATTTTTGCTGAAGACTAAATCTCTGCCCCTAAAGGCTGCATTCTTTATGGAGCCTTGTGACCACTCATGGTTGCTCTTTGGACAAAGGAAAACACTAAGAAATCCATATGCTAGAGCTCACTATCTCCCATGTGAGATAAAAAAAGCTCATATTTGGAAAAGGAAGCTGCAGTGAAGGAACAAGCCATGAAAAGGGCAAATCCCTTGCACCAAGGAACTATTCCAGCTGCTCTAACTTCCAGCATCCCTGGAACTGTGCTAAATTACCATCTGGATTCACCCTCCGTTGACTTATCACAAGACAGATTATTAAATTTTATTATTTGGGCTTTCAGGGATACTTGGTCACAGCCTTATTGGCATAAACAGAGTTTTCATACTTACTGGGGAAGCCAATAAGAAAATTACAATGGCAGAAATTAATTTTAAAAAGCAGAGGATGAAATGACATGCCCCAAGGATGACAGAATTTTCTTGTACTTGAAAAGCTGTGAAGCAGTGAGGCACAGAGAATTTCTGAATCGCACTGACATTCATCCAGAGTAGCTTGGAGTCACAGGGATAGAACTTTCAGTGATGTTTGCTGCCTGGAAAATATCAATAAAGAAGAGATCTTCAATAAATACCATTCAAAAGGCAGCTGGCACTGAGCAGGGCACCCACATCCACCCTCAGGATTGCAATGCACACTCTGACCCTGTCCCCAGCTGGTTTGATATGAGGGAATAGCTGTGAGATTCCCAGACATCAAAATTACAAAGCTTTGCTGGTGACAAGTGGCATATTATACCAGCTTCAATGACCCACCTTTCATTACTGCTATCAGACCAGGAAATTCCATACATGAAGCACCTGCATTACTGAAGCATCAAAACCAGGGGAAAATAACAGACATGTTTTCTCTAAAATGCCATAAAACACATGACACCAAGACCTTTGAAGCACCTGAGTCATTTTTGGAACAGTCAGCATGGATTTATCATGGATAAATAATGCCTGACCAACCTGGCTACCCTCTGTGATAAAATTTCTAAATTTGTGGACAAGGAGAGAGACTTGGTTGTCTTCTGGAGGACTGAACACAGCTTTTAGAGTGCCTGAGAAGAGGTCCTCAAGAAGACAGAGCCAGGCTGTTTGAAGGGCTCCTGGCAGCCAGGATGAAAGGAAACAGGTATCTGCCTCTGATGGAATTAATTCCATAATGCATGCTCCTGCAGGAAACATGAAAGGAATTAATCCTCAGGTTTTATTGAATTGATAAGAAAGCTTTGCATGGCTTTACAATCTGTCATGCATTTCAAAATGCTGTACTCAAGGGATTTCAGATGGAGCTCCCATGGGGTGAAGATGTCCCAAGGATTATGAAATTTTAAAATTTGTCTGAACCACCATTTTTCATATATCTCACAGTGGTCTAAATACCATTTTTTAGCAAAATAATTGCTCTACATAGTCAAGTTGCATTTCTGCATTATAATATTTGCAAAATCACATTTTAGGAATCATATGCCAACACACTTTCCCAACAGAGCCTATGCTTACCTAACAAGTGTGATTCCTTTTAACTTTTTCTGATTTGGGAAGAAATAAGCTTTGGGGTCCCCAGGATCTGAATGCAAACTATTATTTTCACTTTCAAGTTGTGTTTCAACTGAGAAAGGACATTTCCTTCTCTAGCCACCAGGCTGAGAGGGTTAAGATGAAAATCGGACATTTGAGAAAAAAAGCAGAATAACTTTAAAGAATTTAAAGAAGTCTCAGAGACTCCACTAGGCACCACTTATCTGAGATCAAGTCACAGCAGAATCAGCATCAGCAGAAGGAAAACAGAAGTGGAGATTTTCATTATCTGCAGAGACCTGACAGCACCTTACAGTACCTGAAAGGGTACAAGGGAGCTGGAGAAGGGCTTTTTACAATGGCATGGAGTGATAAAACTTGGGGGGTTGGCTTCAAACTGAAAGAGTGTAGGATTTTATAGGTTATTAGGAAGAAATTCTTTGGAACTAGATGATGTTAAAGGCTCCCTCCAACCCTAGGTGTTCTGTGATTCAATGATAATTTGGAATTTAGCTACAGTTTTGTGATAGCAAAAGATGTGACCAGGTTAAAAAAAATCTAGTGGTTTGTGCTTACCTTCCACAATTGCAACCAGATCAACTAGGTGAAGCTAATGTTTAAATCAGGGAACATAATACACATTATATCTTTTAGATTTCAAAATTCTGAAACAAGAGTTGTTGGTTTTTTGTCAGATGTCTGAAATCTACTCTTCTTTGTGGGCAGGAAGAGCAAACAGGGCTTGAGTAGCCCATTCACTCTGGGCAGAGGAAAGTGTTCTATCAAAGTCAAGCATTTCTTACACAGATGACTAAAACACTGCTGTAGGTGATTTATTTGTATGATACTCCTCTCTCTATATCCTATATACAAAACTGGGAGCTATTCCATAACTAATCCAAAGCCCACAGTTACAAGGTGGCATCAATGCAGTACTGGATGCTTATAACAAGGTGGGGAGGAAAAACCCTCACAGACCTAAAGTGAAAGGCTAGATTTTGCTTTCAAAAAGCCAGTTACTTTTGGTGGGGGATTTTTATTTTCAAAGATTACAGTGGCTTTTTAATTCTATACAAAACCCCCATATATTGTGTCCACTGCTGTTTATTCTCTGTTTTGAGCAGTAGGATCTCTGTGTAGAGACAAGATAGGTGTTTGGAGAGACCTGGAGATGCTCTCACAGACATGCTGAGCTCCTTGTTTTGGGATCCTCCAGTTAGGAAGGTAATGAAATCAATTTCCTCTTTGCATTTCAGCCATGGGTTAGTGGTTGTTCCAGCTGCCTGCCTGCACCAGCCCACACAGGAACCAAGTGCTTAACTGGAGGAATGTCTTTAATGCACAGAACTGTCTGGCTACAAAGAGCAAACCAGCTGCAGACCCATTGAAAGAAACTGATTTATGCTCTTCTGATTGCAGTCTAACCCTGCTGATTCCTCCTTTCCCTCTTTCCTACAGAAGCTCAGATTTGGATCAACTGACTTCTCCAAACCCAGGTGGACTTTATCAAATCTCTTACTGTAATCTGTCAGGCACTTCTAATCATATTAGTGATTTCCCATCATACAACATCAGTAATTATATTATTAGATGTGGGCTGGGGTTTTTTGGTTTTTTTCCCCAGTCTGATATAAAGCTGCCTCTGCATATTAATAACTTTTCTATCATGAGACTTTAATGAAACAGAATATCAATGAGATGTGATGGGTGGAAAACTGTTGGTGATATAAAAGATGTAGACATGGCACTGTTAAGAAATGGTTTCCTTACAATGAGAAGAGGTCTCTCCTTTTTTTTTCTTTCATTTCCCTCGATATGGGACAACTGTAAAACTTTATTTACAATTCATATGGAGAATGATTAAATAGCTTTCAGCCTCTCTGTGTTGAACAACTCTGCAAATCACAAAGGCATTCACTTGGTAAGAAGAAATTACTGTGATATTGTCTCATCCTCAGCGTCATTTGTTACTTTAAAAAACTTAGGAAAGTATGTCAAATTGTGGCAGAGACTGTAGTTTTATCTAAAATAAACTTATTAAAGAAGACAGTTTTTTTATTAGCAAGTCAGAAACCAAATGATTAAACAGCTTTCTCTCTGTCTGAATACCAAATAGAAATCAATGTACATTATACAGCAGTGGCAGCTGAGACTGCAGAAGATCCAAGGACAGCATAAAGGCTGTGATTCACTGAAAATATTTCACCCAGGCAACAGCCTTAAGATGAAGTCTAGTTTGCCCACATAATACTTTTTTTTTCTCTTTTCAATATGAATTTAGAAAACTTACTTGCATAAACTGTAAAAAGGTGGTGGTCTTGTTACAAATCCATAACTGTCCAATGAAAAAGAATTGTTTCTACATCCTAAGCAAGCTCTCTAGAAAGCTTTTTGGAACATCATCTATTGTTGCTCAGTGGCAGGCAATATTAACAATTTTTCATTGGTGGTTGTGACAATTGCAGCAATAGAAAACATAACTGCAAAGCACTGTGTTTCTATAACCTGCTTGCAATTCTCAAGAGAAAACATCTTTAAAATTGTGTGTGGATCCAGTGATTCACCCATAGTGATTCACAGCATCTCAGCTTTGTGTAGATCTTCATGGATAAAGCCTACAGAGAATTTGGATTTACCCATTCACATGGTTAAAGGACAACTTCCATTTAAATTACCATCAATGGACCTACAGCACAAAGTTGCACTGCTAAAGTACTTCAATGAAACACGCAGGAGTTTTGGTTTCTTACAGATTTTTTGGGTTTTTTTGCAAAGATTTCAAATGGGACACAGGAATTAATTTCCCTCAAACAAAAAAATACAAGATTTTTACATAGTTTCACAAGTTATCCTTGGTCCACTTTTTCATTTGCTGGATATAAGCTGGTAGAACTGGAAAAAATAGATAAAGTCAGGGTAGAGTGGCTGAAATTCAAAAGGTGAACAGCAGCAGAGATACATCACAGAAATAAAAAGATTCTGGATGATATATAATAATCACCACAAAATAATTTTTTTATCAACTTATTATTGGAAATCCCATTCATTCCATTACTCTAATTTTATTGATATAATTGGAAATTATCTACCATTATTTATTATTTCTTTATCCTGACTTAGGGCATGTAAAATTGTACCAGCTACAATTATAATAGGTCAATGCAGTTTATAGGTGATGCAAAATGGAACAAATGTTTGCCAAGTCTAAGTGATAGATTTTATTGAGGTAAAATTGCAAATCCCAGAGAGTATGCAAACACTCAAGAACATGCATTTAAGCTGCAAGTATTTATAGTGTGTGAAGACAAAAAATTTGCTAGGTGTGCCCCTCATACCTCCTCCACTTTCTAAAACAATATATTCAGTATTTGATGTCCAGTGAATACACCCAGGCTGTGTCTGGTCTAGTCTGGGTTTTTGTTCTTCTCCATGGCCAGGCAGATGATCTGCCTTATTGCCTAAAGCAGAAGTGGGAGAAGAGGGGTTCACAACATCAAATGATAGCAGAATTCTTGGAAACTTAGCAAATCTGCTGCAATTGTCCAAGGCTGTCACAATTTATTTTATTACAGTGAATAGTCAAATTATTTGAAAATGTTAGTTCCACTCCTGTGAATTGTAGACAAATTATCTCTAATGCTCCTTTTGTTTCTAAGCACAATTCTGTTAATACCCACGTAATAAAATCTTGTTCTGTAGAATAGTTGTGACTACTAAAAATACACACTGCCTATGTCCAAAACTTGGAGATAGTTTAATCATAATCATGAAAAAATCTGACACATTTCCAATGAAAATTTCAAACAAAAATATGGAGCCTTGAAGAATTATCTGGTGATAATTTTTTTTGTCTTGCAGTATCTACATTCCCTTTTGTCAGGAAAAGCAGTTGGAGGAAAGGCCAGACATCTGACTCATTTCCAGGAGAACAGGAATGAGGATTCCTCATTATTTCATTCGATAGGGTTGTCACCAGCTGGAATTTCTCCCAAGGCATACAGACCCAACTCATAGGGATATCACTCACATTATTATGGAAATATTTAATATTGTTTTAGAGTTAAGAATAGTGAAGGATTCATTCCCTTAAACTTTACCAGGTAACTCTCCTTGCAGTTACAGCAATAATGTAATCCAGAACATCATTTTAGTGGTTCTACAGATAGATACTTAAGGATATAGTTAACAGACAACTACAGATAAAATAAAAATATATTTGAGGACACACAGAAAAGTATCTTTATATTGTAGAAATTATGAATCACTACACATTCCAGGTAAAATAAAAATCCCATAAAACACTTTTTCTGAGCAAGTCAAACAGAACAAACATTCACTGCCTGAAAAAAAGACACGTAGAACATGCATAGATAAAGGAGACAAATAAAACTCTTATCAGGAATACACTGCAAGCCAGAGGGCTGCAAAAAAAGCTCATACAATGAAACCCATGTTTGCTGTTATCCAGGATGCCTAAAGTTAGGGAAATATTTGGAAAAAAAAATTAAATGGGGCCTGTGTGATTTCAGATTTTTGACAATGTAGTGAATGGGCTCTGAAGAAATTTCAGAGATGGTGACTGCAGGCATGGAAGGCAGGACTGAATAAAGTTAAAAATAATTTTTTTTTTTTTTTTTGTCACATCCCAGTGTTCTTTCTCAATACATGAAAACAGTGAAGACTGTTAGCACAACAAGAAGATATGCAGCTAAGTGGACTGAACAACAAAGGGGAACTGAGAGAAATTAGTGTACAGAGCATGACTGGGGAGTGACTGAAACGCATGAGAAAATGTGGTAAGGATTGATTAGAGGAGACCACTGATCTATAAAATCCTGAACTTGTACAGAAAGAAAAAGTATTAACATTGAACAAAAAACCAAGGTGCAAGGAGGTCTCTTACACTACAAAATCAGCCAGTTGTTCTAAAATTAATAGAAGCACATGAGAAATAGTGATGGATTTCAGCACATAGTCTGACATGTCTGGTACTGTGCTCTTTGCAGGAAAAGTTGCATATTGACTGGTAGAGTGACTACAGACTATTTCTTTCCTATATGAACATCACAGAACAGGGAACAAGTCTCTTGAATTCTTTTTATTCAGGTAATTTCTGGTGCCATTTAAAATGTTCAATGTGACTGCAGCAGTGTTAGTGGGATGGAAACACAAGGTGTGTCTATACTGAAGTAAAACTGCAGGTCTCCCTAGCTAGCAATTCAAACCAATCTGCTTTTCATGTGTTCTGCAAATGCAATGCTGAGAAAAACTGAGCTTCCTCTGATCCAGCAGCCTTCCAGGGCCAAAGAAAGAAAACACAGATGCTGTTGGGAAAATTATACATCTATTTGGTGTCTAAAGCAGAAAAAAAAAAAAAATCAAGAAAACTGTCAACACAAAAGAGAAGGTAATCCAGATTGCCAATTCTTTTTGTGCTTTTCTTTTATGAGCAGTCTAATGCTGAGATCCAAACACACCCATGTTAAGGTTTGAAAAGTTGTTTTCCTCTGAGCTGAACCTAGAATTCCCCAGGCAGCAATGCAGTGGGACTTGGCTGATTTACCTCCATCACAAAAATAACGATAAAAGGCTTTGAACGATTATTCAGCAGCGTCAAATATCTATTGCTGACTCCTTGCAAATGTTTGTAAAGTTCATTTTCTGGTGACCAAAAAGTGGAAAAATCTGAGTCAACTTGAAGAAGCAAGTCAATTCAAATAGTTGCCTAAGATGGAAGTTAAAACTTTTTGGAACTCCTTTTTCTGTATGCTTCAAGGACATAATGAACAACACCAAAAGCCCTGTGTGCTCACAGCATTTGGAAACCATCAGGGACAAAAAGACAGATGTTGTTCAGCCTACCACACACTAGGCTCATGTCATCCTCACTGTTAACATCCTACAGCCATTTAAATGACAACCTGAAGGTGGCAACACAAGTGGGATCTTTGTTTGGTGCCTTTCATTCAGGATACCATGAAAGTGTTTCTGAAACCACTAAGAAGTTTCTTCCAAACTGTGGTTGGGAATCTTTCTGTTCATGGAATGCCTAGAAGGGAAGAATACAAGTTAAAATTCTACTTTACTAAGGTGTCAAGGGAATGATGCCACACCATAATACCATCTAGACACCCAGCAGATAACTGGAAGGATGGTCTCATCAACAGCTATTGCTCTTCAGCTGCTGCTCCTTCTTACTCCAGATCTCCTGAAACACACTTAACATACAACATGGGCTTGGATGACTAAGGAAACATAAAGTGATATGAAAGAGCTTTTCAGGTGAATCCTGATATTTTTTCTGCTTTCTAAAGTGGAAAAAAAAAAAAGGAAAATATTTTCCTTATTTTTGCTCCTTATATTCCCTATTTCCATGCTCATGTTTTAGCATATGTGGACACAGGTATTCTTTACATGTGCTTTAATCACAGTAAGAACTACATTCAGGAGGTACAGTTATGAACAGGGCTGGACAGGAGGACAACTGCAACTAATTCTCAAAAGAAAATACATGTAATTGTTGATCTATCTCCAGAGTTTGTCCTGTTGGGGATTCACAAAAGGAAAAGAAACATTTCAATAACAGATAATAATATTAAGAATAAAACTTGTATGTTTGCAAGACTTTAGGCAAGAAATAAAATAATACTGTCCAGCTCATAACATAGCTTAATATTTAATACACTGCCCTTTTGGTTTGTTCAGTCAACAAAAATTAATATCAATGAACTTGAAGTCAGGTACAATGATCTAACACTTAAATAACATCATAATCTCAATGTAACCAGGAGCCTAAGGAATAAAATGAGTTGCTGTCCATGGCTATGGCATTTACCTTTTTTCCTGGATCAAAAAAAGATTCAAGGGTTATGCACACTCACTTTTCCAGTGTTGCATTGATCATTTAATACAAATGCTTCTCCTGAAAATTGGGCTGCTTTCCAGACTGTAAATTAATCTTCCAGCTTCACGATTAAAGACATCATGCTGATGAATGAGGTAGTAATGCTGATTTACATTCAGCAGTTGTGTGACTCAGAGATATGATATATACTATCTCTGCCTCCTCAGCAGAAGCTGCAGGCAGCCTCCAAAAAATCTTTGTCCACCAGGTTTGTTATCACTCCCCCTGAAAAACCTGTAATGCCTCAGATAGAAGGGAACTTGCTAATATGAGAAATAGTTTCCTTCTTTATGACCTATTAGAAAAGCCAATGAAATGCTTATTGATAACATCAAACTGAGAGTCTTGAAGACATATTTATTTTACTCAGGGGATTGTCACACCAGAGGCAGATCCTGGACCAACTTTCTTTCCTGCTACAGCAAATAAGTCTTGGCCAGAAACAGCTATTCTGAAAAAGCTGGAATGTATTCATCTTCAGCCCTATTCAGCTCTGGATCTCACTGCAGAAACTGCCAACAAACATGTTAATTAGAGAGAGCCTAATTCTCCAGATGCTGCTGCCATTGGAACAGAAGCCAAGGAATTTAAGCAGTGTCTATCATTTGAAAGAGCTTTTTTTCCTGTTTCTCCTTACCTGGTAGACCAAGATCTCCAGACCCAAGGCTGTTTGAGTAGAAAGTGAAGGAAACTCTTGCCAAGCTGGGCTGATCCTGGTAGAAAGTAGCAAAACTGTGTGTTTTTCACAACCAGCTATGCTTCTGACATCTGGTTCAAACAAAGGCACTGCAAATGCTTCTAGTGAGGAGAAAACTGCAAGCCAAACCAGATGTTGGCTAATTTGAGCAACCTGATCTAGCTGAAGCTGCCCCTGCTCATTGCAGGTGGGTTGGAACCTGCTGACCTTTAAAAGTCCCTGCAACCCAGAAGTATTAATTACTTTAAAAATATGTGGTACATGGTCTAACTACATTGAACTTAGAGTGTGACTTCTCACGTACTCTCTAGAGAGATATCCAGCATTTATTGTTTGATAGCTGTGTTATCATAGAATCACAGAATATACTGAGTTGGAAGGGAACCATCAGGATCACTGAGTCCAGATCCTGACCCTATCCATCCCCACTGAAGTCTACAGTCTTTATAAACTTCTAGAATAAATAACCAACTTTTCTCGAAATTCAGAAAGCACAACGAGTACATTTACTGTTTAGTCCTCATATATGGTAGAACATCTGGAATTTCAAAGGGTTACAAACATTTTTAATGAATTCCTCAGAGTTATGAAAAATCCGTAAATGAAATCAGAACTCCTGGTGAACGAGCAGTCTGCTTTCACTTGAAAAATAAAGTTACAACTGCTATGTGACTCAGAAATATGCCATGCTAACACTGGCCCTTATTCTTTTAAGCTCCTTCACACCAAAATTGAAGGAAATTGAAAGAAATATTTAAGGATTGTAGGCATTATAATACCAACGTCATATTCAGCTTATTAAAACTCTTCTTCACTAAGGTTTTCAATCGTGCTGAATAGCTCATCACTTGTATTTAGTTAATATACTTTTGGTGCACTTTGACATAATTCTAGGAAGGATAAAGGAAACTCATAAAGGCTTTTGGTGCTTAAGAACAAGTATTAACATAATTGCTCTAAAAATATTTAAAGGAGCTGAAGGTCACTTGCTGGCTCTTCATGTCTAAGACTACTGCAGTTGGCTTTTGTCTCTTGACAATAAACTGATCAAGACTGTTGCAATATCTAGATATAAATGTCTGCCAGTGCTGCTGAAGTCAGGGATTTATCACAGGATTTTCCTTATCGTTCCTTGGTTTTAGAGATTTATAACTCCATTAATCAGCCTTTTTAATATTCATGCAGTAAATTTGCCATCATGTACAATGAGGTTTAATTACTAGATTTTTTTTTCCATTTGTGGAAGGGACAATCCAGATAATTTTCCATTTTCAGAAGACTACAGCATTTAGATTAGAGGGCAACATACAAACCTTTACAGATGTCTAACATTCAGAATTACCCACCATTCCACACGGAATACACAAGAAAACCACAATTAAACTGCTATTTTTGTTCTGCACAGTCTTGCATACTTGCTAAGAAGCTCTGACAAGCCAATAGATCTCTCACACACACAGATTTCAGTTTCACACTAGATAAATTCAGAGCCTGTGCAAAGGATGCTTGATTCAGGGGTTTGAAAAGCAGCCACTGCTCCCACTAAGATCTTTAGAAGATCTTGGCATTTGGTACTTTATGAAATCAGGAACTTTAATGTGGGGCTTTTTGTGGTACAAGAACTACAGGGATTCCTGAACAGCACCTTTGAACTAGTTACAGTTAATTCTTCCAGGGGCAAATTTTGCTCTCAGTATGTAGTAATTAGATCCTTAATGCTAGTGTGCATATAAAAATATATTACAGATCAATGTGCAGGGATGAATTTCACTCCCTATGCATGATGAATCTTAATTGCTTTCTCCTCCAAGCCTCAGATCTCCCTATAGGAGAGCTGCAATCACTCATTTAGATTGGAGAAAGGAGCACTTGTCTGAATGGGTTTCATAGCAACAAAATCCTGTCAGATCCAGTCAATAATGTTGCCACATAATGAAATACAATTTTGTATAAACAAAAGGACACATTTTAGACAATATGTTATATTCAGTTGTAAAGGAACACAGGTCATGATCCGTGGCAGTTATTCTTGGCTTTCCATCTTCAAAGTGCTTCAAAGCAAACTAATTAATCCTCTAAGTAATTAATACTAATTATTTAGAGGATGATAATTATGGTCGTCTATTGCTTTAAACTAATTAGTTGTAAATGTTTTCATTATATGCTATAATGTTTTATATGCAATTGCTATGGTCTGCTGGGTTATAATGTGTAACTCATGATATATATTCCCAAATGGTTCTGCTGTGAATTTATACAACCTGAAAGAGATGTTCCACCTGCAGCAGGAATCCTCTCACCCCTGTGATTCCATCAAGTGTTTTCTGTGGCTGAGGAGGTTGCTGAAGAGCCTTTTTTGGGAGACCCAGCAAGGCTCAGGGATGAGGAGGACACTGAGTAGTGCCAAGGCTGAAGAACATCTAACTGGCAGCTTTTTGCCTTTGACTGTTGCTCTGGCAGTAAACATCTCAGCATCATTTGAGCAGCAGTGCTACTTCAGCAGCACAGCAAAGCCAAGTATTAGCTTTAAAGTGTGTTTCAAGAAAGGAAAGAACTGTGTCAGAAATTACTTCACAGGGCTCTGTGTTTTGTTCTCCCCCAGTGGTTCTACATCAAATCCAATGGGCTTGCAAAACAAATTTCGAAATGTCATCTCTAGCATACTGAATACCCAGGATCAGAAAGACAGCCTGTGATTGTTGTGCTTCTTGCACCATTACAAATAATAATTTTGCAGTTCAAATCTGAAATTTCAATTTTCGACGTAAAGAAATTCAGCTCAGCTCACAAGAAAATCACTGGTTTAGTACCAACTATAATAAAAAGCTGTATTCCCACTGCAAATCAAACACAAAAAGTCAAAACCCTCAAGGCTACTTTTTTTTTTTTTTTAATACACACATTTTTATTATCCTCTTCAAACACAGACTTTTACCACTTAACTTACTCCAACATAAAAGAATTCTCATGAAAATAATTTAATGTGAGACGGAAGCCAGAACTGTTGCTTACTATATAAAGAGTACAAAGGGAATTGATTTCCTGAGTTCACAGCTAGGTATTGCAATGCTTCTCTTTCACACATTACAGCCTTTTAAGTCTAGAAAAGACCATTTTAACTGTGTACTCTAACCTTCTGTTGTGCACTAGCTGATATTCATGCACTAATTCCAGCTTCACACTTGGGTGTGGGCAAGACATTTTCTTTCACAAATATAACCAGTCTCAATTTTACTGTTTCCTAGTGATGAAAAAATATAGACCTCTTTGTAGACTGCTCCCTTTTTAATTAACATCAACATTTAAAATATAAACAGAATAACATCCTCAAAATCCTCTCTCTTGGCTTTTCGCCTTCTGATTTTCTGCCTGACTTAAAAGCCTTTTCTTACCAAATTTAGTGCTTTAATTGTATTACTGCCCTTTCAGTCTTTATAAATACAGTCCTGTATCAATCCATTAATTATTTTGCCAGAGATCCCGCTGTGAGGTGTCTGCCCTTTAATTTAAACAAACTACACTGTCATGATACTGCCTTGATTTCAACCCTTGAAATGTCTGTGTTTTTCCAGTATGTTTTAAAAAAATCAATGCTAACCACCCAGAAAGCTCTGTTGCTAGTTGCTCTGAAACTCAGTTGACGAAGGTTAGGTTTTAAGATGTTTAATTCATGTAGATATTTTTATAAGGGAAAGCATGTAGTAACTATTTTAAAATGAAGAAAATCTATCTATCTAAATATCTATCTAAATATATATAATCTATCTATCATCTATCTATCTATCTATTATCTATCTATCTATCTATCTATCTATCTATCTATCTATCTATCTATCTACCCTGTAACTATTTAGAATTTTTACTGTGAAGTTCAATGGAATTTTTACAGCCACAGCTATAAAATACATTCCTAGAAACAATACTGTTGGGGGTTTCTTCATCACTTTATTGTTTTTCAAGAATGTCCTATTCAATGTTTTTTACCACTTCCCAGTATGTCTTCACACACTGTGGGTTACCTGGAGCTACAGCAGAGAACTCTGCCAACTGGACATTTTCAGAGAACAGTTTTAGATCACTCTGGTAGCTTTTAAGAGGCTCTGTAAGCTGTGGTTCAAGCCCTATGGTAAATATAAATCTGAGGCAGAAAGTGTCATCAGCTACCTACAGGTAATTTTTTGCTTAATCTCACAAATGCTGGCATATGCTCTGTTTTCCTGAGCACCTCATGGCAATCTGGGGAACTTCTCTGCCCACCTACTTTCAAACCGAGTTCAATTAACTTCAGACTCAGTGAAATGTAAAGTAAAATTCTAATGTAATTTCAGGGGACTTCTGGTAAGTATTCAGTCAGTCAAAAATTTGGACCTTCTTTACCCTTTGGATGTGTTCCATGAAGGTGCAAAAAACACACTGTTATGTTGACTATGTTGAATATTTAGTTCTCCAAAGAGTTGCTGCACTCTGAGGAGAAATTAGCATCCAAAGCATATCTGAAATTCCACAGCCATGCTTCTAAATAACCTTCTGGACTTTTCAGATTATCTCCTCATTAGAGGAGTTTAGAGAACAGGCTGTGCATTTTAAATTTATCCAGGAAGAAACACATCCCAGAGAAATTGTTTTTTCCTCCACATCTTGACTGGCATTTGAAGAAAGTGGTCATTAAAGAGATGACCAAAGCAAATGAAAGCAGGTGAAAGAGCTGGAGCCCTTCAAGGTACTCTTACAGAAGAAAAAAATCTACTGAATAATCTACTGATTAATCCAGTTGGATACTCATTTTTTTTAATACAGTCATTCCTCAAAAAAAAACCCCAAAAATTTTAAATTTTCTACAGAACAGTGAGCTTTCACACAAGCTTTATTCTTGTTATTTTAGGGTTTCTCTTAGCTTAGTTCACTTCTGTTGGATGCTCAGATAGCAGTGGGAAGCCAAGAGAACATTTTCTCTCTTATCTAGGAAGAAAATTGAGATTGCCTTTCCAAAACAATCCTCTTTATAATAAACCACATGTTCCATGTCACAACAGGATTAAAGCCATTGTGTTAATTCCACATAATATATGGGAAAGTTATTCAGCAGGCAGGTTCTTCTTCAGACACAGTGAAATTCTCTCTTTGAATGCTACTTCCCACAGAGGCACTGTTTCTATCAAATAAACATTTCCAATTTTAACATGATGGTTCTAAAAGCAGGTTTTTTCTCTTCTCCCATGGACACACAATGGAGCTTCATCCTCTTGAACTCAGATGCTGGAGCCTCTTGCCTTTCCTTCTAGTTTTTCCCTGTTTTTTACAAACTGCAGCTCTTCCATTGCCAGCGAATCATCCTTCCACCTTGACTTGTCTGAGTGTCTTCAAGGCTTTCTGACACTCCCAATACCAACATCAAACTCCTCCTATTTCTCTGAAATGTTATACACACACATCATTGTAGATCTAGTGACTTAAACATCTCAGTTTTCATGTCTCACTGCCATCCTGCATGTTTTTATTTCCACAGTCCTTTCTTTGACCCCCCATTCTTATTACTAACTTCCTCACACTTGAACTATAAACCTTTTTCCTAGAAAAAGTACTTTCAGCTTTGTTCTCCAAGACCCTAATCGAACACAACTTTAACTTTCTAGCACAGAAATTCTATCAATGATTAATTAATAAGTCTTCCTGCAAGAAATACCTATCTATTCCTGAGCCTCACCATAAGACATAAAACAAACATGCTGATCACTCTTCACTGGAAAGATTATCTTCTTTTAGGAGAAGCTTTCTCTTTCTCCATGATCTCTTCTCAACATGGTCCATTGCCATTCTCTATGTAATACTATTATAAATAGGAGTCTAATATTCTTAAATAAAAGAGGTGCAAGACTCTTTTTTATTATTACCTCAAAAATCTGTACTGAGAAGTAAGATTTTTTTCTGAACAAAAAAATAGTTGTGTGTCAGGATTATTTGTCTCTTTCAAATTTCAAGTTCCTACAATTCATTGAGATACTAGAATTCTTAAAAACAAGCAAAAAAACCCTCATAACAGAAAGTACAGAGAAATTATATATAAAATTTTCTCCCATTTCTTGAAAAAGAGTTTCTTGAGCTTCATTATTATCTTCCTAGCAGGAAGAATACCTGAAACACGAGCTGAATTTTGCCAAAAATCATACAATCTTAACAATACCAATAGTAATGCTTTGTTTACATCCCACAAATGAAACTTTCATTCTTTTCCTCCAAGGGTAAATTTAAAATTCTTTATAAATCTGAATAGACTACATTTCAACAGTGCAACAACAAATGCTGGTAACAAATTTCAGCTGCTCCACATAGCTGTTGTTTTATAATAAATATTATGTCACAGTTACCTCACACCCAACCTACATAAACCTCATCTGATTCTCAAACTGGTAAAAATGCTAAAAAGGGGGGAAAAAGCTCTCAAAATTTTTAACTCTTTTTATTATGAAAGCTTCCACCTCACATTATTGTGGTATGACCTTGCAAGATCAAGGAGGTTACCATGCAGGTGTGGACTGTAAATGCACAGATTATATATGGCTTTACCTGCAGCAATGGATTGCTGTGATAACTCTGCAGTACAGATAGTCCATACTTCTAAAATTCTGCTGTGTGGCTGGTGGAATTTCTTCAATAACTATGTCATTTTTTTTAAAGCTTACTACTTCAGCAATTAGCTAAGCTGATCACAACACCCTGATCCTCTATGCTGAATGTTGGAATTTGTAAGAAATTAATAGGAGAAGCACACACCTCTCAAGCGGGTTATTAAAAAGGACAAACTGCAATTAGAACACTTTCCTACATGCAGATAGCTTTTGTTTCCTAGTCTCAACTGCCTTAATCAATCTGCTCCTTCCAGTCTTCCAGAATCACACTTGTTCAAACCCAACATCACTCCAAAGAGCTAGACCGGGAAAACACAGTGTATTTTTGCAAACCTGGCTCCGTAGCTGGCTGCTTTTCACCCTCATTTTCCCACGTGCTGAAATGCACTGCAAATCACTGTCTCTCTTTGCCACCTAGTGGGAAGCTTGATTTTACAATTGTGTTTGAGCAACTTCTCTTTAAATATATGATTATGGCATCCTACATCAACATAAAACCTGCAAAGGATCTCTGGTGAGCTCTCTGAAAGCATGGCCAAGGAGTGAAGCATGCCTAGGGTCTCAATTACAGAGAAAGCTACACAAAGAAGGCTTTGAGATATTGCACTGCTGTTCCAAAGGTAAATGTAGTTTTTGAAATAAATCAGGTTTTTTTTAAACCCTTATATAACAGGTAGTATCAAAGCATAATTCATTTCTGAAGGAACCAGAAAGTCTTGGCATATTTATTGACATTGTTAGTTTATGTTTGCTTGTAGGTCCTCTGCTCTGTTGCAATGTTGCCAGATCTATCCTTCCCCAAATCATATTTGCATGTAAAATTGATACAGATAAAGATGAGAAAGACTGCTAGAATTGAATTAAAATTTCTTGATTATTATGGAAATCATGATGTCGCTGATCTATGCCTTTAAAGTAAACAAAACCTAACTCAGGTCTTTCCACGTATCTGGTAATTAAAGTGTTTCCAGCTGAGCCAACAGTGGATATGAAACCCTGGCCAGAGTTGCCAGTGCCACAGGGATGCAAGCAGTGAGAACTCAGGTCCTGAGCAGTTCTATCTCCTGCTGATGCTCTGCTGAGGCTCCAGTTAGTCAAGCCAATGGCCATTTTTATTTTTACATGACTGGAATTAAACTGCTTGCAAATGGCCCAACATCAACAGAACCAACTGAACCTATGCCATCAGCCCTTCAGAATACTTTTTCTTATTTTTGAAATCATTTCATATACACTTGATGTTTAAGACATGTTACCAAGCATGTGGCAGAGCTAAAAGCACAGGTTGCTAACAGCTGAGCATTCTCGGCTTCTGGAAGGGCAAAACACACAACACAGGCTAAGGGAAGGACACAGATTTGAGCCACTTGACATGGCAACCCCTGGAGGTTGGCCTCACCTGCTTCAAGGTGCATCTGTGTGTTCTTGGGCAGGACAGAAGAGTAAATGCAGTGTAATAACACAGTGCTGTTCCTTGGGGGTTATACTTTCAAACCCATGAGGATCAAAGAGTCATGAGATCTTCTTGGGATCAGTGTTTGTAACTGCTAAAAGACACTTACTTCAGGGGTTTAAAAAGATTATTAATTATGAATTTGTGGTTTTATTTGCAATCAGTACTTGAACCTGTAGTGTATTGATAAACCACAACCTTTAAGATTTACAGAAGTGCTCCAGTACATATAATAAATAAAAATCAGGTTTGTGAAAAGTTCACAGACACAAACAAACAAAAGCAAGCACCTACTCTCTAGTGGTGAGGATTCAAAAGAGACTCAGTTAAATGCTTTATACATCTTTACTCCCTCCCATTCCAGATGGATGCCATCAAAACCGCTATTTGTTATCAGCCTCATTAAATCAAGTCAGAATTCAAGTCATATTCCATCAGATGTACTCAAATGTGCTGTGCTGCTGCTTGTGCTGCCACAGGTAAACAGGATGACACGGCTCTCTCCTCTGCTAGCTAACATGAAGCACCATGACATTTTTCAGGCTGTTACACAGAAGGAAGATTACCCATGTCCTCATGTCCCCCTCCCACAGAACAGATTTATTGAAACAGAATTATCTTCTCCAAATTTCCATCTTGACTTAATGTCATTCCGATGCTGCATTTTCTCTAGAAGAGGGAATCAAGCAGTTATTCTTAATTCTTAAAATTTAATAGACTTGGAAGTGGTGATTCATTACTTTGTCAGCTCTATATCAGCCCTTCATTTTGGTATTTTTCCAGTATTCCAGTGAAGTCAAAGACAAGGGAAATCAAAGAAAGTCCTTAATCATGTTCTAGAATAACACTGTTATGCTCAGCTTGGCATTCATTGAAATATTACTGGCATGAATTCATTGCCCGAAGATGCAAGTGGAAATGGGTCAAGGAAGACCCACACAAAGGGCTGCTTTGATGAAGAGAGAGAAAATGCACTTGATTCATCTTTCATATCCTCAACATCAATTCAAGTCCATTACACAAGGGTAAGTGATGGGGAGAGAGAAAAAAAGAACATCTTAACAGCCTTTTGGAGATTTTCAATCCACTGAAGGCTGTTTTGACATTTGTAACAATTTCTCCTTTGCTAGCTTGTTTCCATTCCTTAGGCCACATTTGGATCCATATTTGAATCCATATTTGGATTACATGTACCACACAATATAATAATCAATGTGATTTTTAGAAATGCTAAGCAAATAGTTTTCTTGATCTCTGCAATATTGGCTTGTACCATTATTATGAGTTGTGGCCTCTTGGAGTTCCATCGGGAATATTCTGAACAAGGACATAAAACAAGTGTGCAGTTATTGTGATTTGTGGTGCACAATAATTCTCCATGCCAATTACAGTTCCTATATTACTTTTTTTTTTACTTCTTTTGACTTCTTGAAATGGCAATTTCTGCATCACACGTTAACTTAGCATGCAGCTCCCAGTGAAGGGGTCACAGATTTTTAACATATTTTTCCCCACCAAGAGTGATCACAGTTTAAAGGACAGCTTTCAGTTCAGCTGCCAAACTATTCAAAGGACTGGAGTGAAAGTCATTGCAATCCACTGGAGCTAAAGCAATAAAAGAAAACTTCTTCTAAAACACAAGCTTTAAACACTGAAGTGTCCTATAGTTACCTGGTATGTAACATGGAATTGAGAAACTGTTCAACTGACCTTGAAATGCACTTCAAGAATTAGGAACTGTCAATACAAAGCAGTAGGAGAATAAATTTTGGAATGGCTGAAATTGTCTTGAATCATGGGAATGCTAAGTATTGCAGCACTGGAAGTAGAAGGTAGTGAGCTGTTTATGGATGGGAAATTTACTCTGAAAGGCCATATGTTGTACAAGTTGGAGCATGAGTAGAATGTAGCATGGTGGTGGATAAGACTAAATACTCTTAGCACTGTGCTTGAGACTGCTAAAGTGGAAATCAAAAGACTGCAAGATCAAGTTTCAGAAGGTACTGGAATAAGATCAGATCTGAAGTGAGAAGGTGGAACTCCCATGAGGAATAGTTCTCTGCTACAACATGATGTACTCTGGCCAGTAAGATGTAGACAACATTTCAGCACATACCAAACTTTGTAAAGGTACAAAAATTACCAGCATGTGTCTATATGCAGACTGCCATTTTCTCCATTTTACTCATGATTCATCAACATTTCATGAGAGAGTCTTGGCTTTGAGTGTGCAATTCACATAACTTATGCATAGGCTTCCATTCTCTGAGCAGAACTAATTTTTAGAATGATTTTTGCCATTGAAAAATCCAGCTTTGTGCAAGCTTTTGACATGCTCTGTCTAATTGCAAAACTGTGTCCATGATTATTGACAGCACTGGGCACACCCAATACAATATTTAATGAAAGCACTATAATAAAAGGGACATGCACACACAGTTTTTCCAATACAGACCTTTTCTCCTCCCTAGTATAAATCCTGCAAGATCTGGTCATGAACTAGGTATCTAGGGAAGCACAAGCCATACCTTTTCTTTCATTTTCTCTGACTCAGTCTGGCCTGCTTCTGTTCACATCATTCCTCCTCCACAGTTGCCGCCAAATGGCTGTAAGCATCAAAAGTTTACAAGTGCTCAAAGGACAAAAGAGCCTTCCATTGCTTCCTTTATCCTTATTTGGCAGCAATTTGGGCCATAATCTTTGAAATACTCCATTTCAGTTACTCTTTTGCTTACTGAGAGGTCCAGGGAAGAGAAGGAAATGGGAATTTCTAGCACTCAGACAGGCAGCAGAACTGCCATGGAGATCAGACAAATGTACTTTACTTTGGAGTTACCATCTCTGGTAAGGATCAGAGAGCCACCATAAATAAAGGTAACATCAGGGCTACCCAAAAGGATCACAACATTCTATCAGCTTCAGTATTTTCTGTCTTATCTTCGTGTTCACATTTCCTTTCCATGATATGAGCACATTGCCAAGTAATTAGATTTTATCTACCCCCAGCTCCATATAATGCTCCTATTTAATTTAACAGAGACCATGGTGATTAAAGGTAGACACAACTCTCTTGGTCTTGTTCTGCATTTTCCTCAGCTTGGCACATTGTTAAAATCTGAACACCAAGACATTAAACAGAGAATATAATTAAAAGAAAAAATAATAATTAGAGGTCTCATTGCTGATGGTTTTCAAGCCTTGTTGTCACTTTATTTAAATTCCATTCTGCTTTAGGTTAAGCAGATCTTTTACTGGACTGTTTGTGAATATTGGCATAAAGTAACATCAAAGAAACAGTTTCGATTTTCATTTCATATAAATTTTCCTACACCTTAAGTAATAAAAATACTACACATTGGCACAATGCATCTATTTTGGAGCACTCTGAGTGTCTCACAGCAATAAAAGGCATTATGTATTTTCTCTTGGGGAATGGCATGCATGAAGTTGATAATGTAGCAGCATTTATGAACCCAGAAATAAATCCCGATACACAAAATCTCAAGAAAAGTGGTATTTATTTCATGTGTCCCTATACTGAATAATATAAAATTTGATACTATAATTTAAATAATAATTAATATAATAAAAAAAGGGAAAACCCTTTTTTGAGACATCTTGTCCTAATTAATAGATATTATAGACATCCAAAATTAAAAAACATGAGACTGATTAAATGAGGATAAATACCTATGCTCTTTGCTTTTCTCCATATTAAGAATTATGTCATGAGGCAGACAATAAATGTTTTAGAATTTTTACCCAACAAATACAATATGACAACTTCTATGGAGAGCTGAGGACACTGGAAGTGAATTGTGAATAAACTGAAACACTGTGGATTGCAGACTTAACTATTTTGATGTTTCCAGAGATTACTGAAATAGAAATACATTAAAATCTAAACCTGTCAGTTTAAGACAGCCTGAACGAAGCTTGAGACACAATAATTATGACTAGAATTACATAGCTGAAAAAATATTCAAAACCTGCTATCTGTAGAGACAATAATCAGTTATTGATTAAAAAAGTCAAACACCACTAAGAGAACCAATGTTTATAGGGAGATCACCTCTTTGGGTCAATTAGCACTACAGATTTTCAGCTGAGAAAATTTTCCTACCTGATCAGTACTTTTATCACACATTTAATCAGATCTGCATTTTGTACTTGAGCAGTCTTCCATTCACCTCAACAAACCACACAGAAGGTTTCAAACCCATTCATCTCATTTCATCTTGACCCTAGTGTGCTCATTCTATACCTCTAGACAATGCTTTCTAGCATTAACACAAGGGTATTCTTTAATTCACCTACCCATTTTACAAGATTATTCTATGCAAGTATTATTTTTCCCCCTTGAGTTCTAATTCACATGCTAATTTAAGTGTATTGGAAGTGAGCAAGTCAAATTTCTCAGTAGCCTTCCATTTCATTATTAACATTAGCTACATTTTAACTCATTGTTCCCTGAATTCTCTTGTTTTCTTATCCCTTATTTTCCCCCTTTTCATTCCTTACATTGCTTCTACTTAATATGCCCTTTTTTTATTCCCTAAGCATTTGGTAACTCACAGCCACAATTCAGCTTAATAAATCAGCCATGACTGCTAATTGCAACACAGGTAAACTGAGACTTGTGATTCCTTCCTATTTCCTTGAATGGGATGGGCTTGGAAATACAGTTCATAGGCTTAAAAAAAAAAAATATATATATATATATATATATATATACATTTGTTTTCACTGATTGGTTGGTACAGTGCATTGACATACCATAAACATCTATTCCAAATTTCCCTGGGGTAAACATAATCTTTTGGTGATTAAGAAGGCTCCAGCTTTACTCTGAAGTGAAGGATGCATTAAACTAGATTCATCATTCATTTAAATCATGGTGATTTGGTAAATGATAGTAAATTTGTGATGCAAACATTTGTTGTTAACAATAAAAAATACAGAATATTTGGGGCTACCCATACTTTCCGAAGATAGAAAGGTGCTGCTCAGCAGTACAGTTTTTTGCTCATCAAAATTCCTTTTTGTAGGCAGCATTTCTGTCTCAAGGTTTTTAGACCCAAATCTTCAAACTGCTTCCCTCATGCCTTGGGTACAGTCTGAAGGGCTTTTGCAGTACTGTTTAAGAACAATTGACACCAACAGTTTCACTTTAAGACAATGAAAACTGCCAGCATACAGAACTTACTAAAAACCTTGGTCCCCACAGTTGAATACTCACATCTCCAAACATAACCTGAGAAATTACTATTTGCTATAAAATTTACACATAAAATGCATTAAAAATATATATCAACTCTACCAGTTAGTCTGATGAAAATGATATCTGCTTTTAAATATTTTGCCATTCTAAATCAGCTTATGCTGCCTCAGGTAACAACCTGATACAAAGGAGACCTTGAGCACCAAAATAAAAGCTTCCACTACTAAACCTAAAGAGACAGTAGCTTTTTTCTGCACTAGCTGTACATCTCTGCACTAATACTCTTTGATGAGAAACATATAACTCAGAGGGCACCTCTGCATTAGCATTTTAGTGTACATCAGCAGAGCAGATTTATTATTTTAATTTTTAAAATTATTTAATCTATTTATTTATTATTTATTATTTTATTTTTTTTTCTTCTTTTGACAGGCAGGATTCATTTTAAACTGTGCAAATTTTTATGAGGCTGGCTGATTTCTCAGCACCTGTTTTCTGTGCTTCATTCAGTCTTAATTACTTTCTCCCCATATTTACTTTTCAGGCTGATTTCAATATTACACTCATTCCCTCCTGCTTCGAATCTATTGGCAAGAATAAGGGGATATTTTCTGAAATTTGAAACTTTACTCCTGATGGAGTCAGATTAGCCTTTCATTTACACAGTTTAAATGAGTTCTGCGTAAGCCTCTGCAAAACTCCAACATCATTTTCTACCATCCCATCCTATCTCTGCACTGTCAACTCACCAAAAGCTTCAAATACAGTGGAGAAGTTAATTATACTGGAAATTAAAGCTAGTAATACATTCAGAAATTCGATCCAAGAAATTATATAAGCATGCATGTACTGTGTGCACAGCAGCTGAAATCATGTCAAAAGAAACACAGTCAACTTCTTGCCTTTCTGACTCCAATTCAGACTGTAAACCTGTAAAAGAACAAGAGTAGGAATAATTATAAATTGGGAGACTAGTTTCTCCAGTTGAAGAATAGGCAGTTGTGCATAAATAGAAAAAATTATAATGGCATTATGCATTATGCCTATAATTGGAGGGAAGTATGTATTCTTAGTAGAAAACTTCCACTTTGAGTCATTACTGGGTTTCCTTAGTGTGGTGAAATTCAGATTTGTACTCTTTGACAAAGGCGAATTCTAGGAAAATTGTTAGAAAGCTGAAATAGCAAAATAACCACTGCTTATTTGGTATAAGGATTTTTATTCCCATGAACCTTTGAAATTATTGGTACTGTTGCCAGATTTTATGCCCGTCCCAGGTTGTTTGCAGCTGGAACTTGAGCTTTTTCTATGAGTAATAACTCTATTTCTAGATAAACTATTGAAAAAGCAGAATATTTTACACTACAAGAACATGATACAATATAAAGTTGTTCTCTTTGCACTTGACCCTTGACTTCCAGAAACCTAGAGCTAAGTTTAGCTTTTATCTCTCCTCTGCTTTTGTTCTGCATAGTTCGGTCTATTAATTTTCTTAAAAAGAAATTCAATAAAGCAAGATCTCTATATATAAGGCAGATGGAATTCAATGCTTTAATTTTTAAACAACTTTCAGTTAAGTCTCTCTTAAATAAGTCTTTCAAACTGTCCAGGATTACATGATCTACATGAAGAAAACTGGGATGTTTACTGAGAAAGAGGGTAGAGAGCAGGTAAAGAATCTGCTGTTCTCATGGGAGGGGGAGAAAAAAGAGAGACAAAATTACTTTATTAAAATGAAGAAAACAGCAAGATTTTACTCCATGAAATAAAGACATTGTTGCCATGGTACCAGAAAAAAATTCTCCTTCCCTTATATGCACACACACGAACCTTTTTTGGCAGAATAAACTTATAAATGTGCAAGGAAAAACATTTTCTATTACACTCCCCCACAATATTTTAAATAAATATTTGCATTATATGTAGATGAAATCAGACAGGTAATCATCTCTTGCAGATCTTTTCCGAAGCAAAGCAAGAAACAATGTATTGGCATTGAATTGTATATCCTCAGCAGACACTGGGAAATTCAAGGCACATGGAAGTTGTAACTGCAATGAGGTCTCCCTCAGTCTCCTCCAGGCTGAACAGACCAAGTGCCCTCAGCTCCTCATAGAGCTTCCCCTCAAGGCCCTTCACCATTGCTATTGTCCTCTATTGGACACTCTTTGATAGTTTAATGTCATTTCAATATTGTGGCACCCAAAGCTGCCCCCAGCACTCGAGGCGAGGCTGCCCCAGCTCAGAGCAGAGCAGGACAATCCCTCCCTGGCCCAGCTAGCATTTCTGTGCCTGGTGTCCCCAGGACAGGGATGTCCCTCCTGGCTGCCAGGGCACTGCTGACTCAGATCCAACTTGCCATCAGTCAGGACCCCCAGGTCCATCTCTGTGGCACTTCTCTCCAGCCTCTCCCTCCCCAGTCTGTCCATCCATCCAGGGCTGCCCATCCCAGGTGCAGAATGTGGAATTTCCCTTGTTGAACTTCATGGTTGGAGATTGCCCACCCTCTGATATGTGGAGGTCTCTGCAGAGCCTCCCTGCCTCTGAGGGACTCAGCAGCTCCTCCAGTTCTGTATCATCTGTGAAGTTGCTCAGTGTCCCTTCCAGTCCTGCACCCAAGTCATTTATGGAGATGTTGAAGAGCACAGGGCTGAGGATGGAGCCCTGCAGAACCCCACTAGTGCCAGCTCCCCAGGCTGATCCACCCCAGTCACTGTCACCCTTTGCACTCGAGCCGTGAGCCAGTTGCTCATGATGTGTTTGTCCAGCTGTGTGATGGACATTTTGTGCAGAAGGTCACTCTGAGAGGCACTATTGAAAGCTCTTCTGAAATCCGTAAGATTGCATGAACTGCCTTCCCTTGATCAAGCAGGTGGGTTACCTTGTCATAAAAGGAAATTAGTTTTGATAAGCAGGACTTTTGTCTCATGAAGCTGTGCTGGCTGTGACCTATGACTGCATTGTCTTTAAGGTGTTTTCAGTACAGAAAATCTCTGTAATTTTACCAGTGACTGAAGTGAGACTGGCAGGTCTACAGTTTCCAGGGTCCTCCTTCTTGGCCTTCTTGAAAATCAGAACAATGTTTACCAGCTTCCAATCAGTTGGAACTTTCCTGGATTCCCAAGACTGCTCCAAAATCATTAAAAGTTTTGTAATGACATCAACTAGCTTCCTGAGGATTCTTGGATGAATCCCATCAGGTCCCATAAATTTGTAGGGATCCAGCTGCAGCAGCAGAACCTGCACAATTTCAAAGTCACCTGGGAGTTGATCAGTCTCACAGTCATGGTCCTCCAGCTCAGAGCATTGAGACCCCCTTGGTCCATCAAAAATATTGAAGATGAAAAGGCACTGCTCCATTTTCATTGCACTTTAAATAGGTAGGTGTCTGTTTAGAGCACAAAGAGTTCACACCAGTCCATAATGTCAGTACAAACACTGATTTTATATAATGACATTATACCACCTTACACCTACAGCTGGTCCTTGCAGAGACAGTAAACTTAATTACAGTAATTTTGAAGACAAAAGGGATCACCTACTAGCACTCAAATAATGTTTTCTTGCATAACACAATATACACTGTCCTTTATGTTAATTTAGAGATAATGGAGACATGTATGTCCTCAAATAGATCACAAATTCCTAAAAAATAACCAATCTTTGAATTAAGGTCTTACAATGGCTTTTTAAAGTTTATAAACTCATTTAAAAATGTGACCAATTGCAATTTCACCAATGCCACACACACAAGTAATATAATTTCCCAATTCCCAAAGGAAGGTTCCTTCTTGAGCACGTGTTCTCACAGCCGGAGCTTTGCAGAGGGGATTCAAGGTGGGTTGACTACCCAGTATGACCTGAAAATCTTTTCCAGAGGCCACACTGCCTTGAGCACAGTCCCTCAAGTCTGCCAATGTGACCTACATTGTCACTGTTCCTTGATGCATAGCATTGTGTTTGGTTATGCTGAAGTTGAAGCTGGACAGGCTTGAATAGGAAAGCAAGCTGTTCAGATCATGCTGCATAAGTGACTTTTCCCCCCAGAAACAATTTGAAACTCTACACTCCCTCTGCAGAATCCACTAAAGAGAGACTTAACTTTCCAGTGCTCTCTACTACACACCCTCTTGCCACCAGCATGAAACTCAGAATTAAGCAATGGGAGGGCAGACAGAATGCACCTTCATATAGTCACATTGGACTCGAATCTTAGAGATCTTCCCAAGCTTAATGATTCAATGATTCATCTGTCAGCTATCAATCCAGGCCCTACCATTTCATCCCCCCAGTGCTAAAGCCACCCACTTGGGATGGATGAGCTGCACTGCACACAGATCTAGAACACAAACTGACTGCTGTGCCCTATTGCTTTTCCCTTCTTCCTTTCAGCAAACAAGCAACAGGGCAAACAGATGCAGCATTGTGCTTTGCTGCTTTTTTACTAACAGGCTACAGGCTGACTGGAAAGCTTATAAATAGAACAGGGCTTCTTTCTCATTACAGTGATTTTAATGAGAATGATAAATGGGTTCAAATAAAACCATGCATGCTCCAGTGATAAGATCCCCATCTCTTCCAGTGCTGTATCTAACCCAACTATGAGATGGCATTACCTTCCCTGAATGCAATTTAAAGGATCAATCTTAGTATATATTCTACATGCTGTGATTTCTCCAGCCCAGGAAAACTGCCCTCACTTGATCTTCATTATGGCTGCACTTCCAGGTATTTGTGCTCCCAAATGATAAAATAGCTAGCTACAGATTAACACACACATAGTTCTGTGCATACACAGGACACATATCTCTTGGTTGTTGTTTACTCCTAAAAGATCAGAGATCTTCTGTTATGACCTGTGCTGTGATGAACAATGTAATTAAACAATACCCAGGAGAGAGAGGAATAAAAAATGCCTGAAGTACAAACTCATTTGGTTTTCAGGTTTTTTTTTTAAAGACTGCCAAATTTTTAGGAGGCTGCCAAAGACTACTTCAGAAGGACTAGAACAATCATCAATACAAAGCTTAAAAGTGAAATACAGATAATCCTGAAACTTTATAGTGAAAAGAATTCTACCACAAGGTTAGAGAACTGAAAGTTCACTAGTTACTTCATCAGCACAGAGAAGTCATACGTCAAGGTGAAAGAAAAGCACACTAAGACTTCAGTGATTACAAGCTAAAGGGAAGCATTTTTACCACAATTAAAAGAAAAGCTATTGTCCTCTGTCATCCCTCCTGAAAATTGTCTGCACTGCTTTGTTTTTCTTGGTCCAAGAAAAAAAAGTAGAACAGATCTGCAAGAAGATGTTGTCACCTTCTAACAACCAGTGCACCATTAGAACTCTGAATTCTTGAGATTATCAACTGTTTTGGTATATCTAATGTTTCTACTCATAGTTACTTGTGCAAATGTTTATCTGAGAACATTTAAAGAATCCTACCTCTGAAATTAGCTCATTTTGTTAGATCATGGTGCCAACACCAAAGCTGTGACTTTGATCCCTGTATGGACAATTCACTTAAGAGCTGGACTTGATGATCCACCTGGGGCCCTTCCAACACAGAATATTCTGTAGAAAGTCAGAGAATACATGTTCTTTTTCCAGCCTTTTTGGGGGGGTCTGGTTCATTCTTCTTTCTGAAAGAGGTGGAATAGGCAACTGTGCTGCCAAAATGCTGTTTTACTGAGGGTTTTGTACAATATCCTTGCATTCTTAGTAAATGACAGAAACTGTTCTGAAAGTAAACAGCTTTACAGACTTAAGTGAGGTGTTTTGAGGAAAAATATTCTGCCTTTGTGATTTCACTTTAATAAAGTTAAAAGAGCCATAAATCCATAATTACTTATAAACATGGCTCATTTGTCATATTTTTCTTTAATTAGTGTAGTAGAGTGCATAGTGGGGGTGGTCACTGTACGTATTTATTTACTTACTTAAGCTCAGTTCCAATTCTCTAGCCTGCTTTGGCAATAATTGCAGCTGATTCCAAGGTTCCCAAGGATGATACTGCCTATCCCAGAATCCAAACAGGTTTTTTCATTAATCAAGGTCCTTGAAAGCTGAATGTTTCCTATTTCCTAATCACATCTGTGAATGTTGCATTAGGAAGTATTTTTTGACAGCTTTAACCACATGTGCTTTTGAAGTGGACTGAAAACGTTATATTTAACCTTGTATTTCTACAGAACCTAAAATCCATTTAATAGAAATGGAAAGAGGGAATAATTTCCCTGATTGTCTTTCTCTCTCTTCTTCATGTTTTGTGAGGTGGTTCTACAGCTATGTCTTTACCTGGGTCATCAACAGCTGTTTTTTGTCCACTGAAATGCTCTCTATTGGTTTCCTTCCTTCCTCTTCTCCAAGTTTCTTCAATAGAGATAAAGGAAAAGAGGGCCCAAGCTTAACATAAAACCATGGCTGCATTTACAGGTTGTGCAGCACAACTTTTACATATTTGTAAAGCAAAACAATTCTTGCTGGAGAACAGACATCCACACTATACAAGTTTCAGAGGTTTTATTTCAGAGGAACTCTAACTGAATGCCCACTAATGACTACATCACAGTAGATGCAAAGCTTGGACGTGTTTACCACTTTAATTTCATCAGAAAGGGAACCAGTCTGTGTTCAGAGATTGCCCTGTGATACAAAACACAGCATGGTAAAATGAGAGCTTATTGGGGGATTTGCTTTAAAAGCAGACTCCTGAGTTAAGTTGTTCGTGTATACAAACCCCAAGTCACTGAACCCAAAGTAATTCAGATCCTAAAATTACCATTTTCATACAGCCAACTTTATCAAAACCCCTATGTTTTGGGGATGATGGACTTCAGTTATTGAATAATAACATAAACCATTTATCTGTAAGACAAGACAAGTGGGTACACTTACCACTTCAATAGGAGGGACTTCAGTCAATATCCTGCCATGTTTAGCACATAATGACTGGGTAATGCACTAACAAGGAAAAGCAACCTTGACCCCTTCCCCAGATGAACTACTGTGGGGCCATAAAACCAAGCTTTAGAGGATCAAAGTAAATATAAACTACTAGACCGGTCAGCTAGTTAGGAAGAAAATCAAAAGGCTTGCATTTTTTTCCTATGACTGTTTGTGTATTTTAAATTTCCAGTTGCTGGCTAAGGAAAACAGAAAACATACTTTGAGCAGCTTCAAATTCAAGTCGGGCACACTTGAGAGAAAAAAGTCAAGTGTTTGTAAGTCTTGCCCTGAAGGACACCTAGCATGCTTGGAATTTAGAAAAACTGGGGAAACCCTGCACCTTGCTTTTGGACCACAGAAGGGCAAGGCAGGTGTTTCAGGCATCCACCTCTCCCTTTGCTTTAGAAAACTTGGTAGTGTTTATGTTCAAAATCCTACTTCTGAAAGTAGGTGCTGCTAGGGTTTTAGGGGTACTGGGAACTGTTTCCTAGCCCTGGGCATCTAAACTCCACCTGTGTCCTGCAGCAGTGCAAAACCTGAGGGCAGCCCCCCCCTGCTGCGGGGGAGGGCTGCCCTAGAACCGGAACACGCAGGATGGTCATTCCATGGCCACGAGCTGTGGGGCTGGTGAGACGTGGTCCTTGTAGAAGCGTTGCAGGTTTAGAAAGGCAGCTGTTTGGTTCCTGGTCTGCATGGTGTTTTTATTGAGGAAAACAGGGGAGGAATGGGGAGACTGGGGAGGGGGAAGGGAAGGCAAGGGAGGGTGCAGGTTCCATACAAGCCCAGAACCAAAGAGGCTGTTCCGGATCTGGCTGGGGATTTTATCTCTAGGGATGGGAGGCGGTCCTGACTCACATCCAGTCAGAAGGGGTCAGGGGGGCGGGGTCAGGGACAGGCAGGACACACGTTACAACAGTGTCCTACAGACAAAAAAAAAGAGATATTGTTACTTCTTTCCTATGACCTGTTTGGGTTTGTTTAATACAACAACTTGCTCTGCTCAGTAGGGAAGCAGAGGTGGAGCCATTGGAGTCATTACTGCTGAAGCATCATCCTTTACATTGATCTCTCCTCCCTGTTTTTCTTACTTACAGTGAGAAGCCACCAGTTTCTCAGATTCTTTGCTTTCAGCTTTCATTACAGCCCAAAGGCTCTGTGCCTCACAAGGAGGTTTATTATGTCTGTCTCATTCTGAGTCCTAACAGTGAAAAGTAAATTGCAGAGAAGCTAGCAAACATGGGAAACCTTGATATTAGCTTTAATTTTAAATAACTAGCTCTTCTACTAGTGGAGCTTATTAATTAGCAAGGGATGCTTAAAAATATGAGGAAATAAAAGTTTTCTTTAGGGTAAAACGCTGGACTGCAGCATTTCATTACAATACACAAATATGAACTTTGGAGGAATTCATTGTCAGCGTGTTTGAAAAGGATTGCAGGCACCCAGAGAATGTTTCCATTTGTTGGTTTAAAAGGCCTTTTAATCTGCATCCAATTTCCTCCTAAATCTTCAAGCTCTTCAGCACAGTCTTTTCACACAAAGATGTGTCATGCATGCTTTGCCCATAATTTTACCCTGGCTCAGGCTTTGAACTAGCTGCTAGTGGTAATGGAATATAGAGCTGTCATGTGTTCTGCCATTTCAAACTCAAACTAGGAGATGAGAGACTGAAAATAGTTACTCTTTTGACTCTATGTGTTCTGTATCACAGAGGTTTGAGTTTCTCATTTAATATTGGAGGAAATCCTGTGAAGTATCACCATCTGCCCTGTCTTCATACTTTCCCCCAGCCACCCACTGTTGGCTACTGGCAAAGATAAGATGCTGCACAGGATAGTCCTGACAATGACTACTGTTGTGGTTTTTTATGCTTTTCTGAATTTTCTGTAGATCATAACTGTGTCACATTGCCATGGTCACCCTTAAATTGTACTTTTGGTTGATCTCAGCACAAAGGTCAAAACCTGGTATTCTTTCCATCATAAGCAACACAATTGGGCTTGTTACCTTCAAGGAAAGCAGCATTAGGTTTTGACATAGAAGAGTGTAGGATGAAAAAACACAAGTGTTTTCTCCTTCTCCAAGTTTATCTTCTGGATCAGACTCAGGTTTTTCAGAGTACAATAATCTCCATCTGTTTTCTGCTACCCAAGAGAAAAAATACTGGTGCTAGTCATATGAGCAACAACTTCTCATGTACCAGCATCACTCCTGAGAGGCTGGCATAGGGATCAGCACCTAGCTTCTGTGTCAGCTGTACTACCACGAGACATGGGCAGCCAAAAAAAATCTGCAGGAACTTATATAAGGAACTTGTGTAAGAAGAAAATATCATTAACCAGAGTTTATCTTCAGGTCTATGCAAAGAAAGTGTATTACTACCAGTAAGATTTATACATATAGACCCAAGGACAAAAGAAAGCTGCTAGAGAGCATTTTATAGTAGAGCTGTGATTCTTTACTTTGTTATCCTGAAAATAATTTTAGATCAACAAACATAATCATTTTAGCTCAACTCACTGTATAGTGAGTGGAGTAAACCCTACTTTCCGGCCAGAACAATTCCAGCTTATTCCTGAAGAATAAGCTAGTTCTGCAGTCAATGAATCTGTGACATGACGTTGAAATAGCAATCCAGAGTCTTTTGGACAGCAGGCAGAAGAAATGCCATGGGTTATTTACTTGGTATTCAATATTCTTTTGTTATGGAGCTCATTTTGTATTTCTTTCCAATTAGAGGGGAAAGGTTCACACAAAGTCCAATCTGTGTTTAAAGCACATTATCTCCATGTTCAGAGGCTCTTTTTGCTGTTTATGATGTTAACTGCAGGTGTCAAAGACTAAGGCTCTGGAATGCATCATGAATCTTCACAGGAGACTAATTTCTGAACTCAGCTGTACAGTGCAAATCCAAAGGCTATTACCTGTCTGAGAACCTAAACTTTCCCATAATAAGGAATCAACAGCCTTTGTTCACCAGGCTTTGCCAAAATCCCTTCATCTGGCACTCAAAATGATCATCTGGCAGGAAACAGCACAACCCCAATGGTGTACACAAAATATCAGCTGGGGCTTAGGGCAAATCTTGGTCCTAATGAAGTGAATGGCAGAATTCCCACTGATTGCAGTGAGACCTGACACAGGCTGTGACAGCTGCATGTAAGCCAGAGCAGACTGGTAACAGCCCTTCAGCTCATTGTATGTCCTTGGAAACACACAGAGCCTTTCACGAGCCCTTTTGTCCACTCCAGCAACTCAAGATTTTAAATTATCCCAAGGCTAATGCTGAGAAGTACAGATACAACTGATTTCAGCTCTCTGCTGTAAAAGAAAAATAAAAATGAAATGTTGTTTCAAGATTCTTTCAGATGAATATTTCATTAACTTTGTAGACTAGTAAAATTCTAAAAATCACTTGCATGGGGAAATATCTGCTCAATTTAAAATCTTTTGCAATGCAGTTCAAAAAAAAAAGAAAAACATTCTTATTCAGTTAAATTGAAAGAAATTTTTAATTAAAAATCTACTATCTATCTATCTGCCTATCTATATATATGCATGCATAACAATTTTAATTTTTTACATGAGCCAACTGGGACAAGGGGCATAAAAGCTGTTGCAACTTCATTTCCAAAAGCAAGCTTTTGTCCAAAAAAATCCTAGCTCATATATTGTAGATTTGATCTCTGGATAATATGAGGCTGGAAGAATGGGTTAGAAGCTGCTTCTGGACTCCTCTCCAGAACAAGTGGCTTGTGCTTACCTAAAAACTTCTCTAGATGAAAAATACTTTTAGTAACCTCAGCTGACAGATTTGCTTCTTTTGTCAGGCAGCTACTGTACCCTAAACTGAGGGGTAGTTCAGGACTCCTGAGATGAAACAGATATAGAAAAAGGACTTGTCTTTCAGTGCTTTCCCCTCTACTGCAGTTGCATAGAGCATTATTCAGAATTTCTTCCTTGCCCTTTGTTTTTTCTGCTGGCAAAGCAGTTAAGTACTGCTACACTGAGTCCCACCACTCTGCAGGGTTACTTAATTAGACCAACAAAAAAAAGAATTTTACCTTCTTTTCCATATCACAGGTGTTTATTCAGTGGAAAGAACAAGGTCAGAGTTTTCTATTCCTCTTTGAAGAGGGTAGCACCAAGCTATCCTGTTTTCCCTTGATTTAATTACCAATTCTATGAGGAAAGCTGTCGCACAGGTTCTGCTCCTGTTACTTTGTTTTAGCTGCTGCTCAGGGGCCATGGCAGTGACTGCTTTGGATGTGCCTCCAGGCAGCTCTGCCCTGCTGAGACCTGTTTTTGACGCCCCGAGAACCGCTGATGAGTTTTGGTGCCCCTGCAGCAGTGCAACCTGTCTCCTTGGCAGCTCGAGATGACACTGCACTGGCTGGACTGCTCTCTGCTACGCTTCATGGCTCCTCTTCTTGGCACACAACTGCCAGCAGGTGTAGCCATGCTCTAAGAGGCCCATGGTAGCAGCCTGTGATACCCTAATTGCTTAAAGGAGCTGTTCTTTTAGAAGAAATGATGCTTGCATTGTCATGCAGGCTGCTGATCGTTGCCTGGCACCTCTGCGCTCAAGGCAGGAGTCCAAACAACTTGTGACAAGGCACTTTGCCATCTCAGCAGATGGACATGAGCATAAGCAGCTTAGGGACTATGCCTGCATATCAAGCATAGGCATTGAGGGCATGATTCCTAGCCAAGAATGCTGCAAATGCTGTTTATCTTCTGCTTACCAACCTAGAGTTGTTTATCTTCTCTTACCAACCCAGAGTTCAGGGAATATGTCACTGCTAATTAAGACCTGGGCTGGACTCAGTTTCAAAAGCATAAAATAAGACTGTGCAAAACAAGTGTCTGGCTGGCTTGAATTGAACCACAAGCGCTAAGAGAGGCCAAGGGAGTTATCAGGATGAAATGGGTACTGGGGTGGAGCACAATGATACCTCAAAATGTTGCCATTTCATCAGACTCATGAAAAGAGCAAGGGAAGTGTGAACAGGGAAATCACTATTAATATATGCACGGATTTATATTTGCTCCAAAGGAAAAGTAAAACTTGGCATCATAAAGGTATGCAGTTGGAATGGGAAAAAAGTAGGGCCCGATAAGAGAAAAAGTCCTGGTTGCAAATTGCATGAATTTACAGAATAATCGCAGAAAGGCAAGCTTAGGGGCATTTTTGTCTGGCAGTTGTAATACTGAAAGAAAAAAACTTCTTCAAAAGCAGAAGACAATAATGTATTCACTGTGAGAAAACTCAGACCTCAAGGGATCTTCTCTTCTGCCAGTTCCACAAGTCAGATAAGATTTCATTACCTGAGGTGCAGTGGTACTAGAAGTCCTAGAAAGCCTCTGAAAGCCTAAACTAGCACTTAGTGTTCAGAGACCTTGTCCACGTGCAGAAAAGGCAGGAAGCAGAGAAATGGGCAATATATTATTTAAACTATGACATGATGTGCTTCTGCTCATTGGAGACAACTGCCATATCAGATGATACGATCAAGGACAAGCTGAAAATGTATCAGAAATTCATTAAAATTGGGTTTTGATCTTGTCACTGTTATCTGAGTTGCAGGCCAAATATTCATGAAATGTCCTTCTTTACAATTTTAGCATCAATACTGATTTGTAATTAAGGTAAAAAAAGAGGTCAAGCTTTTCTGATAAAAAACGAAACTGAAATAGACAGAAGGAAAGCAAGTGAATAAAAATGCAAAACTAGAAGTGAAAAGGATTCAGTGAATGACACTTAATTGACTACTGGAAATACAGTACCCTAAGAGGAAAAGCTGTCCCAAAAAGTAAAACCCTGACAAAAGAAATTCAGAAACCATGCACAGCAAATTTCAGTGCTGATACAGTCCCACTCAAGTCATTATCCACACACTATATGTAACACCACCATGCATTTTACTTTGTTTTACTCCACCTTTTTTTGCTCACACCCATGAAGCAATCTTCATCAAGTGAAGGTTGAAAGACATTATGCCTGCGTGGAAACTGGGATACAAAAAACTCAAATGTTATTTAAAGCTTAACAAATCAATACATCCAGACTAGTAAGTTTATATTGTATGTTGCTTTTATCATCCACTGATTCTAAGAAGTTAGTGTCTTACATCCTCTTCCTCTTCTTATATTGGAGGCTGGGAAAGGAAGTTTTGCTTACAAGAAGTTCTGCATGCAGAAGAACAAGCACAGCTTGCACAAATAGATGCAGCATATTCCAACACCCTTCTGTAATGATGCAAGTAGATAAATAATATCACTTCAGATCGTTCTCCAGCCCTGTGCAGAAAGACATATGGGATTCATTTGTCATCACCAAAATGTCTTCCCACAGTTCTACCAGCATTCAAGAGCAGTGTAGTCCTGACAGTTACTCTCATTATCATTACACTTTTATCCATATCAATATTTGAATTTCAATGCATGTATTTATATTTCTGTCAGAGTACCTTAATTTATGAGAAAATATTTTGTTATCATAAAAATGTGGCAAGGTCATCACATCCCCTTGTCTCGTTTAATGTGAAAATTTTGGGATACAAAGTAAATTAGAAAAAATCTACAGTTTTGCCCTTGTCTATTACCATACACTTTTTCCTACTGTAACTATTTTAAGTCTAAATCAAAGCAGAGTGAATTTACAATTTGCTCAATGAAAAAACCTTTTCTTATTTATCACACTTCAAGTCACTCAGTTCTCATTTGAATATCCTGATGGCCTGGAGTTACACATGCATGTCAGCTGAACCATTCAACTCATTTTCTCAATTGCTCAGACTGCTTTGCAGTGCAGCCACAGCTTCCCCACCACCACACCAACAAAGTAAATTAAATGGACATTCTTTTCTTGCTTGCAAGATGAAGGTTAGCTACCAGGATGAAGATGATGCATTAGTCTTGTCTTTGTTGCTAGCTGGAAGAATATCTAATTCTGGGAGGGCTGGCTTGGGAAAAAAAAAAGTAGAAAAAGATTGCTTTCCGTCACAAATCACAAATGCAGGGTGCCATGACTGGGTTTTGTAAGGGTGGAGGATGAGCACTGGGCAGTTTTAGGGAAAACAAAATCCTGAAGAAAATAACCAGCAACCAGCACTAGATAGTACACCAACAATGAAAATTTCTGCTGCTAAATCATTCTGCTTTCTTCTTTTTCGCCTTCAGCTTTTTTCTGCTCTTCCACAGCATCAGAGCCAAGGCTAACAAGGAGAGTAGGCACTTGCAACTCGGGCATTCCATAGTGAAACTTGCATTTTCCAGCACCCGGCTCTCTGAAAGGTCTCCAGATACCTGCCCAAGGCACCACAATTCCATGAGGGAGAATTAAAAGGGCATCCAAAGGGACATTAATATGTGGCACCAAAGCTAGACACTGGCATTTATGCTGGTCTAAAGATAATTCTGACCTTCTTCCTGTTTCCAGCTTCTTGTTTTCTGTGTTCACTTTCTCACAAATTCCCTCACTTCCCTTCTGAGGATTACTCTAGCTATTTACCTCATCTTTCATTTCAGTGATGCTCCTCCAGCAGAAACATCCAGACGTCTATTTCTATCCTGCACAAAAATTCTTAATCGCCCAAGCTTCAGCAGAAGGGGACTCATGTGGTACTCTTACTGTCAGGAGATCAAGAGAGCTCAGCTCCTGCCACATGTGCTCTAAAGAGGATTTGTGTGGTGTCCCATCACTAACCTTCGGCCTCGTTTCCCCATTTACAAAGACGTGCCCTGGGAAATGACCTTCTTCTCACACTCCAGATTCATTGCTACCTCACCCCGCTGGGTAAGCAGAGATCTGCCAAGGGTGATGGCAAAGTCAGTGCAGAGCCAGGCAGGCTGGAGAGGGGCAGGAGAGACTGAACATCCTCACCCAGCTGCTGCCAGGAGGGTAAGGCACGCTGCAGCCTTGAGCCCTGCTCATGCCTTCCTCCAGCATGGTCAGCCCGCAGTTACAAGTATATACTTTTCACATGATTAGCAGGGAGAAAGACAGAGCAAAAAGAAAAAGGTAGAGTTGGTAATCTTTGCTTAGACCTCCCTATGCCCCTGAGAGATGTATTTCAAGAATTCATTCCGTGTTGTGGGGGAAGGAGGGCAAGGAGGTGCTTTTTGGAAGCAGCTGTTTTAGGAAACAGTAAGCACTAGGATGCATTTGAAATGTGACCATGACCTACTCTGTGCTTCACATTTTGCAGGAGAATGCTTTTATCTGTTACAGATTCACAGCTTTTAGCCTTTTCCTGAAAAAAGGGGTCTGTGACCTGTCTTTGAAATAGCTAAGCAGGGACTATTCTTTTCCTTTTAAAGCACAGTTGAAAGGGGAGATGATCAAACAGCATTGAATAAAATATGAATCCTTGGAGGAGAACTGAATCTCTCCATCTGTTACAGAGTGCCCTACCCATGTAGCCATGTTCATACTCTATTCTCTGACTGGCCCAGCAAATCCTGAGTTCATTTCTATACAACAATCTAAATTCAACAGCATGGCTGAAGAGCACTCCCCAGTAAATACCCCACTGACCATAGACACCCAAACTAGGCAAGAAAATGGGGCATGTGGGTATCAACTCTGTAAGACAGGAAAGAAAGGTGAACTTAATTCTTTTGCAATTACAGCCTATGACATATAAAAGAAATGGTAGAGTTAAACTGTCTTCCTTCTTAAGGAAAATGAGCCATCATACTGCGTTTTGCCCAGTCTTTTGAGTTTATAAGGCACTTCACTAGCTGGGATGACTGCTGACATCTAATTACAAGGTCATCTAATTAGTGGATCTAGAGATTGAAGCCCCTGAAACACAAGTTAAGAATTCATTGTTACTTTAGCTGGGTACCTAGACAAGGTTAAGTCTGAACTCTGGAAGAGGGAAAAGAAAAGCTACTGAAGGATAATATGTTACAGCTACTCTCCAAAAGGCAACAGCAGTCAAAGGGCCAGCATCCAGATCCTGACATGTAGAAAGAAAAGCCTAAGCTCATGGCATATTTAAGCTCACCAAAAAAAACCCAGCAACCCAAAAAAGCCTGTTTTGAAAAAAGGAAACTATATAATGAAAATGTCATGAGCAGTATTATTTTTTAGGTTTCTTATTAAATAAGTGTGGTCCACCAAAGCAAGAATCTGAAGTGTGGGTTCACTAGTGAATACATTAAGTAAATTCTCGGTTCAAAATTCCCCTGGGAACAATACTCATTAGGTGCTGTCACCTACTGTAGATGGTTATGAAGGACCTTAATAGAGGAAATAGCTATTAAATATTTCATCTTAATAATACCTACCTGCTGTCTCATGGTCTACAGAAAGAGTCAGAAGAATTTTCCATGATAAATTTATCTCTTGGAAAAAGAAGAACTGCTACAGATTTTTGGCTGAAATTTTTTCCCACTTGTCTTTTTTGCCATTTCACTCCATACGCTCTGGAAGCATTTGCTGCCAGAGGGGAAAATATATTATTTACTGAACCAACCCAAACGTTCATGTAATTTTATGTCCTGTTCTTGGTGGTAGCCAATAGGAGCTACCTGACACAGAACAGGGAAGAAGAGGTACAAGCAATTCTGACTAAAAATTCTGAATAGCAGGGTCAATAAGAAAATACTGGCTTAAGCTCAAGATTAATATCTCCTGAAATATAATGATTTATAATCATTTTAATATTCAATCCCATTAATATTTGTCAGGTTTTCCAATTTTAGTTCTGGTAATTGGATAATACTGAACCATTTCAACTCATATATTTCTAAACAATATTTCACTCCTGTATTGCATTATACCAATTCACTAACATGAGTTAAACCAATTGAGAAACAGTCTGCTCTCCATCTGCTACCAACAAATGTAATCTAACGCATTAATTAGATCCCCAGCTTTGACAACTTTTTAAAAATACTGCTAGAGAGCTATTAACACAATTTTTTCTAGTTAGATTTATTTTGGCTCACAGTCTGGTCTAATATTCCAAACCACCATAACTACTGTATGCATTTGAAGAGCAAGGCATTAGTTTCCTGGTTTACAGCTGTCTGTCTACTTCAATTTATATTTCCAACATCAATGCAAACCCCTCATATTGCCTCCATTCTTCCTGATTGTTCTGCTCAGATAAATTTCCCCATGACCACCACCCCTGTTCCCTAAACTAGAAATGAAACATGGATTTGCAGCACAAGCAGTAGGTCTTCATACTTGTTGGCCTGACACAGGCAGATAAACAAGTGGTTTCTGGATCCTGTTCAACATTAGTTACTGTGCAGGAGTACTAATTTCTGCCCACACTTAATTCCATTCTTCTGGAATTGTGAAAAATCAATGGTCTTGATTAGGTATTTTGTCAAATGAGTTTTGATGAGATACATAGCTGGATAGGTATTTCAGTAGCTCTGCATCTGAGCTCTCCAGCAGAAACAGTTCATCAGTTTAACTGATACTTTTCAGCAGAAAGAGCAGGATGGAATGTCATGAGGCTGTACTGGATTATATCTGAGGTTTCTGACCTAATTCACTTTCATTTTCCTTCTTCTCCCCCCTCCCTCCAGTAAACTGAATATCAGACTTGCAAAACTCTTGAAAATTAGAAATGCCTCTTCTATGAAGCATTATGAAAAGTCATTGCATCACAGGCTTTACAAAGAGATGCTGAAAACCATCTGTCATTAAAAGTGCATTAGGTGCTAAATGAATCTACAAAGATATACTCAGAGACATGTTGCATGTACAGGGAATGAGATTATATAAAGTTTGTGTCTGGCAATCTGCTACTTAAATGGAACATTAATGTCACAGAAAGTATCTGCTTCTATCAGCAAGGCTACCATCATAAACTGTACAGAGTAATCTCTCACTGTTAATAGCATTTCACAGGAATCACCACAGACAGCACAGAAAACATATCCACTGTAGCAACACCCAGCAACATCCAAAGGATAATCCTTTCTTGTCAATGAATTTAATGCAAAACTAGACAGGGTATTACTTAAAAGGTCAGCACTTGAATTTTATTCTGGATCTCAGATCCTGAAAATATGAGGGTAGGGTACCAATCTGATCCATATTTTCCATTTTTTCTACAAAAGATTGAGAACTCACCAACACTTAAACCTGGTACTAAGTATATAAGCAAGGAAGGAAGACAGAAAGAAATGTTCTCAGGCATGGAGTGTGGTTCCCCCCACCCCCTTATGTTAATGATGTGGAACTTAAGTTATACATAATGGTTCAGATATGCAAGTTAAATTGAAGTTTCTAAGCCAAATCCTTAACTGGACTAACTCAGATGAAGCTCAGACTTAAATAACACCAAATCAGTATGAGCTACCAGGGAGTAAAAACAATCACAGTAAGAAGGAATTACTTAGTTATGACATTTCACTGACTAAATAAAATACCAGGTTTCAGCAATTTTAGCAATAGCAAGGCTTCAAATAGCAGTTAGCAAGGTGCTTCTGAAAATAAAAGTATTTGCTATTCTCCTCATGTCTGAAAAAGACTTTTTGTCTTAATGTTTTGTTTCTTCTGTTATCACTTCAAAGCCCAACCTGAAACACATATAGTATCTGTTGGGTTTCATTAAGACTTCACCAAGGCATGGTGGATAAAGGCTTTTCTGAGATTGGAATTCCTTTCTGTATTCCTGTCTCTGTATTCTAGTACAAGTCTGTGGGCACTTCCTACTTAAAAATTATTGTTACACATAACACTGATGTTCCCCTTCATTTCTCACAGGTAGGAATTCATAATATATTCTGAGCATATCTCCACTCAGCGAGAGAGAGGACAAGAACTCTCCATAAAGTAATCAGAACAGTTATTTAGGAACTGGAAAATCCAGATCAAAAAGCTTAACCACATTATAAAACTCAGACTTATCAAACCTTCTAGCAGAACGGTACCTCACTGAAAACCACAAGACAAGTTGTTCTCTGTCTTCCCTTTTGAACTTCTTCTTCTTTGCATACAAAAATTTAAAAACATTTGCTAATTAGGTTGAGATGGATCCATGGAATTCAAAAATGAATTAAGTCTCAGAGGAAACTAACATTTGTTTCTTAAAAGTAGCAAGAAGCTGGGGAGGGCCTTGAGACAGGGAGATTCCCAAAGGCACTGACCTCAGGGCTGCCCTCCGGGTAGCCTCTCCCCATCTCCTAGAGGTGTTGCATTTCTGCATGATGACTTACAAACCCCTTTTTTAGGTAAATATAAGATGCAAGGATTGGGTGGCAGAATTCACAATCTCTTCTCTGGGTTGTGAACTCATCTAGCCCTCTGGGTACTCAAAGTTAAGAATTAAGTATGTTAGTACTGCAGCAACAAATCCCCTTGAGAATCAACCCTCAGAGCCTCAGTGCTGTGCTGCCTGAAGAAGGGCAAGGGTCAGGTTACTCTACAGAACAAAGCATAAGAAAAACAATCTCCTTTTTTTGCCATGTAAATCACCACTGCCTGAGTCAAGAAGCAAATTGTGCTCTCTAATTGCAGGTTGTCAGAAACAAGTATGCTTCCCCGTTCAGTGTAATGAGGAATGGTAGTGACTAACTGATCTCACATCTAAAAACATGACTTACTGTCTCCTTTTCCTGACTTTGAGAAGACTGAAAATCTTGTGTCTTATTAATATCACCCACTTTTTTTAGATGTACATATTTTTCCAGAATATTTCTAGATTAGATTTCAAGACAGCGATAAATCTACATTAGAAAATACCCTGGAATATAGCTGAGGTTTGTTTGTACAAAATGCTTTTGAGAAATGCTTAGCAGATTATGCAGCAAAATTTTCAAGTCCAAAATCAAATCTAATCTAATCAAAAACAATTCACTGGAACTTCCTGAGGGAAAGAATAGGCAGCTGGTCCACTTACATGATATCTTTACTTTTTCTAGGATTTTCAGAAGTATGGATGTAATGTAGAGATGCTCACAGTCCAAAACCACTGAGTGCTTGAAAAAGCCATTCATAATAAAATTTTAATAAGCACATCGATTACTTAGGAACCTAAATTCCCATTTTGAAAGTGAGGTAGGCACTGACAAGTTCAACTGTTCTAAAAATGTAAGTGACTCAACAGCCATAATTCCCCAACACTCATGCACATATCCGATATGAATTAAGCTTTTTATCTTTTAAGGAACAAAATTATTGCAAATGGCAACTATTTTTGTACTGATATCCAAGCAAATCAAGAGACTATGTATACCATCTCCAGACTCTATTTTTATGTGCAAATCTGAATTTACTTCATCTTGCAGTTGGTTAAGGACAATTTTTTCAATCTTTCAATCTGAGCAAGATGGCTTCCATAGTTGTGGGCAGTTAGTAGTAGACTTCTCAAAGAACTGCTTATGGTGGAAAGGTTTATATCAAGAATTATTTTTTAGGCAAATATCTTTAATAGTTATTTCCAGCAGAAGGGATTACCAGAAAAGAAAGAAGGTGGCAATATATGTGTTCGCACCTCTTGCTAGCTGGGGAAGAATATTTTAGTTTCTTTCTACAGACACATTCTAGGTAGCCTGCCAAAATCTGAGCACAAAAGCCCCATTCTCCTCGTGCCAGATAAGGGGACTTCAACAGAAACAGTGCACCCAATCCCATATTTCCTTCCCTTGCTGTGCTGGGTGATGATTGTGCAGCCTGCAGCTTCCTCAGCCTCAGCATGGAGCAGCCTGTTGGGGACTTGCCTTCCCATTTTTCTTTTTTCTTTCATCCAGAAATATCTTCAGTGCCTTCCTGTATCAAAAGGATTTTCCATCAACTAAACACTTTTTTTAAATTCCCAAGACATTTTTTGTCATTCAGCAATCTGCTGAGTTTTGGAGATGATTTCTTATTTGAGCACAGATTTTCCTTTTTCTTAATTTTTGCACAGTGCTTTGCACAATAGGAGCCTAATAATATTAATGGTCCTCTGTCTCCGAAGTCTGAAACTGGTTTCAGAGACTTGGACATCTCCATCTGTGCCAAGTCTCTAAAAACTTAGTATTCTGAAAGGAAAAAACCACCCTAAAGCACATTTAGGGCTGTAACAGATCACTAAGGATCTACTTGAGACAATGACAGAAATGCATTGGCTCACAGAAACAAACCTGGTTCTGTGAATTCTCATTTTATTTCCAGATAATACCCGACACTTTGTCTAACTGCACCCATCTAACCTACACATACATTTATCACAAACACACTGAGATAAACTAATACCAGCATTCTGGTATCATTATTTATTTATATACTTGTCAGCAATAAACTAACACCTGAATTCATACCTGAATTTTGAAGACAGAAATTTGGGATACAACGCTTGCAAACTCAACTCAAAGCACTAAGCTACTTTGGGGGGAAAAATAATCCACAGTAAGGGAATTTAAACTTCTAGATAAATGTTGTTGAAGAATACTCCTGACAGGAAGTGTGAAAAAACCCAAAACCAAATGGTTGTCAATAGTGTATTTTAAATCAATGAGCTTTTGCAGTATTGGAATTTGATGATGTTAGTGCCTTTTCTGACAATTAAGGTCTTGCCTGTGCTTGCTTCCCCTGATGAGACTCTGTAATCTTTGCTGTTGCAATGTTTCAGGCTGCTGATGAAACAGCCTAGGGAAGACTGGAAATACTTCTTTGAAATACACAGCAGGATTTCTCAAAAATGAACCAACAAAACTTTGAGAAAACTCTCCTAACAAAACCAAAACCAAGAGAAAACGATGTGCATTGCAAGCATAAATATATTTTGACATCTGGGAAATGCTTGGATAGGATTAAAACGGAGGGCTTACAAAATAATCAATAACAGACAAAAGTCCATGCACACATATGGTCCCCTCAACTAAAAGCATTTGTCCTTTATTGTTTTATTCCCCCTAACGTGTATCAACCTTATACACTGGCAGGACAACTAACCCTGCTTCTTTGCCATGGTCTACATTAGGACATACAGGCATCACGTTACATTATTTGCAGAAAATCATTTGGTGAAAGTGCACATCAAAATTTTGCTGTCTCAGGTGAAAGGCTGAAGGTTGGGCTAACAGAAATTGATGATCTCAGACTGGTGATTTCATGGCAAGGAGACAAATAGGAAGTCTTCTGTAGCATCATGCTACCAGAAAATTAAGAAATTCTCTCCCACAAGGTTTTGCTGATATTTTTTTATTGATGATATTTCTGTGAATAACCTTTGTACAAAAGGTGGAGCATTGCTCTACAAAGCCTGTAATACAAAGCAATCCCAACCAACATCAATTTAATTCATAGGTAACACAGCAAAAAACGGAGCACAGACCTAAAATTCTCCTTTCCTATACATGGAACTTTCTTGCCAAGGATAGTGCACTAGAATTTTTTTCCCTTTTTCTTCTTTTGCCACAGCTGTAAAAGATTTCTGCTGGCAAGCAGCAATCACTGAAACCTTGGGAAAAGGCCACTGGCAGCACTGCGCACAGCTCTGGAGTGTGCCATGGCCTCTTCTGGAAGCAGCACCTGCTCCATAAATGATGGTCAGTGTTCATTCTTGGGGCAGAACCATCTCCCTTCCCATCTGAGAGGTGTGCCAAGATTAGAGGGTTTCTATTTGAATTATTCATCATCCTTGAGCCACCTCAGGCCTTTAAAATATTTTAAAGCAAAATGAGTGTTTAGTTTCACCCTGCAAAGGGTAATTAATCAGGAAAAAATAAATTCTCAGGGACAGCTGTGAAGCCATGGCGCAGGCTGCCCAGGGAAGCGGTGGAATCACCATTCCAGGAGGTATTTACTGGGCTGACGGCTGGACTGGATGGTCTCAGAGGACTTTTCCTAGCTGAAGGGTTCCGTAGCAGTGGCAGCCTGAGGTGGACGTGCCCCACAGGTCCCTCTCCCTGGCGGTGTCCCAGGGATGGTGTGCCACAGGAATCACCCCTCACGATATCCCACGAACCGTGCCCCACAGGAATCACCCTTGCCGGTGTCCCATGGACGATGCCCCACAGGAACACTCCCTCAGGGTGTCCCAGGGACGATGCCCCACAGGAATGACTCCTCACGATATCCCATGGACAATGTCCCACAAGAACATCACCTCAGGGTGTCCCAGGGACGATGCCCCACAGGAATGACTCCTCACGATATCCCATGGACAATGTCCCACAGGAACACTCTCTCCCGGTGTCCCAGGGCCGGTGTCCCACAGGAATCCCCTTCCTCCCTCCCGGTGTTCCAGGGACGATGCCCCACAGGAATTGCTCCCGCACGGTGTCCCAGGGCCGGTGTCCCGCAGGAACACCCCCTCCCGGTGTCCCATGCGCGATGTCCTACAGGAGCCCGCCCTCCCGGTGTCCCATAGGAAGCTCTCCGTCCCTCCCGCTATCCCGGGCCGGCTCCGCGCTCCCCCCGCCTCAGCGCCATGCCTTTCCCGCCTTGGAGCGCGGGCTGACAGCGCCCCCTGCCGGCCCGGCCCTCAGTGCGCCTCAGCCGCGGCCAGCAGCACCTCAGCGCGGTGCTCTCGGTGCTTTCGCTCCGATATCTGCGCTGCTTTCGGCTGGGAGAGACTTAATCTTCTTCCTAGTAGCTGCAGGGGAATGTGTTTGCATTCACTGTGGGGGTAATGCTGACAACACGCTGATATTGTGATTATTGCTAGGTAGGGCTCAATGTAAGGCAAGGAGTTCTCGGTGTTTGATGCTCTTCACGAGCAGCAGGAGGGAGCATGGCCAGGCCAGCTGACCGAGCTGGACAAAGGGACATTTCACACCATGCCCACTGTATAAACTGGGGGAGTTACCTCCAGTTTATCACTGTGCTTTGGCATCCATCAGCAGGTGATAACTAATGCTATTGTGCATCACTTATTTTTCTTGGATTGTCTCTCTCTCTCCCATCCCCCTTTAATCACTATTCTTACTATTACTGTTATTACATCATTCATTATATTTTACTTTGTTTCAGTTATTAAGCCAAACCCACCGGTTTCACTTTTTTTTTCCCCAATTCTACTCATCCCACTGGGGTTGGGATGTCAGAAATAGTCCCCTAATTAGTTTCTTTGGAGTTGTATCAAGCACCTAAGAAATAACACAGTAAAACAAATATTTAAGTCACTGGAAGGCTTGAATTTTGGCAGGACTGCTTTCCCTTATTATAAAAAGATCAGAACAAATTTCCCAAAATGTTTAATGTCAGTACTTGCAGTTCTCCTTTCACAACAGCAGGAGAAAAAAAAATTGTCTAATGCCCAAAAATGACATCTGTGAAAAAAAATCTGTGCTAACAAGAATGAAAAGAACATCTAGTCTAATTTATTCACAGAAATGCCCTTAATAGACTAAATTTTCATCATAAAATCCTTTTCTACACAGCTTATACAATAAAGAAAATTATGTTATTGATACTAGTGTTCAACCAGCTTTGTGTAGTATAGTAAATCAGAGTCATGCTATGCTCAGCAGATGGACACATTTCTGCTGTGTGTAGGGACTGAGAACATCTTATCAGCACATTCTTCCTTGCCATCTGATTTTCATTTAAGAGCATCACTATCAGTAGTTAGATTTAAAAGGTTGAGAAAGCAATCAGATCACCAGAACACCCTTTCATTATTCAGCCCATCTCAGATAGCCCTTGCCACAGATTTGAAACTGGTGCTGCAGGCAGAGAACAACAGAGTGAATTCAAGCAGCAGTCGTCTTCCCAGAACAGCATTTGGAATTTCACCCGAGGAGGCACATAGCAGAATCAACCAAATTAACATTTTCAGCATTATTGACACTACAAGATATATTAGTCTCTGTTCAATTTAAAAAGATTCCCTGGGGAAATTTTTAAGGGGTGCTTACTTTATTGATTGTTATTGAGCTGGACCATTTGACAGCTTGTAGGGAAGGTCTGAATAACAAAAGCCTTGATAGGAAAAGATCAAGAGACCCCTGGTGACTGATCCGGATGGCATTGATTTGATTTTAGCATGATGCATTTAGTTTCCATTGTTAAAAGAATATAGCAGATTAATTTATAGAATGAATAGTAACTGTAGGGCTGTGACAGAACCTAGAGCCCTACAGTGCACACAGCTCTTGCTCCAGTAAGCAATTAATTTCAGCAGAATTACTTTGTAATCAGCTGGATTACTCTGAGAAGAAAGCACTCTAGGGCTGAACCCTACAACTTCTACACTTGATATTCACAGAATCACTCCACTAATGTATCACAGGGGCTGTGAGGTGAGAAGGAAAGATGATAAGGAAGATTTCTATCACCTTTAAGCTCATGAATAACCTTCTTCCAGTGCAAAGAAATCATGGAACATTCTTGTATAAGCAGGATGTGGAAACAATCGAAGCATTCTGGCAAATATAAACACAGGGTGAACTAGAGTCAGGTAGTTATGCAATCTATGAGGTAGTCTTGGTATTAAAATATAAAACACAAGGCTAGCTAACAAGTAACAAAACACAAGGTTAAGCACTGATAAGGCTGAATCTATTTTTTACTGGGAAAAACAGAGAGTCAAGGACAATGGAGACAGGAAAGACCAAAAGTTTAATAAATCTACCCAGACACTAGAGCATTTTTAGAGCTATGTATAGACATCAGCTTCCTTTGATATGCAGATAAACAGAACTTTTAGAAAAGCAAGAGCACATCAAGTTTTACAGGATTACATCAGCAGCAGCATTTGCTAATTGCTGTAACCCCTAAGTCTCTCATTTAGCTGTAGTCAGTAGGCAGAAGTTGTATTGCTGCTGACAAAATGGCTTTCCCTTTCCAAAGAAAGGGTTGGTGAATATTCCTATTACACCAAAAAACAGGTAATGGAAGGACATTATGTACTCTCAGATGCTTGAAATCAACTTAGCTGAAGCTTAAAATAAAAGCTGAAGATTTTTTAAAAGGACTCAAATATGTCCTAAATAAAAGCCTCAAAAAATCGGAGTTGTTTCAATTTCAAGATGAATCTCTCTCTGCCGGCGGGGCAGCAGCTATGCATATTCTAGACTGAGAGCTGCACTGAGATACTGAAAACTGCACTGAGATACTTTTGTACTATGGTTCCAAAAATTCCCTGTTCTCATGTGTTTATTTTCCCCTTCCTAGTTCCCTGACAAACATATAGTTGTGGCAACCTGGTTGATCATCTCTGCTATTCCAACCTGCAGCCACTGAGAACCTAAAAAATTACCATGTGAAGGAAGCAAAGAGTTTTTATTCCATCTGTAAGCATTTCAGGACATATCAGATCTGAATTGTTGAACCCTAGATTTCATCTGTGGCTTAATGTGAATTGATCATTAACCCCACATCTGTGCTTCATGCTGGGCTTTGGCAAAAAGCTAGGCCAGGCAAATATTCAGATTATACAAACCAAAGGAAGTCTGAAATCTCTTTCTCCAAGCACACAAAGGTTATTCAGGAATAGCATTTGTCCCACTGTTTTTTGACTCGTCTACACTTTGCTGTGTACAGCTACTGTAATTATACTTAACCCTCTCTGTGTTACATATGCTAATGTAATTTTCTGTAATGTGTTGGAGTCATCCATAATTCACTCCTGCCATTCTAACAGAAACCTTTATGCCTGTGGGGCTGAAACACACAGTTGGTTTTCTAATATACCACATGAATGCATAAACAGGTGGATTACAGACACTTTCCTTCATCTTGACTCTGTTGTCAGTAAGTCTGTAGAACAAAACAAGTTTAAGAGCAAGAGATTCCATGGGGTAGGAGATATTCTCAAGCAATAGCTCAAACTCATCATTTCTGCTGATCTGGCATTTCTCTGTTGCCATTTCTCCTTGTCATTGCCTTCCATAATTAACCTTGTGCCAATTCTCTCTTGGTTTGGCCAGAATAGAAGCAATCTTTTTTATAGAACAAAAAGTCTTAAGAACAGCAAACTTCTTACTAAAAGAATCAACTTCAAATGATTAACATTAGCTGTTGAGCATCAAATTGGGCTCTCAGCTTGAATATGTCTGTTATTCCAGGTCTGAACCACAAAAGTCAGTGACTATGAATGTCTAAATGGTGGCTAAAACACACATAAAAATATTGCTGGGTGTTTCCCAAATGAGAGCTTCGTGCATCTTTCGAACTAGTCTGCATCCAGGAGGAGCAATTCCAGGGAGCTCCAGGAGGTACTGCTGTGCAGCTCCATCCCTTCCACACTGCTGTGGGCTGGGAGAGCCAGAGACAAGGCAGGAATACTTTTTGAAAGCATTTAACAGCAAAGGAAAGAAAGAACACACTTCTTCACGTTGAATCAAATCAAAATACCACGTTCCAAACCCTACCCACAGATGACTAACCCTAGCAAATTGGATGATCGTATTGTGGTGAGTTATACCACAAAAAAGTATCCTGCAGCCAAGAAGCAGCACCTAAGATGAGCACTGCTGAAACAATGATTGATTGCGAGCAAAGATGAAAGAAATTACATAGGACAGCATCTTCTTTTGGAGGCAATATTCTTCTTTGTGCTTTTAAACCCAAGACAAAACCTCTGGGAATGTCAGATGCTAATTTAAAAGACATGAAAATGATTTCTAACTTGTCATACCAAACCCTTACAGAAAAGCATCTCTATTCACTGTGTAATGCCTGTAATGCCTAAAGATCTTCTCAATTATATTTGTTTTCCACTTGATTCTCCTCATCTGAGAAAGAAATGCATTGCTGTCTGAAAATAAATGCTTCTGACAAGTTTTTTGTCTTTTTCAACGGCATTATAACAGTAACAAAAAATCCTGAGCCATTAACTTCCGTGCAAATTTTGTCTGAAAATGGACAAACTGAACATTTTAGGATTAGGTCCAGAGAATTTACACCACCATTAGATTCAAATGGATAAATATCTTTTCCCTGTGAATGATATTGTAATACTTCCAAAGGGACCATGCTGAGACTGAAGGATGACAGGATCAGCAACAACCCACGGCAGTATGATGCTGAAACATTTGATATATTCAAATAATAAATTTCAAATACTTGCAGGCAAAGAGACAGGTGTGCATTCAAAGGTGACAAAAAATACTTGCTGCCTCCCAGGGGTAACTGCTGGACACCAGGAGACTTCTGTGACAGCACCTATACCCTCAACCATCAATCTCAGTTTCAGAAAGCAAGAAATCTAGTTTTGCTAGGAAGGAAAAGGGAGAATATGTGGTTATGCAGGAAAAGCAAAAGGCCAGCCATGGAAGCAGGAAAAACCATTTACTGTTACCATGGCCTCATCTTCTTAGGAGAAAAGCACTGAAATTCCAAGAGGAAAATGCATTCTGAGTTGGCTGGGAAGGGAATGATAAACCAACACAAGGGTAGGAGGCAAGGCCCATTAGGGGAGGAATGGATGAAAGGGTGATATCAGAATCCAGTGGAAAGGGAAGGGATCTGGAGGTGGGTAAGAAGAGCTAGGCAGCACCAGTGGGATGAGAAGAGAAAACAGGTGGAGAAGGCTCTGGGAAGTTGAGTTACATGCCACAGGAATTCTTGGTAAAAAAAGTTTGGGAATCACTGACATAAAACACTGTACATGATATGGTAGCAAACTACATGAATTATTATTCAGATTATAGATAATTTTCACTCTATGTAGAAGTGTGAGACTGCAACAGAGAATGAACAAAATAAAAGCTGTGAAGTGTGAAGGAAAGCACAGAGAGAACTTGTTTTTCTCAGATCATATTTTTACAGACAGAAAGGAAAGCATTTTCATTCTGATATACTAAGAAAAACAATTCAGAAAAAAAAGTCTCAATTAAAGGAATACCTTCTGGATTAATATCTTGTTCTGTGGTCTGTCTTACCTGTCACTTTTCCTTATTCCAACTACACTTTGCACATCTAAATGTGTATTTTAGGGGTTTATGTGTAACAAACCCTAGCTATCAGGCGTGCCCATCACATAAAGGAATCACTACCCTGACAGCTCTGATATCTAAGTCTTGCTGAGGCTCTGTACTGGAAGATATTTTTATAAAAGCCTCCTGCCATCAGAACAAAAGTTTTACTTCTAGTCATGTCGACAACACAGCAGGACAGTGGGAAAGTAGTCTAGAAGTGAAGCTGCTAAAGACCAAGGCTGACTAAAGTACATCAAAGCAGTGCCTTTTGAATTCGCAAGAGTGAAAAATTAGAAAAGAATTAGCAGGAGAATAGGTTAGGTTTTTATATCTGGGTGACATTAAGTTGTACATGAGGCAGATCAGGTTTTAGGATAAGAAGGTACAAATGTAGTAGGAGAGAAAAACTAAGTTAAGGCCAGATTACTCTGGCAGGAGTTAAATACATCGCTATCATGGACTGTAACACCAAGGCAATTGTGATCCCCTTCCTTTTCATGGTTCCTGCTGGTTGTTTTGCATTTTGAAACAGCAAAACAGGGCTGTAGCCAAGCCATTTGTTTGGATTTGGCTCAGATATGTCTACACCCTGCTGAACCAACTTATTTCACTGGCAAATTGATAGTATCTTGAAACGTATCACTGGAAATTATTTGTTGCACAAAGCCAAACTCACTTGGCCAAGTTCACAACATGTAATAAAATTGAGGACAGTCACTGCACATTTTTCACACAACTCACCCCAGACCTATTTGCTGACACAGTCCTTGCCTGCTAGCTAAGCAACTGCTGAGGTGTATAGTGTAAAAGCACAGAGCAATGTTATTAATAATTTTATCATTGAAGCTTGAATTGATAGACTATCACTGGACTGTTTCAATCAAATGAGTTGTAAGTATTGACAAGGGGAGCTGTTCTGGAAGAGTAGTTGATGACAGTGCTTATCCTATCACTGTCTGGGGCTGGTTTTTATCTGTATTAAACCAGTCAGTGTTAGGAATCCACGCAGGTAAAGCTTCAAATCCAGCTGCTCTCCCAGCATGCAGTCATGGTGACTGCACTTGATGCACCACATTATCACAGTGAGGAACATAACTGAGTTTCTTGTGAGAGAAAAGCAATAGAAAGAATTGCAAAATTCCAAGCTCTACAACAATGAATGACACCAACAAGAAAAAAAATCAGTGGAAGCTTACAGGAGACATGTGAAATGGATTTCTCAAAGTGTGAAAAAAGAGCCCCTGAAGCAGTGTGGGACACTGACTATGCTCCAGGAAACGACTGGATAAAAGTTGCTGATCTTTAGAGGAGGAAGCTGTCTTGTATCATTCAGTCAGATGTACCACAGTAAAACAACACTAATCATCAATTCTCCACTGTCTGATAACACTACTAAAAGGATCAGCGTTAAGTGAGATTGATTAAAGCACGTGCTGCAACTGCTGCTGACCCTGAAAACATATCTAATGGCACTGGACTAGGGAATATGAGCCCCAACCTAGCAGCAAAGCAGGATCTTGAAAATTAATTCAGAGCAAAGATTATCAGATGTCTGATTAAAAAGTATTGTATCAGAAGAAGAATAAGAGATATTAAATATAAGTTCTGGGGCATGCAGATAGAAAAACAGTGATGGACTCACAGAGTATTAGTATTTATTGAGGCCTGTAGTATGGAGATATTAAAACACAGTCAGTCAGAAATATTATTTAAGAATAACATGGATGCTCATAAATGCAAGGTAAAGAGAAATGCTCTGTCTGTTTCAGATTTCTTTGAGCAGGGCAGGAAATGTGTGGGGAGGATATCAATTTTACGAATAGAAGCAGAGGGATGAAGCTTTAGAAGTTCATTACTTTGTGAAAGTACAAAGGAAATGAAGAAAAAAAGGCAAAGTTAGGCAGGCCAAGGCAAAGTTAGCTGACACAGACAGTGCCTCCCTGGCTAATGATTGATAAGAGCAGCAATTACTGACAGTTCTAAAAAATGTCATTCTATTTTAATTCTCAATGTGTCAGACTCAGGAAAATTAAATCACATCAGAAGCCACAGACTTATTACTGAAAGGTCAATTTTTATGAAACTTTTCCTCAAAAGTTTTAGTGAAGAGATTAAATAACCCTACTCCATTAACTTGAGTCAGAGAAGTTTTAGGGGAACATCAGGCAAAAATGGGCTAAGAACTACTGTATTTAGAGACACTAAGAGACACAAGGCTTTGCTTCTATTTTCATGGCTCACTTGGAAATCAAAAAGTAAATGGTCTTGAATATTCATATTATTCAAGACTTTTATCAAAACATGTGGATGTGCTTTGAAATGAAATGCAATGAAAAATGAAGTTGCACCATTTGCCTTAATTAACATAGGAATGGTTCAGAAAAGCTGGTGTTAACCCTCCTTTGTAATGTCTCATTCACTCCTCTAATGCACCCATTGGAATGGATAAATTAGCAAATCTTGGTGCTGCAGCTTCCTCAGTAACCCATGGAAGAGCATGAAGGAAAATATGACCACTGAGTCCTTGAGCAATTGACTGGTCAGTTTTACACTAGCTCATTTCTTGATCCATGCACAATTCAAAATTGTGAAGCCCAGATTATGTCTCTGAGAAGCTGTATATGATTGTGCTGGATAACAGTGAGAAAAGTGAGGTCTGATCCAAGAAAATGAAAGGTTGTTCTAGATGTAAAGGCCTAGCTTGGGTAAAAAACCCAAGAGGAGCTCTTGAAAAATTGACCTACTAATGTACTTGTAGTACCACGATTTGTGTACCAGATTACACAAATATCACCTTCTCTCCTTTCCAATACATTGGGCAATCAACATGTGTATGTGTGTGTGTGTCTCTGTGTGTGTGTGTGTGTGTGTGTGTGTGTATGTGTGTGTTCATCTTTTATGTCTGAAAATAAAGATAAGCCCAGCAATCTCAAGCATTTGACAGGTACACCAATACTAGCTATCTTAGCAGATAGCTTCTATTCTTTTTCACTCTGTTCCTCACAGGATTTTTTTCTGTTTAGAATGTGTACATAAATTACTAGATTATATTGATTTTATCCTACTATTCATACTTCTGATCTTAAAATACTGACTTTTAGATTTTTTTTTAATATATTTGTCACCTTACTTTTTGCTCAATACTTCCAATTCTGTTTGATGTGGCTGAGGGTGCCTGTGTGTTTTGTGGCTCCTGCTGCTCCTGGATGCTTATCCTGTTTGCAGAGCTCACTCAACTGCTCTGTATGCCCAGACTGAGCTGTGTAGGGGATGGACAGGCTAGCTGGGGCAGCCCTGAAAACTCCACAAAAGGGTTCCCTTGGGTGGGGAGATAAGTGCTGCATTACTCAGACAGGATCTGGGATAGGGATCAGCTCTGGCTAGGGGCTGGGGAAAGGCTGGAAATGATATAGTCACTGTACCTCACACAGTTGCATGGAGGAGTTGTGAAAATCAGAAGGAAACTGGAGGGCTGCAGCAATCAAGAGCTGCCACTCCTCAGTTTGATTAGAACTAGAAACAAGAGTGTATTGAGCAGTGCTGGATCAAGGCTGACATCATCCACTATTTATTTTACCTCCTATGATGCCTTCCAGCATATATCAGCATTTCAACAACCACTGGGGTACAGGCCAGCACAGGCATCCACATCTCCAGCCAGCCTCCCCCTGAAGCACACAGCTGTGCTGTGAGATGGTGTCAGCCAGTGCACAGCCCCAAGGAGCTAGAAAAACCTGTGTGTTTGGGTAGGGTTGGTTATTGCAGAAACATCTTAATCACCTTCCTTTTTTTCCACAGGCTTCCCTGAGACACACAGCCCTACACACCTTCATCTTGCTTGCTCTTAGAAATGCAATTTTTCTTCTTGTCTCTAATCTCCACAGAAAACTGCACTTTTTTCCTGGCCCATCTCCCTTCACTAATTTCTGCTTTAGAAGTGCTCCCTGCAAACCTCTGCCTAGACTAGTCTGTAAGATAAAGGCCTTTGCAGCTTCATGTCTCTGCTTTTGCATGGGGCAAGGAGAATGGGACTGATGGCAAAAAAGGTTAAAATTGGAAGCTGCATGAGGTTGTAAAGGATGAAAACCTTCAGCCAAGGCCTTGGGGCTAAACTTCAAAGTCTACTCAAGAAGATGAGCTGAAAAGAGATGTAGCTTGATAATTTGATATCCCAGAAGCCAACATGGGAAGGATGCTTCCTTCATTTAAGTTGGATATAGGAGTGCTACATATGTGCACTGCAATGAATGGAAACTTTGAAAACCAAATGTAGGTCTATTAAATATACAGAATTTAACAATCATTTATACCATCAAATGTGAATTATCTTCTTAAAGCTCACATTATAGCTATTGCCATAACTCTTATCTCTTCATGGATAATCTTATAAACAGCTGTTTATAACAGACGTTCAATACTGTCCACACAAATAGACAATCACTTGTACCATTATTTCTATTACTGTCACCAGCCTGCCACTCCATAAGTTGTGCTGGGATATCACACAAAATACCTTTTAATATGCATACATTTTTCTATATATTTTTACCAAAAAGTTGATATATTGATATAATTTTATACACTTTGTAATAAAATATGTAACCAGGGACAGCTTTAAATGTGCATTTTTTAGGCATGTATAAGCCATTAAAAACTGTGTACAAGAAATTGTGGTTAACAAAAATTTACTTGTGATGACAGAATCTTTGTGTGTATCTCATATGTAACTGCAGGTTTTTTGTTTTGTTGTACTTTTAAGGAATTTTTATCATTCAGTCTGCTTTACTGTCTAAGGTGATTGCTGAACACAGAACTGATTTTGTTAATATTTTTGCCAGAGCTACTGAGATCCCTGCACCATTTCAGTGCTCTGGCTTTCACACATCAGCTTCATTTACTGACTCTAAAATCCTCTGTGGTAAAAAATAATGTAATTTCGCTTTATTTTATCTATTTACCACGTTGAGATAATCGACAGACAACAGATAAAAACCAAAATGAAGCGTGACAGCATCTCTATCGTCACAGGAGAAAAGACTCACCACGGGAGGGCACTAAACCCTGAGAAACCAAACTGACTATAAAAGGACAAGCGGAAAATGTGGATGATTTCACTGGAATGAGCACACAGGAATTTACCAAGATGATGCAACTCCTTATCTTAACACTGTCAGTTACGTGCCAGAGCTGATGGAGTGGCCTCATCCCAGCCCTATCCTCTTCGGTAACCTGTTCTGTGAGTGTAACTAGCAGTGCACAACCCATCGCAATTAAACACTGAACTTCATTTACACTCTTTAGGGGCAGCTTAGCAAAATCGGTGGAACTATGTCCGTGGAGACATGATGAGAGAGAGTTAGTGAACACGTTTTGCACATATTCAACCATCCTTAAGAATCTCTCTACCAGCAGGAAAGAGATTCATTCTCTCTATTCCCCAAAACACATCAAAGTAATTTTTTCTTGTAGGTTTTTTTGTGCGTATGTGTTTGTGGGGTTTTGTTGGTTTGAGTGTTTTTTCTTTTGGTGGTGGTGGTTTCTTTGAACTATCGTTTCAAGAAGGCTTTGCTGGCAGCTGCAAACCGGGCAATCCAGTCCTGCGAGTGTAACTGCGAGATTCCAGAACTAGAATGTCTGTCTGCTCCCGAAAGGTGATCCAGGCTGCCTTTGGGGTTCCCTTGATCCCCAGCAGCTCTCTCCGAGAGGACACGGAGCGCTGCCCGCGGCTCAGCCTTTGCTGCTGGGACTACACCCGGCAGCTTTCCTTGCCCTGGGGACGGTGCTAACACCGTGGTTTTAGTTCTGCTATTGTCAATGGGTAGGAACCCCGGCCAAGAAAAACACGTATCTGTAAAGTCATCTGCTCGTTTAGACACCCGTCAGTGTTTGTGGTGTCTGCCCCGCATTCTGCAATTTCAGCCGACTGCAAAGTGATGACGTATAAAAATACATGCAGTGAGTAATGATGAACTTTTGCACACTTGGTAAAACTTTTTACTTCCTTTGAGAAGGTTGGCACACCGCCGCCTCTGAGCACAGCTCTGTGACACTCCCTTTCCGTTTCCTGATGGCTGTGGGGCTGTGCGGTGGGAGGCACAGGGAGCCAGCTGTCTCTCGAGACACACATTCCCGTGCCCAGCGGCAAGCCCTGCTGTATTTCTCAGCGCCTGACCGCGGTGTTCAAGCAGCTGGGTTTCCCTGAGGAGCTGTGTGTGTGTAACGGGAGGGAAGATCCCAAACAGCCGCTGAGAGATGTGCAGGAAGTTTGTGGAGCACAGACTGAAATGCTGACGAGCTGCGATCTCCCTGGGGCTTTACCTTTCGGCAGTGGCTATTACATCCCTTTCTTCGCACACCATATCCATCCCTGGCTCCTGCCTGCTTAGCTGCTCCCTCCCCACACCTAGGGCAGCCGGGCAGCAGGAGAGGCTGAGCCCCTTCTCTCACAGTAGCTGCCCTGTGATTCCCACATTTCAGCCCTGTGCTGAAAGTTTAACAGATGTTATTGCCTAGGATACAGAAACTGTGCTCCCTGCGCATGAAAGAAAACCCCCACACCACGCCCCCTCCTAAAAGCCCAAAACCCCCAACAAAAACAAAAAACCTCCCACCAAATACACAAAAAAACTCCACCAAAACCAAACCAAAACAAACCAAAAATAAAAACCCAAAAAGCCCCCCAAACCAAACACCTGAATGGCAGTTTGACATATACTGATAGATTTGGATACCGAACATCCATCTAAGTCCCACTTTACCTTTCTAACCCTGTTTCATGTCAGGCTTTACAGATATCCAAATGATTCATTTCTTTCCAAATTACACTTTTACTTATATTCTAAAGAGCTAATTGAAAGACAGGGACATAAATAAATTAGCTCTTCAACTAGAAAGCCTCAACAGCCTTTAAATGGTTGACAAAGCACACTCCTGAAAATATGGGTGGCAGCAACATTAATTTCTGGGATGCAGTCCACATGTGCTGAAATCTCTCAACACAGCAAACACATCCATGGGGTTGTTCAGCCATCAGAGCAGGCTGAGAAGGCTGGGAAGGAAATTCACTGCTTCCCTTTTTGCTCCTGTCTCTGTTTCGAACTCATGTTTCAGTATTTCTGACTTCCGTTCACAGTTTGATTTGAGAACTTACTAAAACTCTGAATATATATATATTATATATATATATATATATATATAAAAAATATATAAAACTTGTTAAACACCTTCTGAGACTGTAATGTGAATATTTGACATGCTTAGCAGAGGAAATCCTGAAAGCATATGTTATTTGAATGATTTCTAGGTAGATCCCTAAGAGGTAAATACAAAAGCTGTATGTATTTGGTTCTTTCCCAAAGGATGATGAAAAAAAGAATTTTTTTCAGAACATCTAACTGATAGACACAAAAGCTCCATTTTCCACATGATTTAAGATGTGAAGTTATATTTTCAAAGATGCTTTAGTGCCAAGAGGTTTAGATGATCCTCTAAGTGGACTTCTAAAAGTTGGGATCTCCGTTTTTAACTTAAGGGTTCTTTTGAAGAGCTTTGGGTTTCCTACCTGAGACAACAACAGGCACAGAGATATCTTTGAAATCTTGTCCTAAAATCCCACCAGTTTTCTGTGCTTAAATGATATTTTTGTTTAAATATGAAGGTCTGAAAATCAGTTGCACAGTTTGGAAAAGGCTGATTAATGGAAAGGAAGACTTTATAAGGGCTACAAACTACCTGCTCTCCTTTAGCACAAAAAAAAGGATTACCCTTTGCTGTTGAGTATACTAAGTGTATTTACTGCTAGCAATTTTGATGGTGCTTGCTACCTTTACCCATAGCCTTCTAGGTGTTTTTGTTATTTTTTGGTTTATGTATACACTCTATTGGAAATAGTATTTGAACTCCAAAAGCAGAAATATTATGGTATATCTGGTTACTGTACTAATATTTAAGGACTAAAATGGTCCTGCCATTGTGTGGTTCTCCATCTCTTCTTTTATTTTGGCCTTACCAGTAGTTTGCAATGGGTCTGAAAGCCACAAAAAAACCCAAACCAGCAAAATTATCATTTGGTTTAACAGGTTGACGTAAGTCATGCATCACCTTATCAGCATTCCTTATTCAGCAGTGAAAGAAAGGTGCCCTTGTAAAGAAGTGTGGTCCTAGACCACTTGGGCAAACTGTGAAAGCACCAAGTCAGACAGTGGCTGGTTAAACTGTGAATATGCAAGAAAATTCAACCGTGGGTATTTTGTGGCCCTCCTGTGAGCCTCCACAGATAGTCCATGCTGGAAGAGCATCCTTCTGTCCCATCCCTACCACAGGACACTGTGTAATTTGCACAAAGTCAGTGCCTCGACACACTGTGCAATTACAGGGGTCTGGAAAATCTTTTTTGGCATTCTGGCTGAGGTACTTACACAGCTTTAGGTATGGCTGGGTTCGTTCCTGGTTGGAGCTGGGAAGGGCGAGTGTGTAATTAGGAGGAAAACTGAGCAATGACCGCAACAGTTCTTGCTGTTTCTGGCTCTTGTTGAATAGCAACTCTAATTGCATCTTCTATGGGCATAAAAGCATTTATTCATGATATGTAGTGCTAGGAGGAAATTAAAGGCTTAGAAATACAGCCGTTAAAAGGAGCCTTGTGACCTGGTGCACTGTGTGCAGTCACAAGCTGTTTCAGGGCACTTTCTGCTGTGCCAAGTCCATACTCTTCATTCCCACCATCCTGCATTGTGACATTAAAACCCCGACTAAACATTTTAGGCCTTGGAAAGCAACCAGACACATTTTTATGTCTTGCTCCTGACTAAAAATATACTTCTTGAAGCAGTTATGCTGCATAAATAAAGGCTTAGTACTGTATATAGATCTGAAAACAAGCCCAGCAACTCAACTGACTAATTGATTAGCTTTTTATTAAGAATTCCTGTCATGAAACTGCTGTTGTGTTACAGTTGCCCAAGTAACAAAACTCCCTGTTGGTGTGTAAAATGCTTACTCAGGTAGTAAAAGCTGAATATGCAAACAAGTTAATCTGCAAGAAGGCCTGAGCCGATATTAATGAACAAAAAAAAGTGTAAAATACATAGTGAACAAAGACTGTTGGAAAGTGATGATTGAAGGAAGCGATGAGGATGATGGAAGCAAACTCAGATGACTGAAGGAAGCGATGAGGAGCTGGGCTGTTAGAGGCATGGCAATGCTAGCAGCTCCAGGAGCAGCGACAGCAGCAGTGAATGGAGCCTCACGAGTTGGTCAATTTCTTCATAGCAGCTTTTCTGGGGCTGTGGTTTGGGTTTGCGCTAATAGGGATGTTTTAGCTATTGCTGAGCAAGCAGTGCTTGCGCAGGGTCCCGGTCCCGGTCCGTTCTGCCCCGGTGGGTGCACAAGTAGCTGGGAGGGGACACAGGGGACACGGAGGGGACACAGCCGGGACAGCCGCGCCCGTATCCCACATCTCGCGGACCCTGCTCCCCCTACACGGGGTGATTTCTGGGGTTGACCCTTGGGGGCTGGGCCATCGCTGGATCCCCGGAGCCCCGGACCACACCCGCCCGGGGCAGCCCCGCGGTGTGGCAGCTCCCCCGCCCCGGTGCGCGGTGCCGCTCCGCCTCCGCGGGCAGTGCGCATGCATGGGGCGGCAGCCCAGCCCTGAGTCACCGTACAGCGCTCCGCAGCCGCTCCCCGGCACAGCTAAAGGCGGCCACCATGAACCGCTTGGGCAAGAAGGCCGATGAGACCCTCATCGAGATGGCTCTGTCGGCGGACGGTAGGGCAGGGCAGGGCGGGGAGGGCACGGTGGCGCTTGCCGGCCGGCGGTGGCTCGGGGCCCGCGGGGGCGAGCGGGCTGTGCGGGGCTGGGGGGCTCGGGTTCTTCCCAGGGCCTGCAGGCCGGCGGCTGGGCGATGGGGCTGATCCCGGGTGAGTCCTGAGCCCTCCCGCATCGAGCTTTGATCCTCCTGCTTCCTCTTGAAAAGGGCAACACCGCTTCTCCGCGAGCCGGATCGAACTGTGGTTAGCTCTTTGTGATCCCCAAATAGATCTTGCCAGTGAAGGTTCTCACAGCAGCACCCTGCCCGGAACAAAAGCCAGAGAACCCGCTCGATTTTTATCTTAAAAGACACAGCAGATACGCAGGTCCCTCTGCCGGACAGCAAACTTTGAGCCTCCCCCGAGGCGCTGCCTCCCAGCAGCTGAGGTTTTCCTTCCAAGAAGGCTCAGAGCAGACTAGCTCAGCTCACCTCTAAAGGTTCACACCTTCTTCCCCCTCGCCCCATCCCACAGCTCTGGATAGACCCTGTGGCAGGGCTTTGTGTCAGAGCCTTGCTTTGCTACAGCCATGTTACAGTTTCCACTTCATGTCAGTGTAGTATGTCATTACTTATAATAAGTGTGGTCCTGTTAGGATTTTGTGAAATAACATGACGCAAGTGTGTGTTTATCGGCACCTCACCTGGCAACGTGAATCAACAGCTGTAGGAGAGAGCATGTTGATATTTTCAGAATGAGACTATATATATTTTCGTAAAATAAAAGAAAAATGCTGACCTAGAAAAAATTCTGTTTTGGGAATAATGCTTTGCCGTCAGTCCTAGAGGTGAAAATCTTAAAGCAGGAAAGAACCAAGTCCCTGTGTTGGCTTCTCGGGTGATGTGTTCTCCCTCACATCTGGACCACACCACCTCTTTTACAAAAACATATAATGCCATTTTAAACATCTCGAGCACTAATGTCAAATCGTGTTTTCAACATGTTTGCCAGCCTTGTTTCAGAGAGGTGTGGTGGCAGGTACGGACTGTGGCATTCCCCAAAAGAAGCGGCAGTGACAGCAAGGAGGGCTGTCCAGCTGCAGGGAGGCAGGCGTCCTCAGCAAGTGTCAGACGAAGGTTTGCCCTCTCTGGGAAGCCTGGTGGGGCTGGCAGGCTTCTTAGGAACTGGAGCAGATGGATATTACAGCCTCTTGGCGAGCGGTCCTAATGCAAAGGGGATGTGAGAGGCCTGAGTCATCGCCCATCCCGCTGCCTGGGAGCAATGAAAGTGCGACGGCTGAGCTGCTCTCTCCACAGGCTGTTCTTCAAAGTGCCTTGAGACTAAGAAATACTTACAGAGCGCACAACGTATTCCCCTTTAGGGAATGACGAAGTCAGATTTGTAAACTTCATTCCACAGTGTTCAGTTTTCCCGTGAGCCTTGTGGGGTTTTTATAGTCATAAATACTGAGTATAAGGAGGTTTGAGGGGTTTCAGTGTCCAAGGATGGTTAAGGAGGATTTACCATACAGTAGCAGATAACTCTCCATACAAAATCATGTTCTATCCAGTTCATTTTTGTTAACTAACACCTTTTCTAAAACAGAAACAATTTGAATATGGGGTGAAGCGATAAGGCTTTTTAAAGTATTTGTTAATTTGTTGCCTGGAAGTCTCTCAAGGTTAAAAAAAATACCCAAACCTCCCTTTAATGATTGTTCAGAAAAGTTAACAGTACTCATATGCTGCCAGCAGGACTTCTTGTAGATCTAAACATACGCTTTGTGCTTCTAAGGAAAAGCCTTGTAAGGCTCTAGATGTCTGATAAGCATAAGCAGGGTCTGTGTAAGTCAATAGGAACAAGGCAGGAGTGAAAACATCTGCTGCTTATTTTCCTTAAAGACATGTTTGTATTTGGATAGTATGTGTATATTTAATTCTGGTTTACTACTGCTTTTCATTAAACTTGAATGCTGGGGAGCAGGTTATGGGGATAAAAAAACAGTCTACCAGCAGCAGAAAGTTTAACTTGCCTGTTAGAGCCTGTGTGCCAAAACTCTTACCTTGAAGGAAGCTTTCTGGCTTCCTGCTGAATTACATCTGTGTGAGGCAAAAAATTCTGGGTTATGTGTGTGATTTTGCTTTCTGTTAGAAGATGTGTGTCATTTACCTCAAATATTAAAGTCTAAGAAAACTGAACTTACAAAATTGGAATGTGAGTATCAGAGGAAGAAGACTGCAGTATGTTGCTAGGCATATTTATGTCTACAATGCTACAGTAACTGTGTTGTCAGATATATCCCAAGCTGCCTATATTCTGGAAGCTTGCTGCTGGCTCAATGCCATGATTTGAAATATGCTGCCTTTATACACATGGCTCCTCTTCCAAAACTTCCAGGAGCCTGGTTTGAACTCGAAATGCTCTAAGCACTCTAAATTCAAATGCTTACTAAGGCTGGTTGTAATCTTGCTTGTGTTCCCCCTGAGAAAGGTGGAAAAACATGAGGAAAAGCTGATGGCTTGACTTGCAAACAGTGCTTGTTCCAGTGTGTTGGCATCTTGCAGTACCTCAGCATTCAGGGCCAAATGCTGCTGTCGTTGAATAAAATGATATTTGATCACTTATTTGATCAGAATTCATGCCAGTAACATAAAATACAGGCCTTGGTTCAAAACTACATCTGTCTCTAATTACTGTCGCAATGTATGTAGTAATTTCTGATCTATTTGTGGAAACATTGAATGGGATATCATGTTCCCAACAGGGCTAAACCAAAGGGTTTGTTAAGAGGAAGCTGTTTGAGAGTTTATTCCTAGGTAATGAAATAAAAGCTCCAAGAAATTTACACATAGTTGAGAATATAAAGGGCAGGAGAGAAAATACTCTCTCAGACCAAGCAGTGTGTGCTTTCTGAGTGGAATTTCTTCGCTGGCTGCCATGTGTCACTGCGGGGGCACAGTGTAAATACAGGTTGGGTATTGGAAATTAAACCTCCTTGTAACAGAAAACTCCTGTTTGCAGCAGGGAAACCTGCTTTTGGGAGCTGATCCCAGCAGCTTGCATCATATCACTGTGTAGCTGTGGTGCTTTTGATGAGAAAATGAGAGCATCAAGCCAGTTCCACTGCAGCTGGTAAATATGGATTTTTCTCCAAAGATTGTGTTGGTTTGAAAAAAAAAAAACCTGAAAACTACACTTGGACAACACTTTCATTTTAGGTGAGAACCCTGCATGTGGATTAACTTCACTCTGCGTAGCGCAGTGAGTAGCAAAGGAGGAATTAAGTCCTCTGCATGCCATTTAAAACCAGTAGTAATTATGTGGGATGTTCAGGCCACATTTTGAGAAGCTGGGAAATACAGCTGGATTCATAGAATATTTAGAGTTGGAAAAAACCTCTGAGATCCCTCAGGTGCAGAACTGAGTGATGGTCCTGCCATCACAGGTGAAGGCATATTAGTCTCTCTGTAACAAAGGGTGTACAATTTCACCTTTCTGCTCAGAAAATCAAAGAAAATGCTCTGCTGCTGTCTCTCCCTTCCAGCAGCTCCTGGAGGAATGGCTTGGCTCAGCTGAGGGGCAGAGGTTCTGGATTGTGAATGCCAGATAAACAGCATGAAAGCCCCCAGCATCTCTTGTAGTGTGAGGCAGTGATGTTCTCTCAGTGATTCCCTCTCCGTCAGTTTGCAGCTAAGGCTCTGCCTGGAGTGCTGTGCTGTCCTCAGGTGTTCCCTACAGAAATAAACTGATAACTGGATTATAAACTGAAAGTACACTTCAACCTTTATGTGCAAAGGCTTAATAATTACTGTGATGCAAGGAAACCTAGGATAAGATATAAGGCCGTTGCTGAAAATGTGCTTTTAAAATCGTCCTTGAGAACTGTTGGTGTATAATTTGTAAAAAAAAAAAAAAAACCAAAAACCCCAAACAACAAACAAACAAAACCCCCAAGAAACCAACTACCACTGTGTTCATATTTAGTATCTCTAAACCAATCAGTCACATGTTCCTGTGGAGGACACAAAACGTCAACATAAACATGTCATCAAGAAGGTGTAAGTAATGTAAAAATGTGATTAAGAGGCCTTAAGAGGTAAGGTAATAATAATAATAAAAAACTAGTGCAAAAGTTCACTGTAAGGTAATAATACAGTGAACTTTTGCACTAGTTTTTTATTGTGGCTTGGAGATTGAACCAAAGAGCAGTGTAATTACCAGGTTGTATTTTCTTATCTAGCAATAATTTTATTGTATTTGGTGATAGCTTTCCACGTGCATGTGTGTATAGATGCAGAAAGGGGAAGGAAGATTCTGGTGTTGTATTGCTCAGGATAGTTCTTACAATTATAATTGTGGAAGGATTTTCAGCTGTTTGCTATGTGCTAAAGCTAAATACTATGTCAGGAATTATTTATAGGTTAAACATCGTGTGTGTGGTTACATATTGTCTAACATTGTGTATTTTGTTGTAACAATTACAACATTTCGTGTTAGGCTAAGCACTGTGTGTGGGAGGAGCTCAGTCTATTGGGACCTGTTTGCTTGGATTATACTATGGAAATGTGTGTTTTTCATTGAAACCTAAAGCTGGTAAAGCTGTGGTGTTTGTGCCTCTATTCTCCAGTGGCTCTCAGTGAGGACCTGTAGAGCTGGTGAATTTCCAAACACTTTTTTCTAGGAAGTGAGTATATCTTTGCATGAAGTGCAAAGTCTTCTAACTGGAAATCCCAAGGGATTCTTGTCTTCTTTCCTAGGCTCACAAGGGAAATATGAAATTTGAGGCCTTTGGCAAGAGAGCAGAACCCTGGCAAACCATGTGGGCAGGAGGTTGTCCTTTCATTTTCTGCCCTTGCCCTAAATTAGAAAGGGCCCTGTGGTTTGTTTTTCAAAGGAGTTGTCTTAACTGTTGGGTAGGAAATCAGAAAGTCTATGTTTGCACAATTTATAGCGTGCTAGAAATATACCATGCTAACAAGTAATGGCTAGCAGATGTGGTTTTCAGGCCACTGGGTTCTTCAAACCACTTTGCCTACTTCAATTCTGTTAATTGACTGGTGCTTATGTAAAGAACTTTAAGTGATTGAAGCCATGATCCATTGCCCTGCTCATTTACCTGACTGATGGAACACTTTCTCTTTGGGATCAGTATGGGAATTCCAAAGTTATTCCATCATTTTTGAAGGGATTTGGACAGAAATGCCAACTCTTGCAATTCCTATAAATCCTGCAAATCTTGCATTTGTTTCAGAAACAAAAATTTACAAGTTAAGTTGGCCATCTGAAATTAAAATGTTTGGATGACATGAAACTGAGGAACACCACCAGAGGACAATAAATTCAAGGTGATTTTTAGAAGAAAAGCAAATATTGCTATATTTGCATCTTCAGTTTCCTAGTTTATGTATCCCTTTTCATTTACAACATCTACAGAACATCTCTCCTACAAGAATAGGACTGTAAGGTGTATGCACAGAATGGGGCTGATGAAATCTGGCCTGACTTTATCCAACTGTTCCTAGTCTGGGCTTTCTTTTTAACTGCACTTGAACCTGATAATCAGTTTGTGTGTCATTCTGCACAATGATGATACCTGAAAGGTCTACGTGCTCACAGCATGCTGTAAGTCTTGGCTGTGCTGAAATATAAAGTACAGTAGTGGTTGTTGCCTCAATTGCATTAAAATGCCATTCAAGTTCTGTGTTACAACGCTATGCTTGTGGCTTTTCTTTGCTAAAAACAGATTTGCACAACTTCTCTTTTTCTTTAGTGTATTCCTTTTTTTGCTATCCTGGTGTCTTTGAATCAAAAGGGGAGGTGGTTTTGTGGTTCTTTAAAAGGGAGGTAGCTGAGGGTAACTGCCCTGTTCTGATTTAAAATACCCAGTTATTATACTAGAGATTAGGACTAGGACTTCATGTCTTTTCCAGATGCTAAATTTTCTTACTGTTAGGAACAGATTTCCAAATATTTATGCCTAAATAAAAGAGGTTTTTTTCTTTTACTTCTGATGTGTTGATAAATACCTGTTCTCTGGAAGTGCTTATTAAATGATAAAACACATACAGAAGATTATTATGTCAGCGAAGCAGCCTGTACTTGAATGCAATCTTCTTTTTTTTAAGGGACTTTTTAAAAGAATTTTAAAATAAAATTCTTTTAAAATATTCCCAATAGATTTTTTTGGATTCACTGAGAATATTTTCATTGTTAAGAAATAGTCCTAAATTTTTAGGAGCGTCTTTGTGTGTGCATGAATCACCACTTCAGACTTCATCTTAAGACTGAAACTTTGGCTCAGCAGCACAGCTATTACTCTTCAGACCAGGCCAGCTGGAGTAATAAGCTTATTTTGCTTCTCGGAAGTCAGCTAGGTGGGTCTCCAGTTCCAACTCTGTCATCCAGCTTTGGAGGATATGATCAGTATGTGCATAAGTTTGGTTGACAAGTCATTGTAAGGCTGTTTTCCTTAGATGTGGAAGCACTGGCAATAGTCATTGTGATGCTACTTGGAATGACTGACTCATTTCTCTTTTCAAGACATCTTGGAATAATATTTTCTTTCATTGTCTGTTAAAGATAAATATAGGGAATTTTTTTCATAGCACAAAGTAGCTGCTTCATAACAACTGCAGTGTAAGTTTCAGGATTTGTTAGGGCTTTGGTTGGTTTATTTTCATTTTACCTGGACCATTGAATTTTGCTCTAGGGAGAGGCATGTGTAGAAACTAATATGCCAAGGTGTCAGACATATGCAGAACAGTGTCACTGGTTTGAAAGCTCTTTTTACCTGCTTGGTTTTGTTGGCTGAAAAGGATGCTGTTATTGTGTCTACCAAAATCGTGGAAATAAATGAAAGCAGCATTTTGGAAACAATACTGAAAGTAATAGTGGAATCGGTAGTAATACTGTTTTACTATTACTAACCAGTGCAGTTTATCATCACCTGCCTGGGAATCCTGTCTCTGGCTTTCCTTTGGAACAGCTCTATCAGAGCTCTTAGGTCTGCAAATGCAGATGATTTTCTAGTTTTAGTAGCAAAACAAAAATTCTGATCCCTGTAATATCTCTTCAGCTGCCACCTGATTTTAGAAGCACCTAATATGTTAACACTTTTACTGCTGGAAACAATCTGTCAAGAGCTGTACTTGGTGCAGATGAATCAGGGAGATAGAAGTTGGAGGAAAGGAAAACTCAAAAGCCTCCTCTTGCTCTGTTTCCTGACGCAGAGTCACCCTGAGCTGTGCCATGCTGCAGCATCTGCATCAGCTGCCCTGTGCCCAGCTGTGCCTCAAACACAGCATCAGCAGCCAAGCTTGTGTCTTTGCCATCTCCCAGCAGACTCTGATTTACTGATGATGCTGAAGTAAAAGAATTGTCACCTTCCAGGGAAATTGCAGGCTAGGTGCAGTTAAAGGGGCTAGAGCATCTGTGGCTGCAACTGTGCTAGTAATTAAAAAAGCCAAGGATTTTTTCACTGGCTCTCGAGGACAAGTAGCACAGTCCAGCCTGTAGGGTCTGTGGGAGGCTTTGGCTTGCAGTGCCATCATTACTTTTTTTGCAGCAGCACTGAACACATGTGCTTTTATTTTTTCCTAACTCATCAGTTTTGCCATGTAAAAAATGAAGTGATTCCAGCACGGTGAACAACTTTATTTCAGAATTGCTAATAATTTAATTATGCAAGAAGCCATTTTTCATGCTTGTTACAGCAATCATAAAATTGCCGTAATGAAAGTACCTTTTTTGTGAGTAAACTCTTTATATTTTAAGAGATGAAATCAGTCTTGATTATATTCTCCAGTCTGTGGTACTGAATGTTGATTTCTGTTTCAGGTTACTGTTGTTCTGATTATTTGAATCTGTAATTGAAGTAGAAATGGTCTGTAATTCGTAGGGGTGGCATACCAGAAGTTTCTAAGTAGGTTGCCCTGTGGTTGGGTGTAGTTTGGGGCAGCATATGTTAATTCTCTAGAATTATAGGCCATATGAAGCTTGCTTATTTCCATAATGTGCACCCTCCCAAGGCACATGTGTTTGAGGAGCTACAAATAGCTGTGTGAAGAGCTGTAAGGCTGCTGAAGAAAACAGTGACACTGGGAAATAGGAATTGCTTTCAGCTAGGGCATGTGTGCTCCCATGGAGGCCAGTGATTTGAACAAATACCAAAAGGATAAATTTCCGAAACAATTCAATGAGTTTTAATAGTCATAGGGTTGTTCTGGTGTTGCTTTTGAACAAAAAAAAATTTGAGGAGTGATTCCAATTTGTACAAACAAATTTTGTATTAAACAGCCACTTAGTTTAGTAATTCCCAAGTGTTTGTTGTTCTTGGCACACAGACATTTCTGTATCTGTATACATAAAAGCATGTAGCATTGGAGAACAAGGTTATACCCTCAAATATGGTATTTTTGTTGGTTTATGCCCATTTTTAGATATGAAGCTGTAATTTCATTAAGAATTTTAAAGGTGTTTTCTTGGCTAATAGAAGCTATTATGGTCCTCCCTGCTGCTGCTCAGGGAAAGTGGCATTCTTGTTTGTGATGCTGAGTAAGGTGTCTGGACAAAAAGGTCAATGTTGGTGTTCCAAGAGGAGCCTTGCCATGCTTTCTGTCTAAGTCACACTCACTGGTGTCCAGGGCTTATTCTTTTGTTTTATATAGTGGCTGTGTGGTAAAGAAGAATGGAGGAGAATTATGAAATAGGTTTGTATTAAAGTGAATTTTGCTTGTGGTTCTTACTGAAGTGTTTTTTCCTTTTAAAGATGACATTGCGATTCTCACCAGTTTCAAGCCATCACAGTCAGAAGGTATTGTACTAACCCATGTTTTACCTTCCTCCCTTTTTTCTGTGTCCTCTATCCTTTCTTTTTGCTGCTGGGAGCCTCTTGGAAATCAGACTTCAGTTACTGTGAGTCATTGGTATCACAGATGAGCCAGGCCTTTGGCAATGTGATTTGCAAGTCAATTGTTGGCTATCTGTTGGCAGCTCTCCTGGTTAAGGGAAATTTCCATTTTTTCTGGGCATTTCCATTCCTGGTGCTTGGTGCAGTTCTGGGATGGAGCCTCTTTGCAGCTTCCTACGTGTTTTGGGTGTGCATTGCTTGTGCTGCTGATGTTCAGGAATCTGATTATGTGTTTTACAAGGAGTGAACATGCTAAGTATGTTGTACTTTTCAGTTAATATATGTTTTGCGCTCTCCTTTTGCCTTCTTGTGTGCTGCTCTCGGGTTATTCAGGTTTATTCCAGTGGATCAGAGAAATCAAGAGGATTTCCTCCCACAAGTTGCACAAGTAATCAGCTGTGGTACTGGGAAAGTGTTTAAAATGAGGAACTGAATTATATTTGTTCTGAGATTAGATTTTCACAACTAGAGAGAAGATAAAATCCAGGGGAAAAAAAACCCTACAAAGGTTGTTAGATGCCATTGAATTAATTCAAGTTCCCTCAGCAGCATAGGCAATTGAATGTCCTGGCCAGTTTATATCCTACCTGGATGCAATTTTGACATCAAATATTTGCATATTGCAAAAAAAAAAAAAAATAGACTTGTTTTATTGGCAGAAATAGTCTAACTGTAGTTGTCTTGACAGTGGTCTAGTGTAAGTCTGTCCAGTCTAAGCTATACACAGCAATGCTTCCTTAATGGAGAAAGAAGTAAGATTAATCACTCAATCCTCTTTTCTGAAAGAAAGAGACACCATTATTAGGTGCATGGTCTAGATTTTGGTCAGCTGTTTTCAAAATGGTTATCTTTCTCCATTGGTGGTGAAGTGATTTAGATGCCTGATTTAAGAAACTGATCTGTCTAATCAGCAGAGAGATGGTTATTTACAAAAACTTCTTGGAGCAGGAACGTAGGTTATGGGCTCAGAGTGTTCTTCAAAGGAAACAGAATATGTAAGATTATGAAGGTACTAAATATGATTTTCCCCATGACATTAACATTTTACTAACAGTGTCCTTGGTGAAATGACTGTATTTGTGGAAGAGTCATTTTGGAGTTCACTGCTGTCATTAAAAGAAGGCAGATTTTTTGTTTGGTTTGTTTTAGAGCTGGTTTTCTTTTCTCTTTGCTTTTTAAACAAGAAGCTTAGTAATTAAGTTCATATTGCTATTCTTGATCCTGTTTTCATATATCTCCATTATGTGGGCATCTGTAATCTTGTGGTTATGTATCATTAACCCTTTGGCAAAAAGATCACGCCCTAATTTGATTTCTAGCAAACAATCCCATAGGTAATTGAACTTCCATAACCAAGACAGAAAAGGTCTGAGTGTGAGACCCTCTTAGACCTAGCAGATATTTGAGACAAGAAAGATACGTGATGACAACAGATTTTTTTTCTGTCATGATTAAAAATATGTTTCTGTGAATGCAGGGTTACACCAAGGTAGTACAGACTGAGTATATTGTGTCTTGCAGCATTTTTTCCCCTCCAAAGAACCATTCTTGAGGATTTTATGTGTTTTGTATTATGAATATTGTGAATATTATTTTCTATCTTTTGCTTGTTCATAGTTCCTTGCCTTCAAGGTCCACATCATTTTCAGGTGCAGCAACATTTGAAAATAAGGAATGTACTTATGTGACTCTCTTTTTCAATGTTCCTTAGGGGAAGAATGCAATGGACCTTTATGTGAAACTATTTCAACTGCAGGATCAGAAATCCCAAGCAGCTCTGAGGTAAGGTACAGGAGGGATGGTGTTAGTTAATGTACTACTAGCAGGAAGGAAGAAGAATGGTTGGTGTGAAAAAGACAATTAGTTTTAAAACGAATACTTTTTGTAGATTGTCTTATACCTCCTTTTTATCCATGTAAACATTTTCTTCCTGTATTGTTTTGAAAGGGCAAAGCCATGAATGTGACACTGACACTCAGAGTCTCAGGAGAGACTTACCAGTGTTGGTGCTACAACACAGTGGTGGTAGAAAACAGGATGAGCTTAATGGTGATTCCAGTATCAGTCTTGAAATGAGAATCATGCAATCTTTCCATGTTTTGAAGACTGGAAAAACATAATGTTTCTGCACAAATCAAATGCTTTGTTTTGTGCTGTGTATCCTGTTGCTGGCTTGCTGGGGAAATCAAGGCACACCAGAGTTCCACTGCTCTGGGAACCTTGTGGCAGTGCAGCAAGACTCATGAGAAAGGAAATGAGGATTTGAGTTACTAGAGTACCACTTCCTTGCAACATGTGCAAGACGAAAAGTATCATCAGCTCTACATCTTTTCACAGTATCTCATTGCTTAATATGTACAATGTCTTGAAGAGGCAGCAGTGTGTGGCCAGTATTCAGTTTAGAAACTGGCTCATAAAGAATATTGAAAATACATGTTCTTCACTTCATTTATTTTATTTTCATTCCTATTGTCTGATTTCTTTATTGTTGTTAGATGTTAAGGGAAGATAGGAAGTTTTAGATAGGAAAAGAAACAGCTGTTCTGTGGAAGTAGAGTCTTCTACTGGCCATGAGCACTCATCAGAAATGATGTCTGTTGAACTGAGTGTTGAAAAACTGCAGCTGTTCTGCTGAGCTTCTTATAAGTAAAACGTGTCCTCCCTCAGCTTCCTCTAAGGGCCAGATCTGGAGATGATCACACAAAGAACTCAGAAGGGCTTCCTGGATTACACAGATCTTTTTCTTCCTAGAGCATGCAGCCACATCATCCCAATATTTTCATAAATTTACCAGTTCCATCTTAAAACTTGCTCATATGTTCACCTGATTCCCTTCTGAATCTGTTGTAGGAGTTGTAATCATCTTTTTCTCCAGGCAACTTGTCAGTGAACAGCCATATCAAATGCTTCACAGACATGATCTCCAGTTAGAGGGTGTGAATCACCATCTCATGATAAGCTGATTCTGAGCTACCTACGAGTGTCTCTTAGTGCATGGAGATAACTCATTTCATCAGAGCTTGGAAGAAGTCACTTTGTGACTTTGGACATATGAAAAGCCAGGAAACATGGGAGAAAGAGTGCAACACATCTCATATATGTAGAGACATGGGATTTGAACCTTGTTTGAGGGGTGAAAGATCCATGATGGGGTGGGAAAGGAGGCTTTGATCTTCAGCACATTCTTGTCTGGGAAAAACATATCTGGTTGTCCTCTCAAACATCTCTCCTTGGTAACTTCATGCAGCCTTTTCTCTTATTTTCTACTTACATGTTTCCTTACAGAATTACTTTTCTTCATAATTTGTTAATAAATATCACAAAGTATTGTTATATTAGCGATATCAGTAAGTAGTTGATAACTTGGATTGTTTTGTTGTGTTCATTGCTCCCTCTGAGGCAGCTTGTTTGGCCTTAGTTTGTTTCTGCAGATCAGCTGATTATCTGATATTTGATTTCATTTAAGTCACTATCTTTCTGTGCTTTGCCCTATCCTACCCAATATCCCCGAACACGTTGTCATTTATCTGATTTTTGCTTTCTGTGCATTAGCCAGACATAAAGTTACAGAGTTACACTTAATCTTCTTGCCCAGTTTCACACTCATCAGCCATGAAAGGCTTAGTTCTTGATCAATATCCTAGAATTCAGGTTAAGTCCATACCTAAAAGTTTTTCTATTTGTTCATTCCAGTAGTAAGATAGCTCCTAATATTTATGGGATTTTTTTTCCACATAGTGCTGATCTTTTGTCTTCACGTGTTGTCACAGCTTCAGCTGTCTTCTCTATAAACTGGAAGAATTTCTTTTCCCTCAGTTCTTTGCTAGGCTGCCTTTAACATCCTTGATGCTTTCCTGTAGGAATTGAGCAGTGTCTTCAATCCCAACATGAAAGACAAACAATGGTTTCCCCTCCTTTCACCAAAACCCTTCTGAGCTCAGATCAATATGCTTTGTTCCTGTTTTGACAGGTAGCACATTTCTCTATTTAATTATTTTACTCCTGCAATAGGTTGGTAATTTTCTTGTCATTTAACTATGTTTCTGCAGTTGAAAAATATGAATATTTGGAATTCCTAAACCAATTTAAGTCAAGTAATTTTAAAAGAGAAATGGAATTAATTAATGAAAAAACCACTGGGAAATAGTTAAATGAACTTACATTCATTCTGCTTCATTGTGCTCAGGCTGTCCTTTCTTTTGGAAGAGAAAAAACATAACATCCAGCAACAGCATGCTTCTGTTCAGCAGCACAGAGAAAAAGCTAAGGCCTTATTATTGACTTAGCAACAGAGGAGGGAAAAAATAAATCCAGATTTAATATGGAGAGCAAAAACATTACCCATACATAATTCAGTGGTTGGGGTTTTTTTCCTTCCTTTTGTAATCTGCAAAGGAATATATGATTTGAATGTAAGGAATGATGCAAGTAAAACAAAAAGTGAAGAACAGTCTGCAGTGAAGCCTGCCAAGATATACAAAAGCTGGATGAAGTCCAGGACTCAAAAAGCATTTGAGCACGAATCAGTGGTGCATTTGGTCCCTCATGATTTTGCATTCTTGCCTATTTGACCCTGGATTTTTTCAGATTTTCTTTTTTTTTTTCTTTTTTAAAATCTGCTTCTTCTCAAGTCTCCTTATTTTTCTTCTTCTTTAATCTACCACAGGGACAGAAGAAATAAGATCACCTGGAGTCCAACAGCTTTTCATATTCCATATTTATGCTTATAGCATAAATGATTTCTAGATGCTTTGTCATGCAGGGAGGCAAGGAGGTGTTTTCAGCAAACAGCAGACTGGGGAAGGGAAAAAAACAGGATGTGATGGGGATATTTTCAAATAAGTGCTCCATTGGGGACTGCTTCAAATTATGCCCTTGTTAAATCAGCAATACACAGACAGCCACTTCTATTAAGGATGGGCAACTACCTTAAGTGAATCCTTACAGAGAATCTGCCTGAATCAGTCTTTGTGGAGTTCCTGTTCCAAGAAATACATAAATGCCTCTGAAAGTCCTTTCAAACAAATTGGAAAATGAATGAAATAAAACCTGGGAATTTGTTTTTTCCTCTGTGCTCTATATTTGTGCAGAGAGAGCACTAGAAGAATCTATAATAGTGTGCCTGCTCAGGGATTGCAGTTAGTTGTCCAAGTTACAAAGTAAATGAAGATGAAACCCACTGACAAAAGAGAGTTCCTGTGCTTAAGGGGAAAGAAGATCACTCAATTAATTCAAGATTGGAAGAAAGGTTAAAAAAATGAAGTTGTATTACATTTTTCTAATAGTAAAAGTTCAGGCCATTCAAATAGGATAAACGTAATATTAGTACAGATTTTGTGGAAAATTGAGTCACCAGTTTGTAGTTTATCAATGTCTGTAGAGGTCCATCTATACAGAGGACTGTTTGTTATTCCAGTTAAGAAGTAGAAAGTAATTTAAAATGTTTGCTTGGCATGCATGTGGACTCTGCCTCATGTGCCCTGTTCTACCTGGGAAGAGTTAGGAATTGATTTTGCACAGTTATAAATTGAATTTTTACCTTTCTGCTAATTTCACAACAGTGAAATGCTCACTAAAAATTCCTGTTAATCAGGATATTCCATAATGTAACTTGATCATAAGAAAATCTGAGAACAAGCTGTCTGTATTTAAACCAGGTTAGCAGAAGTAAATTGGCAGAGCTCCATCAAATTTATTAAAGCAATGCATTTTACCAAAATTAGGGCTTGACACACATTATTGTCTTTCAGTGCTGCACGTGGTCCAAACTAATTGTTTTTGGTTTTTTTTCTGAAGAAACACCATCATAATGTGTATTACTTTTCATGCTTGTTCATTTTTCAGTTCAGACTGGTGGATCTTCAAGTAGAGAACCATAAGATACCATTATTAATATTGCAGAGATAGACCTGAAAGGTTTCAAAATCTAGAAAGAAGTACAAAAATACTTCCTTCAAGTCTAGCAAAAACACAATGTGAGGGCTATTTTGGGGGGAGCCAGAGTGCATGAAAAACCTTTAAAAAGTGGATTTCAGAATAAGAGGGACCAGCCCAACACTGCTGTCACCACTGCCAACCTTCTTGGTTTTTACCTCAGCCAATTTGGACAATTTGAGTTGGGTTTTTTTGGGTGATGTGTTACCAACATTGAAACCCCTTTGTGCTGTACACAGGCTTTGGCATATAATGAAAAAACGGTGTGTTTCTATCAGAGTACTTGAAGTGTGCAGGAGAAGATATGAGCACCAGTTTAAAAATAGTAAATCCTAATGACTTGAGCTAATTGATTGCTGGCAGTTCTGCTGAGCAGGGCAAGTTCCCATGACTTACAGGAAATCATTTCACAGAATGCACAGGAGTGTACAAAAGCCTCTGCCAGCTGTGTGTCTTCACCTCCCAGCTTAGTGTTCCACAAAATGAATTAAAATTTTGTCTCTGGGTGCAGCAGTGCAGGCAGTGAGCACCAGTGGGTGTCTGAAGCCTGTGTTTGCATCTAACCATGGTGGTGAGCAGTGGGTGGGAGGAGTTTGGGATGGAGAGGTTGGATGAAAGCTGACAGAAGGGTCCCAGTGTGGATGGGGTAGGAATGTGTGAAATGGAGAGGTCAGGAGCCACGGGGCAGCACTGAAAGGCAAGGCTGTGCTGCCATCCGTGTGCAGTCTGTACAGTGCTTTACATGGCAGGTATTTAAAATATAATTGGAGAAAAACTTTCCATTTAAACTTTTACTTTTTCCATTAGTAGAGCCCTTCGTTCTCTACTAATAGTGCAGGTTTTTCCAGCAGCATCAGTGACAGGAGGATTAGACTTCTAAACCCAGTTCAGACTGTCTTACGGTAAGAGCACAGTGCAGCTATTTATATTTGCTCTGTTTCTTGGGAGGATTCCTTGCCAAAAAATAGGCTGATCTTCATGGGTTTATTTTACTGCCTTCGGAAAAGGACATTTTTGACTTATTTAGATAAGCAAATACCCAGAGATGGCATCATTAAGAAAGAATGTATGTTACTTGATGTGCAACCAGGACAGGAATGGACCTTTGAAATCAAAATAAATCAGAGTGCTATTAACAGTTGTCCTTCATCATTTTCTAAATGGTAATCTGTACCAACTTGTTTAGACTGTATTTTTTTCTAATGGAAATGATGAGGAATACTGTTTAACTCTTATCAAAAATTGTAATAATTAATGCTTAAAAATCAGTATGGACCAGGTAAAATTTGGTGGTGTAGGCTAGAGACCAAGCTCCTCTGAGGAAGTAGAGGTTGGTTTAAACTCTGACTATCTCGACTGGAAACCCATCTATCACTCAGAAGAGCTTTTCAGCAACTTAAACCAGGAACTACACTGTTTCTTCTGAATTAGCCTTTTATTTTAAACCATCCTTTGCATCATCGCTAACAACATTATGTTTTTCCCGTGATGCCACTGGCAGGGCCTAAACAGCACTGAGACTACTTTACTCATCCCTGAACATCAAGTGGTAAGCAGTGAGAAGTATTCATGCTTCCTTGCATGAATTTGTGTGGCGTCTTCTAGTACAGTATGCCAAAACGTCCCTCACCAGAAAATTTTCCAGTTTCAAGGATGCCATCATTCTAAAAACAACTTTTTCCTAGCTTGTGAAAATTGAATGTGGTTTTGCATTTGTTCCTAGTGATGACTAGGAAAAATGATAAAAGATAAATGGAAGCAAATCAAAACGATAATTGACAAAATTGAAAGGTAAAGATTGGTGGAGAAAACTGGAAAGTTTGCTTTTTTATCATTGTTTTGGTTTGATGGGATGGAGGATGTATTCTGATGCTGGTGTTATTAACAAATGTGGGATTCCTTTTTATCATGGTGGCCTGAGGGCTCGGTGAGTCAGCATGATACTTTAAAATGGTTTAAAAGAGCAAGACACAAACACATCATTTGAAATATGTTGCCTCTTTTTTTTTATTTTGAATAATAAGGAAAGGCTCAGAATAGCCACTTACTGAAATTCACAGACAAGATAACTATATAAATTCTCAAATACATCGGAAAACTTAAAATAATCATTATTGCTTCATGGAGAAAAAGTACAAAAATTCATTTAAGATAACTGAAGAAGTACATGCTGAGGTGTATTAAAACTGTCTGCTTGCTTACTTTGGGCTCTGGTGTCTTCCATTAACACGTACGCTCTCCTAGCATACTTTTTATTTTACTTTGTTCTGTTCTTGTTTCATGTATTCTTTTAGCCAGAGAGGCTTTTTATGTGCATTTATAGCTCAGTGCAAATATCTTGGTGTCTTAAACTGCTTTGAAATGCATGTTTTCAAGTGCTCAGATTTCAGTGGGGTTCAGAAGTGAAACATGAAGGTGAGAAAAGCAACTTGCAAGTTCTAGCTGCAAGAAATATATGGGGGTTTTGTGTTTCTTTGAATGGGAAAGATTATGTTTTTGTGTGCAAACTTATAGCCTGCATGAACTGGAAATTGGGATGGGTGGTATAAAGGGTGTTGTTAATACACATCTTTAAAGCAAGTAAGCTCTTCAGTTGCATGGGTTCCTTCAAGGAAGAATGATGAAGAGAACTTCATGGAAAGGGACTCTCTGGTGAAATGGGACCTGAGTGCATAAACCAGAAATTAGCCATTTTGATTTTCAGGAGAGAGCCTGTATAGTTGTGTATGTTCTGTAAATGTATTTCCAGGAATTTTTCACTTTTGGAAATACATTTGTATCATTTATATATGTATGTATAAAGTTATGTTTAAACTTATATATATGTGTATAAATATATATGTATTTAGCATAGCAGCACTTAAATCCATGTGTTTTTCCTGTAGCATGTTCTAATTCAGTGTAAAAGAGGAGTGTATAAATATTCCATGCAATCTGGGGATCTGAGTGAAGGTGATAACTTTGTTTTTAAGCCATTGAATGTTTCCTACCCTTTCAGTTGTGGAGGCTTTTCTTGTATTTTGATTCAGCTTTCAAACCTTATATTTTTGTTCATTTCTGTATTCTGAAAGTTTTTCTGCAGTGGATTGCTAACTCATAAATTACCTAGTTGCATTTTAATGTAGTTCTTTTGGGTTTTTACACTGTCTGTTTTAAATCTAACTTGCCTGTGTGATTATCAAAGGTATGCAATTAATAAAATAAATATTTGGTTTGTAGACTGTATCTGTTAAGCCAGCAAAACGTTACAAATCAATTTAATGTTGTAATTTCAGGTAGTTTTCCTTCCTGGTAATGTAGGACTATGTTAATGTAATTCCTTGATGTGCTGGTTGGGATCATAAAAACCTTTCCATGGTATCAGTGTAACCTCTCAGCATTCCTGTTAGTCACAGCCAGAGGTGCTTCCCTGTGCTGTAATTAATGAAGCCAATGGGCTCTTCCTCCTCCCATTGGTGTTGGATTCTGCTTTGTTACCGAAAATGCTGCTCTAAACCACCTCCCCACATCAAAAAAAGCAGAAGAGGAAGGGTGCTGAGGTCTGACCCTGCAGTCCCAGCTCTGTGGGGTTGGGCATTTGGGAAACCCTGAGGTCTGAGGCACTGAATTTGGGAAGGCTGTTTCTGAAGGGTTGGCCCTAAAGGAACTTGCAGTTTTCTGACTGAGTAATAATATGAGGAGTATTGCTCTGGGACAAGTTTCCCTGAGCAAACAAGGGGAAAAGTTTCCCTGTCTTTAAAGCATGGGCATGGAGAGGGCTGGGATATTTGTGTATTTGGAACAAGCTCCATGCCTGCAAGGTGAGAGCTGTGCTAAGTGACCTGTCAGGACACATTTCCTGTTAGGTGCATAACCAGAAATAAAAAAAATCCCTCAGAGTCCCAGAAAAACATGCAGGTTAAATAATTCAGGTATAACCTGCACAACATATTTGCTTTTTGGGCACACCACTAAACCACTGAGGGAAGCTGCCCACGCTGCCCAACGCCCACAGTGAGTGGGACATTGCCCACAGCCCCTGGGGCTCAGCTTCAGCCCACAGCTGTGTCTCTGAAGGATTTCCTGTGCCAGGGTGAGTGGTTGCTGCCACTTCCAGCAGCTGCTTTACCTCCCCAGCTCCCTGTCCTGCTGTTTGCCTTGGCCCTGCAGCAGTGTCTCCAAAGTACCTGTGGAGTGTGGCAGCCAAGGGTTCCTAGCAGTGCTGCTGAGCCTGGCTGGGTCTGAATGGAGTGTGGGGCTGCCAGCCAGCATGGACACACTGTGCCCAAGCCAGTCTGGGCAGGACAGACTGTGGGTTCTCACAGCCTCACTTCATGCTGAGCTGGGCTTTGCTTACTGACATCTTGGTCTCTCTCCTGCTGCTGGAGTCAGGGTTTGCTACTGCAGCTCGTGTCTGAGCTGAGGATTGCAAGTCTAGGTCCTTGGAGGATTGGTTGGTTGGGCATGCTCCAATAGCCCAGCCTCTGCTGGGTGTCTAGACAGAAATTACCAAATACAGGCTGACTATAAATATTGATAAAATACCATATGAGCCCTGTGAGTTAGCACTTATGTAGCCGCATGAAAAGCAAATTTATCTCTTCATGGTAGACCATTGCGCCATTCAATTAGCACATCTGTCCACAAGCTGTGAGGTCACTTAGTTCTTAGAGAGATAATTAGACTATTGAGGCTGAAAAGTTACTACAGGATAACAGGACGGCAGGTTTTGTTTTTTGAACAGGTGGTTTTTGTAAACTTGCCTTGTAGTTGATGGATTTATTCAGCTTTTTGAAAGCACTGGGAAATGCTGAATGTTGGCAGTAACAAAATTTCATAGAATCCTACAGCAAAGCTGGATTGGAAGGGACCTCTGGATGGCCAAGCTCCTAGTTAAGGCAAGGCTGGCGTCAAACTTAGGTCAGGTTGCACAGTCCTGGCCAAGCTTGCTCAGGCTGTGTGATCCATGAGGATGGAGATGATGCAGCCACTCTGGGCAGTCTGTTGTACTCATTCCCACTCAGCCACAGCCTCACATCCAGCAGGAATTGCTCCTGTTGGGACTTGTGGTTGTTGCTTCTTGAGTTTTCACCATATGCCTTGGGGCTCTGTCTCTTCTGTAGTTATTAAGAGTATAACTTAATTACTAAAAAGGTTCAACTTCCTATCTGTGCTGTGTGGAGAAGTTTTAACTTGGTTACTTGTATTGCAGGAGGAACACATTTCAGAGTCTTTTCTGTGATGAGCTGTAGCTTCACTTAATAACTGCAGGTTGTCCAAGCTCATTAACTGCATTCATGCGGTTCTGGGCAGACCTATTAAGAAATAAGAGGTACAAATCCATGCTGTTTAATGATTCACTGATAGAATCAATGCAAATTACAAACTTTTTATATACTTTAAAGTTGTAGGTGCACATGTAGGCACAAACCTTCATGAATATGCAGGACTGATCTTTTCCTTGTGAAATCCAAGAGCAGCAAAATGGAAAGGAATAATTTATGGGTGTAATAAGCAGGCCTCTCACTATGCACAATGAATAATGCTATGTACAGAAGGAGAGGAAAGTGATAAGTATTCCCCTTTTAAAATCAGATTAGACAATGACTACTACGTCTTCTTGAATTGGTAGTCAGACCTTTAATTACTGAGGATTCTGATACATCTTAGAAAATAACATCTTAGATAAAATATTACTTCAGTTGTATTGAATAATGTAATTATAGCTAAGCAACCCAAACAATTTGGGGTACTCCTTTGGCAGGAGATTTTTTTTAAAGTAAATATTGCTTATTATTTCTTCTTTGTGTGTATGAATTTCATTCACTAGAATAATATCTGTGCTTTTGAAATCACTGTCTTTTTAAATCAGTGGCTGGGGTGGAGGCTTTTTTTGGCAATTACATTACAGTACTGTTGATTCTATATAGATGTCAGTGTGGCTCTGTGCACTGCGTTAATTTGATTAAATTAATATCTAAACACTTGCAGTTTGCATGTAGTCACAATTATATTTGCAAAGAAAGACCTAAACCTGTAAGTACAAAACAGAACAGAAAAATGCTTTTTCTTTTCTGCTGTTGGATTCCATGATTTTTGTGAGCCTTTTAACCATGCAAAATGATGTACTGCATTTGCAAGCAAAAGCATTTCTGAGGGAGCTGTCCTGGTTTCAGTCACACAAAGTAGTCCAATTGATCTGCTGTAAGTATTTCTCCAGAAGGTAAACAGCAAAAAGCCTTAACAGAATTGCTGAAGAGGGAAGGCAAAGAATGGATGGCAGCATTTTCAGGAAACAATTTCTTGTAGCTTTTTGTGTGCTTCATTGATTTGCAGCAGTATTTTGTAGCTCCCCAAGGCTGGGAGAGCTTCAGGAACACAGGAATTCTCCATAATGCATGGCTGCTTCAAGCAGGCTGCTCTCAGATCTCAGCAGTTACCAGTGTGTCTAATGAAGGTGCATGAAGTTGTGCATCAGTGTGGAACAATAGGATTTTCAATTGTTTTTATTTAATTTCAGCCCAGATAAACACATGGATCATGTGGATGTTATTGTGATTTTGTCAGCTCTGAAATTACATGGTTGCCAGTTGTCTTTTTATGTCCCAGGGGGTCCAGCCTAACATGAGAATAACAGAAACATGCATGCACTATGCATGAGGCAGTGTTTTGATACCTTTACTCTACACTCAAACCCACTTTCTTACTGCTCTTTTGGAAATCTGCTTAAATATCCAAATGACAGCAATTAGTTTTATAGTAGTCATTATTTAAAACATATTTTTATTACCAAAACAGGTTCTAGCACAGCTTTGCCTTTTTTGAAAAAGACATGATAGTCATATTATTTGTGTTTTTCTGATGGTTGGAGGCTTTTCCTAGCTCTAAAAGACATGGATTTCTTGCTCTCTGTATTTGGGGTGTGTGTGCTTGGAGCAGTTGGTTCTTGGAGGGAAAGAGTGGCTCTGCTAACTCCTTGTTGGTTATTCCAGCAGAGTGGAAGGAAGTATAATCTGTTCCTGAAGCGACGTCTCAGGGTAAAGCAGTGATGAATGCTATTGCCAGTGCCTTGGATGGCTGCAGTAATAACATGCTTCACTGTGTGATGCCTTTTGGTAACTGGGAGCAAGGTTCACAGCTGGAAAGAAATATTCCCTGCTTTCTCAGGGAGCACATGCCTCTTTGCATGGTGTGAGAGGGAAAAGACAGAGACATAATCCTCTGAATTATTCTGGTTTGTGCCTACTCTAATAAGATAAAAACTCATTTCAGCCCTATACAAATCCTATTCTGCTGATGGATGTGGTTGAAAAAATAATACCAACCTTCCTCAGCACAGAGTTACATTAAAACTAGAATATTAGCCTCTATGGAGAGCACTTTGCTGTATGTCTTGTGCATGATTTGATAGAGCTGAATATTGATATGGTAATAAATAATACTACCTAATATGAATTAACATCCCTAGGCAAGTGGGGTTGCAGTCTTTTATTTACCTAACATTAATTAATTAATTACTGTGGCCTAATCAGTGGTAAAGGTGGATGTTGTAACTATGACATTCTGGCATGTTGGTAGATTAAAACATGACCTTTAATAGATCAATTGGAATACTAATTACCCTGTCATGCTGATAACTTTTATGTATTCTTTTCCCCATGAAAGTAAATACTTAATTTTGAGACATCACCCCTTTTGGATCTATTTTTATATGGTGTCATTGCTGGGACATATGTCTCTGTGGTGGTAGATTTAGTGAATCTTGTTTTGTAGGGGGAAATGCATGGAATTTGCATTTTGCTACCTGCTTCAAGTATTCACAAGTATTGCTACACTAACCTCTATGTATATTTATTCTTCCTGTACCAATTATTTACATGCAAAGCTTGCAGACATATGCAGTTAATTTTGATATTATTAAAACCAGATATAACCCTTGTTAAAACTTGCCCAAGTATATCTTCAGCTGGAAAGAAACTGAAGATTTGTGGCAATATGGGGAAGCTTCTTTGCTTTCTGTGATATTTAAGAGAAACAGCAAAACCTGGTTTTTGATTCATATGCCTGTATCTTCTACAGATTGATAAAAGACATCAGAGCAAAGATTCTATTTTCTTCAGGGATGGTGTCAGGAGAATTGATTTTGTTCTCTCCTATGTGGATGATCTTAATAAGGAATGGGAAAAAAAGCTGGTAAGTCTGTCTTTTTGAAGTCTTCTTAATTTTTATCTGTAATAACCTGAATGTCAATTACTAACCCTTTCAGATCACTAGACTCATTTGGAATAGAATTTAGCTGAAAAATGTTGTAGCTATGTGAAAAGCAATTCTGTGGAAACGGAAATTTCTGTGTAGTTTACTGTTGTGTCTCAGGACCCAATTCTGTTAGATTTTTGGGACTATGTTTATTGAATTTGGGACTATGTGTATTGATGACTCTTTGTTACTTAAGCTGGGTAATATATTATACAATTGAGCAAAGTAATCCAAATTATTTTGCTTCATCTTTTAACAGTCTAGCTGAGACTTTGGAGAAATATTTGCAAATTGTTGTATCTGTAAATACTTTCAAATGAAGTAGGATTCTTCTAAATAAGCACAGATCATCCAAGCAAGACTTAACATTAACTATTTTTTGTGATCAAAAAAGTTAAAAAAGGAGACACCAAAAAAACTTAATTCTCAGGTAATCATATTATTCTGAAAGATAAGGTTATCGGGAAAAAAACCTAATTATACCAATGCTTTTGACAAAATCACGATCAAAGTTAGAAGTCTGTGAAGTAAAGCACAGTTATCGTCTATATCTTGTAATAGTAAAATATTTTGTAGATAAAAACTAGAATTTCCTTTGGAAAAATACTGGGAGATTGGGCTGATATAGAAATTGCATATTGCCTTCATTCTGTTATGAAGGAAATACTGTTTTCATTAAGGACTTATGCTGCCCGTCCTTGCATTAAAATATAATCCAGTATAGAACACAGCCCATGCATCTTACTCTTGTTACCATAAAAATCCAAGAATTTGACATGTCTCTGTTTCATACTTTTTCCAGATTAAAATCTCAGTCAGTTTTTCTCAGCTAGCCACATTCCAGAGATTTTCTTGGGAGACCAGGTTACTTTATAGATATGGTACCATTGGTTTATATAAAACATACTTTTTCAAACTCTCCCTGACCCTTTGTCAGGCTGTACTCCTAGCTAGATGCTTTCTTCTCCCATGAAGCAAAATGCATTTAAAAAAGAAGGAAGAAGAGACCACTCAATGTAGAGAAAAAAAACCAAAAAAACTGTGCAAAATTTGTCAAAGCAAGTGTTAAACTTTTCCATTGGTCATACTTGAGTTATTTAAAATAAGGGAAGAAATTAAGGCTATTAGGTAATGTTTCAGGTGGGAAGGAAAGTGAGTCAGCTGGTCAGTGTAGTCAGTCACTCATATTGTGTGCAGCAGTTTCCTTCTCAGGGCTTCATGGGTCATTAGGGGACATTAGGAATGTTTGCCAGACCAGAGGCTGTGCCCATGGGTGTCATTATTGACTGAAGGACTCATGTGGGAGAAAGCCCAGGAGTTAGGAGCTAATAGTGAACTTCCTCTTGGAGGTAAAAATGCACTTGCTAGGAAGAAACATCTCCGTCTTGCAAAAGGCCTGAGTATCCACATTAAGGGTTGTGAGATTTAATTCTGTGTATGTCTGTTACTTGCAGAAGAGTTTATGACCCCGTGGAGGAAGGTCAGTGGCCCTGTAGATTAGCTCTGTGGTCACTGGAGGAACAGGCATGGAGATAATTTTTTTCACACAGTTCCTGGGGCATCTGCATTTGCACTGTATTTATCTTCAGCATAGATCTTTATGCAGTTAGTATGCCCATGAATTAATGCAGACTTCTTAGCATACAAGTACTGTGCTGTTGTCTTGGTGGTTAGAAGATTTAAATATTGATGAACTGCACCCTCTGGAATTTGCCTGACATACACTGTCCTTGCTGTTGTGCAGTTATCACAGAAAGAAATGGGAGTTTGTTTTACTGTGGTGCAATGATACAGCAAAAGGGAACAGCTAAGAATAGTACTGTTCATATGAGGAGAATAACAGTTGTGACAAAGGGTTTTGTTTCCTTGTCTCAAGGAAACAGCTTTATTCTGCATTTCTGAGAACAGGATGAATAACCTCTTTGTGTGCTTCAACATAGCCCTGATACAGATGTAAGAGACAGTCTGTTCATCTTCTCCATTAGTTTAGTGCAGAACAACTGTTGTAACTTTTTTGATGTTCCCAGACATATTCCAATGCTGTTTTGAGCTTGCCTTCTATAAGCTACATGAATAAATCTGAGCTAAAGAGAGACTGTCCAAAAGAAGGCCATGAGGATGGTGAAGGGCCTTGAGGGGAAGCTGGAGGAAGGGACCCACCAGGAGTTGGACCTGCATTGCTATCAAATCAGGTTTATAAAAGTTATCTCTCTGCCTTAGGTACCTGATCATGCAGTGCTGCATCTGCACTGGGTGTGTTAGTACTGCTGGACTTTGGATCTTGCCTTGGTAATCTTAGCAGGATGGTTTGTTAGAGCCCAGCCTGTGTTAGATGATAGGCTGTGCTCATCCCACATTTTGTGAGATATCCATGTAGTATGGTGGATGTGGTGACTTAGAGAGCTTCCCTCGTCCCACTGTGACTGCAGAGTCAGAAATATATGCACCATGTATAGCTTTGGGGCAATAAGCTTAAAATCCTAACAAGTACACATGAAAAACAACCAGCACTGGCCAAGGGCTACGTTTTGTCCATTTTAAGCCTTTGATGGTGACATGAAGAAATCCAGTATTTGGCAAGAAGAGGGAGAGCCTTTTATTTTCTTTTTTTTTTTCCCTCAGCAGATTGATGTCCTTTTAAAAATGGTTTTGCCATTAGCTGGAAAGTACAGTACATTGCATTGGTTTCAGGAGGAGGCTTATGGGAGAAGAGCAGTGTGGTGGAAAGAGCATGATTTCTATTAGAGCACTGCAGTTTATCATACTAGGTGTACAGTAAGGACAGATAAGTAAGGTGGAGCCAGACCCTTTGGCTCTGTCTGTTCCTGAGCTGCACAGCTGCTGGTGAGAGAGGCTGGCTGGTGTCTGGTGGCAGAGAACCCTCTGACCTGACTTGCTTGGCTCTCTTCCAGTGTTGGCTGGGGAAAAAATACACACCAGCATGCTTTGTTAGGAAAAAATGTAATCCAGAGTGGCATGTAGCTTTGGATACTAGGCTTGAATGTCAGCTTTCCTCTAGCATTTTAACATGCAGTCTTAAACCATATTTTAGTTGTATTGTTCTCTATTTGATTATCACATCAGCAGAACAGAATTCTCTGGTGTGTTTATACAGGTGCATTTAGGCAGGTGAGGAAAAATAGTGCATGGAATTGGGTTGGCTCCTAGCATGTGCTAGAACTCAGGAGTTACCACATTTGCAAGTTTATACAGCCCAGTGTCTAATTTAATGTCCAGAAGTCGTTGATAAAATCAGAGGGGACACATAAAAATGAGAGGCCACTAACACAGGAAAACACATCAATACATCTTAAGGTGCATCTGAGGGCTATGAAAGCTATTCTTCAGTCTGTATTAGTTTGTCTGAGTAGTTTGTGCATACTGAAATGCAGAAAGAGCAGTCTGCTCCTCACAGACATGCAGGAAGAGAAAATTGGCTGAAAACAGTGGTATTTTGGGTTTTTAAAGTATGTTTGAAAACTGTCATTTAAGACTTTTCAGTAGAAGAAACGTTAGACAGTGTGGCAGAAGTAAATTGGTTGTCTAGCTTGTGCATTTTAAAGATTCTAGAACTCAATATTTGGCTTAATTTACTATTATTCTGGCAGTTCTTCAGGAAATTTTCTATAATTAAGAGGAAATTAATGCAGTCTCCCAAAAGGAGCAAAACATATATGGGGCAGGAGAGGAAGAAAATGTTCTTACCTAAAGACACCACCTAGAGAATTCCTTTGCAAACTACAGAGTTCAAGCAGCATCTGAAGCTCACACAGGTCATGCAGGCAGCACACACTGCCACAGGCAGGTTTGTTGATCTCTGCATGAAGTCCACGCTGACTTTCTGCAAGCTAAGCACATGGGGTGATTTGCTCATCTTATCTAGTTTTATGGAGATGGTTGTGAAGGGCTGTTTGCCTTGCCTGTAATCAGCACTTCAATATCTGTATCAGGCATGATTGTATAGCTGGTGAGTGGATGAGGCTGTAAGCAATCCATGTGCCTCCAGAATGTTTCTTTTCATCATTCTCTTGGGAATGTCAGTCAGCTTGAAGAGGAACACTCCCCACCCAGTAGCCTCCTGAAGTCAGAAGTGTTTGACACAAGACATGTATTTATATTCCTTCTCTGATGACCCAGACAGCACAGAACAAGCCTTTTCCTACCCCCTAGGTGTCCTGTGGCTAGTCAGGGCAATTCCCCATCACAAAGCTGGCCCTCCCCAAGCCCAGGCATGGGCTGGTTTTTGGCTGCTTGCTTTGAGAAGGTCACATAGCATGGAGGGCTTGTCACCAGTGAGTCACCAGTGAGTGATCAATTAGTGGCTAGCTTCATCAGTTACTAAAGTGTCTTTGTTTCTCTGCAGGAAAGGAGAAAAGAATTTGAGAGCAATCTGCAAAAGGCTGGCTTGGAACTAGAAACAGAAGACAAGAAGGTAAAAACAAAAAGTTAGGATCAAAGGAATAGATCTGGAAATTAATAAACTATTTTGTTTCTTTGAGAAAAAGTGTAAATAATGTTCTTGGATTTCAGTGGAGGGTGATTAATCTGGGGGAAACAAGATTAATAAATTTATTTGAGTCCTTTTTTGAGATACATTCATAAGAATTGTGGAAGCAGAATCATTTTGATTCAAGAGGAAGCTTTTGCTTTCATAACAAGAAGGCAAAATAGCTGTGATTTGATTTAAATCCACATAAATGGGAAATATGCTTACAGCTGAATTTAATCCCACCTAACAATGAGTAACAAGTTTGGAAGGCAGTGAATGGATTAGTTATGCACACTGCATGTTGTAATTATGAGGAAGTACCCTAGTTTAACAACTTGAGGATGTTTGATTAGTGGTACTGTTTGGTGCAATAACTGGAGAACATGGGATTTTGGCTGATGCAGTCAGTGTGCCAGAGGCTGAGTTGAGTAAAACAAGTCTTGATCAAGTTCAGACTCTGTAACATCCATAGATGGGGAATTCATTGAGCAATATGTCAAAAACCCTTCTGATTGCCATCTGCTGTGAATGCAGAGAAATGCTGGAAGAACATACATGCTGCATGAGGCCTATGACAAGATTATCCTTCATGTTTCCAGTATAATGAGAATTTTCAGGACTCAGTGTATGAGATTAATATGGTTTGAAAAGCCTTTGTGAGCTTTTAGTAGTGCAAAGATTATTTTTATGGGTAGCCAACCACTCAGATAAGCTCTTCAGTTAAATATAAATATATATGCACACACACACACAAAGTTCTCCTATTCCCTCCTCCTTTTTGTTTTAATATTCCTTCAAAAATATGCAAAAATCAACACATTTTGTATAAAAAATATTCCCATAAATCTTGCACTGAAACACAGTTTGGTCTGATGTCTGATTTACCTTTCCTGGGGCAGGAATCTGAAGATGGAAAGATCTTCTTTGTGAAGATCCACGCGCCGTGGGAGGTTCTGATCACCTACGCAGAAGTGCTGAACATCAAAGTCCCCATCAAGGAAAATGACATCCCCTCCATGGTGGAGAACCCCCTGGACTGTGTGCTTTACCCACTCAGGCTGCCCGAGAAGGTGATGCACCCTGAGCCAGATTATTTCACAGCACCTTTCAGCAAGGACAAGCAGGAGTTGTACCTCATCAACGACGAGAGCACCTTCTTCTCCCCATCCATGAGGAACAGAATTGTACGTATGGGAATCTGGCTGCTGGTATTTGCATGTAGATTTACATGGCCCCATCAGAATATTCATGCTAGGAAGGAGTGAGCATGGAAACTGAGGGAAATACAGAGAGGGTTGGGTAGCTGTGCAGCTTGCTTGGAAATACGGAATAATATTTGTTGGAGCAGAACTTGTGGATGTCTACAAGGCAGTTGTGCCCTCAGTGTTCTTGTATGGGGTAAGGCCTTTTGAGGAAATATTTTTTGCTTTTGCATGTTGTTCCTGAAGATTATATTCAGTGCACATCCATTGTAAGTTTTCATTAAATGGCATTAAAATAGGAAAAGTCTGAAATTCTCCTCCTTGAATCTCAGGTTAATTATATTCTTACACGTTGCCCTTATGGAACAGAAGAAGGGAAGAAAAAATTTGGGATTAAGAGACTGCTGAACAATGGCACCTATACAGCTGCATATCCTCTTCATGATGTAAGTATTTTAGCTTTCTGCTCCCCTGAGCATTTCCCAGTGTTTGCACTCTTTTACCTACTGTGACATTTGCTGTTCCAGAAGATATGAAAATATACTCAAACCTTTCAATTTGTCCCAGTAATTGATTCTGTTTCCTAAGACACAAGATGTATCTGTCAGCTCTACTATTTGGCTTTTATGTGCTGAAATGTTTCTTCCTGGGGATTTTTTAGAATATGTGTCAGTCACATCATTCCTTTAGAGACTTGTTCCATCATACATTCCTGTAAATTTTGTTTTTAATAGTTACTTCAGATGTCACAATGCTTTAGTGAACTTAACCTCCTTATTTGTATCTCTGAATTATACCATAAGACATTTTTTAATACTGTATATAGATTTATATTTTTAAATATTTGAAAGCATTTTTTTTCCTTAGGAAATAAAAATAAATGGGTAAATGGATGTTCCATAGGTTTTCAGGAGGAAAGTTTAGCTGACCAGGATCTAGAATGCTAGTCTAGACTGGGAAATACTTTATACCTTTTGGACTACCAAAACCACAGAGAGTAAAAAGCAAGAGTCTCTTCTATACAACTTCAACCAACTTTAAATGCTAAGAAATCTCACCAAAAAGTTCCAAAACTTGTGAGACAAACTCTAAAATCTTTGTCTAAAAATAATTGTTTAACCTCTTAGAATATTTTCAAAACGCAAACTTAAGGTTGTTTAAACTTCCATTGGTTGATCTCTACTTAGAAACCAATCTTCATGCTTTTCTTTGGGAAAAAAGGAAAACACAGGAAAAGATTCAGAAGAAAAGGAAAACCCAAGATCACAAACTGAATAACTGACACAGCCAAATGTGTCTAGAAGCAGAGTTCTACAGCACAAAAATAAAATTACAAGAAGCTGCCAGAAACAGTGGTTATTTTATGCTGTTTAATTACCAGAAAAGCAATGAAGTTCCAAAATTTTCATAGTGTTTGACAGTTAGATACCTGATAATGACAAACACCACAGTCTTAAGAGGGGTGCATCATCACTCCTGTTTGTCCAACTCAGTGCTACTCCCATTTGAGGCTGTGGATGAGGTTTTTACACCTTGCTCTGGTTTTCTCCCAGTGCCAGTACTGGAAGAAGGCGAGTGACCCCAACTGTGACAGCGAGAGGTACACTCTCTACATGGAGTGGGCTCGCTTCCTGCGCTTCTACAAGGAGCAGCCTCTGGACCTGATCAGGTAAAACACTGCCTGGGCTTGCTGGGTGACCTTGGTTTGCACTGTAATGCAGTGTCTGTTCGTTTGGAACTTGGTCCTGCTTGGGAATTTTTGCCGCTTTTACGATCCGAAGAGAGCTGGGTGTTAAGTGGGCATGGCTCAGCTTTCTGCTAAGAGCTGGGAAAATGCTTGATCTCAAATCAAGTCTCCTTCCATCCAGCCAGTCCTTCTGGGGTCAGGTGTATTACAGATAATTCAGATGTAAAGAAACGCATACATAGGATATCTCAGATTTTTTAAGCAATCTCTGAAGAAAAAATTCTAAAGATTTATCTCAAATGTTGAAATTTCAGCACAGACTTGAAAAAACGCTGATAAAATCAGTTTGGAAGCTTGACTCTCAGTTCTCACCCCAAATTTAAACTCACCCAAGATCTCTCTGATTCAGCTCATACAATACAACAGAATGTTGCTTTGTTCACAAGGTTCAGTTACCTGTTTGTAACATGAATGTAATACATTTTCTGTGGATTACCCATTTGTTCTGACCATATAATCAGAACTGTCATGATGTTTCGTTTGTGGAACTCCTTGGAAAAATCAGAAAGTAAATCTTCATTTACAGTATACTGTAGAAAAGACGAAGAGTGATTGTAAAGTTGGAGTTTCTGCTAGGAGGACAAAAGGGACAAAAGAGGCCAAATATCCTGATCATTCACTTTGTTCATGCAGCTTGAATAACTTTTCATGGCCAGCTTCAGATCTCATTTTCCACTGTACTTCAATGCATTTATTCTTCTGTTAAATGAGAATTTTTCCAAGTATTTCATTTTTGCTCTGGCCAGTTTGCTCTGTTATGGTTCTAAATTTTGCTTTGTATTCCTGTTAATTGCATTTTCTTTGTATTTAGGAAGTACTATGGAGAGAAGATTGGAATCTATTTTGCCTGGCTTGGATTTTACACTGAGATGTTATTCCTTGCAGCAGTTGTTGGCTTAATCTGTTTCCTTTATGGCTTGTTTACAATGGATGAAAATATGAGCAGGTGAGTACAACACTGAAAGTCTCCTGGGCAAAAGCTAAGCGGTGTGAAAGTTTTGTTCTTGCAGAAACACCCCAACAGGTAATAGAGAATTTTGAATTTTAACCATAAAAGATGAATTACAGGTTAACATTCTCATGTATTTTATTGAATTATGTAATTCTGAGACCTGTATTTTGGCTAGGTTAAGAATTCACCTGGGAATACTGCTATACATGTGTAGATTTCTCTGGATACTGAAGGACTATCATAGGATTTTAAACTTCACCCACTGCCATAAAATTCAAGTAGTGAATTAAATTAAATTTGTGAAGCCGCAAATGTTGAGCTTTGGACAAATGAAGCTCTCATTTAATTTCTAAATAAATTCCATGTAGCAGCTTTTAAGATGCTGTGGAAGTAGATGCTTTACAACGTTTTCCTCCTCAGCAAAGAGATCTGTGACCCTGCAATTGGAGGAGAGATCATCATGTGCCCACTTTGTGACCGAGAGTGTGAATACTGGAGACTGAACACCACCTGTGAGTCCTCCCAGGTCTGTATCTGCTCCTGCAGCCACTTGGCATTTTGTGTTTATCCTGAAAACTGCTTTGGTACTGACCTGCTCCTGGGTATTTTTTTGCAGTATTCCCATTTGTTTGACAACGTGGCAACTCTTTTTTTTGCCATTTTCATGGGCATATGGGGTGAGTACATTTGGTAAGCTTTATGTCAAGCAATAAGATGATCTTGGTCAAACTGTTGAGGGCCACTGGAATTCAGAAGAACAGGAATAATGGCTTCACTTTAGTATCCTGTGTATTTGTTATCAAAGGATCTAGCCACTCACTTTTTTCATATAGAATTATTAAAAAAAGTCCAATAAGATTTT